>NW_026848963.1:2400000-3000000 GCF_030867605.1 Colletotrichum paranaense
GCTCAGCGAGACCGCCGGACCTCGTGTCATGATGAAACCCCTCCCTATCTATTATAAAGGCAAGGCACATCTCCCACCAGACGGAATGAGAGAAACACCCGAAGCCACTGTGAAGTAAGAGAGGGAAAAAAAAGCCCCTTCCCCGCGGCTCCCTACCGTCGAACGGTAGACAACCTCATGGGAGCGGGCTCGTTGACAAAAGTCTGGGTATCAAACTATGTTTGTACAAATAAAAAGAAGTGAAAAAGAAAAGACAAAACAAAAGATGTTGTGTGCCAAAACCAACACCCAAAAGACGCCCACCCAAACTCAAACTCCTAGAGTCCAATGTGGTCATATCGTCGTGGGCTCGGCTCTCTGCGCGCGCGTGAACTGCTCATGTTTTCCCTGCCAAACACCCCCGTCTTCGTTCTCCGTAGCATAGTGTATGCACCAAGTCCATCTAAGTCCTGATTGGCATGTCTCGTTCGACGTCGAATTCAATCTCTCCCTCATCCAACTCTCCCCTCGCGGCTCTGCGAGCCAAATCTCTCTCTCCGTAAATTTCAGTCTTGCGCGTTTCAGCCTGTTGCAAGCAGTCGACATATGTCCTGAACTTGACAATCTCCCGTAGGAGATAGGCACTCTTGCGCTCCCAGTTGGCCATGGCGCGAACGGCGTTGTTGCCGCGGGGTGTGAAGGCGAGCAACATCGGGCTACGAAGCTGATTGTGCGTCTGAAGGTCATCTTCGATGCCCTTGACGTAGGCAAGGAGACTTTCGAGCTGCTCCTCTTCTGGTAGGTTACTGGGCCGCATGCTCTGTGTTGGTGGCGCCCACTCGGCGACGTGGATCCTGTCACCAGGCAACTTGTTGCCGCGGCTGGCTGAGCTATAAGGGCCTCCGGAGCCGTGGTCGAGTGAAGCAGCTGAGCGGAAGCTCGACATACTAGGTCGAGGGTTTCCGGCGGCGCTGCTTCCGGGCCTTGAGTTAGAGCGCTGGCGCCCAGTTGCCGGTCCCACGGTCTGTTCATTGATAGCCGTTACCAGTGCGTTGTTAATGATGGCGTCGCTCCAGCCATACTCGATATTACTGATACCGCCGACTAGAGGGTGTGTGCTTAAGCGCGCGCTCCAGTAGTTGGCTGTAGTGACGAATTCTTTGCTAATCTCGGGGGTTCCGACTTGGAATAGGTGAACAGCGCCCGTGGGCAAGCTGAGGGCCCAAACGTGAGGGCGAGCTCTCGAGTAACCAGGCGGTGGCAGAGTAGATGCTAGAGTCTGTCGGAGGCTGAAGGTGCCTAGGTTAGTGGCATTTTCCTGCCAGTTGCCGCCTCCCACAATAGCCGGACCCTTGGTTGCATTGCGACCGCGGCCCTTGCGTCCCGTCTTGTTAGTGCCGAAGGAAAAGATACTCATTTGGCCTCTTTGAATGACGGCAAAAACCTCGTTCCAGTGACGGTCCTTGGCCTTCTTCTCAATGCCGTCAAGATGGTGCTTATGGATGACCATGCCTTCCTTTACCCACGGAGGACCGGCGAGCTCGAGCGATTCGTCGTCGAGGAGTTGCGCGGGTTTGAGTTCGTCACTCATGATGGACGGCTCCTTCCCGAGACAGGATTCATCGTCACGGATGACGGCCTGGCTAAGGGCGTTGGCAAATCCGATGGACTGTTGATAGTCGCCTCCACGGAATGACGAGCTGAGCGAATCCACAGACATCGATGTTTGCGTTCGGCCCAGCGAGAGCTTACTCCACGTTGCCGATGATATTGTAGGGCTCCAAATGGAATTTCCGTCCTCGAAGCTCGTTCGCGACGAAGAGAAGCCCGGATTGCCCATACGAGGTCGTGACCTGCTCTTCGAATTCCATCTGGAAGAATTGGCACGGCCATTTTCAGCTATGCGCCCACGCATAGATGCCTGACTCTCAGACGGGGCCTTACTCAGAACGCTAGGCGTTCGCTTCAGCATACCAATAACAGAGAGACCGCTCTGGGTGTTGGGCGCCAGATTCTTGGACGGATCGGCACCGAAGAGAGGCAATCGTTCGTCGCGGATCGAGGCGTAAATGTCTTTGAGGACAACTTCGACCTGGCTTTCCCAGGCTCGCATCGAACCGTCGAACGGTGACTTGACCAAGGGCCCGCATTCGTCGTGGCAGTGGTCTCCGGACCCGTCTCCCTCGTTTCTCGGCGGCGGTCGAAACGACAGTCGGCGCGAAACGAACCGCTCTTCGATCGACGGTCTGGAATCGTCGCCTCCAAGAGCGCTATTGGATTTACCCGGTAAGATGGTCGGCCGCTCAAACGCATCAGGGGCCGCCTCAATCACCGCCTGAGTGATTGTAGTCATGGTATTCTTGACGAACTGACTCCGCGTCATCTTGTGCTCGATGTCAGCCAGGTGCAAATCAGTGTTGAGCAGCATGATTGAGTAGCAGATTGTGTGAATGACGTCTGGATATTGTTAGTTTATGTTCTTGATGATTTGGAGGCAACAGTAGCAACATACCGGATGCCTTGAATCCGTGGTTGGTGTTGCAATCACACCAACGCTTGGAAAAGGCAACCAAGATACGATCAACCTGCTGTGTCTCTGCTCTAAAGACAAGGCGTTCGCAGATCAAGCGGAGACTCTGGAGAATGCTCTTGTCGGCAAAGTCATACAGATCCATGTACGCTTGCAAAGTCCTCTGCCGGACGGGGCCTTCTTCACCCATCCATGCAGCGGCCTTCTCCTTCTGGATGAAGTCCTCGTTACCATCATAGATCTTTTGGGCCTTTTTGCGGTCGTCTTCTGTTGGGTCTCCAACGATGAAGTCGGGCTCATCCAGAGGCTTGGTGCTCATAGCCTCAAATGTGCCAAGGACCTTGGGGCTATTCTCTGTGGTTTCGACTCGGACACTAGGGGTGCCGCTCATGGCAGACTTGTACTCGGTGGTAGTGGACCCTGAAGCTCGGCTGGCAGACCTAGTACCCTCCATTGGCAAGATTAGTGTTGATTTATTGCCTTCATCATCCGAGTCTGCTGGAGCGACCGCGAGTCTGTTGTTCTTCCTGCCTCTAATGGTATCATCCTTTCGGTCTGAAGTCCCCTTCCGGGACGGGGAGGGTTCTTTGCTTGTCTTGCCAGACTTGTGGCTCCTATCCTTCTTTGTCTTGCCTCGCTTCGACTCACTGTCTGCCTCATTGTCACTGCCATCGATATCGAGGAAGGAGTTGTTTCGCTTTTCGGACGATATGGGAGGTTCCGGGGGCGGTCTTGTGGGCGTATCGGTCCGGCGCTCATGCTCTGGATGATAATCATCGTCATCATCACGAGATCCTGAGCGGACTTCTCTTATCCGTGCATTGGGACTCGGGTCGTACTCGGGGGAGAAGGATCGTGGTTGTTCTTCGGCCCTCTCACCGTTTGAAGCTGGAGCGGGATCGGAGGTCATTTCGGAGTAGGCAGGTTGCACGGGAGCAGATTGGGGTGTCAAGGGCGTATTTGGCGTCACCGGGCTGCCTTTAAGGTACGGGTTCATAACCCTGCGCAGACTGCTGATTGGGCTGGGCTCTGGTTTCGCAGAAAGCTTGTCTTTGGTGATGGGCAACTGGATCGGGGCCACCAGAGGGGGCATTGGCGGTTCGAGAGTGGCAGCAACTGGCACAGGAGGGACCTCATCGGCGGACACAGACTTCTTTCTGCGACGAAAGAAGGAGCTCGGTTTCTTTTGCAGCACGTGATGATGAGAATGGGACGAAGATGTATCCCTCGAGGGCGGGGCGGGGGCGGATGGCTTCATCTGGTTGGCAACGTGTAGAGATCGGTTCCCGGACCTTTGATCAACAGAATCCACAGATGTTGACGACGTTATGCCTGTGGAATTTTGCGTCTCGGGCGGGTTATTGGAGGCATTGCTTCTAGACGAGCCGAAGACTCGCCTGAAAAACCCCGGTTTTTCTTTTGTTTGCTGCGACGGTGCTTGTGTCGGAATTGTAGCTGCGTGCACGGGCTCTTTTGTCTTGCCGTAGCCCACGTGTGGCGCGGGTGCCGACTCAGACTCGAATGCCGTGACGGGTGCGGTTGCTGGCGACGATATTGGCGCAGCTGAAGATACCGGGACAGATGAAGGCATTGGGGGCACTTCTTCTCGTGGAGTGCTGGACTTGTTGTTGTTGCTGTCTGCTCGGCGGGATGTCGACGTGCTTTTAGCGGACCGACTCGACCGTTTGCGTTCGAGGACAATGGGCGGTGGTTCGGCTGGCTCCACAGCCACAGTCGATGGTGCATGTGCGGCTGCGGACGTGGATGCAGCCATGGGCGGTTGTGGAATGGTCGCGGCAGGGGGGGTCACGGGCGGCATCATGCGTCGGGGCCCGCCAGGCACCGTAGGCGTCGGCGCGGCATCGTAGTCGTCGGTGAAAAAGGTGTTGGAGAATTCAATGTGCCATGGAGCTCCGTTCGCTTGAGCTTGATGTTGTGTGGCCTGCAGGGCTGGTGGGCGGTGACCATAGTCGAAGCTCGAGGATCTGCCACCGAAGCCGGAAGCCCACCTGGTGCTACTGAGAACTTGAGCATAGCCGGCATCAATGCTGTTGGAGCTGCTACTCTTTGTGCTTCCCTTCCCACCTCGAGAGTGCATGTGGCGTTGGGAGTTGGCAGTGCTTCGCAGCGGTTCCCGCATACTGCTGATGCGGTGCAGACCAGGTTGGAAGTTGGAACTACTGTTGCTCCTCCTACCCCGTGAGGATATCCTGCTCGCATCGTCGGCGTCAAAGTCGGAGCTATAGGAGTATGTGTGTCCAGGGCGGCCACCTCGCACTGATGTAGAGAAACCGTCACCGTCGGTATCGTATTGGTACTGCTGAGAAGGCTCGTCATGCATGTTTGGCGGGCTACTGCCAAAGGGGCCACCGACTGGGCCACCCATGGAGAATTGGTCGAGAGACATGAGCATATTCGCCATGAGGGAGTCGCGTGTAACGTTTCGCGGGGACAATGAGAGATCGTGGGAGTCGCGGGGGCGTGATTGGTCGGGATTATCGTTTTCTTTATTCGAGGACATGTCGAAGCTGTCGGGCGAATCGGGAGTGTCTACCAAGAAAGAGTCGTCGGCATGGCGAGAGAGAGCAGGGCCTCGTAGTGCCCGAGAACTGTTGGATTTGCCCTTGGCGACGGATGAGGACGAAGTAGGCGGCGGTGGCCTGTTCCTGTTACTCGGTGGTGGTGTTTGAGGGACTGGCGGCGCAGTTGTAGGTTCTCCTCTTGACGCGACAACGGCGGCGGGCCTGTTCGAGTAGGCGGCGGGCGGAGGAGAGGTGTTGATGTTGAGGTCGGGACGGCGACGACTGGAACGTCTCGGGGTGTCGGCGTACATGATGAAGGAGGGGGGACGGAAGGGTATCGTGGGGGTCGAAAAGGGTTTTCAAGTCATTTCCAGATCCAATCCGATCAAGCGCAAGCGCAAGGCGCATATGCAGTAAGGTGCCGTAGTAGTCGCCAGTAGTAGCAGCAAGCAGGCCGGCGCCAAATAGATGCCAAGGTGCGGCCGCTGGACAAGAGTCGGGACGCGCCCCAATATTGTGCAACGCGGTTGATCCAATGCGACGCCAGTAGGTCAAGCGATCCAATCCGACGGCGATGGCGGCGCCGTAAGAATCAGTCGATGTCTGCTGGCGGGCTCACAGGATTCAGAGCCTGGAGGGAGGTCCTTGAAGTTTGAACAGCAGGCGGCGGGCAGGCTTGAACAGGCAGACTGACGGTCAAAGTGGGCTTCTCAGGCGTCGCAATGTCCACAAGGCCGGGTTCGAACTTCGGTGTCGCGGGTCGGCTTTGTCTCCCGGGGTGAACGAGTCCCAACCGAGTAATGAGTGGCCGAAATGAAGACTCGAGCGAGTCCCGTTTTGGACCCTTTCTTTGGGTCTTTTGGGGGGTGGTGTCAGGTGTTAGCGGACGACGTTGCAGCAATGTTTCTTTTCTGAAGTGGGCAGCTGTTCAGGTTGCTTTTTTCTCTGGTGGTGCTTTCGCCGTTTTCCCCCGTTTGGCATGGGCGGGTGGGCATTCAAGGGCCAAGAGTGCCACGAGGAACGGGAAAATGTGCGCGGGAAGGTTTGATTATGTATTGGTATCCGTCGTTGGTAGCGTGTATTCGTACTAGTAGTGGTAGTATTGAGACCGGGTATTCAGTAGGCGAATGTTGGGGGGGTAGAGTGACGGGCCTTGAAAGTTGGTACGATGCTCCGAAAGAGGCGATGGATGCTACCCTCAATCTTCCCCTGACCTAGGACTTGCTAGGCCCCGGATGGATGGTGGTGATCGGCCGTCGACAGGCGAGGGGTGGAGGACGAGAGCGAGGACGTGGACGTGGACGAGGGTGAGGGTGAGGGTGTGGTGTATGAAGTGGTTCACTTATGTCTTGTGCTAGCGACGAGAAAACGGCGACGGTGCGACTGCTAGCTTGGGAGGTATCCGCAGATGCGCGCAACACAGGTCGAGGTTGTGTTGGCAGTGGGCGAGCGCAGGGTTAAGAAGTATTAGTAGTTCGAATTGGATCGTCAGAATATGGACTGCGTGGTAGACATGGATATAGCTGGAAGTATTCTGTATGCGGAGACTGGAGTGTACCAAGTCCAAGTGGAAGTGGTATGCGAAGCGTGGTGTATCCGTACGGAGTATGCGTATGGCAAGGTTGGATGGGGTGCGGTAAGGGACGGTAGATGCAGGTGTGCATTCGTCACAGTTCGGATGTTTTGCGGTGCCAGGGCACTAGGGGGGTGGGTGGTCGGGTGCTTGGTTGCTTGAAGCACAAGCAGTTAGAGAAGGGAGGCGGCGAGACAGGTAAATGGATGATGGATGGATGGATGGATGGGTTTGTTGACTTTTGGCTTACTTAGCTAAGGTACGGGAGAAAGTCTTGCAAGGTATCTGGGAGGTCTGATTTGTTGGCTTGGTAATAAGGTATTGTTGATGAACAACAAGCCACGAAACACACGTGGGAAAAGTGCAAAGAAGGAAAAGAAGCAGAAGGGAAGAGGAGGAATGGCCACAAGCAATTCACTACCTAGGATACGTAGCAAGGTACAGATAGGTACCTGCAAACACCAGCTCCGAGGCGAGGTAATTAAGGTACCACCACGAAGGTACGGCGTAATTAGGGTCAAGCAAGGCATGACAAGGAATCTCGTTGATGGGCAGCCTATCCGTACACTAGGAGAAAGACCGGGCAGGGGCTGGGATATCCATACTTGACAGTCACAGAACACAGATGGGGATGAGATCCGGGACTGCTACGAATAGGAACCTAGTCAATAAAGCTAGAAAATGAACAGCGGACAATATCTCAGGCAAGTATTACTGTGGTCCTTCCGACGGGACATGGATGGAACTTGAGACCTTGGTCTTTTTGGGCTGGTATCAACGTTGAAGGTCTGCAGAATCTCGGATTATGGTATCCGTAAAGGGTCCATATTCTATCAGGTAATTAGACGTAGCGTCCGTATTGCTGCTGATGGTGCTGCATGTATTAACTCTCTCTTGTGTATCTCTGTGTGGACCTGCATGTTGGCGGGACATTCTAATTACACAGCGCATGCGACACGACATGAACCAAGGTGCCTTGGTATGTACTCCCAACTCCCTACTCCGGACGGATGCAGAGTACGGGAGTACGGAGTTTCTGTGAGAGAGGATGCAAGTGATACGGGACTTTGAATGCGCCGGTCCATGGACGTTCATATTGGCGTCTCTTCTCGGTCGGTTTTGCGGAGCGTCCCTGTCCCTGTCAAAAAAGTCGGGCCCAGGCAAGAGAAACACCAGACGAGACGATAACAACAATAATATCAATATGCAAGGGAAAGAGCAATAGGGAGCACGGACGCCAATATTCCACATCATCATATCCGATGCTGAATAAGGGCGACGACGACGACAACGACGACCATATATCCGTCTGACTTTGCCTTATTAGTCGATGTACGGAGTACGTACGGGCAAGTATTGCTTACTACCTAGGCAAGGTGGTCGATGCCCCGTATGGTTGACGAAGCAGGTTGAAGAAACATCCAACTGATGCAGAAATACCGGAAGAAACACCAAAACACCAGACGAAGGAACTTTCCTTCCATATATTTTTGAGGGCATCCATCCATCCCATGGTCCTCCGCACCTGCCACGTCCACCAGTGCCTTCTTTCCTCCACTATCCTAAATTTCGAGCTACACTTGCCTCATCCACCACATTACAAGTACGTATCCCCAACTGTAAGAAACGGGGAAAGAGCCAACGCATGAGAGCTTCCTTGCAAGACACGGTACCTAGAAAATCCACAGAAAAAGTCGACAAATGTCACGGGCCTTGCGACATGTGGTCAGGAATCGTCAGGACGCACCTTCCATGTCATTTCTCGCCGTTGCCCTTGGCTGCTGCTGGGGAACATGAGGAAAGCACACAGCCAAACTGGCCCGAATGGGTAAAGAGTCCAGGTCCGCTGCAACTGCAGGGTTTCTCCTTTTTCACTGCTTTTGCCATTTTCCTTTGCCCCCAGTTGGCAGTGAACCCCTCCTTTCTTCTTTTGTTTTTGGTAGTATTGTTTTATTGCCTTTTTTTCTCCATGTTCTGTCACTCTCTTTTTACTGTCTATAGAGTGATCTATCACTCTGCTTTCCCGGCTTACCGATACTTGTGACCAAGTATACTCACTCACCTTCGTTATCTTGACCGCCCGCAAATAACAAAGGAATAACCGCTTCATCTCAATCCCTCTCTGCAGAGCACGTCCTGTTCTCTCCAACCGCCCTCAATCCCACCAATCATTGCCATCCTCATTTCCAGAACGCCATTGGGCTCTTTCGAAGACAACCGCTTCGCTTCGCGTTCGCGCCATGGATGATGGAAACCGAGCCAGATGAGCAATGCAAAAGAAACAATCTGCCACAACCATCATCGATATAACCTTCTACCGTTGACCCTTACACAATACCTAGACTGGGAGAGCCTACCTACGCCATGGCAGTGTAGGATTTGGACGCCGTCGTGGCACCCCAAAACATGGCTGGCCTGCGAGACACGAGACACCACCACAAGCGCCAGACACCTTGACACCGCGACCAACGGCAGGCTTGCCGCCCTTGACTAGCCTCCTTTTCTGACGGGCACCACCCTGCACTGTCCCCTCCAATCCTTCCTTACATTCTTCCACCACAAAGACCAGAAGTGTCCAGAAAAGAACGGGACAAGAGGAGACAGGGCTGCAGGGGTAATGCAAGATGCATCCATCCCACCATTGCTCTTGTCCCAAAGGAGAAGCCAATCCCAAGGGGATCCCAGACACCACCGTCGGCCTTCGTGAAGCCGTCGCCAGGGGCTGATGGCTGATGGCTTGGTCAACCGTCAATTGGGTGCAAGACGCGGTACGGAGTCCTTCACAGTCCTACAGATCCATCGCTGGGTGGCTGGCATTGCTCATGGCGGATGCTCATTACCGATACGACTTCAACATCCTGCGGGACCGACAATGTTCATCTATCAAAACCAACATCCACGGATACCGCCTGTGTCTCTACCAATTCGTCGTTCTCGGGGCCGTCCGTTCCTTGACGACAATCTCACCTCACGATGCGGATACTTTGACACCTCCGCGTTCCGAGAAGGAAAGCTGTCCATCCTAGACCAGGAAAAGCAGTGACCAGCAAAAGCTGGATGGTGGATCAACTAGACCAACAACGCACACACGCACACACACATTTCAACGTCAGAACCAAACGCGATTGCAACTTTCGCCATTACAAAGACGACTATCCGGTAATCCGCCAGCTTCCCTTCCACAACGAACATGCCATATCCCATTCGTCGAATCGTCTTATCGTGGCTATTATTGTCGCGAGCTTGACATTTGCCTTTCTTCCCGCCCACACATACGCTACCTCGGCCGCCCTCGATCCAATCGCGTCCATTCTCACGCCGCGAATACGCCCACTCATTTGCGCCCACTTGAAAGCACATGCAGATACCCATGGACTTCCCCTGAATCGATGCAGACACCAACTTTTAGCATCCAGAGGCCCGTGCCATACGCTGGATTGCGCCACCTTTTCCGCCACCTCGTGCCCATCGCTTATTCGCTTGCCTCGACACCCTCCTACCAGTGGTTAACATCACTAAAGCCTCTCCCCTCCCGAGTCCCAAGCTCCCACACCTGACGGCCTGCGAGCGGAGCGAGTGTCCATCGTGGGATTACAGGACGGCGGGATGGAACATAGTCTGTGTGTCTAGGTCTCGCGGGCCTGCTATGCGAGGGACCGTCGAGCACCACGAGGCTTATGACATTGACAGTCCCTTGCCCCTCGCTACCAAGTCATCTACGGTGTTTGCGCCCTTCTTTAGAAAAGATGTTCATGTCAGAATCATGATTCCAGGAGCCCCGGGCAACCAGGACCCTCATGTTCCACTCGAGCAATGCGACAGATCATCGCGACAGTGGCACTCATTGCCATTTCTCTCTAAAAATTCGAATATGAGACCAGGCAGTGAGGCACTCTCTCATCTTAGAGATCTGCTTGGCCCCCAAATGCCGACGTCTTATTAGCGATGGTAATTAATTGTCCGTGTTTGGACCTGCAGGTCTGTGACACCACCAGCCCTTTTGACGGCGGAGTCGACACCGACGCGTTGCTGACGACCTGGCTCAGTAATGGAGGTCTCACGCTCTACCAATCGCTTCGCCCAAGAACCATTGGATTTCCAGAAACTTTGCACTACAACAGACGCTGCAACACACCGCCTTTGTACGGGCGTCATTGACTTAGTGTACTGTACAAGTAGGCAAGGAGTTCGACGGGAGAAGGTGTCCCGGCCACCACCATCACCAGTCCACCACACCACCGCAAGCTGCATCCCCCCGCGGGATCGCTGGTCACTTCCAATGACATTCCAACGGCTTTGCTTACAATCTATGCATTTGCGGAACACGACCTTCTCCCTGCTTCACTGGCCAACAGTTCCCCCTTCGAGTAAGGGCGGGCTCGGCCCCCATTCCCACTCGCATCCAAGCCCGCCTTCTAGCGACTCAATCTCCAACACTGGCGGCCCCCATCCTGATTGATGTTCGCGCTAAACTGACAAAACCTAAAACACACCGACAGAGCTTCCATGTCATTAGTTTCCTTGCCGTCGTGCCAGTCGGCGTTCGTCAAGAAGACCCTCACGACCCTTCTTCACCTCCGACGTCAAGTCAACGTGTCAAAGCGCAACCTGTTCGCACTCCGCAAGTCCACGGCCTGCCTGCATGACGAACATTCTTCGGCGGATCGCTCAAACGTCTCCAGCTTTTGCCCCTTCGCCGCGAACCGGCATTGCGACAGGGCGTGGGTGCCTTCAAGGCCCCTTTCTTGGCGTGTCAACCCTTCGCGTCAAGGAACGAAGATTTCGGTCAATCAGCCAATCTTTTCAAGCCAATTGGGGTTACACGATGGCCACAGGCCGAGAATAGCGCGTGGTTTCGTAAGACTAGAGCAGCTTTCTAAAGTCTGACAACTCGGCTCACTCTTCAAAAGCAGTCGTTCCCATCTTGCAGCTCCGGGATCAGGATCCTCTTGAAGATGAGCCGGCTCCGTCGATCAGTAGATCACCAATCCCTCTCCATAATCGGCCGATAATGTCGAATCTTGCATTGCGTTTGAAGCGAGCTGCAATTCTCCAGATCATCTCGGCGAGCCACCTCTCCGTGTCCCTCGAAACAACGTCGCCTGCTGTCAGCGCCGTATATTCGGTCCTCGCACGTCCGCGGCGGCCCCCCACTGCAAGGACCATCCCAAGTTCGGTCCCAAGTCGGCGACAGGACTTACTCTCCTTCAATCTTTGCGCATTGCGTAGGTTGTATTTACCCGCCGTTGCATTGTCGGTCCCCAAATCCGCAGGTGGGTAATACGTCCAGTGTTAGTTTCTGTAGTTTAGTACGCTAGATCACTTCATGTCACTGTCGTTCGAGTGAGGTACTGTTTCAGGAACGAACACACTATTTCTTTGCTTCATTCTTACTCGCTCTTGTTCATTCGACGAATGACGAAGTCACCGAGCTCGAAGATCGATTCCGCACGAGCGACATGATCATCGCCGGCACGTGGAAACCTTGGCCGAGCTTGGCTTAGGCTGCAAATCTTACGTGGATGATACCACACTGATATGCCAGTGCATACGGACACGACGGAAGCTCGTGTCGCAACGCAATCAAGTGGTTGGATTGCCATAGTGGTACTCTGGATCTCCGAGCCATCAGGATAGGCAGCATCGTGGCTGGCGGTCCTACTTGGTCAGACGCTCAGGCTTCGTCTCGAAGGCTCTTATTTCCGTCTTCGAGACGACGGTTACTCTGTGGACGGGTGGATGCACTGGTGACTCTCCAGATGATGGTTGACACAGCATATCATATATGTAGGCGTTGAATTGGGTCCCGGAACAATGGGCACTGGCAATAGCAACCAAGTAGTTATCTGTAACGACCAATGCATATGTACTGATGTGTGTCTAGAGCCTGAACTTGAGTTGGCGGTGCGCGTCTCTCCATCCCAACCCCTCTACGTAGTCCAGATCACATCTTTCCAAGTCTGCCTTTGAAGCATCGCGAATCCAATAGTTGAGAAGTCTCTCACCCCGGCCGTTACTATTTCTTATAATACTGCGTCATATCATGGGCAAGCCCCAGTATACCCTATACAAGTTGGCATATCAGATCATCACTCCGCCAAAAGCTAGCCAGGAGAGAATAAGGGTAAGAAAGAACAAACAATCATACCAGTTGGAACGTGACGGCAGCCTCGTCAGTCTTGTCCGCCTCACGCATGGCGACAATCCCTGGGTCGTTGGTCTCGACCTCGTCCGGGTCCGAGGCCATCCTCTTGAGGTTCGCCTCGGAGACCGGGTTCGTGAACTGGTTGAACTTTTCTCGTCGGTAGCGGTCGTACTTGTCGAGTATGTCATCGTCGGCTCGGCCGTCGTGGATGCCAGCTAGACAGTCGAAGAGGTCGCCTACGTCGACGATGCCACCCGTGAGGCCCATGCCGCCGCTGTGGAGGCCGAGGGCCGAGAGGTTAGATGGGTGCCAGGCAGGATTTTCCTTTCTCTCTTTTTTCGTCTTCCCCCTTTGTCTTCCATTTGGGTCATGGGTACGAAGGGCACTTACAACGGGTTACACAAGTGCGCAGCATCCCCAGCCAAGATGAACCTCCCCGCGCGCATCCGCGGCGCGAGACGCTGGTGTACCTTGTAGGGGCTAAAGTTGACGATTCGGTAGTCGTTGGCCTTTGGGTTCCCGGGCAGCATGGTTTCGTATTTCGCGGGCTGGCGGGCACGGTACTCGTCGTGGCTGAGGCCGGGAACCTCGCCGTAGCTGACGCGCCAGAGGCCGTCGTCTTGGATCTTGGCGGCCATGAAGTAGTCTGTTGGGTGGATGACAAAGTTGGAGTCTTTCCAGCCGTACTTTTCAAAGTCGTAGTAGACCTTTTGTTTCTGTGTGTTTAGCATCCTATTCGCTTCTGGGGCTGTTTGCCTTTCTGCTGCTGGCCTCTCTATCAGGAAGGAAATGGAGTTTCTACTCACGTTTGTGGCGACAATTTGCAAGTCCCACGTATACCCAGGAAACTCGTCCCCAAACAGCTGTCTCCGGATAATGCTATTCGCACCATCACATCCAACAACATAATCAGCCTCCAGCTCCTCGGCCCCCTCCTCCGTCTTCACAACAACCACCGCCTTCCCCCGGCTCTCCTCCTCCCGAATCCCCTCAACCTCACACCCCCACCTCACCTCCGCCGCCGGCTCCTTTTCGAGATCTTCCAGCGCAATCTTACACAGCGCGTTCAACGGCAGACACGAGATCCGGTCCGGGTTCTCCGCGCCGAGCCTGCTGTTCTCGATCTTGGCGAGGACGGTGCCGTCTGGTTTGCGCCAGCGGGCGCCGCCTACTTCGATGCCGTGCTGCCTGACGCGGGCGAGGAGGTTCGCGCGGGAGAGGACGCGGTTGGCGGGGGCGGCGTAGTGGGTTGCGCGGGGCTGGGTGTCGAGGGAGGTGGATTTGTCGAGGAGGAGGACGGGGATGGAGTGGCGGGCGAGGAGGAGGGAGAGGAGGAGGCCTGTTGGGCCTGTACCTATTACTATTACCTGGGGTCGGAGGGTTAGTTGAAGTGTAGGGTAGAGAGGAAGGGTTGGATATGGGGGATTTGCGGTGTGATGATGTTGGTTTTACCTTTTTGATACCATGGTGGTCTTGAGATGCCATGTTTGATGAGTTGGATGTGGATGAGAGGGTCTGATTTAGTAGATGCTTTGGCAAAGGCTTCTTTGAGAGAAACACTATTCACGGCTTTGGTATACGAAATCTGCTCTGTTACTGCTCCTCATGAATGGGATGTTTGGCGATGAATTATAATCGTTATTGTTATTCGAGTTTTCTAGAATCAATCCCATGTCACATAAAGTCAGTCTGGTGGAGGCAATTAAGTGTCTCCTTGTACTTGACGTCAATAACCCCTTCTTGTCCTCTTGGTTGAGAGTCGTCAGCAAGAGAACGGGTTATGTGGGATGCCCACGGGCGTACGACTTTGTGGGGTAACGAAGTGGGATGATGTCCGGGGGCGGGTAGTGTTGATTAGTCGCGGGGAGGGGGGAGGGGCTGTGAGGTAGCTTGGAGGTCTAGAACGAATCGAGATGAACAGAGACTGAGCTTTCTCTGCAATGAAAGAGCAATTTGTGTTCCGTTGGTTGGTTATGTGAGATGTCTATCTTTTCACTTCGCCAAACCTCCCCACACACTCCTGCCCGGAAGTGCGGGAGGACGGTGCGTAGACCAAGTTTCTCAAGGCCTGTTCTAGCTGGATCATGAAAAATTCAGTTTCGAGCTGACTTTGATATACTCTTATGATATGTTCGAGCTGCTCTTCGTCTGCCTTCTTCCAACAAGACCTCGTATCCGACGTCGATCTCCACCTCATACACTCCTGACCGCCACAATGGACTTCTCCGAGATAGATCTCTCCCACCCACCCCTCAAAGACCTAACAATATCCAACATCACAGAAAACGTCCACGCCATCAACTCCAAATGCGCCGACATCCGCACGCGCTTTCTCCTAGACAAGCTCGTCACCCACCTCCACGACTTTGCCCGCGAAACAAACCTCACCACCGCAGAATGGGAGACCGCCACCGCCTTCCTCACAGACGTCGGTAAGACCTGCACCTCCGTTCGGCAGGAATTTGTCCTCCTCTCCGACGTCCTCGGCCTCTCCCTCCTCGTCGACTCGCTGGACCACCCGAAACCGCCCGGTATCGGGGCGACGGAGGGCACCGTCCTCGGCCCGTTTCACACCCACGAGGCGAAGGACGTCCCGCACGGGGAGATGATTTCGAGGGATGGGGATGGGGAGCCGATGCTTGTTGTGGGGACGGTCAGGGACACGCAAGGGGTGCCGATTCCGGGGGTTAAGGTTGATGTGTGGGAGACGGATTCAAAGGGGTTTTATGATGTTCAGTATGACGGGTACGAGAACCCCGACGGACGGGCGGTCGTCAGGAGCGATGAGGGGGGAGGGTTCTTTTTTCGGGCCATTGTGCCGGTGCCGTATCCGATTCCGGGGGATGGGCCTGTCGGGAGGTTATTGGCGACGTTGGGGAGGCACCGGTACCGGCCTAGTCACTTTCATTTCATGTTCGATAAGCCTGGATATGACCGTCTCATCACGTAAGTTCTCTTTGGCATTTTGGCATGTTCACTCTGATATTGGGGTTTCTTTCTGACGCGGACACAGAGCGTTGTATCTTCGTGGAGATCCGTTTGAGAGGTCGGATGCGGTCTTTGGAGTCAAGGAGTCGCTTATTGTGGACTTGAAGACTGTCTCGGATGTTGATGGGATGGCTGAGAAGTACGGTGTGAGGCCGTCGACGCGGCTTTTGACGTATGATTTTGTGTTGGTTTCGGAAGAGGAGGTCAAGGTCTTGAGGGAGTCTAAAGCAAGACAGCAATCTATTAAAGACGAGTAACATAGATGATATTGGCAAATGGGAACCCCATTTTGAATTTGAGATCGTAGTAGTACAAGTAGACTTGAAAACTTCGATTACGTTGTGGTATCATATCGCCAGACCAAATCTAGCACGTTACTAGTGAAAGATTGAGAGAGACTCGGCTTGGTTGAAGCCTTTTCAATGACTCTTTTCCAAAGTACAAGTTCAGGTTGGCTGGACCTTAAGATAGGCACTTTGCCGTAAGTCTTTTTGTTGAGGAGCACGACTTACTGGCCATATATGTGCATATACCCGAGTGTTTCATCTGCAGATTCTCATTACAACAAAAATCTGGTGATAAAAAACTTTTAGAAAGAAATGCCATCGAATCTAGTGCATACGCACACAATTTCTTTTCTTCAAGATCGTTTCTCTTGAAGATCGGTTTCAACTTTTCTGAGTCTTGCCATACCATAGGTTGACTGACATACGGCGGCCGGGCCCCCGACATCAACATCAGTGCCAGCGACAACTTAACTCGCTTCGATGGACTAACCATTCAATGCTGTAGATCCCGTCGCCTTTGGCCAAGAACTTACAGTGCAACACAAAGGATCTGCAATGTGATTCAAAAAGTGACCGCAATGTTCGGCAACATCCAAGTCCGTCGCCAATATCGGGAGTCATCAACCCCCTGACAAGAAAGTGGAGTAGCATCTCAGTGGTGGAGATATCCCACACCACATCCCACATTGCCTAATTGGGATGTGTTAGTTCACGTTTCAATTCCTCAACCCACCGTGCTGTGCACAGCAGCGGGAAATTGATGACTTCATCCTATACCACTAAGTGGAGAGGACTTGAGTGGACGCAGTTATCGAAAGTGTCAGGCATAAAGTGTAGTCGTGCCGATACGATAAGACAAGAATGAAGAGAACCCACGATAGCAAAGAAGTAATTAGTCCAAAGCGTAATCCTCACACCAGTCAACAACTCTTTGAACCTTAAGATGGCGTCCAACTCTCAGATTCAGAAAGCAACACAACCTTGGTGGGATGACGGAAGCGAGAAGCACTTCGTGCCCCTGGCCCCCGCCGTTCCTATAGACCCGAGCGTCAATACCTGGTCCCGCTTCGGTCCAACCTTTGAAGCCTACGAATACTCGGGCTGGATCGACGAGAGCGTCTCCTGGAAGACGGACTGCTATATTGGCGACTGGTCGCCGCTGCTCAAAGCTCGCGTCACCGGCCCGGAAGCGCAAGCCTTTTTCGAATACATCTCGACCAACCGCTGGCCCAACTTCAAGCCTGGACAAGCGAAGCATGCCATCTTCTGTCAAGATAATGGGTCCGTCGTTGGCGAGGGTCTGGTTTTGATGCTCGGAAAGGATGATTTCCTGTTCACTAGCGGTCCCGGGACGGTTTGGCTTGTGTACCAATTCCAACAGGGCAGAAAGAAGTTTGATGCCACTCTGCAACTGGTCACTGATGACTGGTTCCTTCTTCAAATTCAAGGTCCTCGGAGTGTCCAGCTGCTGGATGAGGTGACGGACAAGGGTGTCCGGGATATCAAGTTTATGCATTACAAGGAGCTCTCGATCGATGGAAGCAAGTTCCTTTGTCTGAGACAAGGTGTATCCGGCGAACTCGGTTTTGAGCTTTGGGGGTCAACGAAGGATGCCAAAAAGATTTACGGTTCTATCGTAGACGCTGGCAAGAAGCACAATATCCGGCAACTGGGTGCTCGCGCAAAGATGGTGAATCACGTAAGTAAATTTTGCCCCATGCTCCCCATCAACAACTTCTCTTGACACATGCCTTCTAGGTTGAAGCCGCGTTTGCGACTCCGGCCGCAGACTTCATTCCGGCTGTACACGCGCCCGCAGACGACCAGGAACTTCTCCAGTTCCGACAATTCGCGCGAGATATCGGCTTCGACTTTGACCACTATCTCTCCAAGGCCAGCGGTAGTCACGGCGCAGACCCTATTTCCTACCACTTCACGCCATTCGACCTGAACTGGGGCTGGCTCATCAACTTTGACCACGACTTCATCGGGCGCGACGCTCTTCTCAAGCTCAAAGACAGCCCACCGAACCAGCTAGTGACGCTGATTTGGAACGCGGAAGATGTGACTGACGTTTTTGCGTCCCTCTTTCGGCCGGAGCCCTTTGAGTATATGGAAATGCCTCGCAGCCTGCTTGGCAATGTTGTTGGCAGTACTGTTCTGCACGAAGGCATGACGATCGGGTGCGCTGTTTCTCGGTGCTACAGCTACTGGTTCAAGGAGATGGTGTCACTGGGGATTGTTGCCAAGGAGCATGCTGCTCCAGGGACAGTTGTTGAGGTGAAATGGGGATCTGAAGGATCTCCCGTGAAAATCATCAGGGCGGTAAGTACAGACACCATGTATTTTCTCGCGGCTCGAGTATAGTAAGCTAATATGAGATACAGACAGTGCAGGTTGCGCCGTACAAGGAGGACAAGAGACGACACTCAATTCAGAAGTAGGTGTGCGTACATAAGGATCACTGGTTCAGCTGGTCAAGAAGGGCATCAAATGTTTGCATGGTGGATCTCTAGCTCATATCTCCATACAGAATCATCTCATTATCCTCGCTGTGGCAATGAAAGATGAGCCCTTAGTAAAATTCACGTAAAACAGAAATTTGTATCGACTCCTCTCATTGACATACAACGTCAAATCCCCCCTGTCTACTGCATAGTCGTCGACTTACATAGATCGTGCGCATGACTTACTCGGACAATTACCCCGCGCGTCATTAGCCTGCAGCGGCCCGCCCGCCGGCCCCGGTTTGTGGAGGCACCAAGGATCGGACACGGAGGCTTAAACAGTCCGTCCTTTCGTCACCGGCACTTTGACCTTCAAACTCTTACTCGACGCATTTGGTGGACAATCGAGCCAACGTCACGCAGAAGCGAATCCCCCCAGTTCATCGACCGCGTATCTCGGCTATGGCCTTCTCAACGGCTCCTGGAATGTCTGTCATCTCTTTCCGCAAAGAGGCAGGAGTTCAGCACCGATGTCGGATCTGTCCAAAGACGTTCAAGCGGAGCGAGCATCGCAATCGCCATGAACGAGGCCGTTGGGTTGACCTCTCTGAAAAGTCTGGATTTTCGGCTAAAGACAAGTAGATTCACAAGGGAAGCCGTTCTCTTGCCGCATATGCAGCCGACGCTTCGCTCGCAAGTGAGTTTGTCTGGGCTGGGATTTCGAACAACACTTCACTACTAACGATGTCTTTGCTAGTGATCTGGTTACTCGCCATGAAAAGACTTTTCACCGAGACCTGTCGCAATCCGGTGCAACCTCTACTTCAGAGAAGTCATCCTCAAGAAATGCCCAAGTTAATGAACCAACGTCTATGGCAACTCCAAATGAACAGAATCAAAGTTTGCAGGGCCACACAGGACCATCAAATCAGATGTCATCTGAAGGCAGCCTACCTTCGGTAAATGTCGACGGGCCAGATGTATTAGGGGATAATCCTCACTTTGGTTATGACATCATGTCCGAAGTCGAGAGTTTTGACTTCAGCGATATTTCGCTCGAGTTCTTCGATCCATTCTTAGGTAGAACCTTTGATCATTTCGCCTTTCCAGTACTCGAGGATGTTCCCGAGCAGCTCCAGCCACCAGTACCAAGTTTGCCTCAAAGCAATCCTTCAGGCAACCAAAGCAATCCTTCGGATAGGGGAGAAGAAATTCCAACGCTATCGCAAGGACATACAATAAGCCAAAGCGCCCTTGGGCCTCGACGAAGGTGGTCACCACGGATACTCAAGTCAACGACGGCGAAGAACCACAAAGTCGTTTTCACAGAAGAGATGAGAGCTCACTGCTTGGCTGATATAGAGTTACACCTCACCAAAGCCCAGCTTGGGGACTTTCAATTACCACCCGTTACATGCTTGCAGCAATACTTCAATTCCTACGTGGATGCCTTCCACATACACTTTCCCTTCCTACACCTGCAGACTCTGGAATTAGAGAAGGTTCCTAGTCCACTAGTCCTAGGAATATGCGCCATAGGTGCCCTCCACAGACTTCAGAGAAAGATGGCCTCATCGCTCTATCTTACAGCCGAACGTGTCCTCGCGAGCATAGACTTTGAGCGACTCCAGGCTATCCCAGAACTATTGGATGACTGGGCGAGACCTCGAGACTCACCGCCATCAAACCAGGGGCCGCTGGTACTGGCCCAGACGCGGTTCATTCTCGTCTTCTTCGCATCTTTCAGCAGTGAGCCGCAGTTGATACGTCAGGCTCTCGTCGGCTGTGGCCATCTATCAGCAGTGCGTGTGCAGATTTCGAGATATTTCTTCTACACGCTTACAGATCATCTCAGGATTTTCGGTCAAGAATGGCCCGCGCAAAGCCTGGTTCAATGAACTTGAACCTCTCTGAGTGGCATTCTTGGGTCGAACATGAGTCAATAAAGCGGTGAGAGCACCTATTCCTGTCGAAGACTTCACCGCTGGCTGACATCATCAAGTCTCATGTGCTGCTGTATGGTTCTCGGTAACCTTCTCGTCATAGCCTACGGTATCGTGCCAGGCTTCGCAGCGCTAGAGGAGTGCAACATTGAAATGCCCGCTGAAGATGAGCTATGGGATGCCACGAGTGCTTCTGAATGGAGGTCGTCTCTGCAAGAACGACTGCCTTCTTCGCCCCTAGGTCTTCGTCAAGCAACAGCTTGGATATTTGGTAACAGCGCACAGGAAGAAAGACTAGATGCAAGCTGGACGTGGTCGCCGTTCGCAGCATCAATCGTAATGCACCAAGTTGCCATCGTCGTTTGGTTCTTCGCCCACGGGAAAGAGGCCTGCTACGGAACGACGCAAAGCTATCGAGAAAGCCACCAGTCTGACGCCAAGAGGATAGAGTCTGCTCTATCGAGGTGCAGAGATCTGCTAACCGAGACACGCGATGGCAACGACGGCACGTGGACTGAAGCTGACGGTCCATTGTTGTTTAACGCATTTGCCGTTTTGCGTGTTTCGTACGGCCGAGCGTTCATCAACTTCCAATCGTTAGATCGCTCGCTACTCTTTCAGGAGAGTAGCCAGGATATGCTAATCATCTTGCAACGCTACTTTGACGCTGCTCAAGAGCGGGATGGTTACATGACCATGGCTGTCGACTGTGCTCTGGAAGGCTTTGCGATACCCATTCGAGCCGGAGTCTTGCTCACGCAAAAGACGGCGGCGTTGAAGTGGAGTGTTGAACATGCTTTGGCAGGATGGGATGCCGGTATGCCTTGATTCTTTCGTGAAGTTTTGGCCATGAAGAAGACGTTTTCGTACTGACCTTATCAGCCCTTCTAGTGACGAAGTGGGTTCATACGGTCGAATGTCTGCAGTCTACGAGTGGAAAGACTACGCCAGAAGAAACAAAGGTCCTCGATAACGTTCGGCATCTTCTCAGCCAGATTGACGTTGATAGTTCTCCATCTTGTTCTCTCGCTGCGGATCTTGCTCGTGTCTGGGCTGGACTATATGACGATACTTGGGTTTGGGGTGGTGAGTATTACTCGAATCTATCCTTGACTTCCTATTGCTGAAACCCAATCAATAGTCGCACCACGTATGAGCTGGGTTCTCCGCGAGCTTGCCAAGTTGTATGAGCAGGACGCTTCGGGTATCTAGAGGCAGAAAGCAACTTAATGTAGTTGCCCGTCTTCTGTTCGGCAGTGGTGCTGTTATGTTGTACTTAAGTACTTGCCTATGCTACCGTGTCAAGAATACAAAGCGGAAAGAAAACTCAGAAATTATTCTCGGTAATAAACCACGCTTCTGACTAGTACTGTTTCCATCTCGTAGCAACGTCTCCATCTTTATATAATAATTCACAAGCAGACACATCACGGGCGTATCTTATGCACGGCATTTTTGCTTAAGATAAACCAAGATAACACAATGGTCGGCAGGAAAACAAGGAGGGCTCTCAGGCAGGCCCTTTCAGCTATCTTTTTTCTCATTCCGGTTGCCTGTCCTGCGGTTCCTTGAGAATATCGAAGTTCCATCTGCCCCTGTCAAAAGCCCCCTCCATCCCACATTGCCTAATTAGGCAACAAAACCATCCCGCCCCAACAACAAACGTCGTAACGGTCACACGAACCCGAGCTAAGACATGCCACCGACATGGCACGAATACTGTTCTCATTATGGCAAACTACAAAGGGCCGGTAGCTCAAGTTCAAGGGATATGGCAGCTCTTAACTGACGTACACTGTGAGAACCATCAAGAGCATTGCCAGCTCCAGACCCCACCTTGAATCCCACCGGTGTGACTCTCCGTGCTCGTATGTATGTACGGACTACGGAGTCTTGAAGTGCGATGAGAGCAGAGTTTTCCTTGTTACAGGGAGATATACATGGCAGTGCCAAGTTCCGATGATATATACGACGAACTCATTGGACCATGGCGGTCAAAACCTCTGACAGCAGACATCGAGTACGCAGCGGATGCCCAAGGTACTCCACTCGATGACATACAGCCCGGCCTTTTACACGGAGATCTTAGCCCCTGATAAAGACAGTAGTAGGTCCAGGGACGGGCCGACCTCTGCACCTCAAGTAACAATCGGGATGTCGCGGTGTGATAGGACTCCGATCAATGTTGTATAAAATAACCCTAAAGCAATCGTTTTCCCAAACTCGCTTACCAACTACCGACCAATTTGGAGGACAACTTGACTTCAATACCAAACCCACTACGTTGAACATCAACATGTCGCTATCCTGGAGCAGCTGGCTCGCCACACTAGAGCCGCAACAGTCAGCTCTCGGCCTGCTCTTTGTCGTCCTCTCCTTGACACTCGCTTATGTCTCCATACCAGGACGCCACGACCACCTCCCTTACATCAACCGGCCCCCAAAGTGGGATTTCCTTGGCCAGAAGACCAAACAACACTTCGTCAGCAATGCCCGAAGCCTGATGGCCAATGCTCGGGAGGCCTTCAAAGGCAAGCCCTACCGAATGTTCACTGACTTGGGGGATCTCATTGTTATTCCGGCGCACCACGCCGATGAGATGCGCAATGAGCGATCTCTGGACTTCCTCGAAGCCTTTGTCGATAATTTTCACCCCAACATTCCCGGATTCGAGGGATTTACTTTCGATGGCCGAAAGGACCAGTTGCTTCACAAGACGATCAACAAGAAGATTACCAAGATGCTCAGTATGTCTCGTACACCTTGTCGGAGGTGCATTTGCTTACCAATCCCTTGTCAAGATGAGATCACTGCACCACTGTCGCTGGAAGCTGACTTTGCTACGCGCCTGATTCTCGGAACTTCGACAGGTAAGCCACTTTATGGTATGGAAAAAGGCTTAGCTAAAGGAAGTAGGTTGGCGTGAGATTCCGCTTCAAGAAGCGCTTCTCAACCTTGTCGCTCGTCTATCTTCCCGTGTGTTTCTTGGCGATGAACTCTGTCGAAACGATGCATGGATCAAAATCACTGGCTCTTATAGCATCAACACTTTCTCAAGCGCAGAAGTCCTTCGACAGTACCCTCATTATCTTCGCCACATCGCCTGCTATTTTATTCCGCAATGCCGACTACTCAGAGAACAAGTTGCAGAGGCACGACGCGTTCTTAATCCGGTACTGGAAAAGCGAGAATGGGAGAAGAAGACAGCCTTGGCTGAGGGGAGGACTGAGCCTTCGTACAAAGATGCGATTCAATGGGTCATGGAAGAAGCTCAGGGCAGTACTTTTGACCCAGTAGGAGCCCAACTTGGTCTCTCTGTTGTGGCTATTCATACCACTACTGACCTCGCAACGGAAACGATGCTCCGACTGATGGTCAGACCGCAGTTGATGGAGGATGTTCGTGCTGAGATTGTGGCGGTCCTCCGGAAGGAGGGCTGGACCAAGTCTGCTTTGTTCAACATGAAGCTGCTTGACAGTGTCATCAAGGAGGCGCAGAGACTTAAGCCGACAACGTCTGGTAAGTGACTTTGAACTCCTTTCAGGTGCCTGAGCAACATTGACTGATTGTTCCCTAGCGACGATGAATCGGAAAGCCACTAGCCAAGTCAAGCTTCCTGGTGGATTGGTCCTTGAGAAGGGAGACCGCTGTATGGCAGACCTTGGCTCGATGGTGGACCCCAACGTATATCCAGATCCTCTTGAGTTTGATGGGTATCGATTCTTCCGGATGCGTGGAGACCCCAAGATGGATAGCAAGGCTCATCTGGTGAGCACATCAGTGTCCCATATGGGATTCGGCCATGGCCTACACGCGTGTCCTGGGAGATTTTTTGCCTCCAACGAGGTCAAGGTCCTCTTGTGTCACTTGCTGCACAAATACGACTGGAAGCTTGACAGTGGATTCGAGCATACGATTCATGAATTCGGCCTTTCCTTATCGTCGGGTAGTACAAAGGCTTTTGTCGCGAGGCGACAGAATGTGGAGATTGACATTGACGCGTGGTAAAGTGAGGAGATTTTGCTCGGGATCCAGGGAAAAGGTCGATCATGAACAGAGAGAGTGTGGGCAGGTACTTGATAAAGTACTAAGTAGTAAAGGATACGGCGCAACTACGTGTATGGCATCATTTTCTGTAAATTCATGAGGAAGTCACCACAGCGACTCCGTTGTTGCACTATTCCTGGATCTTGTCCCTGCCGCCGGGGTCGATGTACGTGATAAGGGAGCCATCGTCGCTGCGTCATCCCATGTGGTACCAGGGATTGACCCTGCCGGCCGTCTGGGCAAGGGAATCGAGTCAAGAGCTATCCCAACGTCCTCCTTCTGGCTTTTGCCCATATCACCCCACCGATTCAATATTTCACCTATCCCACGCAGGAGATAAGGCCGCTTAGACCGCTTGCTTGCGTCACTGTCCGGTCAATGAATCTGTATCGGGGGCTTCCATCAGAAGTCCTCCGGGGCTTCCTAAGGGCCTCCCGGAACTGGCTTCGCAGGAAGCCATTGTCAGTTTGGATAATGACGGCTCAGCGGGAGGCTTGGCTCCAGTGTTTAAATATCGTCTCATAGCCGTCTCTATTCTATCGTGAACGACAAGCCTGCTCTCAGCTTCTCATTCACAGCCAAGTCCTGTCTGTCCAACTCAGACGTCCACTCCTTAACGCCATCCTGCAACGACTTGCCATCCCCGCCTCGGCAGTGGGCATCTGCCATGTAACAACTCAGATCGTCACCGGCGCCACTCTTTTCGTCGGAGACTCGACGTGGCGCGCTCGAGGCCATCCCGTATCTGGGAAGTTTCCATGCCAGTGATGTCGTGTTGAACTTCTTTGGTACGCTGCCGGCGAACAATTCGCGCCATATGATGGGTACCCTGATTGCGTTCGTCAACAACCTGGATCCTAACAAGCACAACATGAGCGATGTGCCTGCTTGGCCGCAACATGAGTCGACCAGTCGGTCAATAATCCTGTAGAGCGAGGCCGGCGCAGAGATTGTGGCTGACGACTAAAGCGAAGAGGCGATCACGTACCTGAATGAGATTGGGGAATCCTTGCGGATCTAAGTCTGCAGCCGGGAAGTGATGCGATATCTTTTTTTGAATCCTGTCACATTTATGCCTGTATATATCTTATAATTCATGAATGACTTCAATAAGAGCCGACTTCAGCACATTATGCTCTCGAACCAGAGCAAGCATTTTCCGCAGCCTGTGATCCGCTAGAATTTGTTGTCCATATGCAGAACGTTTCGTTATTAGTTGGGTTCACCCTCAAAACAGGATCTTCATCACTGACCACAAAGGGAACGCATCATGTTTTCAACTTGTTCTTTGTTAACTATTAGCATGCTTGTACTTCTATGTACATTCATCTACGTATTACTACAGAATGAGCCAGTCTTTTAACTGCAAGCTTCGTCCGCCCCCTTAGGCGCCTCCTCGGTCTGCACCCCTCTCAAGAACTCCCCGATTCTCGTAGCCACAGCTTGTGCGCTCTCGGTCCAGCCAATAATGGCGCCCATCAGCAGCGTATCATGAACAGCATTCTCCTCATACGATACTGTGACGCTGCTCTCAGCCTCCTGCATCTGCCGGCACCACGCAGTACCGTCCGTCTCAAGGATCTCAGCTTCACCCATCGACACGAACATAGGCACCTTGGTTCCCCAGGCGTTGCCAAGAGGCGTCACATACGGCATGTTCTCATCAGAAACGCCGGCCGAGTACACCTTTGCGCCCCAGCGCAAGAACGAGACGGGGAGGTAGTCGGTGCTCCAGTGCTCATGCTGCTTGTACACCGAATCCGGACCCAAGCTGGCCAAGGGGTTGACCCAGGGGGCGATGAGCACCGCGCAGCTAGGGATGGCAATTCCGAGGTCCGGTCCATAGGTATCGAGGTATCGCAGCAGGGCGATTACAAGGTTGCCGCCCGCACTGTCGCCGCAAAGCACGATACGGTTGGACGGGATATTGAGGGTCCGAGTCAGGTAGAGGTAACTGGTCAGGACGTCTTGCAACGCAGCGGGGAACGGGTTCGCGGCCGCCTCGGAACCGCTGCCGTAGCCTGACAACCGGTATTGAGGCGCAAAGACAGCGCCGGCGCCGGCCTTTTCGATGAGCGTGTTTGCCATGAAGCCGCAATATCCCGTGCGGCCGTCACCCAGCACAAAGGCACCGCCGTGAATTTGCAGAACCACGTTGCCTTCGAAGCCCTTCTCGACGTCCGGCTTGGCCGGGAACCAAGTGCCCCCCACGGTGGTGGGCTTCACATCAGAGTTCGAGGCCAGAGGACCGAGGTAGAGATCTGAAGGGAAGGGGTCGGCGGTCTGGAAGCGGTCGCCCTCCTTTCCTGGTTTGAGGGTATGAGTCTCGGTGATGCCTACGTTTGAGTAGAGATCAACGATGCTTCGCGTCAAGCGCGCCATGAGGGCCTGTTTGAAGCCCCATTTCGGGTGAGGACGGCAGGAGGGAATCAGCGCCTTGATGGCCCATATAGGCAAGCAGGGGAAGAGAATGAAGAGGGCGCCGAAGATCTGATAGAAGATGCGTAGAGGTTGATAGGAGAGAATAGGGAAACTTCCTCCCTGAGTGCCGGCCATCGTGAGTGATCGCTATGTAACTGCGACGTAAAGAGGTGAGTATCTTGGTAGAAAGTTACAGAGTTACAGAGATTTCGAGTGAGTATATGAAAGCCGCGGTACAACTACGTCGATCGATCACCAGGGTCACAAAAGGGGAAGCAGTCAGCAGAAGCCCATCAGACGGGGGCGATATACTGACGAGAGGATAACTGCGCTTAATACATGCTGTAACCGATCGTCAATGATACAGTTCAGGCATAGTTCGTCTTCCCTTTTCCCATTCGAGAAAGCAATTTGCTGGGGGCAGCGAAAACCCATGAAAACTCTGCATGTTTTTCTGTTTCCGCGAACCACGATTTCTTCAGAGTTCGGGACTAGAGTCCGGCATCCAGGGGTGAGGCTCGACATTTCTAAGGAGTATTCCGTCCGACCTGGACCTGGTTGACAGGTCGAATTTCTTCAACGCGGCTCCGCTCAGATCCAATTCTCGATGCAAAATCAATCTCAATCATACTGCGCCAGACATGAAGCCCGCGATTTGATACCTCTTGATAGGGTAATATTTGGTGATGGTGGACTCTTGAGGGGCCTTGGCGAGTCATGTCCTTCGTTCGAGTGTGGTGTTGGAGTGGACAGTTGAATGGAGTCTAGTAGCACGGAGAGTGGGCGTCACCTGACTCGCAACTCCAAGTGACAAACGAATCTCTGCACCGGCAAGCAGGTCTCTTCGAGGCCAGCAGCTAGGAGGGTAGTATGCGCGGCATTGGCCCGTATGCGACTTTGCAAACCTACAACGGGCAATTCTCTCGCAGTCTTGTCCCTCGAGCGTGCGACGGCACCACTCTGAGGGCACAGGCATTACGACATGTTTCCAAAGTTTGACCATTCTAGACTGATGCTAGACTGATGTCTATCAACGGGGCGCGCGGCGAGGGGCGCGCCCGGCATCCCAAGGATCGAGACCGGACTTTGGTTCTGCCCCCCATGGGCCACTAAAGGAGCTTTCATCGTGCATAAACAATACCGTCCACCGATTCCCGCGATATTCGTCACCTTCCTGCTCTGGTCATTACATTTGACAATTGTTGGTTGGGTTTGTTGGCGAATCTGCTCTGTTTGACCGGATACACGACTCAGGTCAGACCAGGGACGCTTCATGTTTAAATAGGAAAATGGCTTCGACGACGACATCGACGAGCAGCGACGATCCGCACACGGACACGGCAATCATCGCCATCAATGTTGTTCTTGCGGTGATAGCCACCATCACCTGTATCGGACGATTCTGGGCACGAAAGCTCACGGGTTTGGGATGGGGTCTCGACGACTGGCTGGCGTTGGTCAGTCTGATCATTAACCATGCCTTTTGTGCCACGACTATCGAGGCAACGGTCCACGGCGGCTTGGGACGAAGCATCGTTGATGTGATGGCTGAAGACCCAAATCAGCTGATCACGTTCTTGAAGGTTTGATGCAGTTCTTCCTCCCTATAGCACTCCGTCAAGCCGTGGAAAACTAACCCTTACTGCAGTGCGTTGTCGTCGCCGAGTTCTGCTACGGCTTTTCCTCGCCATTGATCAAGTTGTCTCTGCTGGCCTTCTACTGGCGCGTCTTCCCCACGCCGTTCATGCAAAAGGGCATCTACGCGCTCTCCGCAGCATGCTTGGGTTGGCTCATCGCCATCTTGATCACCAACTGCTTGCAATGCCGCCCACTTGCATACACGTGGGAACAAACGACGAAGCCAGGCGCGGGTACCTGCATCGATCTGATTCTCTACTTCGTTGGCAACTCGATCGCCAACAGTCTAATCGACATCCTCACGCTTGTGCTTCCGATCCGCGAGACCATGAAGCTACAGGTTAGCTCGAGCAAGAGAGTCGGCATCTGCTGCGTTTTCGCGCTAGGGAGTCTGTGAGTAGACCTCGAAAAAAAATTGAACACGCGTCTGTGGGCACAACCTAACAAAGTGAGACAGTGTGGTGGTTGCTAGTCTGGTGCGGTTCGGCTCGTTAGCCTCCCTCTACTCAATAGGCGTAACAGACATGACAAGTACGTAAACACCCGCATCTTCTTCAACCACGAAACATTTGGCGCTAATTCGCTCAACTATTAGAGCAATACGCTCTTATGTGGACCGCCACCGTCGTGGAGATCTACATCGCCATCATCGGCGCTTGCGCCGTCACTCTCGTTCCGGTCTACCGCAGAATCCGTTACGGCACGCCGTGGTCGACCCGGGACCATAAATCCAACCAAGTCTCGGGCGGACCTGCAACCTTCGGAGGTACTGGCGGCAACTCGCGCCCCGGCGTCTCTCACAACTTCAAGCGCTCCGCGAACCATGAGCGTCTGACTACCGGTAATGATTCCGAAGAGTATCTGCACCACGGTAGCAACATGAAGTACTCGGTCTCTGGGGCTACCAGAACCAGCAACAAGCGTGACGTTCTCGGTGAGGACTTGCCCATGGACACCATCGTCGTCCAGAGGGATGTCACGTGGGAAGAAGAGCGAAAGGAGAGGCAGCATGTTTAGGTGTTATAAGATACCATGTAATTTGTTGTATTTCTACTGATGGTAGCCTTTTCTTTTTGTCTTTGAACGCTGAACACGATACCGTTGGAGGGAATTGGAACTTGGAAGATACCTTAGTTACTTAGATTGTGCGATAGAACTCGCCTTTGGAATAATCATATTCGACCCGTCTCGAACAGCTTCAAGTTTGCTCACATAACAACAAGTCATGTGTCCTCGCACTTTGTCTTGCTCCGCCAGCCCTCATGTGGTGGGACTACTCCGTACACTCTCCACCATCCACAAGCAGGATAACGTTTTGACTGTGTCAGATTGGGCATCTTTTTCGCATTCGAGCATGAACACGTGGAGAAAGTTTCAAACCCATGGCCAGAGTCACGTCCGTGCCCTTGAGAGAGTTTTTTTTGTCATCCACCAACGGAGGCCTGTTGCTCCCGATTTTAATATCGGCGGCATCCCGGTGCCGCGTGGTCCACCCTCGTAGATTGACAGCCAGGGGTCAACTTGATGCCCTGCGATGTTGAGACTCGTACAAGGGGTTTGCAGAGGGCATCGACATTCCGTTGGTTGCCGATGCACAGTTACTGCGAGATGTACTGGATCAGTGATCAGAGACTATACCTAGAGATCGAGATAAGGAGTCAAGGACTCATCTTGGTACTCATCTTGAAGGGGCATGCAATGCTGAACCTTCATCTGTCGGCCCCTGATCCGAACTCCGGAGAGTTTTCGAGAGAGTTTTCGGAGAAATCAACGCCGACGTGGCAGCGATGTAATCCATACGCCGCCCGATATCGACCTGAGAGGGGTAGATATTATCCAAACTCAGTGATCGTCGTCCACGTTGGGCAATTCTCCAAGGATTTAGCTCAAAAGGGATAAATTGGAATTTGGCCTACCCAGACAACATATTAACCCAGAAGTCCCCGGTCACCAGGCTCAACTTCATTAAGGATAGGGAATAACGCTGGTCGTCAACAAGAATTTCTTTTTGAGCGTTTGCCATGACTAGCCAAAAGCATGCCCGTAGTATGATGGCCCTTGCCCTATGCTAATTGGGGATTGAAAGGATAGTACTCCGTAGGACGGGGCAAGTTCCGTTCATTGAAGTCTTCTTTCACACTTCTCAGGATGATCACAATCGAGCAGTGAGGGTCCGGAATGATCGGTGTATTCGTAAGAAAGTGGAGGAGCAGATTGAGTTCATTGAATACATCTATCATGCCCCTTGAATTCAAGCGTTCGTGAGTATCATCCAGGAACCAGCTTCATTCTTTTGCTCTCTGCGGTGCACTGATTTTGTTCAGTTTCTGTATTGTTGGATATCCAACTGACGGATTGAGTATACTCAACTCCGACCTACATTCCTTGATCACATCTGTCACTCTATTCATTTATTGTGTCGTCCAAGTAGCTTAGGCTCACGGCCCTACTTGCGGCATCCCACTCTACCCTATTTGCTGCGAAGCCCATCGCATCTCGTGAAACCTTGAAGCCCAAGGTTGAGATCAGCTACGCCAATTTAACGGGGCGTATGAACGGGAACATCCAGGAGTTCTTGGGTACGTGGCCATGATTCAACAGAAATGTCAACAATTTCACCGCAAGTGTCAGTGCTAACTCATCCAAGGCATTCCCTTCGCCTCGGGCGCCCTCGCCGATACAGTCTTCAACCTCATCGGCCGAACCCGCAGCGAGGACTGCCTCCTCATCAACGTCCAGACCCCCGTTGGCACCACTAAGGGCGACAAGTTCCCAGTGGTGATTTGAATCCATGGTGGCGGCTATGAGATTGGCAGCCCCTTCACCGACACCAGTGAGACGGATGTGATCCGCGGCGAGCTGCTCAACTACAACGTCGGTGGCCTCGTCCGGACCTCTGTCGACCTGGGCCAGCCCATCATCGGCGTCTCGGCAAACTACCGCCTCAATGCCTTTGGCTTCTCTGCTTCGCGGGAGATGGAGGAGGGTTGGAGCTTCTCAACTTCGGCCTCGAGGACCAGCGGGTAGCGATGCAGTGGGTGCAGAAGCACATTGCTGACTTTGGTGGCGACCCTGACCAGGTCGTCATCATGGGCGAGTCGGCTGGTAGCTGGCCCGTCGTTGCGCATCTACTCTAGGACGAGGGCGAAGGCGCTACTGACTTGTTCCGCGGTGCCATGGCCTTGTCTAGTGGCCCGGTCATGGTTGAGAGTGCTGAGAGGGCTCAGCCTTTCTTTGATCACATGGTCGAGAGGACGGGATGTGCAGATGCATCGGACAAGATTGCTTGTCTGAAGGTTACCGACTTTGACGATATCATGGCCTCCGTCAACGAAGAGGGAATGCGTAAGTTCAATGTCGGTATGAGTCGTATCTTGATATTGTGCTAACAACATACTTCTAACTGGTCCTCGGGCCTCATTCCCTTGCCTCGACATGGACCCTCCGTCCCGACGGGAAGCACCTCAAGGACTCTCCCCACCGTCTGGCCGCAGCCGGCAAGATGGCCTCGGTGCCACTGATCACTGGCGACATGCGCGACGAGGGCACGCTCTTCTCTCTCCTCGCTCAGCTCGAGACTCTCTCGGATGAGGACTTTGCCGACTACTTCCAGACAATCTGGTGGCCCAAGGCTTCTGACGCCGACATTGCCGGCCTCATGAAACTCTACCCCACAGACATCACCAAAGGCTCCCCCTTCGGCACAGGCATCCTCAATGCCGTCACGCCTAAGTTCAAGCGCCTGGCCGCCGTGGTGGGCGACTTCAGCTTCCAGGCGCAGCGACGCAACCTTCTAGCACATTGCAACGTCTCGGAGCAGACTGTTTGGAACTACGTCACCGACGTGAGCATCCCGTCGGCAGGCCTGCTGCCAGACTTCGGCGTGTTGACGCACCTGCCTGTGCTGGGATCATTCCATGCCTTTGACGTGCGGTTCTACATGTTTGCCGGTCTGCCGTATGCGTTGAGCAAGAATACGCAGGCTTACCAGGTCACCGCCATCTCTTTCATCCGCACGCTGAACCCCAACAACCATGGTCTGGACTTTGCCGAGTGGCCGAGATAATCTGAAGAGGGCTTGGAGACGTCTAACTTCAAGGAAAGCGGGCCTGAGGTGACCAGGGACGACTGGCGTGTTGAGGCTATGCAGTACATCAACGACCACCCTGAATCTTTCTTGCTTTGTGCTCTGTTAATTGTGTTTCAAAGATGTCTCTGATCTCATTTGATGTTTACTGAACATACTTCAAGTATATATGTAGCCACGGCGAGATTGTCCATGAGCTTATTCTTCCTAGCCTGAAAGACGCATGTAGATGGCCAAGAAGAGGATTCGCGTGCGCCTAGTACTCAATATATCTAAATTACAACTTGCTTGAAGAGCTATCTGTTTACCCCCTATAAGATGCTGGGTGCGGAACTATGGTCTATTAATGACAATATAATAGTTTCCTATTCCATACACCCTCCTTACCTTATTACCACGCTTGGCTACACTCCGGGATGAGGATTGGTACGACAGACACTAGTAACAGACATGTACATATGTACATGAATATTAAGCTCCTTAATTTGACCACAAGTAGTTCAAAACTCAGAGGCAGTCCAGGGGCAATTTCAAGCATTAAGAGATTCACAACTCAACTTGGGCCGCCAGCGGCTAGGCTTTACGCCGTTTTGAATTACCATTCCGACAACGGGATTTAAACTCGACATTAAGTTATTCCGATGCTAGGTTGTAGCTATATTCAGATACGATTCCTGTGTAATGAGAGTTCATGATAAAGTCTAATTGAAAGTCTAATGATTCAGAAAGAGAAGGCCAGGTCTGTCTGTCCAAACATCCAGTTATGTACAGTAATTACCAGAAACACAAGGGAATGAGTGAGCCTCGATGTCGACTAGATTCCGGATGACTACGCGCGGCAAAGACGTCCAACGGAGTCTTCTTGCCACTTATCGCTTCCCACACAAGTTGGGCAGTAGAAGAGCTCACCAGGGTCGTAGTACTCCTTGATGCACTGAAGCCTTTTGTAGTTGGCGCCATAGTAATCCACCTTCCAGTCCGGGTCAAAAGCATCACCCTCATTCATGTACGCTCCCATGTTCGGAGCCAAGGTCTTCATAGCGCCAATCTTATTGAACGTGACGTCGTCGTGAACCTCCTTGAAGCGGGCATCGCTGACGCCGGGGCTGAGAATACGCGCGACAGACTGGTGCAAGACGGCCGTACGCCAGGCGGGGAGAACGGCGGAGTACTCCTGAGCTGCGTCGGCCCAGACTTGGCCACCAGAGACGATGGAGATGACATTTGTGACGTATTCGCCCGTCTTTCCGGCCAGCGTCTCGACTAGACCACGGACGGTTGTGAAGTTACTGACGGCGTCCGTATCCAGGAGGCGAGATCCAGAGGCGGCCATGAGGCCGACGGGGTTGTTATCGGCGCTAACCTCCTGGAAGAAGGTCCAGTAGTCGCCATAAGTTACATAGCTCGAATTTACAAAGAGGGTGTCGTTGAACTTGTAAATCTTGTCGAGAAGGCCCTTGCCAGCGGCTTCTGCTTCCTCAGCGGTCTTGTTGAACACGTAGACGGCATGGGAATATGCCGTGGTGTAGTTGTTGAAGGAAGCAGACTGGCCGTCGGTCTGCCAGTGGCTATAGCCGGCAAAACCAGACTCCACCAACTCCGGGATCGAGGTGTAAAGAGTTGCAAGCGCATCCAGGAAAGTGGTTTTGGGGGTTCCGGTAGGGGCCGCGAACTGGAGGTTCTGAACGGCCACGGTGACCTGCGGATACGTCTTGACCGTAGTTGACACGACGACACCGTAGGAGCTGGGACCTCCGCCACGGATGGCATAGTAAAGGTCCTGGTGCTGGCAAGCGTTGACCGTGACAGCAGTGCCATTGGCAAGGATGAGCTCAGCCTCAAGCACCTGGTCAGCGCCGAGACCGAAAGTATGGCTGGCCGGGCCGTGGCCGCCGCCCTGCATCCACCCGCCCGTGCTGCAGACGGTCGAGCTTCCTCCACCCACGACGACGACGTTGTTTTCCTTTGCGGCCGCGTAGCTCTCTCCCCACATGTACGCGCCGGCAAGCTTCATGGCGCTGCCGGTCCATCCTGAGGCTGTGCAGCCGGTGGAGGACTGGAAAGAGGTTTGCGGGGTGATGCCGTTGCGGAAGTAACGAAGCCAAATCTCCAAGCCGCCGAAGCCGTCGCTACGGCCGAGTACGTCGTGCCCGGTGCTCTTGATCACGACTCTCAGGTTCTTCTCCTCTGCAAACTTGAGAGCTGCGACGATGTCGTCGGTCTCTGTCACGTTCACAGCGTATACAGGGTTCGTGCCGAGGGTACAAGAGCCTCCTCCGGCGGTCGAGTTCGATGTAGGTTGAACGGGAGGGCATGTGATGTTCAGGGGGTAGTCCAGGCCGACGGGGTGCGATGACATCCATTCTCCCTTGTACCAGTCCACCATAACATTGGCGCACAACGTTGCGTCATAATTAGGACCTGCGTAACAAGAGATGGCGACCGGTTTGGTCGCTATGAGCTTCCCCGAGAGAGTAGCGTTGAACTGCCGCCAGTCACTTGTAGATGGCCAGCAAGTGTCGTTTGGTGCCTGTTACAAAACGCCGTTCGAAGCGGCCTTATGTTAGTCCATCTGAGACGAATAGTCGGGGTGTTGAATTGATCCATCTTGGCGGGGGAACATAGACTTACACACTTGCATGAACTATTCGAAGCGATGGCACCAAATGCAAAGCTAAGTGCAGAAAGCGCCCGTATCAAGTTGTTTCGTAACATTTTGAATTTTCGTCGTGAAGGTGCCAAGAGCTGCAACGATGAACAAACTTAAAGAAGGTTTAGTCCCAGGTGAGGAGTGTGATATCAGAGACCTGGGAGATAAACCAGATATAGTCCTGTCGATATTCTCATTGCCATCTACGGACAAGTTTTGGTCCGCCTGCTAGCCAGGTCACGAGCCATGTCTTGTGCAAGCTAACACGAAGGCGAAGATGAGGCCGCGGATCGCGGTCAATGTGCGGACATTGTGCAAGACCATTGGCTAGGAGCTAGTGGCTATGGGGTTCGTAATAAGCTCTATGTGTGGCTGAGGACAGGGGACGCGAGAGCGAGGACGAGTCACGAGAGCGAGTTGGCTCCTTAGTGACTGACTAAGTACGTGATTTGCATGGAGAAGTAGAAGATTACTCTACCTTTCATCTCCCTAGCCACTGCTTTAGAATACGCTCTTATGGGGCACTTCCGAGGTGACTCTTATGTGGTGGTGGTTGAACTCGATGAACTAAGAAACGGATCTTTCTAGAGAGACATTCTGATACCAAATGTAGCACCAATTTTGATCACGCGTCACACCGAAACTTACACGACCTCCCAGCATATCAGCAAGACTTCGTAGTCAAATGTTCATGTACGAAGAAGGGAAGAAAATATGCTAAGTACTCTGATCCAGAAGGACTTCTTCGAGATGAACTGTACACCCAGCTGTGTAACAAGATCGAAAGAAACGAGCAGCTAAGATTGCCATCGATTTGAACAACAACTGCGAGAAGAATCAAAGAGGTACGACCCACTGATGGATTGCGATACCCACCAACTAGACCCGCCGAGCGACTCACTCGGCGAAAAGCTCCCTTGTACGGAGTGCCCCGGAATCCACCCTGAACGGCCCGGGAACCGTTACTGCCCGAAGCCAAGAACGCCAAATCGCGGATCGGGGCTTCAACTGCCGCCGTCCGCTGGATCGTCTCGCGGACTTAAGCTTCTGCGATATAGCGATGAGGGGATAAGGGGGCGCAGGGACGAGGCGAGGTAAACCAAGCTCCTAGCTACTGTGGTACCAAGCTCTAATATGCTTCCCGGCCGACGATAGAGTGCGAGAGCGAGGTATGGATACAAGCTGTTAGCGGCAACAATATAAATAAGCAGCGACTACGATTATGCAGCGTGGCAGCCAAGGGGCTAATCAGCGCATCCCGCACGAAGGTTTATAAAGTCATCTATCCTAAATCCTTGACGCTAGCAAGGGGTTACGTTGATTATCTACCGGCGCAGGGCCATACAACGTGATGCCTTTTAGTAGCGCCTACACAGCCCTTCTTTAAACGTACGGAGTAATCCTGAGTCTCTTATTAGTGATTGCTGCACTGGCTTGCAAGCGCTGATTATAATTGAGTTCCGCGACCCCAGGGTTTTTGTGGGGGAGTGCGACGTCAAGCCCAATCTTAATCATGTAAAACGACTGAGAGCGAGACCGAGACCGAGAAACTGGGGGAGCTGACATTGAGAAACATTGCAACTCTGTTCACCACCCGGGCCCGGCGCAGCTACACGAGCACGGCATCGGTCAAAGTCTACGATGCTGTAGTCTGTAACGCTTCATTCGCGTATGGCGTTGCTTCAACAACAACTCGATTAGAGTTGCGAGGCGACATGCCCAGACATGAAGCGAATACTCTCATCCTAGCAGCATCGCCTCTGAACGTATAACTATTTGGAGTTTCCCGACAGTAGCAAAGATCTGTATCACTCTCCAATCAACCTCACCTTTCAATCAACTACTATCCTCGAGCATTCATTCAGCGTCTAATTCAAACAACAAGATGTCTATGCCAGCACCCTCCAAGCCCCTTGGGGCCCTTGACTTCAGCTCCGTCAGCTACGGAAATAAGGCTCAGCGCTTTACAGCACAGAGCAACCTCGCACGGCTGATCCTTGCCGATAAGCTACAGGTAATAACCCCACGAAGAGGTCAACCATTGGAGGGACCCCTTTTACTAACACGAGAGTGACCGGGGTTTAGGCATTCCAAGAGCTCAAGGTACTGGCAAAGGTGACATTTGCCGAAGGCGACTTCACGGACCCCGATCCCGTCTACATCGACGCCCGCTCCAGCCCGGTCAAGCTCCTCGACTCGGCCCCCACCGACGGCGCCGAGCCCGCCTTTGAGCTCACATGGCGCCCAGAGCGCTTCGAGGACCTGGTCGAGGGCCGCGATGACCCGCAGACCGCCGTATTTATGTCGGCCGTCCCCACCAAGGGAGACTACCCCCTGGCCATCCGCTTCGCAGACCTCATCACTCCGAATCCCACGGATGCCCCGACGACAAAGGACGAGCTCAACCTCGACGAGCTGCCCAAACCGACAGAAGATATCGAGCAGGTCAAGCGTGACTTGAGGAAGTGGGGTTATGGTCTGATGAAGAACGCGCTCACTCCCGAGCAAGTCGCGATCCTCAAGAAGGGTGCCCAGGAGCAGGCTGCCGGCGAACGTAATGCTGGCGTGGCAACGTTCGATGGCGGCCCAAAGAAGCCCAACCAGCGCATCTGGAACATCTTCAACAAGGGAGAGGAGTTCCTCGACCTACTGAACCACCCCCTGATTGATGAGGTCGTGCCGTGGTACCTCGGCTGCAACAACCCCCTTTTGTGGTCCTACAACGTATGCATTCTTTCCATCCAACAAGAAAGGACAAAAAGACTAACACCATGACAACAGATCAACATCGCCCGCCCCGGCGGTATGCCTCAAGTCCTCCACTGGGACCAAGGTATCATGGGCCACGGCCGCACCAAGCCCTGCGCCCTCAACATCTCCTGGCTCCTATGCGACTTCACCGAGAAGAACGGCGGCACCCGCATCTTCCCCGGCTCGCACAACAAGAACGTTCGCCCCCGCAACGTATTCACCAGCGAGGGCACAATCGCCTGCGAGGCGCCCGCCGGCACCGCCATGATCTTCGAGGGCCGCATCTGGCACGGCACGGGCCGCAACACCGAGACCAGCGGCGAGAGACCTTGCGTGCTATCCCTCTTCACCCACCCGGCCGTCCGTCCCAAGGAGAACGCGCTGCTCTCGCTTAGCTGGGAGGCCGAGGACGAGCTTCTCTCGGAGCGCCATAAGTCGCTCGCTGCGCTTAGGACGGGCCAGGCTGGTGTTGGTGGCGCGTTGGGTGAGGCAAGAGAGGGTATTATTGTAAAGCGACCGCGGGATGACTTTACGACTGTGGGCAAGCTGAGGGCACCGCATGATGATGCGGAGGTGGCCAAGATGATCGAGACTGGATCTCATGCCAATAATGCGCAGTCTGCCGTCCGTGAGGCCGGAGGACTCGACAAATAATTCGCGAGACACATCTTCTTTACCTAAGTCTCTAAAGAAACGGTTCAGGTAGACAGGTTCGGATAAGGCATTTATACAGCAATACAAATGACAGCGACAATTGAGCAAAATGATAAGAACTTCGCATGGCCCGTGATGTCACACGTAGCACCACTTAAAACCATGTAATAAGAAGTGAAATGGCGTGTTTGCTCATAATCTGACCTCGTCCAACCTCGTCCAAAGCCCTTTGCCGATTTACGAATGAGTACCGCGCCAAAATCTGACCGGGTCCGAAAGCGCCTCGCTGCACGCTAGGAAACAAAAGCGTCATTACTCTATCCGTGGACGAATGTCTGACAAAGACACGGGGATAAACTGGCGATAAGACCATCGGTCCATTGCGTCGTAGTTAGCGTTTAAAGCCGGGCCAAGACCTAACATATGTCACTCAATCAACTCCATATGCTCTTTTCAACTTATACAACTTCAATTACAGCCCGCGATCCAGCAACATAAGTAAAGTACTGACTTAGGCTACAGTGACCCTCTACTGAATCCCCTTCATCTCAACAGACATCAACCGAAACCCAACGATGTCGTCAACAAAAGGTCTTGCCCTAGTCACTGGCGCAAACGGCTTCATCGGGGCCCGGACAGTTGAAGCCTACCTCCTGGCCGGCTACTCCGTCCGCGCCGCTGTCAGGACCCAGCGCTCCGCAGACGAACTCACCGCCGCCCTCCCTTTGCAAGCCGCATCGGGCCAGCTGTCCACAGCCATCGTCCCAGATATTACCGTCCCAGGTGCCTTTGACGAAGCACTCAAAGGCGTCACCTCCATAGCCCACCTCGCGACACCCGTCAACTTCACCAACACAAATGTCGAGGAGGTCCTGGGGACTGCCGTGCAGGGCACGCTCGGCATCCTTGAATCAGCGATAAACGTGACCGGCTTGAAGTCATTCGTGTACATGTCGTCCATCGTGGCGATCCGCGGCTCGAGTCCCAAGTTCCAGGGGCGGGTTGTCTCGGAAGCGGACTGGAACGACGAGGCGGAGGAGATTCTCGAGAAGGCGGGCTCCGAGGCGACGGGTCACCAAATCTACGGCGCCAGTAAGGTGAAGGGAGAGCGCGCTTTCTGGGACTTCAAGGAGAAGAATAAGGACAAGATCAACTTCAGCATGACGGCCGTCAACCCCGTGTGGGTTGCCGGCCCTCCGCTTATCCTCCCCGAGGACCCGAAGAGGCTGAGTGATACTGCCATTATTGCGTATCGCGTCATGAGCGGCGAAGAGGTGCCGCCTGTGGGACCTGGCAACGGGACGCACGTTGATGCCCGGGATGTCGGGCGTCTTATTGTGTTCGCTGCCGATAGACCGGACGTGGCTGATGGGCAACGCTTCATCGCTGGTGGGAACGGTAACTTTGCCAACATTCAGGCGTATTGCGACCTGTTGAGGAAGGCGTATCCTGAGAGGAGGGATATCATCCAGGAGGGAGAGCCTGGGAAGGGGTATCTGGAAGACTACGGCGAGCCACCTGAGTCACGAAGGGTCGATGCATCGAAAGCTTCAAAGGCGACTGGACAGTGTTGGATCACTTTTGATAAGATGATTCTGGATGCGGCCAAGGCTTATGAGAGGTATTTCTAGTTGTTTATTTGGGTTTCTTTGCTGGGCCATGGCACAGGTTTTCATCATGAGAAAACGTCCGAAGAAGGGGCATGAGCTGCCCTGAGAATCTACAACTCTAGTGATCTATCGTTCTCCTGTTATGCAGAGACGCCTGATTAAGGTCAGGAAGTGAACCTAAGCCTGCATGGCCTCTTTTCAGTCCTACGACGTTCTTGTCAGTCAGAAGTTTTCAAACGATGATGGAATAGTGTAGATAAAATCCTTACCTCCTCCATCTAGCACGTGCAACCGATGACGGCCACTTCGCAGCAACATCCGTCGCCGCAGGTCCGAGGTTGGTTGGCAGGGCATGACTTGCCATTCCAGACTGAGCAGCTGTTGGCGGCTACGCCATTCGCGGCCATGAGGGCGGCAACGGCAACAAAGAGAGTTTGGAACTGCATTTTGTAGAGGTCGATTGGTTGGAGGACTGAATTAAGATGGTTCGGTTGCTTACTATTGTCGGGCAGATGTGTTGATGAGGCCATTTGCATTCCATTGTGTGAGCAAGATGTGTTTCTTTATATCTTCCTACTCAATATGCCACCCCACATAGTTGATGATATAGAGTCCTTCCAATATGAAACAGTCTTGGCAATTGTATCAAGATTGATGAGAAAGTATTCAGTAGACACCAACGCAATTAATTCCGAGTGCAAATCTAGGCCAAATCCGCCAATCAAATGAATCAAAAGACGCATCTTCCTACATTCTGCCCCCGATTATAACCCGAGTCAGCACAGCCGAAGGAATGAGGCGAGTCAGTATCAATTACAGCTAGCCCGTGCTTCCAGATGAACTTGTCGATCAATCGTCAGGGTGTGACAGGACTTTAAATGCTCACTTGGCATCCTTGCTGACTTCCTTTCTTCCCGCTAAGTCCGCATCCTGCCGCTTACCCAAGTTCGTTCGTATGACGGAGTCCACTTGACTTATAACTGTCACATTCCTCATTAGCTGGCAAGCTTTACTCACCTGCTCAGGAAGCCAGGCCCATTGAAGTGGTGATTGAATCATGAGGGCTCCAGGAGTTTTGCGATCACGTGTCACGAGTTGCATTGTATGAGACCGCAAATGCTTGATCATGTATCAATAGTAGTCTTCGTATCTCTTGTTATCAGACTGAAAGACTCTGTCCATCCTTCTTCATTCATTCCAGAAAGACCCCTTCAATGGTACAACGTTGACTCTCGTAGCCCCTATGCCGTATGCATCGACCCTCTTCAGGCTTCGATTCCCTGTCGATGGGACAATGCACGTATTCAACTTTTCGAACGATGGCACGGTATTATCAGGCGTCGGCAAGAAAGTCCATTACATCATACCGCGAAGATAGCGACCCTCCAAGACTTGCTCGAAATTGCCAAGGTCGATATGGTCCTCGTCGAACTTGCGGAGGGAGCCGCGGTGGATCTCGGTGTCAACGATCAAGAGCTTGCCAGTAGTCATGTTGTAGAAGCAATGCTAAAGTTTGAAAAGAATCAGGGTCAGCATGCAGGCCCGAGTCGCAAGGTAGGAGAATCAAAAGAGAGAGAAAAGAAGAAACGACACTCGACATATCCCAATAGAGCTCGAGCTTCAACTCAGCGACGAACGAAATAAAACTGACCTTGTGCTTGTGCTTCTCATCCTTAACCACAGTACCGTCGCCCTTGACAGGGTGTCCAATCAAGATAGCAGCAACCAAGAACTGCACGCCCCGGCCGAACTGAACATCAGCAACCAACTTGTCCAAACCCTTGGCCTCCATTCTATTCTTGATATGCGCAACAACAGACTCATCGTCCTTGGTGACACCCACAAACATCTCGTACGAAAAGTGCGTGACAAAGCTATCAGAAAGCCGAACCGTCTTGGCGCGCGGGAAAGACTCCAAAAACTCAGCAGACTGCTCAGAATATCTGAGGTTGCCGACGATGCCCTGAATGTGCTCGGCATTCTGGCGCGCAAAGGGGCCCAACAGGTCCGCCATGGTCGGGAAGCGCTGCGCGCCCGAGTCGACGAGGGAGCGGGCCCAGTAGATGGGGCGGGCTTCGTCGTAGATCTGGCGGCAGGTCAGGAGGAAGTCGCTGTGCTCTGCGGTGGCTGCCCAGGCCGGGACCGGGCCACCGCGAAGGCGGCGGTTGTTGCGGACGAGGACGATGCTGTCGCAGGTGACGTTGGAGCCCTTGATGACTTCGATGTAGATCTTGGAGCGGATCTCGTAGGGAATGGTGAGGAGAATGCAGGGGCGCTGGGCGTCGGTGATGGCGGGATTGTTGGTGCTCGCCATGTTGATGTGGTTGACGCCCGTGGTGATGTTGTCGACGTCCACGGTGGCATTGTCGACATCGACGTCCATGGCGGTGTCGTCAATATCGATGGCGGTATCGTCGACTTCCATCGCGTTATTCTCGACTGCCATCGCGGTGTTGCGGCCTCTGCGAACTCTACCGCCTCTGCGACGTCTGCGTCTAAGGACGGTAGCTTGTCCGCTATCGTTGCCAGACCACATCTTCGCGAACTGATGAATTGACGATGTCCGCGGGGGAAGATGAAGATGGATATGGAGATGATTTTGGAAAAGAGAGTTTTTGTTCTGGAAGGAAGGCCTTTTTCCTTTTTGGAAATATTCAGGGTGGTGGGCGAGGTAGAAGGCGCTGGAAGTCATGTGAGAAGCGGATACTTGAAGAGAGGCGGCCTTGATGGTGAAGACGGGATGGGAGGTTCATGAGTGAATCACATTATCACGGAGAGCTTCTAGTTGGCATTGAGTACAGGGGTAGTGAAGGGAGATAACGTTACTCGGGATGCTCGGACTTGGGCAACTCGTCCGGGCCTCAAAGTCATGGCTATCCAAGTCAGTACGTACGATGCTGTTGAGCTTAGCAGACTTGGGATGAGCACAAAGGCATCAGAGGTGTCAAGACACGTCTTGCACCTGTAGTTAGTCCTTCAGGTTGAAAGCAAATCAGAATTATCAAAGTCTCTATCCTTTCATGACTTTGTTGTCTGGTGAGCATTATGCCTTACCGTGATCTTCTAGAAAAGTCCAACATTACTGGGTATAAGCCTTTTTAGACATGTAAGAGAGCTTGAAATCTGCTTAGCTCTTCCTCAGAGTCGACAATTCCCTTCAATTATCTGGAGGATAGTTTACCATATTACTGTTGCGAAATCCTGTAAGCCCCATTCAAGATGCGAGAGGCAAGTGTGGGCAAAGAAGACGAATCTCAGTAGGAAGAATGTGATACGTGGCATCAGTGAAGGTTTAATAGAGTCCAGCGTGGTACAGTAACGATCGGGTATGGTAGTAGTGAATAGGAAGAGTCGAAAGAAGTTGCGAAGCAAATGTCATCGATCAATTAGTGAATAAGTGCAGGCGCAGTGAGATATTGTGTGAGTGGCTTGCCCATCATGAGCAGACCTTATCGATTTATAGATGGCTAATTAATGTACCTGCTCCAGGAACATGCTTATGTCCTAGGATTACGAGAAGCACCTATCAATCTCTCCAAATTGATTCAAGAAACGAAAGACTGAGTGTCTACTTGGCAACAATGGCCTCGCTTGCTTTCAGAGCACCAACCACCGTGAAGCAGATCAGGGGTGATACGATATAAGACATCTGAAATCTTGTCAGCAAATATCCCATGTGTCGGAGGGCAAGAGGCTAGGAGGTGTCAACTTACAGTCAAAAACTTGGCAATCAACATCTTCAAAGAGTCCTCAGACCCATCAACATCCGCCAGCGCAGACAACTTCATAGCCGGAGGTCCAGTCGGCATAAGCATCAAACAGAACCACAAAAGCGCATCCTTGGTCAAGAGTTCCGTCCTGCTAGCCAAGAGATAAATCACGCCAATCGAGATGACGGGCCAGAGAATGAACCTAACAAACGTGACCGCCAGGAACGGCACCACAGGCACCTTGCTCTCCTTGGAGTCCTCCCCGTTCTTGTACTGCAAGATGGCCTTGGACAGCTTCACGCCCACGACGATGACTTGCAGCACGGCGAAGAGCTCGCCGACGTTCTTGACCGAGGAGGTGAGCCAGGCGTTGAAGTAACCGCCCTCCTCAGGCTCGTTGAAGAAGAGGCGATGGAGAGCGGGGACGAGGCCGAGAAGGGCGCCGATGAGCGCGCCGATTACGGGGGCGTTGACGAAGCTGTACAGGAACTCGAGGATGGAGCGGGATGTCGGGGACAGGTTGGACCAGTATTTGCTGCCCTTGCCGTAGACGCGGTACTTTGTGCGGGTGATTCTGGTCACGGTGCGGTCTGGGAGAAGAGAGGTTTGCTCGTTGTGCTCGACGGCGTCCTGCTCTTGGGACTCGAGATCTTCTTCGCTATCGCTGTCATTTTCATCGTCGTTTTGGTCTCCCTCGTTCTTGTCAGGGGCTTCCTCTTCTTGGCCGTTGAGGAGTTTCGGTCCCAGAGCAAATGTGAGGGAGTTGCCAATCATGGCATTGACCAAGAAATAGCTCTTGGCTTTGGTGACGACGCCAGAGCTGTCATCGATGGAGCTAAGGATGCCGGTGGCGTCGAGGGATTGCACGAGCAAGAGGGGCAAACTGGTCGTGTTATTGAAGGCGATGGCCGGAATGACCCAGTCGGGCATGCCAAAGACCTTTGTCAAGACGAAACCGATGCCAATTGACACTGTAGTGTAAAATATGGCCCAGATGATGATGGGGACGTATCGAATTCCCTGGTAGATGGGTCAGACGAGACGGATTCAAGGTGCCGAAGGGTGGGCCCGGGATACTTACAGTCTCGAGGTCAAGCTGCGAACCAACATTCGTAATCAGGAGAGCAGGAAGGGCCATTCGAACGCAAAAGGTCGAAATCTTCTTGCTGCTACGGTCGTCGAGGAGGCCATACTGGGCGGCAATGACACCGGCGGAAATGGTGAGGAGCACCGATAAGGAAGCTTGGAAAGCCCCCAAGAAGGGGACGAGGATGCTTTCTGCCGTGTTGTCTGACATGGTTTCTGCTAGTCTTTCCAAGTCACTGAACTGCCAGCAACCTGAGGGGACAGGAGAAGGGGAACAAGCGTGGTTTTAAGAAGAGCGGCAGCAACTTCGATTGAGACACGCGACAGCTCAGCTAGAACTTGTTCCTTGCTGTGCTTGCGCAGGGACAGAAATGCTTGGCGTGTGCGCTTGGCACCAGGAGCGTGAGGAGGCCGTGGACGTCACTGTGCACGGGCCAAGAACGCCCCTTGATAGCGTCTTGATGATGAGATGAGGTTTCTGGCTTGGCTGCTTCCGGGCGCCCATGATGATGTCCATAACTTCTTCGATCGTGGTGTTTTTGGACTGCTTTTGTGGTGTTTCTGCAATGCCAAGCATCGTCGATGGAAGGAAGGGCGGTTTTGGGGTCACGGTGTGAGCGAGGTGTGTGATCCAAGCTCCCCCGGTGCCATGCTCGGTGAGCTTCGCTGGGAGCTTCCCGTCACCGAGAACTTACACAAAAGGGAGTACGTACCGTTTTATGCTCAGGAGCTGTGCAAAGGTCTCCACAAATAGCCGAGCAAAACCGAATTGGTGCGAACGTCATTGCATGCTCACCAATGGAGCTTCTGCTCCCGGTTGCTGTCCTCGGCATAACCTCCAGCTCTACCGGCACAACGTCGACATCGAATTCTGCAAATCGTTCAACGCCCATCACCGCGATTGAAATCCGTCTTCGATCTCGGACTTACTCCATTGGCTTGTTCTGCTTGCGCTTCTCACTGCAGTCTATCCCAACCGCCACAATGCCTCCCCGTCTCGCTCCCCTCCGGATCGCAGTCCGCATCCCGCGCACCACACACGCATCCTCCAGATCCCCGGCGGCAGTAGCCGGAGCTTTCTACTCGACCTCGACGGCCGCAGACTCTAACCAGCCGCTCATCACCGTCACACAGCTCCCGGCACCCGGGTCCGGCCACATTCGCATTCTCGAGCTCAACAGACCCAAGGCACGCAATGCCCTCTCCAAAGCTCTTCTCTCCCAGCTGCGCGCCGAGGTCGACGCCGTCCACGCCCAGTATGACCCGGAGACCGGCGCCGAGATACCGCCGCAGCCAATCTTTGGCGGCGCCGCCGGCAAAGACGTCAAGGGCCCTACGCGCGCCCTCATCCTCGCCAGCGCCGTTGAGACGAGCTTCTGCGCCGGCGCGGACTTGAAGGAGAGGCGGGGCTTCACACAGGAAGAGTAAGTTGTACCCTCACACTATGAACCCCAAATCCAGCCGAGGGCCAATTATTGGATATCTCGTCGAGATTCGAACAAGAGCTTGCTGCTAACACGTGAGCCCGCACAGGACCGACGAGTTCCTCCACAACCTCCGCTCCACCTTCACCTCCCTCCAAAACCTCCCAATCCCAACAATCTCGGCAATCTCCTCCATCGCCCTCGGTGGCGGCCTCGAGCTTGCCCTCTCAACGCACTTCCGCGTCCTCTCCTCCAACGCCCTCGTCGGCCTCCCCGAGACGCGCCTGGGCATCATCCCCGGCGCCGGCGGCACCCACCGCCTGCCCGCGCTCATCGGCCTCTCCCGCGCGCGCGATCTCATCCTCACGGGCCGCCGCGTCTCCGCGCCCGAGGCCTACTTCCTGGGCATCGCGGACCGGCTGGTGGACATCACGCACGAGGAGGCGGAGAAGGCGGGCGAGGGCGACAAGGACAAGGGCGTGTTGCTGGCGGCGCGCAAGGCGGTTTTGAGCGAGAGCGTGAGGCTGGCGGGGGAGATTTGCGAGGGCGGGCCGATTGCCATCCGCGCTGGACTTCAGGCTGTGGCGTGGGCGAGGGAGGAGGTTGAGAATAAGATGTATGAGCGGGTTGTTGCTACGGATGATCGGAATGAGGCGCTCAAGGCGTTCCAGGAGAAGAGGAAGCCTGTTTTCAAGGGCCAGTAAGGCTGTGTAGTATTTGTGCGTATCTATGGTCTAGATATAGATATGAGAGCTAGGCATACATTGCTTGAATGTAGTCTCGAGACTATGATGAGATGGATCAGCTTAGCTGGAAGAGTGTCAGCAACGCGAGATTTATCGTGATATAGATGCGGCGGCCATGTTCGTTGATCAGACAGTTATTCTCTGACGATGATGTACTATTCTCGCTCAATCGATCACCCAAGAGACTGAGGGCATATAGATAACTTGAGGAAGTTCCGATATGCATGTCGGGTGAAGAGGGCTCATAAGCCCCACCTCGGATCCGTGCCGGTAGTGGATTCAGGTGCGGCACGGATGGGATCGAGATGCAACATGGCGGGGAATCTCTAAGAAGGTACTGCTTGACTTGATGTAGACTAGGACTGAAGCTGGGGCTCATGTGAAAGGAGCGATTACCAAGCTGAATGCCTACCTAGCCTAGAATGCCAGCTTACATTGGGCTACCTAGATATTTCTCTTCATTCCGCCCTGCCCTATCCAGATTAGAGCTATTCAAGCGTTGAAGACCGAGGTTATGCAAACAGCCCAAAGTAATGCGTACAGTGGCAGAGAGATTGGTGTTAGGTAAGGCAGCTAGTGGTCTCATGAAGGCCAGGCCAACGAAAGTAGATATGGCGTCATCTTCCCCAGTCCCAACCGCCTATTCCGCGCAGAGAGATCGAAAATCGGAACCTAGACAGTACATGTACCAACTCCCAAAAGCACGGCAGTCTGCATCAAACGTGCATTGGATCAAATGTCAAGCGGGCTGGAGACTGGAGGGATTGGTCCGCAATCGATGATGTAGGTGTGATACAATTGTCTTGGTGGTTGCCGGGACGTCATAGCGCCTCTTTTTTTCGTACTCCTTGGGTCCAGCCCAGTGCGCCTACGCTGTGCAGGTGGAGCTTTGGGGGGAAGTTGCCGCCCTGGGGTGCAGTCGGGTCGGTGCATTCACGGGTGTTCCAGACCGTGTTAGTGCTAATTACTGCTCGCCTACTACCCTTTCCACTTCGCCTCAACAGACGAACACCATGACATCACGGGTAGCTCATACGTAGCTCAGCTTCAACTCGGGCCTAGCTCCCCTTTTACCGCACCTCGCCATGGGAGACGCAGACACAGACTGGGACGGGAGAGTACGTAGTGAGCTAAGGGAGGTACGCGAGCGAGGGGTAGCTCCTTCCGGGTTTCCTCTTGTCTTTCATATTTGAGCTCTCTGCACCTCTTACTCCATCTACCTCCCTTTCTACCTTACTACTCATCACAACATCATCACCACCTCAAAAACTTCAAACGAATCAACGACGACTCGTCATCACCACTGATAAACCTTCCACAAACCACCAAACACACACACACACACATCACAATGTCTTTCCTCATCGAAGCCACCGGCCGCCGTCTGGCCACCGTCCCCCGCGTCATCCCCAGAGCCGCCGTCGCTGCCCCCAGAACATTCACCACCTCCTTTGCCGCGCAAAAGTCGGCAACAGAGACCGTCAAGGATGGTCTGAAGACTGTCGACCGCAAGGTCAGCGACAAGCTCGTCGATGGTATCAACGCTGGTGGTATGTTCTTCTCGCCTCTTTGGCTCCACGCCCACATGATCACACGATACTAACATATCCTCTTCACAGCCAACGTCGCTGAAAAGGTCAAGCAGAACGTCCCCAACACCCAGGGCGAGGCCGCCGGCAAGGCACAGGAACTCAAGGGCGAGGCCGCCGGCAAGGCGCAGGAACTCAAGGGTGAGGCCAAGGGCAAGGCCAACGAGCTTGCTGGCAAGGCCAAGGGTACCGCCGACCAGGTCAAGAAGAACCTGTAAACTTCCCACACTCAATGATTCTTCCAACAAAAAGTTCCGGGAAGGAAAGATGTATGACGACAATGTCTGAGCATGCGTTATGAAAGGCCGCTGGACTGGAAATGTCCTACGTGCGACCTACTTGTATACTACCACTACTACCTCATAGCATGGAAAGGGGTTCGAGGGTGACTCCGTGGGGCGTTTTAGCAAGGTCAAATCAATATTGCGATTGATCACAACACATTCTGAACTGCTTCGCTGATCAACGTGACTCCAAATTGCCATCTCTCTCCAAATCGTGCCCACCAGCTAATCCACCAATAACAATAACTTACGACATGTTGCGTGTAATGAATTATTGAGCATCCTTGTATTTTTCGAAGACTTAGGTCCTCGCCAGCTGTCGCAACACTTCATTTAATACAAGATATCCGATGGTCGAAGCAATGTGTATCATTGGCCAATGGCATCTCAGAAGTACAAAGATAGTCATGTGAAGCCGCATCCATTCACACTGAGAGGCAACAGCGGGACATGCCACTTTAGTGTATCGATGATGATGCTCTACTTGAGGCTTATCAGAGCTGGATGCGACTCGAACATATAGGACTAGCAGGTACACATGCCCAGGCTCTGAGCCTTACACAAAAAAGACGTTATGGATCACGCAAGACACAAGTCGAAAAGCAGTATCAAGATCACGCAAACATCAAAAGCACAGCATGGAAAAATGTACCGACAGAACCACCTCCCAACCCTGACACCCTCCGCCCCCTCCCATCGTCCTCTAGTCAAAGACCAGAGTCAAGGAATCAAGGCAGATAGCAGGATGACATGATATAAAAGGCCGGGAGAGCAAATGGTCAATCCGCAGACCGAACCACCCGCCCCCACCCATAAAAGTCCCTGTCCTTAAAAGTAGAAACCGTCGGCGTCGACACATCCCATCATGGAGTCTTTCTTCCACCGGCAACACTTCATCTTGAGCGATCTTGTGCCTTGCGGATCCGAAATGTCCCAGAGGATATGGAGGTCTGTTTAATGTACCGCTCGTAATACAGAGCTGGATCAAGGATGAATCTCTCCTTGCGCTCCACCTTGACGTGCGGATTTGCCATGGTCTTTGAAAAGCCATGGCGAATGATTTCTTGAGAGAGAGAAGGGAAAAGAAGAACGTTCACAGATATAGCACAACGAAATTGATGTTGACTTTGGCTCGTGCCAGGAACTCGCAAGGTTTGGGTCGGTTGCCGGGACGGCCCATGGGGTATCGTACATTCTGGTCTCGTCTAGTCAAGTCTCGTCAGCAGCAAACATTAGTGGAACGACCGGTCTTGATCCTCCTCGAAGAAGACCTTCTTCCTTCCGCTACCCCGATCGTGATCCAGATCCTCCAACGCCTGATCAATCTCCAAGATATCCAACATCTCCACCTCGACATCGCGTGTCGTAACGTCATCCTGTAAATCTGCGGCGGCGTTGAGCGTGTCGGCGAAACCGAAACCGGACTTGGGCCGTCCGATGGGAAGCGTGAAGTCGTGTGTCGGATCATCGACGTCGATGCTATCGCGGCCATTCGATTTCGTGCGCAGACTTCTAGTCTTGTTAACGCTGAGGTTGAACGACACATTTCGGGGCTGATCGGGTCGAGGGTGGACAATAATGGCGCTCGGTGGCTCTGGCTTGCCCTTGTCGCCAAAGAGACGTCGGCGGGTTGAGACAACCGTTCCGATCTTGGTGCCAGGGGTGTCCTCGGACTCGTGGACAATCACCAATCGGCTCTCGCCCATGATGAGGACCTCAATCTGCAGACCCCCATCGTTCTCCTTCAGTCTGGCAAAGTTGACAGCGGCACCCACACCACAGCAGCGCTCTCCGAGAAGTCCGGTAGACAGATCTTGCAAACGGATCATTCGTGTTGGAGTAGTACCGCTGAACAGGTTCACACCTCCACCAGAACTCCGACGCAGCTGGGCATCCCAGAAGCGTGAGACGGCGGGGATGACAGAGACATTATCCAGTCCGCCGATCCAAAGCACAACGCTCTCATCAGCGGAGCCAGAGCCTGAGCCACTGCCGGGCAAGGGTGTCACAACAATACCGCCTCTGACAGACACAAGCCTTTCCAGTGAGCCTGCGGTACTGAGCGAAGCTGCTGCGTCACGTCGGCTGTGGGGTGTCAGAGGTACGAACTCGCCGTTGCCGTTGGACCTCGGTACGCTTGCTGTTGTCCTCAACGGCCCTGTGCCTTCAACGTGACCGGTAGCACTGAAGGCGGTGATTGCGCCACCCTTGATGCCAGAGCTGTTCTTTCCCATGATCGAGGCGCCTAGCGGGCTAGCACCATCCACATCCCATATACCCCAGGTGCCATCGGCGAGCAGTGCGAGGACAGCTCTGCCATGAGAAATCCATGCGGCGTCAAGGATGGGTTTGCGTGTCGACGTAGGGCGGGTGAATGGCTGGAACAGAGAGAGCAGCCAGGATCCTTGGCTAGGGAATGGCCCGGTGGCTTGGTCATCCGGAGGAAAAGAGGGTAGCGCGTAGTCGTAGATGCGAACAGCGTGCGAAGAGGCTACTGTAAGGATCTGTGTAAGATGCGTCGGGTTGAATGAGATGCTGGAGAGGGGGCTAGGAAGATATTCGGCTTGGAATGGGTTGATTCGGGCACTGGCTTCGCCGGGTTGGACGTCAAGAGGCACATCCCAGAGACGGAGAGTGCCAGATGCCTCGCGGGTATGTGCGGCGACAACGAGACGAGGCTTCGGGGCACTTGATGCGCCGGTCTGCTCTCGTATCCGATCGGAGCTAGAGGAAGCTTTGGGTCTGATTAATGACATGGCAATGCCTTCACTCCGTTTGTATTGGCCGCCAAGAAGGACGACTCTCTCTCCCCATTGACCGGAACCAGCCTTCCCAGCCAGAAGGTTGGACATGAGCTCAGGGCGTGCCTTGCTCTCGGGACTCGGCGGTGTAAGAGGAAGGGTCACGACGTAGACATCGTTGGTTGCGCAGGCCACCGTGAACACCATCTTTTCCTTCAAAACATCGGCTCCTCCCCAGGCAGCATCTTCCGCAGAGCATGGCGTCATAGGCAGGACGGCAAGATGCAAAACAGATGTGCCAAGAGAGAGGTCAAGAGTCTGGATGATTTCAGGGTAAGGTCCCTCCTCCTCGGAATCTTCGAATTCGGGCTTGTCGGTAAAGGGCGCTGATGCCTTGCCTGCCTTGGCTGGTGGTTCGTCGTCGTCGGAGTCTATGATCATTACGGCATCGTCTGGAGCACCATTCTGCTTCTCATTGGCAGGTTTTGCTTGTTGCTTCTTCGATGGCCTGAAGCGACGTCCACCTCTCCATATTATTGTAATGCCATTGTCGTGGCCATAAAGGAGGATCGTAGCTCCTTGGGAAGACTGGACAGGGTAGGTCTTGACATCGTTGATCCGTCTCGAGAGGTTGTAGCTAAAGCCTGTCAGCGCGCTTCTTTGAAAGTAGCTTCCAGAGCTGCCTCTCAAACATACGTGTATTGTGTGTTTTGTGACGTGCGCCGGACACGGGGCGTTGGCTGAGGGGCCATAGCTGCCCAGATGTGAAGTTGAATTTGAGCTTCGGCCTCGAGTAAGCGTCGCGAATGGCGGCGTGTAGATGGAGAGCCCTCGCTTGACTCGACAGCGATTGATGTGGATCGAAAGGAAGAGTTTGTCGCCCGGCCGTTTAAAATCGCAGTGATGGATATGCGTGGACTTTTGCGCAAGCTGCACGTTGATTCCCCAAGTGCTGTAGCTGGGAAACAAAAACGCGATGGGCGTCGCGAAAAGCATCAAAATGGAGTGGCTGAAGCCTCCACCTGCTCTTTCTGCCGGGCAGAGAGTGTGGCTAGTGAGGGCGGTCAGCACGGGTAACCATAACGAAGGAATCAAGTCCATCTGGTGCCAGCTGCCACCGACCCCTCCAGAGCTCTCACCTCGTCACCAAGACTGTGTGCCTCCGTCCTGCCCGACTTTCGCTTGAATAAGCCGAAAGAGGAAAGAGAGATCAAGTTGAGCTTCCTTTTCACATTACTTCATCTCTTGAGATTTCATCTTCTTCACTTTGGGAGTTTTCCTCCTTGACCTACCAACTGCATGCTGGTCTGAGACCACAATTCGTCCCCTCCTCTTGCTATTTTGTTCACGTCGGGCAAGCCTTTTGTGGTAGGGCGTCGACCTCATAGGGGCATTCTAACACCTTGAAGCACATAGAGACCGTGCTCCATGCTCCTCTCTCTCTATCTTCATCATCGAGCATTTTTCACGTCATCTGGGTCTTCCCAGGCTCGCTTTCAGTCACAATGTTCACCCCAACTGTTGCCAACTCGACCTCCTACTTCTATGCGCTAGGCAATACACCGGCCATCAATTTAGCCAAAAACCTGCCTAATGGAGTCGATGCCAGTTTACTACTACTTGGTTGCGGCGATGTGAGGAACATCGTTTACACAGCCTACAATGAGATTGGACTACGTAAGTGCTGCATAGGTCCTGGTGAAATCACATCCACCTTTCTAATTCGCCATCAGCTGGTCGCAATCTGGATATCACAGTCAATGACATCGATGAAGCTATTCTGGGTATGTTCAAAGTTTGCATCCGCCAATGAGTATTTGCTGACAATCCGAAGCACGCAACATCTTTCTGTTCTCTCTGCTCATCGACAATGACAATGTCTCCGGAAATACCCCCTGGAACTTGTACTACAACCTTCACATTGACAGCTCAGACCTACACATCTTATCATCTCAAGTCAAGAAGCTTCTCAAAGCATCAGAGTCGCTGAAGTCGTGGAAATCAAGCTCATACGGCAAAGTCTTGCCCTTCTGTGATCAGGCCACCCTCGACGACGTTCGTGCCGTCTGGATCAGCTATGAGAATGCCGCTGCGTCCGACAATGTCATCGCCAATTCCGAAGCCCTGACTGCTAATCTCAAACACTCCATTGAGATGAAGAGAATTGCCTTCGGCAACGCTGTAGCTTTCACCGGTTTGCGATCAGCTGCTCCTGCTGCACTCAAAAACGCACAGGAAGTTACCGAAGCTTCTCAGCAGTTCTGGGAGTCCGCCGACGCTACACCCAACGGTGCCGTCAGCAACCCAAACCCCCTCTTCTATGCCTCGCTGTCGAAACACCATCTCTTGCACTACGGAACTGACCCCGTCCTCGGCTTCCATCTTGCTGCGGCCTTCATCCCCTTGACCGAACAGTCTCCTCTGAAGCCTGATCAACAGGATGAGAGGACCAGGATTTTCTCGGCCGCAAAGACACAATTCCGAGAGTGGGCGACTGCCTGTGGGACTCTTCTTCGTGGGAAGAAGTTGGTGATCCGTTCCACCGCCAGTGAAGCCCTTGCGTTCTGCCACACTCTGCAGCACTTAATCGTCACCAAGGAGACGTCTGCCGGATGTTACCGTCGCCAATTCGATGCCCGCGTCCTGTCCTTGGACCAAGATGTGTACGGCGCCAAGTCAACAGCTCCGATCGCATTCGACACCGTTGACACATCCAACCTCGCAGACCACTTTGGCACATTGAACATTCTCATGTCGGCTCTACCTCTGCTCACACCCCACCCCTGGTCGGCTGTCTTCACCGAAACCCTTTTGAAGAGAGAAAATACCGCCAAAGAGGCCTTTGATACCCTCTTGTACGGCCACGGCCCCACGATATCACTGTTGGTAGGCGCGAGCGCGGTCGAATACTGGACCAACTCCACTGCCGTTTCAAGCGTCGATGAGATCTTGATCGGTCTGAGCACCAAGAGCATCCAGGCGAAAGGCGACGAAGTGGCTCAAGTGCACAGTCGAATTACATGGAAACAGAGCAAGCTTTTCTCAGGAGTCAACGCCTCTGGGCCTCTCGCAATCGAATCTGAAGCGCTAGCCAGCATCTTCTTCAGCCTCTACCTTAAGGTCTTCGCACACGAGAACCCCATGAAGCTTCTGTCCATCTCGAAGTCATCCGTCACGCAACTTATCCGCAACACGGCCTACTCCCACTTCCACCGGGGCACCCTCGTCTCCCTTCTCCATTACCTCAAGCTGCGTCTATCTGTCGACAATTTTGGAAAGACTTGCGGATTTCTGCTCCAGAAAATATCCGCTGAAAGAAGCCTGATGTTCACAGGGAATCTTAGACAAGATTTGTCTGTGCAGATGCATACGCAGGGGGTCGACTCAGAAGACTGGCTTCGGGCAGAGATCAAGCCTAACCGTAACCTCGGCGGGTTCGACTCCTGGACATCAGTCCCAGAGGTCGTGGCCGTGACTCTCGTTGTCCCGCGGGAGAAGATTGCGCGGGTCTTTGACGGCTCTGACCAAGCCAAAATCAGTTCTCCCACCATCAGAGGTTCATTGGTCTCTGGTGAAGACGCCAACCACAAGTGGCACAACTTCTACGACGAGGTACAGCTTGTCTTTGGGACCGTCAAATCCAGTGGTAACCGTGACACCAGCGACTTCTCGGTCACCGTCGATGCAGACCCAGCAGGTTGGCTTGGGAAATCTCCGCTCATCGCAACCTTCTACGTCTCTGCTGCGGCGTTGCAGGTGGAACGCAAAACTTCCTATGTCCGCCTAGAGGTCCTGAGCTCTGCACAAAGTATCGCTGTCTTCAGCAAGACTCTCGGTAGCGAACTCAGAATCTTCCAGGCTAAGTTGGCTGACGAGGACAGCGTCTTCATCACCCAGTACATGCCCGGTCAGACAAGGTATCCGGCTGCTTCCGAAGCTGCGGGACTTGTCGCGGAGATTGCTTTCGAAAAGAGCACGGACACAGAATCGACCTTCACCGCAAACGCATCACAAAGACAGGACAGAATCGAAACCATTACTGGACATCTCGATATCCTGTCTACCAAGGGCAAGAAATTCCTTAGTGACAAGCTACCCATTACCCTTGATCAAGTGTCTCCCTTCACCATCAACGTCGTGTTTGGTGACAAGGAGCTTGTCTATCCTCTCACCTTCCCCGCTCTCATCGACGCCAGCAAGGCGAAAACTCGCATCGCTCGTACATCCGCCTACGTCGAGGTCATTGCCCCCTTTGCCGAACCTAGCAGCGATCCAGAAACGAACACAGTACTCACCGACTTTGTCTATCCGACTCAGCTTGCACGAGGTCTCTCAAACACCCCAGCCGATCTCAACACCCCGCACTTGAACCTCGACCGCCTCCCTATCATCGACGTCGCCAAAAAGGATGAGCTTCCCTTCCTCAACACACTCCTCTCCTTCGAGTTCTCGGTCCGTGAGAGGGCACTGCGCGAGCGTATCAACGCCAGCAGGCTCGACCTCGCCCCCTCGCCCCGCGTCAACTTTAAGGAGTCAATCTTCACCATGACTATGCTCTCCACGGGTCAACAAGGTGGCCAAACTGGCCTCTTCTGTCTCAACCATCCGGACCGCGGCGGCATTCACATGCTCTTCTTCGTCTCCGCTCTCCGTCTCGATGCTGCCTCTGCCTCCGTCGTCCTCGATGCCGCAGTCCTACCATTCACGCTCCCCATTATCAAGAAGGTAGAGCCATTCCTTCTGCTTCTGAGAGAGCTCGAGATGGCCTCTGTCACCGTCAACGACGAGGAACTCATCCTCTGGAAGAAGGTCCTCCCTGCCCTGGCCGAGCGTACCCGGACGTGGAACCATAATTCGTCGTGCGAGTACCGCAAGGCCGGCGCCACCATACCCTTATCGCTGGAACCCAGTGAGCCTGTCCTCTGCTCCTGCGGCCGCGGACAGTTCCCTGCGAACTTCATCGGGCTCCCAGAGTGGGACACCGCGTCCAAATACGCCACCCGCATTGCCATCAGCCCGACGTTCGCTGTACCATTTGTGGAGGAGATTGTGGACACGAATAAATACAAGGATTATCGCGCTAATGGTATGGCGCCGCCTAAGGAAAGGTGCACCAACTGCGGCAAGGAGCCAACGAACGGCGCCGCTCTGAAGAAGTGTATGCGCTGCTTGAATGTCAAGTATTGCAGTGCCGATTGCCAGAAGAAGGATTGGCGAAAGCATCGTGGCGAGTGCAAGGAAAGCGAGGCGTATCAAAAGTAAACTCGGCATAGTGGCGATTGAGCAAGAATCAGGGATTCTTTTGCCAAATTCTCGCTGGCGTTCAGTCAATTCTCTCCCCTTCCAGTGCTATATCCTACTGTGAACATTTACGTCGGCGACAGCTCAGGATGAAATTTCCAATTTTCATGTATGAAGTTATCCCTGAGGGATCTTGGGCTTGAGGTAGGTCGAGTATGCTTCCGCGAGCATTGCTGACATTTCCAGTCACCATGTAATAATAAGGCGGCCTCACGTGCTTACTGGTGTCAATTTAAACAGAAACTTTCACAAAAGGGACGATCGTATGATGATTTTGCAACAAGGCTTCCGTGGATCAATCGCGGGAGGCTCATGCAGGCTATGTCGACTAACCAATGGCGTCGCGTATCCTGACCTTCTACACTTCCAAATCTGGACCGGGCATCTTTCAGCTTCTTTCCCCTCTTTTCCCAGCTGAGAAGCCATCTTTTGAACAGGAGGACATCGTGCAAAACACATCTCGCAGACGACAACGTTACCCTCCGCGCTCGTCTCGAAAGCGTTTAGTTGAGAAAACTTCTGTTTTGTTCAGTCATGTGGCTTGTCAATACGAAGACCCTCGCCCTCGAGAGCTTCGCGGAGCCCTCCGAAATCGACTATGCCATACTCTCGCACACTTGGGAGAGCGGCGAGATCTCTTTTCAGGAGATGTCCTCCACCGCTGTGGCGTCAACGACGAAAAGCAAGGCAGGCTTTGACAAGGTCGCAAAGACCTGTGAGATTGCACAGGAGAAGGGCCTGGGATACGCGTGAATCGACACCTGTTGCATCGACAAGTCCAGCAGCGCCGAGCTCAGCGAAGCCATTAACTCCATGTTTCGATGGTACCAGGAGGCGAAGGTCTGCTTGGTATTTCTCTCGGATCTCCGCCCGGAAGTTGGCAGTACTGGGCCTGGGATCCATAAGATATCCGATCTGTCTAGGTGCAAGTGGTTCACTCGCGGCTGGACGCTGCAAGAGCTCATCGCGCCGGCCGCTGTGGAGTTTTACGATGCTGGGTGGAAGTTGAGGTTCTCCAAAGACTTATGGTCGGGGCGTCTATCGACGATAACCAACATCGATATCGATATCTTGACATTCGGGAAGGAACTATCGGCTGTTCCCGTTGCCGTCAAAATGTCATGGGCAGCGCATCGCCGAACTACCCATGTCGAGGATCGGGCCTACTTCCTCTTTGGGCTCTTCGACATCCACATCCCCGTGATCTACGGCGAGGGCAGAAAAGCCTTTCAGCGACTCCAAGAAGAGATTGCCAAGGAGACAGATGACTTGTCGCTATTCGCCTGGGTAGCAGTTGATGATAATCAGCGGTATAGAGGCATGTTTGCCCAAGAACTAGCGGAGTTCACATTCTGCGGCAATTACATGCGATGCAATCGACTCACATCAGACCGGAATGGATTCTCCATCACCAACAAAGGCGTCCGATTTACCTACGTCTTAGGCGTGAACACGGACGCAAGCGCCACTTGGCTGCTCCCTTTTTTGATGCAAGGGAATTGCCAGAAGTGCCACTATCAGCATAGCATTTACATCGGCCTAGTTTTCACCGCCGAGGGCTGGGTCCGCGCGACGCCTGGGCGCTGCCGGTATGAGAGCGATGGGCCGTCATTTCCCAGTTTTATCGACGTGTGCGTCAGGAAGACGGTCACGGCCTCAGAGAGCCGCAGACTCGAGCAGCGGCCGGGCCACTTCTTCAAGCTGGAATGGGCTCCAGGAGACTGCCTCAGCAGATGTGGCAAGCTTCTCGCGGCCGAGCCCAGCTTCCTCTGGAACCCCGTCTATCGGGGGTTCGTGGGGGAGGCCCAGGCTGAAGAATTTATGGGCATCATCAAGTTGTCCTTGAGCGCCCTGCCTTCGAATGTCATCATCTGTCTAGTTCTGTTCAAGGTCAAAGATCGACCGCCTGAGGTTCAGCTCTTCCTGGTCCCAGACTGGCCATGGGAGCTGAAGGAGGGCATAGTCTATCCTAAGGGTACCTCTTCGTCGGAAACAGACATGCGGTTGTACAAGCGTTCCCTGCTACCTTATTCCCCTAGTAACTTGTCGTCTGCCCGGGCTACCTGCTGTCATGGCCAATTCTCTTTTGATGTAACAGTCACAGCAGAGGTGGATGAGAAGATGCGCCTTATACTATCTTGCAAATATCTCAAGGAGCCTCAAAGGGTACAGGAGCAAAAAGGGCTTCCATTCCTTCCCATGGCAGACCTGATACGATATATGTCAGACAAATGACGCTACCAAATATCGTTCCAGCCCTCGTCAACTTAAAGGACAAGCAACGACGTTTCATGCCCCCGTACTCCCATCACGACGTCATACCGAGCGTCCGGATACTACACCGCGAGACCCGGCATTTGGAAAAGGATCCGTACTCGGTACCAGAAAATCACACTGCCCGTCGGTACATGCATCAAGCAGCACAGGACCACCTCCAAAGCCTCCAAAGCCCAGCAACTATGTCATCTTTTCCTTCGGAACCAGACTGAATGCACTCGGACGAGGAGCCTAGATGACGGGAAGAGACTTCAACGATCCCCAGAAAAGAAACCCACGCGATGTCCACAACTTTGCAGATCTCCACAGTCTCCACGGCCAGCCCTGTTGTCATTACCAAAGAGCCCGCAACTCCCGATACTTCGAGAAGGTCAGACTTCAGCCCGATATCCAGCCCCCCAAAAAGGCCGAATATGCTCATTCGTCACTATTGAAACAACGACAAGCCATCCGCAAGACCAATCAACAAGATCTAAGCAAGGGTGGGGGAAGACACTTTCAACTCAGACACTGAAAATGGCGCCAGGCCAAGAACTGGAAGAGGATGAATGGGCATCATCATCGTCAAGGACATCCCCTTCAGGCTTCGACGCATCGCCCATTTGTTTCTCATCCACCCAGTCCCCTCAAAACACACCGCACGCTGTCCGAAGACACCATGAACGCTAGAAGTCAAGAACCAACCAACACAATTGAGACGACTTGAGATCTAACATACTAGAGCTTAAGAAAGTTATTCTCTTTTTCGCTTCCCATGTATCAACCTCGGGCGGCTAGTCTCAGTGATGTGACTGGTTTTAGTTACCAAGGATCAGCGTTCGTTGACCGCTTACTCGACCAAAAAGGTACTGTTCACCACCACACAAACGGACCGACTACACACACCAAGAAAGAACAGGACAGAGAAAAAAATCCCGAAAAATGATCGTCAGGGGCCTAAACTTGACACACACCAATCCCCAATTTTCTTTCCCCAGCGCACCCACACTAAAACCACAGGAAAAGGCTGAACGCTGAATAGCCAGTGGTGCAAGCACAAGCCAACGTCCAATCCCAATCTTTGTCTTTATTCCCTCCCCTCCCCCCAGTTTTCAATGCCCACGTGCTGGAGGCCTTTCGGTCAAGTATCCTGCCCCCCATCGGGCAGCCCGCAAACAAGGTATGGTCTTGTTGCCCAAGCTTGAAAAATGTTGGCAGGAGGCTGGGGATGGGGCAGGCTCGAGAGTTGGCAGTCGGTTACACTACCTTACTCCAGTCTGCAAGGGAGGAGATGAAGTAGTAAGTAGGTAGGGAGAAAGGCTGCAGTCCCGTTGTAGAATGTCAGGTGACCTCGTCGGGCATTACTCTCTTCAAGCCGGGTCACACACAAACGGCGCGTGCTCGGAGCTCGGAGGCGGCGCTCGGAAGAACGCCCAGTGTACTAGACGCGGCAGTCGGATCTTGTCCTCCTGCAAGTTCACGGCCGTTCGTTCAAGTCAATGCGATCAGAAGGGACAAAATGATGAAATGTGAGGTCATTGGATATTTTGCTCGATTACTACGCCACATTTCCATAACCCAAGTTAACTTTGAACACGCTGTATCAACCTCAAAAAAAGAATTCCCGCACCAGCCTCCTATCTCCTGCTTCCATCGGGTTGAGCCCAAGTTGGCCAAATCTCTCTCCTCTTCTCACGCGCACACTCCAAGGGAGGGCCAAAGCTGGTTTATCCAAGATGATATTGAAGTTCTCTGCCCGTGTAATAATCCCTCCCAAGGCGTAGGCCCCTTCGCGTTCATAATATGAAGGTGCCATGGTTACTATACACAAGATGGGAAGGGGGGTTACGCCACTATACTCCGTTATGACTCTTTCCATAGAATGTCGTTCAACAAGGTTTTTATTTCCAACTGCCGCCGTGTTTTTGTGATGAACATGATCTCGGCCTGCCAACCCTTCCCATCGGTAGAATCGAAAGTACCCAGTGTAGGTGGTGAGTGGTTGGCGGACCGGGTGACGTGTTTTTAAAAAAAGGTATTGGTGTTGTGGTAGTGGCGGGTCGTAATTTGAGGGTAGGTAAGGGGGTAGAAGGGGAAATGTCTCGGGACGAAAGCCCCCCGTTTGGTTGGTAGGTTGGTTGTGATATCCAAAAGTTGTCTAAATTGTAGATAGTTGCAAAAGGAGTGGACGGCGTAGGGAGGGAGGTCGTGGCCGAAAGGGCGGGTTTTTTGTGTATGGTTGTGTCCAAAAACAAGAGAGATTTGATAGATGTATCCAACGCAAAAACCCATATCGTAATTTCCCAAGATATGTTTACCCTACACCATGATACAAATGAAAAATCCGACGACACTGGTCGTTTTTTTCGGAAGACGCCCCCGAGTAAGCCAGCGTCGGGAGATTGAACACCACAAAACGCCTTTGATGCCAGAATTGTGTAGAAAGAAGTAATTCAAAGAAGCCCCAGGACAGGCTTTCAGGTCGTTTGTCGTCATGATGTGAGGTGCTCATGCGTTGGTAACCTTGATGAGGGGAATTAGCTTTTTCAGGGTTCATCTCATTTTAAAACATCTCATCTCTCATAAACTTACTCGGAGAATCTTCCGCGAGTAATCTTGGTTGTCGGCAATGCTGCCATCGCTCATGCGTCGGTGCGCCAGGGTAGGATCCATGCGGGAGTCGGACATGGAGACGCCGCTGCTGCTGGGCGGCTTGGAGCCGCCGATGAAGGCGTTGACGGCGGCGTTGCGGCGGTGCTCCTCCTCGATCTCGGCGTTGCGCTTCCTGCGGACGAAGAAGAAGGCGGCGCCGACGATGGCGGCGATGGCCACGACACCGACGACGACGCCCGCGGCGATGCCGGCGACGTTGGTGCTCTTCTTGGGCGTCTCGGTTGCCGCGGCCGATGTTGTCGCGACGGGGGTCTCGATGACGGTTGAGACGACGCCGTTGGCGGCGGTTGTTGTCGTGGCCTTGGTGGTGGCTGCGGCCGTTGTGGTGGTTGCAACGTCTTCATCGGGAACGACGAGCTTGAGACCCGTGTTGAAGACGGAGTAGTACATCATGTCTTCGACACCACCGCCTTTCACAAAGGTTAGCCATTACTTCAAAAGTTGAACCACGAGACGTAGGGTAACATACAAGCCTCTTCCGGGTAGAATGGGCAAGGGAAGTTGCACTTCTTGTCGTCGACAACGTCGACCTTTGGCGGGTACGAGTCACCGCAGTAGCAGTCCTCGCCGTTGATAGCGGCGACATTCTTCTTCTGCTTAGTTTGGCATTCTAACGTGCATGATCCGGTACTGATATTCTCTACGGGGTACTTCTGCCATGTCGTTGATGACGCGTTGTAGCATCCGTGGTTGGTGATGGCGCCTGGCCTCGCGGCCTCACTGGGCTTCTGATATCCTGACGTAGTGGTGGCAGTCTGGGCTGAGCTAAAGCCAAAGGCCACGGCGGCCAGAACAGCTACTGAGTACTTCATAATGGTTGTCGAGGGGGGTATAACGAAAGCGTTGAAACGAAAAGTAGGTTGAATGAAGGTGCGGTCTCGAATCGATTCCAGGACTCGAAGACGATGACAGGTCTTGCGGGTTCGAGGGTTGTCGACGTGTCTCAGGGGTTGTTGCCTCGGTGCGGTTCAGTCGGCCACCGAATGCTTTCCCAGATATCGAAATCCAAGCAGCGTCCTCTCGATTTTCCACCCAGTTCGATTAATAAGTTGTATCCGTCGAGAGAATCGTGATTCGATCGATCGGAGGAGGGTTGGATGATGATGATGTTGAGGGTTGAGCGAGTGTATCGGTCGAAGCAGGACCGTGTTCGGGTCGTGCGGCAAACAAGGCGAGTCCTAAAGAATGTGTGGGCACAAACAGGCCTCCTAATGGTTTCTTCGCGAGTTGGTTTGGGCTTTTACGAAGCCTCTTGTTCTTTCTCCTTCACGTTGTTCTCTTTTGCTGGCAAAAAAAGAGGATATCACCGAGTAAATGACATTGAAAGGAGAGGGTAAATGAACAAGGGAAAAAGAGGAGGAGACCTTGGCGAGATTGGGAAGATGAGTAACAAGGCAAGGCAAGGCAATGGAAGAGGGAGAGACTTGGGGGGGAGGGGAGGAAATGGAACGAGTGACAGCGGGTGGAATTGGAGGGAACGGCTTGTTTTGTTGAAAAGAGGGAAACGAGCACGGAGTGGGTTGAGATGAGGAGGAAAAGCGAAATTAGGAGTCCACTTTGCGGCATCCCGGGGGGTTCGGGAGGGTGTAGACCCAGAATACCACAAGTACCAACTCCTCTTTTCTCTCTCTGGTCTCTGCCTCCGTCCTCTCAGGCTCTGTCTCCCGTGCCCACAGAGCCTTGAGGAGGGTGGTAGTGTAGGCATGTGCAGTGTGTAGTGTACATACGAGTACTGAATAGTGAAAACTAGGGCAGGTCTAGGCAAAGGTAGGGATGGCTTCCCGTTCTGCCATCTGGTGTGTGCACAACTTTTCCAGCTCGAAAGGGCACACACGCGTAACTTTCGACAGTGGGACACCCTCCTCGACTCTAGGACATGCCCTGCAGCAGTGTTCGGTAACAGCCAAGGGGTCCCCTGGCCACACGTCCGTGGCTTTCACAGCGGCACATAGGCAGCGAGAGAGCAGAGACGGGGGTGAAGTTGTGAACAGACTGGGATGGAAGAAAGGGAAAACGGGGGGAAGAGAATCCACGGCTCCAGGCAGTTTTGGGAATAGTCGAGCGAGAACTTGACGCGGCCGTTATCCAATGGCTTCATGCCGCGCCTGGCTTTGGCTCCATCCGAACAGATTCAATTGGGTACAGGTCTTTCGTGCTGCTGTCCAACGTTGGCGTCGATTGGATACATCCGCAGTAGTGCGACAGGGGTGAGCCATGTTTGGGTCTTCCCGGGCAAGAATTCAGGAACAAGAATTACCGTCAGGGGCGCAGTTGACTGTGCAGATCATGGGCTGTATCGGGGGTTGGCGGTACTGAGTACGGTTTGAAGAGACTGAAGTCTGTTAGATGAAGTGGTGGGAGGCCTCAGCTTGTCATAACATGAACTCAACTTAACGGACTGTTCATGGTACACGCTATCGCGAGCCGTCGAGTGATCAGATCCACTTTCCAATTTAATCCTCCACATATGCGACACACCACCACGAGCTCTTGGTGTGCGATGCCTCCTGCGAAAATATCGCGCGGGCCTTCATAAATCTGATGTTGTGCACGGGGTGTATGGAAAAGGGGGAGGCGGTGAATAACTTGACACACTCACTACATCATTGATGATACCACGGCGAGTTATGAACAGCGGCATTGAGTTGTGAAGACATATCTGTGTTGTGGAAAGTCTGAGCGCTGTTCGTTGTTCGAGGATGCGATCTTCTCATGGGCATCGCATCCCGATCGGCCGCTTCCAACCGTGGAATCTTCTCTGCTCGTGTACGATCTGCCGAATGTGCCGTTCGCTTCGCTTTGAAGTCAGAATAGGAGGTGGTTCGTGGTTGCGAAAGCGAAGACGCGAAGAAAAACTCCTCTGCTGACGGTTATCTGCCGTACAACCACACAACACGGCAGCTCCCATACTAGATGCAGAACAGCTTCTTTCTCTCTTCCGGCGTGTGTTCTTTCATCGCCTGCTGCCGCCAGGGCCGTGTGTTTGACGCTGATTGTCAGGGTGTCACGCGCATGGGCGTGCATACGGTCATCCCAGACAGAACCACCCAAGAATGCTTTTGGATGAGACTGGGATAAAAAAGAGTGTGTGTGTGCCATACAGAGCACCATACCATACAGAACAGTAATACCACAGTGAGCGTACAGAAACTCAGGTACCCGTCCGTACATGATTTGTGCGGCGGGACGCCTGAGCACCGGCGTCCGTTGCAATTTTTTTGCCGCTGGTGCCACGGATTACCTGACAGGATGAACCTTCGCTCGGTCGTGCCTATTTCCCCCTCCCTCAGAGTCCCTCTTTCTTTTCTTCTTCGTCTCGTCTTCTTTGTTGCAGGCGCAGCTTGCGGGCCAGCTGGACGTATGTACCCGTCCGCGTGAGAGGGGAGGATTCGGCCCTGCTTTTTTGATTTCTGTTAATTCCTTCCCGCTTGACTGTTCGGACGGACGTTTTGGCTTGGATCTCTGAGATGCAGTATTGGCCAGCACATGCCCAGCAGTTGACTGCTGACAATGACGATGGCGGGTCTGCCGACGACTTCATAGCGTAACAGAGCGATATTGGTATTGTAATAGCTGGCCGCTGCTATGTCCCTGATGATCATCAACGGGCAGCAAATCTTCATGCCGTCGTCGCCCCAAACGACGGCATAGGGGGGGAAACGAAACTCGTCGGAGGAGAGGGGGCAGCAGTCCAAAAGTCGCAGGCTGAAACTTGAAACGAGAAACCAACGGTGGCTGACCGTCCCAGACGAGGCCTACCGCCTATTAGTTACAACTTACAGTATTAGCTAATATTCCGGTTGGTTGTACCGTTTGGGTTGGGGTGCTGCCGTCAGCTATCGTATCCGTACGAAGGATCCTATCACCCTATCTTGTCCGACACCAAGGCTTGAACACCTGGGGACGGGAGCCACTGAAATGGAGAACCCGGGCGGGTAATGCAATGGGTACGGCAGATTGGATGTTGCCAGAATTAGGAGTATTATCTGGGGGAAGAGGAAACGTGCAGCTTCGTGCGTGAGAAATCGGCCGGTCTGGCCGGCTATCTGGTGATGGTCGAATGAGAGATTAGTCGAGATGCCGCGAACCGTTGGATTTCAGTCTCGCCAGTGCCCCGTACAAAATAGTGTGCATACCTAAGTACGGATACTTACACAATTAGTCCGTACACAACGGTCATTCACTATTCGACGGGCCAACGTTGTGCATCGATGCATTATTCCAGCGCCTTTAGCGAACGGCTCATGCAATTGCCAGCGAGGCCTCGAGGCCTGCTGCTTCGCTCGCCGTGCACGGCAGAAGGACAGCGGCGAGATTGGTTTGGATAACGCCACCCCTTTCTCCCTCTTCTACCCCAGAAGTGTGGATGGGATACGAGGACGGGCGGCCGAGCCAAGAGGCTTGGGAGAAGGCTTACAGAGAGGCTTGCAGCATGCCGGTTCGTCTTCTGGACTGTCTTGTGTCTGTCAACTTTCACAAGCAGGACTTCACAGTGACAGTGTACAGGTGGCTTGCATCAGACGCAAGATTGAGGATGAAGGTCCCGGTCATGTCTTTCCGCCAAAGCCAGCACATACCCTCGTGAAAGGAGCTTTCCTGTCCGCCTCTTGCTCCGTGCAGTACGAAAAGGAACAGTTTGATGATGGCTATTTGGACATCAGAAGACCAGTCACCACTCTCCACGAGGGCAGCGTGGATGGAATGGGGAAAACGTAGACAGCAAATGAGGACTCATCATCCAACGCACCAGGGAAACGTGTTGGACCCTCTGCCTCCCATGTTCCCAGGGGACCATCACCTCGAAGAGCCAGAAGCACCGCCTGAGCACCACTGCATCAACTGGAGAATTCTATCTCTTCAGTGGCTTTGGGCGGCTGTTGGACAGCGGTTGTGATCAATTGAACGCGCATATCCTGGGCCGCTGCGGAACAGAGGGGGTGGGTTTCTCGAGGAAGAAACGCTTAATCGAGAAGCTTGTCCTTAGTCGTCCGCAGACTCGGGCATCCGATGCAGGTACCTGCTTGGGGTGACCCGGGATGCGTTACTTTTTCCTTGCTTGATATTGATGTTGCTTCTTAGCACAGCCTCAACAATCAATTAAGAAGGAAAACCCACGTCATGTTACTGTGGGCTGCTCGCTGGCTTCCTGCAGGCGAGATGTCTGATCATTCATTGATATCGATGGAACAATTTTTATGTACGTGTATTTCGAAATAAGCATGGAAGTCCCTCCAATACTCAGTACACACAAATGCTGCGTGACATGGACGGCCTAACTAGGTTAAGCTAGGATCTATTTCTATATGCAAAAATCCAAACCAACGGACGCTATTGAAGCCCAGGCAGGTGCCGAGATGCTAGCGAAGAAAGAGGAGATGATGTTGAATGCCTGAACATGCGCTCTTTTTTTCGAACCCGCGACTTTGGATAGAATCGGCATTCTCGGTTTTCGCGATGTGCAGCTGGGATTGATATGGCGTCTCTTTATGCGGGATTTCATCGAGACTGCATTCTTCCAGAACATGAGGCGTTCTACATGTCGGTTTCGCGTCCAATCGCTACTTCGCTCTGATGGATGATGTTGCTGTTCTGTGAACTATTTCTGGCAGAGCGGTTCAGGGAGGGAAAAGGGTGGCCCTTTCCGGCCTGCGACTCCTCTTTTCAGGTAAAGAGGCCGAGGGGTTCTAATCCTCGGAGCATGTGTCAGCAGATGGTCCTCTTCTCAAATTCTCCCTCACCAAGGCTCAGCGAGTTGCGTCTTCAGTGTCCGACTGTCGTAAGTTGATTGGGGGCCGTTTCCAAGTGACAAAAAGCTCCCTTTAACCATAGCACATGTAAGCAGACCCCCTGAAGAAGCAACGATTCTCCCTGTGCCGTGAATTCGCCCTACATGCCCGTCTCTTCAAACTTCACAGACCGCAATCTCCTTCAGCTCAAACCTTCAGACGCAGAGAAGCAACCCCTCGGCAGGATAATCCGATGCGACGGGCAGCAGGCGCTGGATTTCGTAGGTTTCACACTCGCAAGTTGCAAAACCATCACATCTCATCCACCCGAGCGGCATCCTTCAGGAAACCAATACCACCGCCAACATCCGGCACTGCCGCAAAGAACCTTCGCAGCGTTCCAACGGGTCCCATCTCTCTTGATTAATACGAAGAAAAACCACTCTCATCATTGATGACCTGTCTCTCATGCCGAGAACCCCCTTTTGGTGATGAGAGCCCGACGTGCCAATTCTCAAGCCAAATCCAGGGTCCCAGACCCCAGAGATAATACATCTCTAAACTCCGTTGATCGGCTCCCCGAGCTTCCTATCTCGAGTCGGTTCCCGGCTCCCGGTTTACGTTACTCCTTGCTTTGCGGGTTCCCGAACCAGGACTTGCTAAAAGCACCGCCGCCCGAGGGCTCCATGAGTCCATTCTTGACTGTGACGCCAACGGACTAGCCATCAACCACTCGATCTCTCTCGCTGCGCGGCTACGCTGTTTATTGCAAGATGCCGACAACTCTCCCCCCGTCTCCCAAGACGCGTTGGTGCAGGGGCAATCCCCCTCTCCCCTCCAGCAGCGTTCAGTTCTATCCACAGTTTTTTGTGCCGTTCCTCGCTGTGGATGCTCTGGAGAAGGGGTCGAGTCATTGTCCGCGGACACCTTCCCAGTTCCCTCAGCAAGCCCAGCTGCCCAGAGTTCCAAGGAGAGCGAGACATATTAGCCCGAGAATCACCAAGGCAGAGCGCCAGCCAGTGACTGATGACACCGGTCGTCCCATCTTCACAGTAGTCCAAACCGCCATCCAGCTCGGCCAGTTTCGATTGTGGAAACTTGTCAAATCCGCCCCCAATCCTTCCAGTGCGTGCGGCCGGATGGGGATCCCGATCACGGCCATCTCGGGTGGGAGCCCATCGAGATAATCAGAAAAGCCGAAGCGCAGGAGCAAGGCCCAGTTCTTCACTTTTCTTCTGCGGCGTCGCCTGTTCAACGAGATGCCTTGTAGCCGCCACGTACAGCGTTAGACGGGCCACGGCAGCGATGGCTTCGACCCTTCAACATCGCTTCATCCTCCGTCGCGAAATGAAAGATGGGCTTTGGCTTGGCTTAGGCTTCATCTAGGTAGGTATTGAATGTCCGTTGGCCTTGCCGCAGATCCCGCCAGTTCCCTCGCCCTAATTATCACTAGCCAAGTGCCTCATCCAACGCCCCCAGAAACGCCCGAGGCCCGCCCTTCTCGACATGCAAACAGATTGAACGGCGTCCTTTTTCATCTGAAAATCAGAACATCCTACCGTCGTGCCGTCGTATTACATCAGCAATCTCAATTTGAGCAACGTTGGGGTCTGGGGCATGGGATGACTTTTAACACACCAACTTCTCAGACATTTCCCCTCTCACTTTGTGAACATCCCGCGTCCATGATGTGAGACTGGGTCTCACATGTTTAATTGCAGAGCTCCGACACGGTTCTTCCACCATGTTTACATATTCCAAACCCAACAGCCCAGTGTTCGAGGGAAACAATCTTGGAATTCAGGCACGTCTTCCAGGAAATGAGCGCCACCTTGCTTAGGCAAGACATGGCTCCTAATCCTCAGCTTGGTGAAATTCCATATCATCACGAGCAAAAGTCCCATAAACAGGATTCATTCATGGCGCTTCCTTTACGAAAATAGAGCATCGAAGCATGTCGGGCTTGAACCTTTCTTCACTTTGGGAATCATGGCGGCCGTATACCAAGGAGACAGAACTTTGCCGCCGTGCATACATCTTATTCCGGCTGCCTTGCATTCCCATATCCCCGGTAAAGGGCTGATTTAGGAGAGATCCAGGAACCAAAATGCCACAGCCCTAACACCGAACGTTCGATCTAGCATAGGAAAGTCGAACCACGGCAAGGCACATGGAAACCGTTCAGGATCATGGTGCCCCATCCCCGAGGCACTACACTAATATGAACCAAGTCTCCACGAAGTTGCAAACTTCCCCCTGCAGCCCGCAGCGAAAAGGCCGGAAGACCGGCTTACGCCTGCCGTGGACGACAGTACGGGAGTACAGTGTCGTTTCCGTATCTTTACGTGAGCTGAAATGTCGCCGACTACGACAAGATCGAGAACTTCGCTGCTGAATTGTGGAGCAAAATGCCAGTTCTAGATCCGGTCGCCGATGGCCCGCCCGTCCGCGTCCGCACCCCCCTTTCCATGTGCCGAACGTCAACATTGGAACAAAGAACACTTGAACATCCTGACGAAACTCCTGCATTGGTTTCTTCGATAGTCTCTCTTCGGCCGTTACAGAAGTCATCTTCGCATCCGCTCTTGCGCGTGCAGATGTCTTTTTTTCCCGCATCATCGAGATGCAGCCGCTGTACGTGTCAAGACGAGACGGGGCTTAATGTTGATGTTTACAAACCATTCCCCCACAGTAAACCGGGAACGCGTTCTCTCACGCTCGCTCAGCCTTTGAAAGTTCAATGGGCAAAAAAAAAAAAAAAAAAAAAAAAAAAAAAAAAAAAAAAAAAAAAAAAAAAAAAACAACAAACAAAAAAAAAGACGAGGAGCTACTTCACCACCCCACAAAAAAAAAAAAAAAAAAAAAAAAAAAAAAAAAAAAAAAAAAAAAAAAAAAAAAAAAAAAAAAAAAAAGGTTCTAGACTCCGTCTCCCGCAAATATCTCAGGCACGCATGCTTCTTGCGTCATCCATAGAGAGCCGAGAGAGGATCCCCAAGGCCTCGAACCGTCCCTGATCATCTCTGATCTTCCTTTTTTTGAGTTATTTTGCCACGAGCTGAAGATGCCTTATCCGTTCCCAGTGGAGAGGTCGGCTACAGCCGTCAGATGTGCCCTGTGTGACTTTCAAGTAAGTTTTGCGATAGGCGGGTGATTTGTGCTGCACATGCTCGCTATGCCCAATGCCCCAAATCAAGGTACGCTCCTCGCCATGCCTCATTGAACGGTCGGGTCCCCTTTCTCTTCCTAGCCTTACGTCGCTCTACCTCCAAAGCAAAATTCTCCACAAGCATCGAAAGATACACGTAACACAGCCTCGCCAGGGACGTCCCGAATCGTGATTGCACTTCCGGAAGTGGTACGTGGGTATTATTCAACCCGACCCAAAGACCCAAAGAGGAAGAAGCTCCCAAGGCTTTTCCCGCCGAGTGACGAGTCGAAGACTCGAAGATGGGGATAGGAGGGTCCGTGGCCGCGCGTTTCCCAGACCGGCCTCCTGAAGCGCTGAGCCAGGGTGTGAGGAAAATGGTACCTGGCCCGAAAAGTCTGTTAAGCTCGGCCACCGGTGGATGCCAAGCGTTAGTGTGCTCTTTTTCAGCTGTGAAGAGTTCATCTGATGGGGCTTAAGATATACTGGCTCTTTTTTTTGAGTTTTTCCTTCCCTGCGTTGCGTGGCGCGCCGCCTTATATCCTAACAGCCCGCCGAAGTTGGGTGTAAAAAGTACCTCAATTGGAGCAGGGTGCTAATGGATGACACGCGGTTCCCATATCGACACTATGAAGCAATGTCAACCGTTTCATTCTGGCCAGATCGAATTATCGTGCTCCTCTATTGAGCTATGGAAGTGAGGCAAGCACGTGACTTGGTATCAATATAGTCCGTATCTCGTAGAGCTTCAACAGCAGCCGACATCGATAGCGCCGCATGTAGCTGGGTGCCTACCTTACACAAGTGATCCTTGGACATCTCCACGTGAAAAGTTTCATAGTTCGAGGTTTAGAGATCGTACTTGAATCTTGTCTCTATAGCATGCTTCAAGTCTCTATTTCGAATGCCTTCAAAGCTGGACTTGAGGGACTAGGTTGAGAGTTGACAAGGGGAACTCAAACCATGGATCAGCCAAATGGGATTTATCGATCTAGACTGATTGCAAGCTTTTTCTCCTTGTAATATTCTTCGAACAACATCGACAATGTCATTGAAGTGCGATAAATGCAACTTTATGCTACAGAAGTTGAGCCAGATAAATTGAAACACAGTCCCCAAGGTCTTGTCTGCAATAATATGAAATGATCCCGGAGCTGAAGGCCATTTTTAGGGTTCTTTTTGTCACCTTGATGGAACTCAAAATAACTTGCTACTGGTATTTGCGCTCCCATGAAGGACTGAAGTTGAACAAATCATCTTCAATTCAGTGTTCTTGGATTTTTTCGACAGCAAGATAATCCGTTACGTGCACTTGATTGTTACTACAGAGATACAGCCCCTGGCTAAGAGGAATGAAAGGTTGAAATGTCATACAATGAAGTTCTGTTGATTTGATGGAAAAACCGTTGTCACGATTTGATGGAGATATTTTGAAATATTCTCCATTTCTTAGAAATTCATACAACAGTCCACTTTCGGCACACCCATCTTGTCTATTGCCATGTGCAATTCGCCATTTCAATTATACCCTCTATTTACGGCGAAAAACTATAACTATACCACTACACAACAATGTAGTTGTTATTTGTCTTCGCCTTGATCGAACATATTGATGCAAACCCTACAATTTTGATTTTCATCGAAGTATTGTGTCTGCATTCGATTCTGAATCCCAGTCAGAGTTTTATTAACATATTTTTAGATAGAGTTCAGTCATCAATCTTTACTAGCAAATGCTTCATACGTATACAACGTGTAGAACGTGTCTGATCCTTCTTACCTACGGTATGGGCACGTTTCCATTATCCACCCACTCGTTATTAGTCAGAATCACCTCTCTGACCAAGCCCTCACGTTGAAAGTAGCACCTTGGATCGAAAGACTGCGCTCCAAGTACTACTTCTTGTGTAAAAGAGTCGCGGTGCGTCGTGGCCATAGTGAGACAGGTAATGTCTGTGTCGGCGTCAACACCCTTCAAGGTAGCTGGTTGAGCCGTTTTCCAGGAGGAGGCATCGTTGTAAATGACGTTGATGTTTGCATCGTTGTCAAGGTAAAGGACGTAAGTGAATATTCTCTGCAGAGTATCTGAACTTCTGGCAACTGAGAACGCAGCAAAGGGTGCACCTCCTGGCATATTTGTGACAGCTGGGAAGTCTTTGGTTGATTAGCTTATTTGATGAACATCCGGTACAGGAAAGGGCAGCAACATACCTGTAGGCCATGAGTCCGCATAATCAGTAGCGAGCTCATCAGATCCAAGGTCTGGTATCAGCGCTACCAAGGCTCCATTAACCTGGTAGAATATCCCATAACCTCCTTGGACAGCAATCTTGCTGAAGTTGGTCGATAGTGGAACCAACGCCAGCCGACTATCACTATCCGCAGAGATATTGAGTCTCTTCTTGTCCCACTCAGCTGCCGGTGAGAATTCAGTCCTAAGGCGATTTCGCACCTCGACGATTCCACCACTGCTTTCCTGATATATAACCCAAGGCCAATATGCTGCGACGCTACTGTTGACACGGGAGTTCAACACCATGTTTTTGATGCTGTCTTCTTCATAGTTTGAGCTCAGAGCATCGTTGATACTCACTCCGAGGACACGACCATCATCGTTTGTGTAAAAGACTTCTGTTTGCGGCTTTCGAGACCCGTCTGTTAGCGCTCACTCACGCCTGGCTTCAAACAGTGTTTGAGATTTACCCACCTGGTATGAGGCATCATACTGAATGATAGTTGCCCCTAAACGAGCACTCACATCCGCAGAAGAGTTATACTTATCGGGCGTCTGCCATGATGAGTTGTCGCTTGTCTTCGTAGTGTCGTATGTCGACCGATGCACTTGATAATCGTCGTCTTGATAGAACAGAAACAGTTCAACTCCCCCAGACTGACTCCATCCGGTGACGGTAAGAGGCGATCCCTGACGTATTGATTGTGATTTTGTTGTCGTGTTGGAGGTATCCGCGGGAGTCGGTGTGCTGGTAGGGCTAGCCACGTTCGTGGGCAACGAATCGTTGACCTGCGCTGCTTTCGTCGCCCTGCTTCCCAATATCCCACCGACGACAGCTGCTGCAACCACAAGAACGAGTATGATTCCTCCAATGATGAGCCACAGCCGTTTTCTTCGCTTTGGTTGCACAGATTCAAGCTCTCCGACTTCGTCTTGCCCCGAAATTACGTGTATTTTGTCGGTATCGTTGTGATCAGAAACTGCCTCCTTGCCGCTATCGTAAAATGAATGGTTGGAGACTTGGAGTCCGGACCACGTGGGGTCTTCTGTGTGCGGGAACTTCTCTTGTTCGTGTGATACAACTTCTAGGCCTGGTTGCTCCGTGGCGTGGGAATGCGTTTGGTTCCCATGGTCCTGGGTTATCAAATTAGGTTAGTTGACCATCTAAATGGTTTGTGTGACCCCGGGACTGTATCATTGTTCCACGGCCTATGCTGAGACTTACATGAGCTGCAGACATCGCGAGACACTTCGGGATTGATTTGGCTCAGCCTTGACATTTGGGGATCAACAAAGGACAAACACAGAGAGAAAAGAAACGGTAAACTACAATGGCGCAGTGAACTAGTGAGACGAACTCTTTAACGAGCACCAGCAAAGATCGTCAGAACCACCGGGGTCTGACGGAAACGTCTCAAAATCATGGCACAGCAACTCCAACTTGCACCAACACCGATATGTTACCCTGCGTGATTCGTTCGCCTGCATGCCAGAATATCATGCTGGGCCAAATATGCGCAGTGACCCCCACATATCTGCCAGATTCGGCGCCTCTGTCCAGGGGTCCTATGCAGTTCAGGATGCAAGGCGCCAACAGCCAAGCCAAATTTGCAGACTGAACCAACGCAAGCGCCCTGAAATCTGACTTGCTGCCTGGAGGAACATCTGATAAGTCCATGGGTGCGAAACAGGGTGCGTGAAATTTGAATTAATCTCCCAGCCAGCCATATTTTGAAAGTATCTTCAGAAAAGTCGCGATACTTGTGTCGACAACTTCGTGGTGTTGAGCTCAACTTTCGCACGTTAAACACTGGAATAGTCTAGATCTATAAACTCGTTTCACCCAAGATCTCAGTCTCCGCCGATGGCAACAAAATCTCCTTAGCTCGTCGGCATCCGTGAGCGCTTGCGCCGACCGCTCCCACACTCCGTTCGCTCCGCATCAGGGGCAAGGGTCCTATTATTGGTGATATCCACACATGGCCGGGGTAGTCTGACCACTCAGAAGCGCAACTCGCAATCATGTCATCCACTTCCACGTCAGTCCGGATTTCCCTGCCGCGCCGCTCCAACGTTATCTTGAGCCCAAATCTCCATAGAGCCGGCCAAGCGTTTCCTTCTTCCTTTTTAGATGACATACACCCTAAACTCTCTCTTCACGACGACGAAGCGCTTCCGAAAATGCCGTCTCTCGGGGTGCACTGGACACCTCTGAAGATTGGCCTTCTCACGGCCGTCTTCCTGATATCGGCCTGGTGGATACTGCCGTTCCAACTGGTGTGTTTTTCCCCCGTCCCTCCCCGCGAGCGGTTACGGTGCTCCATGCCGTAACAGTCGAAGTTTGTTGGGTCCGGCAGCTAACCAGGGGTGGCCCCCCTCAAAAAGCCCGCGATCCCTGAATCTATCGCGCATGGCTCTTCGCCTAAACCCGCAACTCCAGACCAACAGAGCGCGTCTTCAAAAGACCGGCCGCTCATCGTGTATGCGTATCATGACTCCGAGAGCGCGCGGGCAAACCTTGATTACTTTGTCAACAAGGGTATCCACAATGGCGCAGACTTTGTCTTCATCTTTAATGGAGATGCGAACGCGTCGAGCACCATTCCTGACCTGCCAAACATTAGCATCGTCAAGCGGGATAACACCTGCTTCGACATGGGTGCTATTGGCGAAGTTTTGAGGAAGGATGACTTGTGGAAGAAGTATAAGCGCTTCATCACGATGAACGCTAGCATTCGAGGGCCATTCTTACCGGCGTGGAGCTCGTCTTGCTGGTCGGACTTATATCTGAGCAAGGTGACGGAGACAACCAAGGTGAGTCTTCACAAATTTTCGATATTGACATGACGTGAACTCTAAGACAATTTCTTTCAAACAGCTTGTCGGAATGACACTCAACTGCATCCCTAGACTGCATGTTCAGTCCATGATCTTCGCTACTGATGATGTCGGCATGAGCATCCTCTTGGACCCCTCAGTCGCAACAAGCGCGTCCGAAGACGACCGCTTCGGAAGCAAAGACGCTCCCGTCGGTCTCAGCGGGTGTTACGCGGACTGGAACGCCGCAGTCCATGCCGAGGTTGGAACAACGGGCCTGATCATGAACGCCGGCTACAAAGTCGACGCCATGATGACCGCTCTGCATTCCGAACAAGGAGTAGAAGAGTACTGCAAGGCTCACCCGGATTCCGGTGACTTATTGTGGGATAAGAAGTATTTCGGGAGCAACATTCACCCCTATGAGACTGTCTTCATCAAGGCGAATAGGAATGTTGATCCGTCTCTGATGTCGTCGATGACAGATTGGCATATGCGGATGAAGTCTAACAGCTTCGATGTGTGTGGCTCTTGACTGGCGTATGAGAGTGAGACTCTGTATGATATCCAATAGACTGTAGAAAACCTAGATAGAGTGTATATGTTTGATATTTCTAAGCGATTTCAACAGCACATCAGATTTTGAAGCCAACGAAGCCAACGGTGGTCAAAGGTGTTGTTGAAAGCCGAGCTTGTTGCGCCACCAAGGTCCTTTCCGTGTTTGGGATGGCATTCTCGAACGGATATTGCCTTACTTGATTGTAGCCATAGCTCTTTGCTGTCTCTTTTGAGCTCGCTAACCGCTAAAAAATCAGGGAATTCTCATCAGATTTCAAACAAATAAACCCAAAGTTGTGGATGCTCTAAGCAGCGATGCCGAACATCATCTAGGTGATGCCTTAGAATGGGTTCACGTGAGTTACCTTTGGACTGATACAACGCATCTAAGAAGCTCTGTATCGAGAGAGCTGACTGCATGATATGTATAGTCGTAAGACCGCACTTGATCACAAATATTCAACTACTGTTTCGATCCTTACTTCTTGTCATACTATTGAATTATTTCTTCTCAGAGATAACGAATAGCAACGCTGCCAGAAAGACAATGTAAGGTTCAGCCACAACGTGGCGCTGAATGTGGCTCAATCTCCATTACATAACTTTACATGTTCTCCAAGTCCCAAAGTCCGGGTTTGAAAACTTCGCAACCTGCGCATTTCCCCTCCCTCCTTTAACCCCTCCACCCCTCAGGCCTCAGGTCCAGGAAACACATCACCAACGAACATTTCAGCACGTTCGAGCAACAGCACAGCACAGCACAGCAGCAGCAGCTCCCCCGATTCCACACACCCCGCCAAGGTCAGGCATTCGTGCATGCTAGCAGCTGTGGTGTCATCGCAAAAGCTGAAACGGCAAGGCGGTTCATTACCTTATCCGATCGTACCCAAAGTGCAGCGCAAAAGCCACCAGTGCATCCGTACCACCACGCACGCCGTCTTTTCGTTTTGCTTGACTGCATTTTTGCGCCGAATCGGCAGTTTGGCCGGAGGGGTTGTCTTGCTTTTCTTACTCTGACTCAATTTGGGGGAAAGTCAGTCAGCATCGAGCAGAGTCAGATCAGATTTTTGGTAGGCTTACTTGCAGCCTTTCCTTACAAATTCAACCTGCATTTTCTCTTTTGTTCCAAATCCCCCCTCAGCTCCGTCTTAGATATCGGACATCATGAAGGGAGGGGACAGAAGAGGGAAGTTTGCTTATGCAGGGCCAGACATGATCTTGGGATATGCGCGTATTTTCTTATCAACCGCTGCTTTCCCTGGTGCTATACACGTGTGAAATGTTAACTAACTCTTGACTTTTTTGGTATCATAAAAGTCAGTACCGCGAAATCCAGTTTGTCGCAAACGGCCAACAGAGCTGTCTATTATAGACTACGAAGTACCCACCCTCCTCGTCACACCTTTACGAGGAGCTTTGGGTTGGAAGAAGGGCCCCTGCGGTGCCGATCCGCCCCCGCCGAGTCAGTAAACTACCCCGAAAATGCCGGCCATGCTAGATGACCCGGCGAGCCCCACTATCTACCGGGTGTCCGGGGTTACGCCGTACCCGGATCCGATGAATCCTTCCCTACCGGCCGACATCACCCCACGTCAAGTGACGCTCCGCGACCGCCAGACCGTCGCCACCATCATCCCCTTCGCTTCGCGACACGAAGTGCCCCCGTCCCTGGTTCGCTACCTAAGCGACCAGCTCAACAAGGAAATCGAGGGCGGCGACACCTACCCGATGATGGAGACCATGGCGGCCGAACAATTCGGCGCCTACTGGTTCCAGAACTTTGGCGCCGTCATGATGCTGGGCAACATCGAGCAGCCGCACGCCGAACTCAACGACGACATGGACTGGTCCCGCGAGTGCCTCGGCAGCTTCTACATCAAGCCGAACTACCCGGGCCGCAGCAGCCACGTGTGCAACGCGGGCTTCCTCGTCACTGACGCCTCGCGCAACCGCGGCGTGGGCCGCCTCATGGGCGAGTGCTATATCGACTGGGCGCCCAAGCTGGGCTACACCTACTCCGTCTTCAACCTCGTCTACGAGACCAACGTGGCCTCGTGCAAGATTTGGGACGCCCTCGGCTTCAAGCGCATCGGCCGCGTAAAGGGGTGCGGCAACCTCGCCTCGTACCCGGGCACCCTCATCGACGCCATCATCTACGGGCGGGACCTGCCCGTCCCCGGCAGCAACGGCGCAGAGTCGGAGGACCTCGTGAGTGAAGAGCGTTTCGACAAGATCAAGTTTTATCTAAAGTACGGACGGTATCCGGCGGGTGCTGACCGCGCCGAGAAAAGCAGGCTCCGGAGCGCGGCGACGCACTATAAGCTGGTGGGCGAGGGGGAGGCCGGCGGCGGAGGCGAACGGCTGATGCTCAAGGATAAGGAGGTCGTGCCGGATCCGAGGAGGCAGTACGAGATTGCGCGCGAGGTGCATGCCGCCGGCCACGGCGGGATCAACAAGACGACGGCGACGATTGCGGAGAAGTATCACTGGAGCCGCATCAAGGAGACGGCGAGCGACGTGATTCGGAACTGTACGGAGTGTAAGGAGCTCGGCAAGACGCCTGCGCTGGGGGGTGGAAACGGGGGTGGTGCCAAGGGAAGGTCGGCGGTGGCATTGGCAGCAGCGGCTACTGCTGCTTCTACTACTTCTTCTGCTGCGCCCGTATCGGTTGTGAATCCCCTCACAAATACTTCATTTCATCACACTCATTCAACATCGCCGCCGCCGCCGCCGTTATCACCAGGGCCTACCTCAACAGTTCTCAGCACCGCAGATCATGTTCTTTCGCTTCAACACCAACATCCACATCACCACCACCACCTCCCACCCCTATCGCCGCCAAGATCATCACCCTACGCAGAAGTTACCTCCTTACCACCCTCCCACACCCTCCGCGACCCGTCGGCCTCGCCCTTACCACGGCACCCGCACCATAACCCTATGCTACAAGATGAGTCCTTCCAGCCGATCGATCCGCAAATCATTGGCGGGCTGCAGCCGCCGGGGCCGACGTCGCATCACGATCTCCATCATCACCACCATCATGAGAACCCGTATAACCCGTACCACCCTCACCACACCGATTTCCAGGCGTTGCTCAACGCGACGGAGGCCGAAGAAGGGGTAGAGGGGTTGGGCGAGATGGGGGTGTCGGCGGAGGAGGCGGCTGCTGTGGATCGGGATCTGGATATGTTGATTGAGCAGGGGGATGATGATGATGTTGGGGTTGGGGTGGTCGTGGATGGAGACGCGGATGCGGTTATGGGGGAGAAGGACGGGAGGGAAAAGGATGTCTATTCTATAGAGTTTATAAATGGGTGATGTCAACGGGTGAGAGGAGAGTGGTCTGATGGTGTGGCGTGGTGTCTATTTGGCGTCTTGATTACCATGGATGAGGTTGGCGGCGGCGGTGGGCCTGTATTTCCTTGTTTATTTCCTTTCATTTACTTGATAGACTTTTTCACAACTTACTAACATGGCAAGCGGACATGTCAGCAATTCAGACTTTACTTATTTAAATGCTTTTGTGAGGAGCATATCCTGGCTTAGTGCTCTGAAACTAGGTTGCGCTTATATCGCAGTGTTTGATTTACCCTCCAGAGCTGGATTTTATTGCAACGGGTAGCCGAGGCCGAAAGAGCCAGGATAGAGAGCATCAGTCCTGTGAATGAATTCTCGATTTTGTACCAACTTTATTCGCGATATCCTCTTTCGATCTCTACTATGCCATCTCATATTACCTAGGGGCACGGAGCCGAGCGTCGGGGCGGATGGCGGGCAATGTGGGGCACGACCCGGGCCCTTCACTCGGGGCGTCGCTTCCGTCCGGGATGAGCGGGGCGCACTAATGCCGTGTCTAATTCCAAAAACTCTTTTCTCGGCCAAATCTAAGAGATGCCTTAGCTTGAATTAAAGCGGCTAAAATGACGCGGCCACATTAATCGTGACCAAGGGCAGAGAGTTTGTGCAATTTTTTGTTCCTTGGAAGACTTGAGTTTCTGTGGTTCCGCTAAAATTCGCGGGTGCTCTGAAGTGTGCACTTCCGCGCTCTGCAAATATGGCGCCTTAAGTTTTTGCTTCTCCTTGAGTCAAGCTCCAGCCCAAGCACGAGGCTTCCACGATTCGTGGGGGCGTGTATAAGGTAGGTATGTGTGTGTGTCGTGCAACTGAACAATGCACTGAACCAGCCGGCGACAACGGCCGGGGCGAACATGCTTCCGTCTCATCTTTCTGACGGGATCCTGGAAACGCGAGAAGACAGGGGGTTGCCAAGACCTAATTTTCGGATTTCCTCTGGTATACGTAAGGATCCAAACTCTAAAAGCCCAGCGCTCGAAAGTTGAAACCTGTTCGGATTGCATTTGCTTTGACTCCGTTTCTATCTCTTCTTGCGTGCTACCCAAGGTCTTGGGGGTGTCTGGATTGTTAATGTTGGGTTGACAGAAAAGGCAACGAGTAAGAAGAGGGTGCTGAAGTCTCACAGCGTTCGGATCCCTCACTCAAAGTCAACGGATCTGCAGACACCGAGAGAAGAAGGACGGGGTCAGGAAAGCGACCGACGGACGATACAATTACAGCCTCCCTCAGCGGGCGGCGGGTTGTGTGTCCTCCGGTATCTGGTCGGCAGGACCGATAATGCTCACGATTTTATGGACCATCCTGTCGTGGTTCGTGCTTCTCTCTCATGCCGCCATGCCATGTCCATCATCCATCTATCTGGCCTCGTGGGCGCGGAGATCAAAGTGGGACCTCTCTCAATTACAATTCACAGACTCAATCTGTTCGAAAAGCAAAGACGTATTGCACACGACGTGATTGGGCATACAGTATCCCCGCGAGATGGTATGCCGGCCTGTTCGGCAGGGCTGGCGAGCATAATCCCCGTTAAGCATGTCTTTGCCCATGCCTATGCTCAACAGCCCTGCCGTTGGCTTACAGAACCGTGCTTGCACTCTATCGAGTTGCCCTTCTTTTACCGCACAGCTTCGGTGTACGGAGTACGGATGTCAGTCTTGCCAGGGAGGAGGCCACCTCATCATCCCAACTTCACCAACTCCAGACGGCACCCAGATTTCATATATATTTAGAAACCTTCTTTTCTTTCGAAAAAGCAGAACCCCGCGGCCAGCCGATTGGCCGGTCCATTACATCGGAAGTTCTGAAACTGCGCATGTTCTGTCCCGCAAACCTGCGCCCTTCCAAGAATCCCTCGCAGGTTCCCGCAGCCCGGGGTTGCCTTGAACTCTGTTCCCAGCAGCACCTATTCTTCTTTCCTTTTCTCGGTGACTACACTACCTAGGTGTTCCTTTTTTCCCCTGGTGTGCCCAAGGTTAAGGTACCGACACACCAGCGTACCGTCTAGACGGTCACTCCCACCCCTTCCAAAACTCCGCGCCCGCGGGTTGAAGCAAGGAGTGATCAGGAAGGGGGGATAACCACTACTGCACACTGGCACACATTATTGCGACGAACTCGGGAACCGGACTGTGAGACGGGCGTAACCCTGTGACTTTCCTCCTGCCGAAACTTGCGACGCCGTGCCAAACGGCAGCGTACGCGTACGTCTGGTCGTCTGGTCACCGCGCTTGGCTCAACTGACGGACACTTCACACCACAGAATCCCAGGCCGCCCAGAGATCTGAAGGTGTCGAACTTCGTCACGATTGGGGGGGTGTGTAGAATTGATGCAGATTGGCGGGACCTCCTACACAGCCTCGATCGGTCGAGGCCAGCACTTGTTTCCCGATTGCGACTTTTATTCTTTTCGAGTCAAGGGAGGGTGTTGGCCCGGAGCCCGGCAGGTAGGGGTGAGGGTGTGGTAGTTGATAATTTGATTGGGGTGGTAATCAATCAAAGAAGGTTGGACTAAGGTTATATAGCGCTATTGACATCCACGAAATTTCCCGTGGCGCCTCCTATCCTTTCGATAGTGTCATTAAACTTATCAGCTTGGTCTCTCCATCCATTTCTGTGACAGCAGACTGCTAGCCTTTCTTTTATCGACCAACATTCGCTCTTCATACAACGCTTTTTCAACATCCGTCACGTCGCATATACACAAAAGTGTTCATATACATACAAACACGCTCTCTACATACATCCAGCACAACCAATACAGCACAACACACAACCGATATCATCTTACACACAGCCGATATACCTACAACACACGCAGTCAACCACACGACTAACAAAACTCAAAACACCACATACACAACACACGAACAAGTCAACATGAAGTTCTCACTCCTCACCCTCGTCACCCTCATCAGTGCCGCGTCCGCAATCAGCGTCGACGCCGGCCTCATCAAGAGACAGTGCATCGCAGAAGGAGGTTAGTTGTCTCTCTCTACTCAGTTCACAGAATCCATCTCACCCATAATCATTCACATATACTGACAAACAATTCCTCTTCCAGGTCTCTGCTTCACAAGTACCACAGAAGTAGACAAGCCCTGCTGCGGCGGCCTCATCTGCAACACCGACCCCGCGCGCAACAATGCAAACGTGTGCGGCAAGAAGCCTGCCGAGAAGAGGGACATTGACACCCCGAAGCCCCTGCCCGTACCGCGGGCCATGCCTGAGATTCCTCGCGATGAGCCCATCTGGGGATAAGGTGTGGAAAACGGAGCTCAGGAGGGGGAAAATGTTGTGGCAGAGGAGAAACTTCTACTTGGGCCGTTTACTTTGGCCGACACAGCGCATGATTATGATTTTTTTTATTCTTCTTTCGACAATTCAACCACAACAGCTTGGTTGCTAGGGACGGAGGACGACTTTAGACTTGATACCACATTTCTTAGCGTTTTTGAGATACCAACTTTTCGATATCATTCAAAGAATCTATTTACTTTGTACTTGCTCCTGAACTTCTTGATGAGTCTTGTGGTCTAAATCGTGAATGTTTCCCAAAGCCTAGATGACGAGATCGCTCTCAAGCCTGCCATCCGGGAACATCACATGTGCTCAAGAAAATCATCTCACTTTGTCTTAGTACATTCATCACAGTAAACCTTTCAATTGGGCAAACATGCATGACCGGCACACCGAAGATCCCCTCACCGCGTAGACGATAGTACTCATGTTGGACATAGGCCACATTCTGACACGACAGCTTTGCGTACGAATGAAAAGAAGACTACACGTCGCTGTAGGAGCAAACGGAACAGAAGGGTACGATCAGGTCACCACACATCCGTGTCCCTAATAACAGATAAACCACTCAGCCCCATCTACCCACTCCCGTCACACAAAGCCAAGCCAAACTCAAGGAGAAACACATAATTAAGCTGGTTTCATTTTTCGTTGACACGTGTAGAGTAGAGATGATATACGTTCGTCTCATATGAAGGCTTCACCGAGTACCTACTCATCTACATGTAACACGTATGGTCAACGCCAAACCAGGTGCTCACGGTGCCTTGAGAAGGGTTCAGGGTCCGATGGTATACAAGATATGAACATCCAGCAAATATCTTCTTTGAGGGGGTTAAAGACCAAACAAGATGACTGTCGACGGTGACAGCTTTCACTACAGTTGAGAGCTGAAATCAATCGAATTAGGGTAGAGGCATTGCATCAGCTATGTCATCGAGCTCTATCGTGAAATCGAGTGGCAGATAGTCTCACAGAGGCCCAAGGTGGGCCAGAACCGTATGCCTACCTGCAAGAACTCATCACTGCCAACCTCACACAGCAGAGGAATCCCCCAACATTAGTGACAAACGCCCGTCGATAGCAGCAGAGGGCGAATATCTATAGAAATACTGGTACATGTTCATACATTGGTAGGTAGTCTAGTACAAAGTCCCAGGACAGGACAATCCTTCTCCCTCATCTTTTCTCTCCTTTCCCATCTCAATCCTCGACACTCACTTCACCCCAACTGCCCGCTGGAGAACTTCAAAGCTCACCATCAACAGCCTTGCTCCGATCAACCTGCAACATCTCAAGCAACCTCGCCTCCTCGCCCTCCTCCGCGTTGTGCGCCGCGTGCGAGGCCGTCGACTGCCACTTCTTCAATTCCCTCTCCCACGCGTTCCCCTGGGCCTTCATGAATCGTTGCGTCTCCAGCGGGGTGGTCCACTCCGACTCGCCGTTCTCCGCGGCCGCGAGACGGCGCTTCTGGCCCGCCTCGCCCGCGCGTCCGAGGACGCCCGCGATGACGGCGACGGATCGGTAGCTGTTCACGACATTGTTAGTCAACGGGCATAGATAGAGAGGTAGTTGGGGGGTTTAGATGGGAAGTTCGGCGTTAGGGAAGGGAAGGGAAGGGAAGGGAAGGGGGTGAATACTAACCTGTCGTCATTGGCAGGAATGGCATACGTAACCCAATCCGGATTCGCATCCGTATCAATAATCCCAATCGTCGGCACGTTCGCCAACCCACACTCGTACAGCATGGTATAGTTCTCCCTTGGGTTCAAACACACAATCAGATCCGGCACCAGCGGCCGCCCCGTCCTCTGCAACCTCTCAAACCCCTGCAGCGTGATATCCTTCTCGTCCACGATCCGCACCTCTTTCCCCTGGTTAATCACGTCGCGGTTCGTAATGTTGCCCGGCGTCCACTTGGTGAACAAGTGACACCCGCCCGCGAGCTTCGCCGCCCCCGTCACGATGTCCATCTGTCCCTTGCGCGTGCCCGCGAACAAGATCAGTCCGCCGCGGTACGCCACCTCTTCAACCACGCGCGCCGCGCGACGGAGGTACGCAGCCGTAGTCTCTAGAGAGATAATGTGAATCCCCTGCCTCACACCGTAGATGTACTTCGCATTAGCCGGGTTCCAGCGAGACGTGTGGTGTCCCATGTGCGTCTGACTCGCCATCAGCAGCTCCAGGCTGATATCCTTCGGGTGAGGCGGGTTCTCGATGAGCTGCGAGGGCACGTACGGCCGTCCGACGGCGGCACCGACGCGGGCGTTGAGGTTCTGCTGACGGCGGAAGCGGTTATAGGCGTTGGGCACCGTCTTGGAGCGGGCCTCGATCGCCTCGACGCGCTTGGCTGCGACATCCGGATCGTGCTGCGGAGCGACCTGGGGGATCTGGCCGAGGGCCGCGGAGGTGGTCAGGTCTGCAAAGGTCTCGGGCGTCATGGCGCCGACGAGGGCGTCCGTCGTGATGCCGGCGCGGTGGCATGATCGGGCGACTGCTGGGGCCAGCAGTGCTCTGCTGCCTGTACGAACAAGTCAGTATTAGCTTGAGTTCGTCAATTGAATTGAAAGCCTTCAGAGGTTTCACGTACCATGCCGGCTGACTATGCTTCTGACAATCATGGCGTTTTGGCGGGCGGCGTTGGGTGCTCAGGAGTCGTTACGCTGCTGCAGTTTCCCAGGAACAATTTTTGGAGCTCTCGGGGAAGCTGAACGGAAGTCTCCGCAACGCCCCTACCGACGCGCCCCACATGTTAGGTAAGCACTCAATTGACTGGAATACCAAGAACGACGAGTGCAATTATACTCCTCAAGGCTACTAACATAATCCAATGGTTCATATTTTCAATAAATTGATAGAACGGATGTGCGGTGTATTAATTTTACGTCGGGGTACTCAAGTCTAGTAAAGACAACAATACTCGATACATATTTACAATGCTTCGCCAAGGACTCTCGTAAAGTCGTGATTGAGATCCTCCTCTTTCCTGTCTCTAGCTTTCTCTCTCTACAGCGCATCCCTTACCTATTACTGGTCAGGCGCGAGATCGTGAAAACACCGACAATGACAACCGCCAACGTCACAATGGCACCAGGGAGCAGCAGCTCGTTGGGAACACCAGCAATGACCTCCTTCTCCACGGGTGCGTGGTGTTTCGAGCGACGCGATCTCCGGATCGTAGACTCATCTTCATCCTCATCCTCAGCCTCGTCGTCCTCGTCATCGTAGGCTCTTCTCCGGCGAAGGTCGGGCGTGGCGGAGATGGGAGGGGTGGGGAGCGCAATTGTCTCGATGGTGGGGGGTGCGGCGGAAACGGGGGGCTTCTCGGGGTCGTGGACGAACAGGTCGACCTTTTCATGGCGGCTCTGGCGGGCGAGGAGAATGGACTCGAGCAGATCGTTGTCCGTCGTGATGGAGACAGAATCACCCTCATCGTCGAGATAGCTGAGCGCGAAACCACCAGAGATCTTGCCTTCGTCGGCCACCGGAGCACCGCCAATGGACTCGACTTCGCTTCCCAACTTGGCAACCACGTTGGCAACCATTGCTGAGATACCCTGGGAAGCAATGACCTGGAGGCGGTGAACACGGCCGGACGGGGCCTTGAACTTGAAGGGGAAGGGCAGCTCGGCAGGGGACTGCTGAGCTGGGCTGTTGCCGGTGACGGCGGAGCGAGGCGGTGACTCCAAGCCAACGTGAGAGGCAGAGTCACCGGGAGCCACGCTGTCGCCGACGCGTTCCCGGGTGATATCGGGAGACATGATGCGTGAGCCCAGATTTGTGTGGTGGGTATGGCTTCCCTCGCCGGACATCATGGATTCGGTGCCGTCGTCGAGCGAGAGCCAGAACTTGTTCCACGCGGGTCCTTCGCTGTCTGAAGTAGACATGGTGTTGATCTGCTCGAGGGTGGCGTAGGTGAGCTTGAGAACGTCGACCATGCCGACGATTTCGCCACCCTCGTTCATGACGGGAAGGTTGAGGTAGTGGCCGTCTATATGGTACGTTAGCTGGTGTTAATTTCATTTCATTAATGCAGGAATCTTACCATGCATCTTGCGGAGAGCAGCCTGGATGCTCATTTCCATAGGAGCAAAGTCCGGGTGAGGCGTCATGACGCGGACAACGCTGCAGGTCGCGGGGTCGAGACCAGGGGCAATGACACGGAGGACAACGTCCTTGCTGGTGAAGATGCCAGTAATGGCACCCTGATCTTGCACCAGGACGGCCGTGGTACGGTTCTCCTTCATCATCTGTGCGGCCTCCTTGACCGAGGTTCTCACGCTGACCGTCGTCGGGGGCCGTCCGTCAAGGACCGACTCGAGAGTCGGGCCCGACATCTTGGAACGCAGAGCCTCGACGTACTGGATAATCTGTTGCGGCTGGCTCGTGCCGAGCTCGGACTGCACACCCTCGAGGGCATCGTACAGACGTCTCGAGGACGAGTAGGCACGCTCCAGCTTCTCCATGGCATCGTAGAAACACTTTGTAATATCGAGAATACCAGAGATATCTTGGTTCTCGTCCATAACCGGCAAGTGACGGAAACCCTTGCGGACCATGAGATCGAGGGCGTCGGTGGCGCTGGTATCGGTGCGGGCGCAGAGGGGGTTCTTGGTCATGATCTCGGCAATCGTGATGTGGTTGGGCTTCTGGCCGGCGCCGACAACGCGGAAGGCGAGATCCTTGGCGGTGAAGATACCGGCGATGCGGTCGTCGTCGTCGGTGACGAGGACGCAGTCCTCACGCTTGGCGGCCATGAGCTGGGCGGCCTCGGCGACGGTGGTAGCGGGCTTGATCTGCAGGGCTTGACTGGGCTTCAGGGCGAGGACGGTGCCCGGAGGGGCCTTGCGGGAGTGACGGGCTCGGCTCGTGAGGTGCTTCTTCTTGGAGAGATCGCTCTCCATCTTCTTGCGAATTGCCTTGACGTAGTAATCAGTATCCATTGTGTCGAGTAGTCTGGCTCTTTCGAGCTCGCCGTAGGTAAGTCTGGCCATTTGGAGGCAGCAGCAGCTTCTGGAGGGTCGATTGTAGTAGACACGATCGAAGTGCCAGCGAGACTGGAGACGCGACGACGACAACAGAAGATGGACAAGCGGTCTGCGTATCTTTCCTCCAAGACGAAGGAGCAGAAAGAGGCAAAAGGTCGTGATCGTGGGGTCCTATCAGAAGATGAAAAAAAAAGGGCATCATACCTCATCTCTCTTGGTCTGCTTCTGACGACTGGCACTGACTCCTGATCCACCACCGCCGCCGCCGCCAACTTCGCTCTGGGTAGCCTGGGTTTCTAGGACAGGGCGCGGAATGCCAGAGGATACGGCGGCGGGAGGTGCAGAGCCTGTGACGGAGGGGCTCTGGGTGAAGGGGATGCCTCCACGGGCCTGGCCGCGATTGGGCGTGCCTCTAAGGGTGTTGCCTGACATTGCATGAACTTGTCAGATTGCGATTAATTGGAGGTGTTGATGCGTGGTGTGGCTATTTTTTTTCGTTCCGTCTGCGCTTTTGGCTTTTGGGGGAGCGGAGAGCTGCTGGGGTGGGTGCCGAGGGCGACGCGTGCGAGCGTGCGAGCCGGCAGTCGGGGGGTCAATAACGGGGCGAAAGGTAAACTGTCGCAGCTCCGAGTTCTGCAGGAAGAGACGAGACGTGGGATGAAAAAGGTTTCGAAACAGGGTGAAGTGAGATGGATGAAGAGAGTGAGAGAGAGATGGACAAAGGGAGGGCCAACAAAGAGGGACCAGATGACAACAGATGGGCATCCAATGTGGCCTGGCGTCTGTCTGTTTGTCTCTTGCAGCCTTGCAACCTGGGTGAGGGATATCCGTCAGGTAGATAGACACGATAGGTGATAATCAGCCGTTGCAGAAAGCTGGCATTGGATCCTTTCAGAAGCTTAAGCCAAAGATATTATTGACGGGAGATGGGAGGAAACCGGTTGGGTCCGGGACCGGGTTAGTTATTTCCAGGTCCCAAGGTCCAAGGTCCACCACGTCCACTGTTGCAGTTGGCAGTATGTAGGTAGCTGTCCTGGTCCAGTCATTCACAGCAATCATCAACCTAAATGGAGCAGGTCTGATGTGGTCATGGGGCCTCACAATCCTTCCCCTTCCTTTCTACTCCATATCTTGATCGGCCCCGATACTTTGGTTCCATCTGCTACTGCATCTGCTGCTACTGCACGCTGCAAATTGTTTCCAGCCAATGTCACCGCTGTGCGCTGTGAAGAAATGGACGACAGGAAACATTGCATCGACTGGACAGCAAGAGACGAAAGAAAAAAAAAAAAAAAAAGACCCTGGTTGTCGCGGTGACAGGGGAGCACGACGCACGGGCCAGAACCGGCACCCGCGACGTCGCTGACCGTCGCCTTCAAATCTCGTAAGCTCCAGTTCACCTCGCTTCTGCCCAATCACGTGTCGTATCTCATCCAAGTGGATCTCTAAAGCCCACTTGGTCGGTCCCTGAAGCTCCCGAGGCCGTCTGACCAAAACTCCTCGGTGACCTCACTCCGCCATTTCATCTGACAGCTGCAACTTTATACCATGATTGAGATTCATCAAGTACATGTGTATGATACTGAGAGATGAAGCACAAACTCTCATTATCTTTACTCGCAACATCCCATCCGATGCTGCCAGCTCACAGAAACTCAATTGTCATCAAAGCCTGCACAAAGATTCGGTGGAAACGTCCCGACTCTGACCCTTGCATGAACCTACCAGGCGGCGGTGAATAACAGTCTCGATTAAGACAGCTGAACCCTGTCGAGCCAAAAGGTGCATGTCATCTGATCTCTGCAGCGCTGTTTCCCCCAATTTGCTCAAGCTGTGCCTTTGCCTCTTCTTTTGCACCACACCAAGCGCACCCAGTGGTCGTAGCTGGATTACACAGCTCAAGTTTAAACAACCGCATCATTATCGACCGATTCTTACACCACTCACTCCCCGCCCTTCCGGATTCCTCCTCAAAACCAACAGTATTCCCCAGCTTCTCCAATATTGTGCAACAATGCCCGAGCATACTGCCTACATGGACCTGACCCAAGATGGCGGGTCTTAGCCGTGCCCCCTTTTTTGGCCTCACCTGAGAGTCAAATATCGCCTGACCTTCGCTAATTCACCAGTGCCACCTCCTATCAGGGCAGTGAGGCACCGATGAGATCGGGTCCGAAATCGTGCTGGTCTAGTTCCGAGGCTTTCTTTACATAGAAGTGCAGAGGGCCAAAGGAGGACTCTTAACCGGGCCTCATTCGGCCCCGGATTTCCCTCGGCTCCGGCATGAGCTCAACCACGTGTTCACGTGAGAACCGTCCCTGACTTTCATGATGGCGAAGGGCAAAGTTTGGATCATGTGACCGTGGCGTAGATGTCGGCCTTGGAACCATTGGATAATTCTCTGTGCATACGATAGGTAGTCCTCCACGAATACCGACGCTTTTGCTTTGGTGCGGAATAGTAAGGCTTCAGATCCCTGACATCCCCTCAATGAGCCTGCGCAAGACCAGTTACACATGTACACCATCATGATTTTGGCGAAATTTGTATATACCCTAAGCAGATCTCCAATGATACAGTGTCAATGCCAGAATCTGAACTGACCAGCAGTACAGAGAGAAGAACGTTCCAGTGAACCCTTTCTTGAAAACTTCGAGGCATAAGCTTCACGACTTGGATGAGTTGCTCAAGGGAGAAGTCTCCCTCACTTGGATGAATTTATAGCGACTGGTGCATGGGCTATGAACAGTACTCTAGAAGCTTGAGATACATTCTTGAGGAGGCGCTGAAAACGGCTGGATGTATGAATGCAGAATAACTAGGCCAGGCAAAGAGGTAGTAAGTCTAGTAGTAGATAGACCAGTGAGGGCCATGGCTTGTTTGTGAATTCAGGGGAGTACTTCACAGGTGTGTCTTCTTGTTGAGGCTGAGTTCGTGGCGCGGAAGCCAGCTACATTCCTCTTGTGTGAGCTGCTTTCGACCTGACTAGGGACACCATCACTCAATCACTTATTTTGCGACCTCATTGTCAATGCAGTAATGGATCTCAAGAACCATCCTGACGATCTTTGCAATTTGTCAATCCGTAGCAGCGATGATACGCGGGGCAATCTCAGTTCAGCTTACTCCTGATGGGCTACGAGAGGTAGAATTCGCCAAGAGCCACTTGGTGGTCTCGCACGAGGTCACTCACAATCGTTTACCTCGAAAGATCAAAGGCTCTCCCGGTGAGCCGCCTCGAACTATTGAACAGTTGATGGATGATGGTCAGCCGAATAGGATATGTGTAGCTGGCACCTAGTATAATACGGACTGGAGCCCAGAGCTTCTAGGCCAGGTACGCCTCTCAAAAGCGATATCAAAGCAGCTCTATCTGTCATGCTTCGTCATCTCGAATAGCTGCGGAGACTACTATAAGAGTCGCGCGGGATGTGACGTGCTGGAAGAAGCAATGAGAGATAAAACCTAGAAATGTTTCATAAAACTCGAAGGCAGCACTTTGAATACTGGTAGCTGTGCCTGGCTTCGACCAAGTCCTTGGCCGCTCGCTGATAACGTCGGCTTCTTCGTTGTCATATCCGCAAAGCTGGAGCTCACCTTTGCCTCTCTTCTAAGATTATTGAATGCAAATGCCGATGGTCAGAGACCTTATCTTGCGCGTGTATAAGAGGCAGCCAAGATTCCCAAGGGCAGCCCGTTCGTGATGCTTCAAGGTCGCTCCGCCATAAAGTGCAGCCACGGACATGGCGGTTGACTTCGCTAGGCAGAGGTGAGAAAGCCGGCCGGAATTCCTGACGTGAATCCAGATACCAAATCATGAGTATGTGTTCGCGCCGCCTGTCAAAACTGCTGCTAATTTGTAAAGGTTCCAGCAAGTTGGTTTCGACAAATCTGTGCAACGAGCCAGCTGGACGGTAGACCTAAAGATACGACGTGATAGTGGTTTCTGACAGATGAGGCATTCGAAGCCCTGAAGCTTATCCGGCAACTCAGGCAGTCTGGTTTGTTCGGCATCCAGCTCTGCTGACAGTTGTCTTGAGAACAGTGGGAAGAATTGCTGTCTATTACGGGCGAACGGCGGAGTAAAGAAGTATGTTGCACAAGAAGCTCACGGGAACAAGACGGAAAGATATTCATTGAAGAAGATGGCGGGAACGAGTGACTAAAGGAAAATGATGATGAACTTCCGCGTGGTCTCTTGGAAACATGCTGTCTTGGTGGCAAGCAGCGGGTGAAACATAGACTCTCGAGTGTGGCTGCACCAGCGCACGACGGCGGCTGCTGCTGTGCATCGTCGGTACCGCGTGGTTGGCAGCCGGTGGGAAGGTGAGACGGCGCGCGCCTGCACTCCAGGCGATGGCAGTCTTGGGTGATGGATGGACGGGCCATCGGCTGTCCTCCGCACGTCGGGCTTGAAGTCCGGTTGCCAGGGTTGTGCGATCGGTGATCAAATCGAGGTGCTGGTTGGACGAGTCCGGGAGGGAGCACGCACATCCTTGATTCGATTCTTGACTGCGGAGACGGAGTATTTTTTGATCTGGGCTGGGATGTTTGTTTCTGTGCCCACTTTGCGTCAGGTATAGCGAGGAACGACACGACGACATTGTTGCGGTGTAAGCGTATTCTGGAGCCTCGTGTTGATATATCTGGATGGGAATTATGAGATTATGCCTTGACAAGGTTGGCATGGTATTCGTATGGATGGATGTGTGTCCAGAAACTTGAAAGATAAATAAAATCTAGATTTCGATACGCTACATACGCAACTAGCTGGCATCAGACTTCAGTAGTCAGACTTGACTTGAAGAAAACCTGGCCTCGATGCGATGCGACCGCAAGGTGCGGCAGGGTGCAGAACCAGGAGGTCCTTGTCTTTGAACAACATGTTTTAAAGATTGCTCGTGGCCGTAGCCGTGGTTGATGGGCCATCTGGGAGGAACCCGCAATGACGGGATCCTCACGATGGGGTACCTCAGGGTACGTGATGGCGCTATATCGAGATGTGAGAAAACGTGGGAGGAAATGTATCAGAAGTACAGAAATAGTAAGCTTGAAAGAGAAGGAGCGTGGGAGGTCAGCTTGGGTACGTATCGGAGCGCATGCCTTTTCCTGCTGGTACGTACGGATACGTACTTGGTAGCGCCGTCGCAGCTGAGAAGGTGCAGCAATGGCGCACACGATTGGGTGGCAAGAGCAATGTAAGTGCAAGGGGGGACAGGCCGCGCTGACTGGACAGGCAGGGGGAAGGTGCCGCTGCCGTGCAGGTGCGGGAAAGAGAGCACCTTCCCTGGGGGAGCTTGAGGCGCAAGTTGCCCGTTGCTGTGGAGACGACGTCAACAAAGCCCATGACGCCGACGGACGCCTTGGTAACCACCACCACGGCCCATCGCATCGCCTGTCGCCTGGTCTGAGATGGTTTCCTCAGTTACAGCTCCCCCCTCCAACCCGCCAAACCCACCAAACGCCAGGCTTATACTCCCTTGCCTGTGGTCTGTGTCTGTTTGACTGCCGCTCTCCTCCCTCGTCTTTCCTGACTACTACTACCTCTCCTACCCACCCAGATTATCTCCAGAGTGGAATCTTGAATTTCCTCCCCTCCCCTCCCGTCAAATCCACTACTGCAGGAAGACTACCATCTACCAGTCCATCGCGCGGCTGAACTGCCAAACTTCCTCCAAAACCACAAAACCACTCAAACCAACAAACTCTTACCACTTACAGCTACTCAAGAAGGTCCAAAAGAGCTTCTTGCGTATCTAACCAAAAACTTCTCTTGTTGCCAATTGACATTTTTACCTTTGCCTAGGTAGAGAGCACGCTCTCCGAGCTCTCACATCTTTCTTACCTCGCCTGAATAAGGCGTACAGACCAGATATCATCTGTTTAACCCGCAAAGTCTACCAAGACTGAGCACAACCTCTCTTACCCCCTAGCCCGGCACTTCTGCTTGCGCTGCGTGAGGTAAGTCTAGCCATGCTGTCGCAACATCAATATCACAACCAGAGCTAACTTACACTCCTCCAGTTTCGGACCCATAGGTTCCCATCGACAACAAACCGACCGACGACAATTCCTTCCGGACTCAACCTTGCGACACAATGCTGTCCAATAACCCCCAAACCAGCAATCTTCATGCCCGTCACAGAGCACACCGACGCCAAAATTCGACACCGACGGCATTCGAAGCAGTGAAGATCCAGCCCTTGCCCCCAAATGTCCAGCGTCAACGAGCTCTCGGCCACCGCCGAGGCCTCAGCCTGGACACAAGAAGGCAGGACTTTGCACCGGTAAGTATGACTACTAACACAGGACTAGCACAACCGCAGCATGTACTGCGAGAAGCGCAGCAGCAACGCATTCAAGCACGCCCGGGCCCCCGCCAGCAGGCACACCTTCGACAACACTCACAACAACAAATTCACCGGAGACAGCAAATGTACATGGCCTCCAATGACCATGAAAACTACCTCATGTCCCCCCATGGAACGCCTCAGGCTCAGCGCTTCGACGCCACATGCTTCGATTCGTCTCCCATACAGTACAACCAGTATGGCCAACAGATGAACGACATGATGGCCAAGGGTCAGCAGGTCTATGGCGCGAACATGGGAGGCAACAAGGACTTTGAGCTCTTTGGCTCTGACAGCGCTCTCTCGACCCCTTCTTTCATGAACTTTAGCGACACTCCCAACACCCCTCAGGGCTGGATCTCTGAGGACGAGACTGCAAGCACAAGACGGTCTTCGCGGAGAATTAGCAATGGCATTATGGACAGAGTCAACAAATTCGAGACTATGGGCGTTGAGCAGATGCAAAGACCAATGACACCACCACACCAGGATGCAAACAGTACGTCTTTCCGAATCTCACTTTCGTTCAGTCACTTACACCATCTAGACTACTTCCCCCCAACACCAATGGAGACACCCCACGACAGGGCCGTCAAGCACGAGCCCATGTCTGCCAGGCCGAGTCGATTCGCTGAGGGATACGACGAGTCCATGGAGGAGACTCTCAAGCCCGTGAGAAAGTCGAACCAACGCACTCAAAACATCTTTGAGGAGATGCGCAAGCAGTCGGAGCAGAACGTCATGACGGTTCCTCAGCAGCCCTCTCAGATCCCCCATGGTCTGTATGACCAGGTTGTGCCGACTGCCGACTTCATGAACATGAACAACTTCAACAATGAGTTCCTGAAGATCCAGGAGGTTCCGGGCTACGACGGCCTCTCTGATGATCTCCAAGTCTCTTCCGACATGTCCCAGCACTCGACTCCTCACACTCCTCTGATGAACTTCCACAGCGCATTCGATAACCGGCCTGATCTCCACCACCCCAACATGACCATCGGTTCTATCTCGCCTTCCAGATCCTTTGACGACAGATCTTTTGATGATTCTCGCCTTTCTTCCCCTCATCGCCGTACCGAGTCTCTTGCCAGCATTGCCAGTGCCGCGAGCATTGCAAGCATCAACATCGAGGAGACCAAGACTGAGACCGGCGTCACGCTTGATGACATTGCTACTTACATCACCGGGCCCGATCCTGCAGATGGCAAATGGACTTGCACTTTCGAGGATTGTGGCAAGAAGTTTGGACGCAAGGAGAACATCAAGTCTCACGTTCAGACCCATTTGAATGACCGACAGTACCAGTGCCCTTCCTGCAAGAAGTGCTTCGTTCGCCAGCACGATTTGAAGCGCCATGCAAAGATCCACACCGGTATCAAGCCTTACCCCTGCGAATGTGGCAACAGCTTTGCCCGCCACGATGCTCTGACCCGCCATCGCCAACGTGGCATGTGCATTGGAGCGTTCGATGGCATCGTCAAGAAGGTTGTCAAGCGCGGACGTCCCCGCAAGCACCGTCCTGAGATGGACGAGCGCGTCAACAAGTCGGCTCGCACAAGGACCAAGAACAAGTCGACCGCATCCACCTCATCGCAATCCGGCTACTCAGATAGCTCTGCAGTCAACTCTCCCGAGAACGACTTCATGATGTCGGATGACCAATTCGAGATGGGCGATATTGACGAACGTCGAAACTTCGACCTGCCTCTTCAAATCACCACAAGTTCATCCGCACCCATGCCCTCTTCGCCTCCACGTCTTCACCGGGATTCGCACTTGGAGACTTCCCCGGCTGCGAGCCACCATTCCGAATACGTCTCCCCAGAGGCCCTGATGGAGGCACCCGTCTCATTGCCCCAGCAACCGGAATCACCAGCAAAGAGCGAGTACAACACCCCACCAGAACTTTCCCAGTCTTCATCGCCACCACCCAATCAGTTCTTTGACGCCGAGCCCAATCACTCTGGTTTCAGCGATGATTCGCTGTTGGCTGGAATGAGAGGCAACGCTGGTCCCATCGGCAACACCAGCATCTCGAGCCTGGGCCTGGTCGATGCTGATGATGAATTGCTCATGAACATGAAGGCTTTCACAACCGAAGATGGCCTAGTTCAATTCGACCGTGACTCCAACATGCTCATGATGAGCAAGTTTGACGAAGAATTCGAAGACCCAGTCAACATGTTCACCAACAACGATGACGTTTTCTTCGGCAGCTCATGATGGGTAATATTCTCTGGCGAAACGGTTCCCTTTCGGAAAGGTATAGGACGGTGTCACGACTTCTTTTCTTCGGCAACGTGTACGTTATAACGCTTTACGCTTGTGCTTGATCTTGGTCTTTCTCAGCACCCGCCACGGGACCATCTAATGACGACGGTTTATCGCGACGCTCTTCGTTCGCTGGACGGATGTACTATCACAATGGGGTATCAAAATGTTCGGTCTATGGGTTATTTTTTTGGTAATGATTTGGGTATTTTCGGCGATCAGCGGCGGTTTCTGGCTTTGATCTTTTCTGGTTTACGGCAATGGGATTTGGAATGGAACATGAACCCGATTTCTGGTGCTGGGCGACCGCGCGTGTGCCTTGCGCCACGGTTGGGTTCTGGGATTACGCGATAGAAGAGATACGATGAATTGAATTTGGGATGGATTTCAAACTACTTGACCAACTGTGACTGTGAATGTGCAACAAATGTTTCCAACGTATGTGGCTGCTAACACGATGTGTATCGCCAACAGCGGCTGTGAGACTTTAGCTATGACACTTTTCTTTTCCTTTTCTCCCCGACTTTTATATCACATTCCTGACCGGAAAGAAAAGTTCGTCATGGGAGCCGGTGCGTGTGACCTCGGGGTTCCACCTGTTGGAATGCAAAACATCTTCAGCAAAGGTGGCAGCGTCGAGAACTAGTCGGCTTGCCGTCGGACTGACTGCTTCTAGGTTCTTACGATTGTGCTTGCGGCCCTGTATAGCTGAATCTGTTGGGGGTGTGCATTCCAGTTGTGGCCCCTCGCGACGGGGTGGTGAGGAGGATATGATGGATATATGACTTTCATGTTCTATTTTTATATGGGACAGCTTGTTCGGATTTTGAGGCCTCCGTCGAGATGAGATGGCGCTATCTTGGTGTCTTGGTCGTGTCATTATTCCGAGAGCTTGAAGACTTCTGCTGAAGGACTACCCTCTAGGTTTTCCCTCTGCGAAAGACGGCGTTCGCCGAGAAACCTGAGGTGTTCTTGTGAGTATCTTGCCGAGCCCTCGAATACTCCTTAGATACCAAAGGGTGAGGCCCACCCGTAAGGTGCTTCAGCCACTTTCACCTTCTCTCCTACTATAAGAGGCACAAGGGGAACGTGGCCGAGGGGCATTTGGAGGGAGTCAAAGATTAATCCATAAGTCCGAGGCCTCACTCAACCTAATCTTTTGTTCGATTCGCCATTGATGACTTCTTTTTTTCTTCATCCTTTCTTCCTTTTCAAACGCTCCCAACCTTTTTACCGAGTAATTGCTGATGGGCAATATGCCATTGACGGAAAGGGGTTCAATCCGTTCAGCTCCATGGGACATGCAGCATCCCCTTCCGGAAGACGATGCTATTGGAAACATGAAAATTCCGAACAATCAGCATCATTCATTACAATTTATAGACATACCAGGGCTTCGCGGGGAAGGCGTCAAGTGCATACGTTGTGATGGCATGGATCTTGCCATAGGGATCTATCCGAAGGATCCGAAGCTAGATCTCGCAAGTCAATGATCGGACACTCTTCACTGCAATCTTAACACGCACCTGGGCTTAGTGGGAGGCAGGTTGCATGTAACCCGAATTCCGGCCAACCCAATGAATTGTCGTCTTAACACGCACCTGAATTTGATGGGAAAGAGGATCCATACAGCCTGGACGGAATCATTCCGGCCAGCCCAATGAAGTACGACTTCACTGCAATTTTAACACACCTCTGGGCTTTGACCTGGGGGACGGTTGGACTCCTCTTCAAGTTTGTTGATCCCTTAGCTGACCGAAACTGACTTGAGACTTGGCTTAAGTATCACTGCCAGCAAGGCAATTGCAAGTTGTGGAAGGCAGGTAGGTAGTTGGCCATCAATTCCATGGAGTCGGTCTCGTTTTGATGCAATAATAGAAAGTGAGATGGTCATCGAAAAGCACACTGAGATCAGGGGCTTTGAGAGATGATCAGTCTCGTTTCTCTTCCAACTCGACATGTTATCAGTGACGGCCGCGTCAGCTTGTGAACCTCTTATAGAGAAATGACACGGAAATCATCTATAGGGACGACTCAGTCTCGGAATTTGAGTTCTATTCTACCGCCAGATACTGTCATTACATTCTATAATAGGTAGTATTGACTATGTAGGAGATCTTTTAAGGCGATAGCAAGTTTGCAGGACCAAGAGAGAGATGATCTCGTGGATGCACCGACGTTGGCCTGTCCGTCTGGGACCTGGAAAGACGACCCATCTGCCTTTGCGAACCATGGCACAGTTGTAAGTACGCCTTCCTCACTGCATTTCTAACCCCTCCTAAGGCGCCCTGATTGCCACCCAGATGTAAAGACCAGGAGAAGATAGGCCAATCAAGGCGACCTCCATTCGAGGAAACGAACATGGATGCCAAGCACTGCATTTTTAACACTCCTCAACGCCTTCGGTTGTTCATTATTGTGGCGCCACGTATAGAGAAAGTCGAATGAAGACCATCTTTGCTGCATGCCTAGCACCTTCCCTGGCTTTAGCTGCCTGACCTCATTCATGGCTCACCAACCTCACGAATCAGCTGCGAACCAGCTGCGGATCGATTCACTGCGTTTTTAACACCTCACCAGGCTTCGACACACCAAACTGGTCTTGGCATTTTCAAACGAGTGCTACGCTTACATCACGCGAAGTGCAATACTCCTGAGTAAGTGTTCATGACAGACGACAAATGACCCAGTCTATTCGGACTTTTTAAAGCCAAAGCCCCTGGGGGCCAGTTCTAGGTATCATACAGACGCCATTTCATCGATTCCTGAATTTTGATTTCCTTTTTTTGATTCTCATTCATTTAACCCGGTCGTAAACCCACCCTCCTTTACCGACGAGGCATGCCCCGTCCTCTTCCTCTCAGAGCGCGCTGTGCGGCGCCCGGGGGCAGCTGCTGACCAGGGGCCTGGGGCTGCGCACTCTCCTCGTTGCGGATCGTCTCGTCGACGCCGAGGATGAGGCAACTGGCCTCAGTGGCGGCCTGGATGGCGTTGATCTTGACCAACGCCGGCTCCCACACGAAGCGCTCCATCATGTCGGCGATACCCTCGTTGATGAAGTCGACACCGGCCCAGGTGCTGCCCTTGCGGTGCTCCACGCGCAGCTTGTTGAGGATGTCGGTCGCGTCGAAACCGGCATTGTCGCAGAGCTGGCGGGGGATGATCTCGAGAGCCTTGGCGAAGCTCTTGATGATGGCTTGTTGCTTGTGGGGGATGTTCTTGTCGGCGAAGCGGTGGAGGTATGCGGACACCTCCATCTCGGCGGCACCACCACCACCGACGATAGTGTGGTTCTTGATGGCGCGCTTGACGATCATGATGGCGTCGTGCAGCGAGCGCTCGACCTCGGCGATGAACTGCTCAGCACCGCCACGGAGGACGAGTGTGCAGGTCTTGGCCTCGGGGCAGCCCTCGAAGAAGTTGAAACGCTCGCCTCCAATCTGGCGCTCGTCGAAGCTTCCGCAGGTACCCAGGTGCTCCGCGAGGATATCTGAGCATGTAGACTGGACAGTGGCACCGGTGGCCTGGACCACACGCTCCATGTCCTCGGATGTGACGCGACCAGCGCAGAAGATGTCGCGGTCTGCGAAGTACTGGGTAGCCAAGTCGCCAATGGGCAGCTTGCTGAGCACAACCTTTGCGCCCGTCTTGTAGATAGCCTCCAACTTCTTGTAGATAATCTGCCACTCAGCGTCGACAACGGCCTGGTAATCGGATACCTGCTCGACGCGGACCTCGGCATTGTCCTTCTCGGCCTTGAGTTCCAACTCGACGTTCAAGCACACAATCTTGGGCTTCTCGAAAGACTTGGGTTGTTGCTCGAAACCGGCGTAGGAGAACGTCTTCTTGAACGCGACACCGTTGACGAATAGTGACTCGGTGAGGGAACCGCCGGGAATCTTCTTCACGCCGATCAACTTCTCGTTCAGGTCGTCCTGGTCCAGGGAAAGGACGGCGTCCACGACCACTGCGCCCGATTAGCATTTGTGTCACTGGAGGAGTGCATCCAACATACTCTTTGTGAAGAACTCGGTGTTGCGCTTAATCAGCTTGCTCGTCATGGCGGTAGCCGCCAGCTTGCCGAGCGTTTCCCTTCTGTTGCTCTCGTTGGTGTCGATAGCAATCTCCTTGATCTTGTTGACGGCCATCATAGACGCTCTCCGCAGGCCCTTGATAATAACCTGGGAGCTGACGCCCTGCTCGACGTGCTCCTTGATCTCCTTCAGGATCTCTCCGGCCAAGACGACGACGGACGTTGTGCCATCACCGACCTCAGCATCTTGTGATCTCGCAATATCGACGAGGATTCGGGCTGCGGGGTGAATGATGTCGAGGAGCTATATGCGCGTCAGTATGCCCGAGTCTCCCCAAACAGTCCTTGCGGTCCTTCCAACCTTCATAACAGTAGCGCCATCGTTGGTGATAGTCTGTCTGCCGTTGGCATCGACCATCAAGAGGTCACCTCCATAGGGACCGAGAGTAGACTTGATCGTGGCCTGGACAGCCAAGCAGGCGTTGATGTTGGAGATAATCTGACCCTTGCCCTGAGAGGTATCGGTTCCTGCGCAACATGCTCGTCAGTCACAGTTTCCAGGTCGGCAAGGGGAAGGCGGTGGGGTAGCGCACCCTCTTTCAGGACAATAATGGTCGGGGTCTGGCCTCCGAACGACATTTTGGGCGATTGTTTTGATGCGACGAGTACAGCGGTAGGGAAAACACTCGGCGGTATGTTCGGGATTCGTATGTCGTCGCGGGGAGAGGCTGTACTTGTGCTGTTCGTGGCCCAAGAAGCTTCTGGAGCTCCAAAAAATTATTGCAGCCTTTCGTGATGTTCCCCGAGCACGGACCAAGGTGTGGCTGCCTTACTTGAGTTGGATTATGTAATTGAGGAGGGGTACTCTCGACCCCTGCCACTTCCCCGCCAAAACCCAGGCGCAGATTCAACATCAACAGTCTCAATTTCTCGACTTACGAGGGATCGATCGTTGATAACCGAGCCCATCTTACGAGGATCCATGCTATACCGAACTCTTGCTATACCGTCATTCTGGATACGCTAACTATGACAGGTTTTTATATAGGCGCTTACTCTGGAGATGTTTGACACGGCATGCGTCTTAAGCTGGTCAGGGCAGTTCGAAAGAATGTTCTCACACCAATCAGCGGGCTCGTGGGATGCGGGCTGACTTGGCTCCCTCTCTCGTATCTGCCTATTTCATCGCCTTCTCCAGCCATTCTCTCAGTATTCTAGTCCTCGACCATCACTTTAGCCACTAGAGGGGCTTGTTCATCACTTGCTTGGTTAATATGATGTCGGTGTTCACGTACAACGAGAAACTTGCCCTCAATGAGATTCGACTAATTCAGCTTTTTCCGGGAGAATGGCTCGACGGCCTCGAATCTAGGCTATATGTGGCTGACCGAAATCATAAGTACCAAGCCTTATCTTATGCATGGGGGAGTTCGAAGCGGTCAAACCAGATCACCGTCAACGGCAAGATCCACAAGATCACATTTAATTTGGATAGAGCCTTGCGTGCTGTCCGAAGGCAGATAGAACCAATCACTCTCTGGGTGGACTCGATATGCATCGACCAAGATGATGCTGCAGAAAAGGGTCACCAAGTTGGCTCGATGCACGACATCTTCGGCTCGGCCACTGAAGTCACAGCCTACGTTGGAGATGGCCTAGATCGAAGCCGCAAGGATTACTCACGTCGTTTTGAGAAACTGGGAGAGAACCCCTTGACGGATCTCGGGAATTTGGATATCTTGACTTCGGATCACACATGCGAGAAGCACTGGGATACGCTGAAGAACTCTGAGCCCGGATCGCTCACGGAACATGAAGAGATCTTGTGTCTTTACAGCCTCTTTGCGCTGTTATACTTCAACAATCACGACATAGAACGAAACCTCAGTGAGTCGCAGCTACAAGTGATCATCGAAAGGATGCGGCTTTTTGCGATAAGCGACTGGTGGAGTCGGATGTGGATTGTTCAAGAGGCCTGCGTCGCTCGACGGCTCACTATGGCTTACGGCCGTGCTTTGCTTCCATTTCACTACGTCGAGTCAGCCCAAATGCATTTGCAGTCACCCAAGATCAAACATCCAGAGCTGATCAGAGTTGTGCGCTTCTTGGCCGGCAGAGTAGATGCGATCAGTCCTGCTCGCCGCTTGAGAGAGGAGGAAGAGGAGACAATCGTCGGAGCAACTACAAGCAGCTCTCTGCTGTGGCTTCTCAGAAGATTTCGCCATCGCAAATCCTCGGAGCCGCGAGACAAGATCTTCGCTCTCCTCAAGCTTGCTGAGGACATGAAATCGAAACGGCCATTTCTACACAACCAGCTGAGTATCAAGGCTAATTACGAGGATGATGTCAGTGAGCTCTTCTCTCACGCAACATTTGAGATCATCCGCCATACCGGTCTGCTCTGGATGACGACACCAGACTTGCTTTCCAAGAGCCGTATCGATATTCCTTCTTGGGTGCCAGATTGGTCTTCCGAGCATATGGCTTCTGGTTTCAATCAGAGACGGTATCGTCTCCAAGAGGAAGCGTCCTTGGGATTCAACGCAAGTCGTGCACGGTTTTGCCACTACCCGTTGAACTTAGAGGGTCGAACTGAGAATATGTTTCCACGACAACACCTCGAAGGCCTGCTCAATGACGACATAGCCGAATGGAAGCCTATTCATTTCCTCCCCACTATGATCAAATTTACCTCGAGCCCGCCGTTTGAAGAGCACAGACAGCAGTCTGCCTTGATTCTGAAAGGCGTATCTTGCGGCGTCGTTGACCATACCAGCCAGGTCATTCGCAGTGATCTCTCAAACGTTGGCCAGGCCATTGCCCAGGTTCAGGCCTTTTACGGAAGGAAACAAGGGCGGCAAAACCATCGAGAACCGTTCCTCGAGGCCGTTGCAACCTGCCTCTCTATGTCTATGCAGGTCCTCAGTGACGATGACGGCTCCCTCCGCACACTCGACCTTGACAAACGGCGAGAACTCTCCTACTGGGCCTTCGGGCAGTACGCAGGTGCGCTCATGCGAGTGAGCCGTGATCAGAATATCCTAGAAGACTTCTATAGTGCGGTTGCAGCTTGTCCAGACGGATACACAGTTGATGCCATTTCCTCAACAGGAGGGTCGCTTTTACGATTTGAAGCTTCAACAGTGCCTGACGGCGACCAACATCAGTGGAATGATGACTTGGATACCGATGAATCGTATAAAATCGCCTGTTTACCAAAGGATTATGATCTTCTAGAGTGGACCGAGCCGGAGGGTACTTCATGGATGGAGGACACCGTTCGGACTATGGCCGCCGGAAACCGATTATTCGTTACAGATCGAGGCCAAATTGGGCTAGGCCCAGGCAGCATGTGCGTGGGAGATGAGCTCTGCGTTCTTGAAGGCGGGCTTATGCCATATATGTTACGAAAACACTTCGGAACGATCTGTACCGAATCTTCGAGGGTTCATCAGATGGAAAGCATCAAAGGCGTGCACCGGTTCACAATGGTCGGAAGCTGTTATGTTGATGGCATCATGACTTGGGGCGACGAAGCGCATGGCTGGGGAGATAACGCTGACGATATCGAGGAGCTGGATTCGAAATTGAGGCGAAGGCTTCACGCTCCTGAACTTGCCGAAGTCGCGTTTCTTCTCGTCTAAGTGACGCAGCATAGCGGGATGGCACTACCGGACCGTCTGTCACAGTCTGCTGCAAGCACACGCGGAAGAACTCCCAGACTATTCCTAATATCTAAAGAGAATGGAAGAGAAAGCGTTGTCGCTATCATTGTAAGGATTCGACGGAGACTTTCATTTCGTCGCGATCCTTGGGGGGTGATTGGGCTCTGCACAACGAGCTGTCTTCCTAGAAAATGGATCTGACGCGGCGATAGCGTGACCAAGGATTGGATAGCTAGTCACTCTTCTCTCAACAATATTGTCATTGATACTCAGTGAGCTGTTGGCTATCAAACACAATGCATCCATTTGAAAGCCTAACTTTGCAATCTTGCAGATTTCCTCCCGAGGCGAAAGCAGCGAGCGTTCCCGGGTAGCTTTACTGGTCTTTCAATGGTATGGTGATCTAGCTCTTGTCTTGAGTTCCCGGTGATCATCAGCTAAGGGAGGCATTGCTATCCAGAAGAGAAGACCTAAATTTTCACAGACCGATGCCCTGTGGATGTTCCGTCCTGTGCCCGTGCAAGCCAAGTGTAAGCTGAGGTAGTTAAAGTACATCTCGGGAGCTTGCAGAAACGTGCCTTCTTCTACAAGTATACTTTGCTAGGGTCCAGCAGAGCCCAGGGACGATGAGATGCATGTGATAAACTCCGCTATTGCTTGTAGGGCTGTTCCCTCATATGAGGTGAGTGTCATTGTAGGAGATTCTCTTTCATCGCATGTGTCCGCGCAAGTCCCTATACAGGACTATTAGACTAAAGACAACTCCACTACGCCGTCTGCCATTACAAACTACAGGTCTCTTAGGTTGTTTCGATTACCTAGTCTGTACGACTTACAGGGTCGCTATTGGTCGAGCTTCAAGTTTCATTTAACGTTGTGCTATGTAATACGCGGATAGTATCGTACGAGGCACGTCACCTTTTCCGCTATAGACTATACTTCGCGACATCACCTTGAACATGAGGTTCAACTTATTTGCATCCTCAACGTCGCAACTAACTCGTATCACTTCTGATGTCGTAACTCTGTATTTGAGTTTCATCATCTGGGCAGTTTTATACTCTCTAGCTCGAGAGGCAGAAAGTCAATAGACCGGGGTGATTCGCTTTCAAAAAAGTGGTTTCCACAACTGCTTCATTGCCCAAAGTCAAAATCGACGACGGCCCAGAGTGACAGTCTCTATCTTGAAGGCGCGGGAGACATAATGGCAAACGCGAAATGAGCTTTCAACTTTGTACTTGATCGCCTGCTTAGACTATAGGTACCTTTTTCACTAATACGTCATGACGTGAGTTCCACCGTTGATGGACCAAATATCACCAGTAATGTACGCCGCATCAGGCGAAATCATAAACGCCAACAGCGCGCCAACCTCCTCCAGCTTACCCAGTCTCCGGAGGGGGACCCTCTTCAGGCCCTCCTGCATGGCCGGGCTGGCGGCGATGCCCCTCTCGAGGGCGGCCGTGAGGATGGGGCCGAGAGCAACGGTGTTGCAGCGGACGTTGTCCGGGCCGTAGGTTGCTGCCGTGTGCCGGGTGAGGGCGTGCACAGCGGCCTTTGAGGCTGCGTAGGCTACGCGGATTGGCTCCGGTGTGCCCATGTAGTGGCCGCCCATCTTTAATTCAGTCAGCTTTCTGACTTTCCTCATACGTTTGCTGCAAAATCGCTGGGGAGAGGAGAGCGACTTACACTAGAAATGTTGATAATCGTACCCCCACCAGCCGCCTTCAAATGCGGCAGCGCATACTTGGTCGTAAGAGCATACCCCGTAGTATTCACCAAAAATGTGCGCTGCCACACGGCGGCATCCATATCGAGCACCGACTTGTCGTTGCCCAAATTCTGAGGGCTCAGGTCGGCGCCGATGTTGAGCAGGCTGTCAAGCCCGCCGCCGAGCCACTCCGTACCCTGGGCAATCAGGTTCTTGATGGACTCCTCGTCCGAGAGATCGAACTCGACGACGAGGGCGCTGCCGCCGGCCGCGGTGATTTCCTCGCCGACCTGTTTGGCGGCCGAGATGTTGATGTCGGCGACGACGACTTTGGCGCCGCGGGCGGCGAGGAGCTTTGCGGTGCCGGCGCCGACGCCTGTTGCTGCGCCGGCTACAATTACGCGGAGTCCTTCGACACTGGCCATGATGATTTTTAATTAGGGAGGATTTGAAAAGGGGGCTGGAAAGTGTAATGGAATTACGACGAGTCGGTCTTGAAATGGGATGATGCAGCGGTTCAGAGATGCAACTTTCAACATTCACTCATATTCCAGGATTCAGCTATCGCTTTCTTATACGTCAATTCTTCAACCCCATCCAAACTATAAAGCTCACATTTCGTACCGCTGTACGAGCCAAAACCACAGCTTGCCGTACAGCCTGTGCTGTGCTGTGTTCTGTTACAACTTTACAATTGGAACGAGGCAGACTCGGGATCGCTTCGTTAAACACCCCCTGGCAATGCGGAACCGAAACCGAGACCGGGGCAGTCTCTAGGCCTCTGTAGTTTCATTGGCGCGCGGGGAATTAACAAAACGCTTTTTCCCGCCTAATGCTGGTTCGGCCCAGAGCTTGGCGATGATCCCAAGCTTGACGGATAGCTCCCCCTCAACCTACCTGTCCCTGACTCCTGCAAGATAATGCTCGCAAGACACACGCCAATGTCATGCTGCGGCCACATGTATGGGCACCTTCTCTGCATATCTTTAGTTATACGCGGATAGCCTGAGCAATTAGAAATGCCGTCTCGAAGATAATGCCCAATGGCAGGGCGGGAAATCGTAATCCTACCCCCCTTTCGCCGAGCTCTAGGATCCCCCGCTTGCTTAAGCTACCTAGTTTCCTACTCATGGATGGGAAAACGAGCAAAAAGCAAGGGCAGTGCAAGTCGCATATGCGAAAAGAAGGTTTAGGGAAGCTCGTCTGAACCGTGCCTCGTTAAACAAGACCTGTACCTGTCACCCTATGTTTTGATGAGACGGCTTGGATGTAGAGTCCGAGGAGGTGGAGGGAGGGGGGGCAAGGGAAGCGAAGGGTTTGGGCGAAACGCAGTCGAACGACTTATATAAAACCACGAGGCACGTCTCTCACTGCCGGACGACGAGACAGCGACACTTTTCACTTCACCTACCCTACCCTACGCTAACTCCCCTTCACTGTGAGCTTGTTTCCTCTTTGACACAGATCTCACTTCCCCTTTCGACAGAAGCTTGATCTCTTCTTCTTTGAAGCCTCGCGACCATGGCGGATTCCTCGAGCGCCGCCGCGACCGCAGTCGCTACGCTGTTGGAGCGCTTCAGCTCGACATCTTCCGTCAAGCTGATTGCCTCGGCTGTAGCCCTCGTCGTCACGATCCTCATGGTCATTGACAAGTTCGTCGCCGCGCCCGTTGATCCCCGCGAGCCCCCCGTCGTCAAGGGCCTTCTCCCCATCATCGGCCACTGGATCACCGTGAACACATCGTATCCTGGTGTCTACGAGAAGCTGGCGTAAGTCGAACAACACCTCTCAACGCTTTAGACGCTCTAGAAACGCCCCCCAGAGGCAGGACCTCATGAAGAGCATCATGGCAAAGATACATCACTAACAGCCAAATCTCTCTACATGCAGTAAACGCACAAAGCTCCCCATATGCACAATCCCCGTCCTCGGCAAGAAAATGTACGTCATCAACAGCGCGCCCTTGGTCCAGAGCGCCATGCGCAACAAGACGCTCGAGTTCGGCGCCCGCATCGAGGAGATTGGCCGCGCCATGGGCATCAACCCGGACATCACCCACCGCCTCGTCAAGGAGAACGCCGTCGAGGAGATCTCCCGCGTCACCATCTCGGCCCTGTCCGGCGAGAACCTGCTCAAGCTGAACCTGAGCGCCCTCGACTACATTGGCAGCCGCTTCAACGAGGTGAAGCCCGGAAGCCCCGAAAAGATTGATGATGTGTTTTACTGGGCTCGTGGGTTGATTGGTGTTGCGACGACGAGGGCTTTGTATGGCGAGCATAGCCCGTTTAACAATTTGGAGCTGGTTGATGCCATCTGGTACGTTTTCATCCCGTTCTCTTTACCGTCGCGTTTTCTTCTGTTCTCCCTGTCAGTGTGTAGCTAACATTCTCGGCGCAGGACATACGAGAGCGGCATGGGCAAGATGCAATACGGCTGGATCTCCAAAATCATCGCCGGCAAAGCCCTCGAAGCCCGCAAAAAGATCGTCACGGGCCTCGTCGGCTACTACATGCGCAAGATGGACCAGGGCCCGACCGTCTCCGCCACCATCCGCGGCCGCGCCGAGTTCTGGCGCGGCTTCGGCCTCTCGGACATCATGCTCGGCGCCATGGACTCCCTCCCCGCCGCCTCGACCGTCAACACCGCGCCCTCCATGTTCTGGCTCATCGTCAACGTCTTCGCCAACCCAAAATACCTCGCCCGCGTCCGGGAGGAGGTCGAGTCCTCGGCCGCGCTGGCTGTCACCGCCGAGGGCGGGAAACGCGTCGCCACCATCGACGTCACGGAGCTGGGCAAGTCGTGCGCCTACGTCGTCGCGTGCTACCGCGAGACGCTCCGCTCGGAGAACACCGTCACCGGCAGCCGGACCGTCACGAGCAAGGACACGACCATCACGGACCACGAGACGGGAAGGCAGTACCTCCTCAAGGAGGGCGTCGAGGTGCAGTGGAGCGCGTCCGTGATGCACAAGAAGCCCGTCTGGGGTGAGGACGGCGAGGAGTTCAACCCGGAGCGGTGGCTCAAGAACACGCCCGACATTGCCAAGGGCACAAAGGAGTCGTTTGTACCGTTTGGCGGCGGCAAGCACCTCTGCCCCGGCCGCAACTTCGCGTTTGCCGAGTTGTTGGGCGCGGTGGCGTGCTTGGCTGTCGGGTTCGAGCTCGAGGGCGTGCAGGTACCGGATCATGAGATGCCTTTCTCTACTTCGGGTCTGCGGTCGCCGATTTATGGAAGCAAGTCTAGCAAGGCGACTCTTTCGAGGCGGGCTGGATGGGAGGATGTTGAGTGGAGATTTAAATAGAGGATCGAGGTGTTTCTTTGTATGGTGCGTTGGGCTTTTTAGGGGTAGTAGATATACATGATTGGCGAAGCAGGAATAGGGGTTTCTTGGTTCGTGTCCATAGGTATGAGACTGAGATGAATACCACCAGAATATTTCTTTTTGTTCATCATCAGTTGACACCTGGCCTTCTACTGAACAAAATAGAATGGTAACGGCTTATTTGGAAGCTGAATCAGGGACTTGTTTTGCTGAAAGAACGTGAAATCTCTGTATGACAACCCTCCGGCGGAGTCTTAGGCCATGAAGAACATGCTGCGCGTTCGACTTCAATAAGTGGATGAACGTAATGCAGAACCATTCATGTCATCAAAGCGTATTCTCATTTTCTTATCTCTAGGGTTGTCTATTGTCATCATAATCCTTTACAGCACGCCGGTACTCCTCACTCTCGGAGTCTCAACTTTTCTTTTCTCCCCTATGAAAACCTCGCTCGCCAAAGACACACCCTCACCTCAACTCCACCGTCAGCCGACAACATCGCGCCCCAACCCAAAACACAGAAATAACACAAATGCGTTTATGCCTTGGACAACAGGTTCGCGCCAGTCATCTCCTCAGGCTGGGGCAGACCCATCGCAGCCAAGACGGTAGGCGCAACATCACCCAGGACACCGCCCTCCTTCTTGAGGCTCCAGCCCTCGGGGGCGTTGGCCATGATGAAGGGCACCTTGTTGGTGGTGTGCGACGTCTTGGGCTTGCCGTCGGGGAACTTCATCTCCTCGGCGTTGCCGTGGTCGGCGGTGATGAAGAGGACGTAGCCCTCCTTCTTGCAGGCCTCGTAAATCTTGCCAATGGCCTTGTCCGTGGCCTCGACGCCGACGACGGCGGCCTCGTACACGCCCGTGTGGCCGACCATGTCCGGGGGCGCAAAGTTGTTCATGACGAAGGGGAATTTCTGCTCCGCCAGACGCTTGGCGACCTGGTCGGCGACGCCGTCGGCCGACATCTCGGGGGCCTGGTCGTAGGTGGCGACGGACTTGTTGGAGGGGACGAGGTCCTGGGACTCGTCGCGGGTCTCGAGGGCAAAGACCTTTTCGACGCCGCCGTTGAAGAAGAAGGTGACGTGAGCGTACTTTTCCGTCTCGGCAATGTGGACCTGCTCGACGTTTTGCTTGCCGAGCCACTCGGCGAGGACGTTGCCCATGTGCTGGGGCTTGAAGGCGATCTCGAAGGGGTAGTCGACCTTGTACTGGGTCATGGTGACGAGGTTCTTGATCTTGGGGAACTTGAAGTCGGGGAGGACGGAGCGGTCGACGTCGCCGAGCACCTGGGTGATTTGGCGGACACGGTCGGAGCGGTAGTTGAAGAAGAAGACGGTGTCGTCGTCTTGGGATTTCTGTTAGTTATGAAGTGTGGGGTTTTGGGGAAAGAGATGCTCACCCTTGATGCGGCCCTCGTCGCCGCCGACAATGATGGGAGTCAGGAACTCGTCCTTGTCCTTGTCACCGCCCTTAGCGTAACGCTCCTTGACGGTCTTGACGGGGTCGGTGCTCTCCTCGCCCTTGCCGTTGATCAAGCCGTCGAGGGCGATCTGAACCCTCTCCCATCTCTTGTCACGGTCCATGGCGTAGTAGCGGCCGACGACGGTGGCGATCTCACCAATGCCAATCTCCTTGGCGGTCTTGACGAGCTCCTCCATGTAGCCAGCGCCGGACTTGGGGTCGGTGTCACGGCCATCGCCGAAGAAGTGGATGTAAACCTTAGGAACGCCGTACTGCTTGGCGGCCTTGAGGAGGTTGTAGAGATGCTCTTGCTTGGCGTGCTGGGAGGGTTGTGTGTTAGACGGTCATAAGTCTTGGGCTGGAAGATGGGCTGGAACTCACCACGCCACCGTGGGAGACGAGACCGCAGAGGTGCAGTCTGCCGTTGCCGTTCTTGGCACCCTCAAAAGTCTTCTTAATGACCTCGTTGTCGGCGAACTTGCCCTCCTTGATGGTCTGGTCGATGCGCACGACGTCCTGCCAGACGACGCGGCCGGCGCCAATGTTCAGGTGACCGACCTCCGAGTTACCCATCAGACCCTCGGGCAGGCCGACGGCAATGGAGGAGGCGTCGAGCTCGCAGTATCCGGTCTTGCTCTGGGCGAAGTCGTCCATGACGGGGGTCTTTGCGTTGGTGATGGCGTCGCCATCCTTGGGGGAGTCGGCGCCGGGCACACCCCAGCCATCAATCACGACTGTAGGAGCGCAAGATCCACAAGATTAGCCAGCCGACTTGGAGATAGAGGATGATGTAGGCAAGGGTGAGGATGTAATCGGGATTGGATTTGGGAATTAGTTGCGGTTGCGGGAGAGGCGAGGGGACTGTTTCTGCTGGCGGCGCGTTCTGGTGGTTTTGGTGGCCAGCCTCGACAACACTCACACCACCACCATCTCCATCACCGCGGGGCTTCGACGAGGGGCACGGAGGGTCTGGAGGGAGATCTTTGGACGTACTCAGGCAGGCCTTCTGGTCGGTCTTGGCCATGGTGAATTAGGTTATTTTCTGTGCAGCAATTTCTTTACAGAAGGGGGTATCTGGATGAAAGCAGAGTTCTAGGAAGTGCGTGATTTTTTCTGTTCTGGGAGATGGAGACTTTTATTTACGGCGTCGGCGGTGGTGGTGAGAGAAGTGCCAGGCTGGTTGAGGAGATTTGATTGAATCAGCCAATGTACCACCTTTTCTTAGGTACAGTGAGCTTTCCCGGCGCCTGGGCTGTTTTATCGGTGTCGGTGGTTTGGTGGGGGTTTATGTCATAGTATCGCCGATAATAGATCCGTGCCGTGGCACTCCGTAATCACACTGTCTACACAACCGTTGTTTCCGTAGTATGTACAGTATCAACCCCGTCAGACACGGTGCGGGCTGCCCGGCTGCCCCTCTGTTGACTTTCAACAATTTTTAGCTACCAATCGCCGCGCCGCTAAAACGCCCGTGGAAGCTCCTTGCCCCGGCGGAGCTTCCCCCCTCCCTTGGCCCTTGGCCCTTGCCGTTCCAGCTTGACACGACCCTGGACGCGGACGGACCTCACCGAGCAAGTGCTTCTCTCACCTCACCTCATCTCATCCCACCTGGGTACTGTACCTACGCCTCCATCTCCCCGTCCATTGATTTTCCAAGCCTCGAGCACGCAGCCAACGACCATCCTTTCTCCATCACGCACCTACCGCGAGGCTGAGAATAGCCCGATACCTCTCCACAAATCACCCGTTTCACCGACACTTCTCACCACACTTCTGTCGACAACGCATAACGTCTCCTCTCCGTTCATACATGACCCCGAGACCGAGCCAAACCAAACCACCAAAATGCCGCCTCACCCCCTCGAACTACCCCCAACCCTCTCCCCAGACGCCCTCGACACCCTCACCGAACTAACAGGCATCCTAACCCGCCTCCGAACCGCAATCCAAACCTCGGGCTCCTCCTCCTCCTCCATCGGCGGCGGCCTCACCACAGGCGCAACCCCAGCCGGCGCCGGCGCCACACCCAACCCTCTCGGTTCCGCCGCCGGCGGTGCCGCCAGCCCCAACGCGCCGCTCTCCCTCAAAGACGTCCCCGCGCAGACCGACGCCCTCAAGCACAAGCTGCAGCGCGCCCGCACGCAGATGCGTACCCTCCCGGATATGGAACGGACCGTTGAGGAACAGGAGGAGGAGATCAAGGAGCTTGAGGAGAGGATACGGATGCAGCGTGAGGTGTTGGATCGGTTGCGGGAGGCGGGTGTGAAGTTTGGGCATGAGGAGGGCGGGAGGGGGGATAAGATGGAGACTGAGTGATGGGAAGGATGGAACACGTGCGGTGGAAGAAGACTTCAAGCGAGAAGTTGCGAAGGTGAACGAATGCAAGAGGAGAGGGGGAAAGATTGGGACGAAAAGTTTTTGCCAGATTGAATTATTATGATACCCCGATATGCGAACTACCAAACGAAGAAGTTTTGGACAGAAGAGGACGCTGTTTTTCTTGCGCCAAAACATATTATGCATCCCTTGCGATACCTGGCAAAACCGCCTTCCTTGAAACTCCAAACCAGGATTCGACCCAGGAAACGTCTGCAAGTAGCGATGACCTCTCACTTTCCCGCATCCCGTCGATGTACAGCATGTTCCATCCGATTTTCAATGCTTCTGGACCCCGACCGCCTTGAGGATATCGTGCAAATCTTTGCCGCGCTCGCCCGGCACAACCTTTGTCCAAATCTCCTCGGCCAGCCTCTTCTCCTCGGGCAAGATGCTCCAGTTCGGACTGGGTTCTGATTTGAGCCACTTGAAGTCGTCTACTTGGTCCCACTGGTTCTTGGTGGGATCTTCTGTGGTGTCCTTCTCGGCAGTCAGCGGCTGATATCTCAAGGAAAAAAAGGGGGGGGAGGGGGAGAAAAAGAAGTATGGACGAGTAGGGGTTTACTTACAAAGCTAGGCGGCAACGGCGCAAAGCGCATATTCGAACAATCCTCGATAATCGGGTGACTCGAGCAGTGCAGATAAATATCAACGTTCCTGCACTCGTGTATGCGCACCTGCCGCGCAGAAACGACAATGATACTATCCGACACCCCCGTAATATGCGCCGGCCCAGCTACGTTTCCCGCAACAATCAGACTCCTCTCGACGTTTTTGAGCGCCAGGTTCGCAAACGAGGTGTGGCCCGAGAGCGCGATGGACATGTCCACTACACACCCTTTCAGATCGGTCAAGCGGCCCGAACTCGTCGCTCTCGACGCCGAGGACGGGAGGATGATGTGCAGGCCGTCTTGGCCGAAAATTGCAATGTCCTTTGCGGTAGAGAAGCTGGGTTTCCGGACCTTGGTGGCGCTGGGGCGGGCCATTTCCTCGTTGTAGTTCTTTGGGAAGTTGGGGAGATCGCCGAGGCCGTCTGAGTCCGTCTCCGTGGCGGCCTGGGTTACGGAGGAGGAGGGAGGAGCGGTGACCGGGCCGCCGCGGGATGGGGGGAAGGGGTCGGCAAGGCTTGCCCCTACAATGAGACGGGGGTCAATTTTGGGCGCGGCTGGGCCATTGGTGGTTGATGTTGTTGCTGAGCTGGCTCCGCGAGGTTTGAACTGGAAGCGGGAACGCGGGGCCAGCTTTGCCGTGGTCTCATTCAACTTGTCTGTGAGAGCTTTGACGGACTGGTAAGTGAAGGGGTGTCAACGAGATGCAATAGGAAGCCTGAGTAAGTTATGGACTCAAACCCACCTGGGCGTAGTTCCGCTGGTCATACGAGGGAACATAGTCGGAAGCGTCGGCGACTTCGTTGGAGAGATTCGATATACCGGCCAGGATGTGATCAATGGCGTCCTGCCTCTCACCACCGACCTGAGATATGGAGCTCACATTGTCGATCTGCTCTTGTAGACCTGGGTGCGGGGTTCTTTGTTAGTATGCGGCCCAGAAAACATCAGACGACCATTCGGTCCTTGTTTTACGGGGCCAACGTACTGATGACTTCTTCTTGAAAATGGTGATAAAACCTCTCTTTCGGATCCTGCATCTTGGTTACTGGGAGTCCTCCACCTACGGCAAATTGCTGAAGTACTTCGGGTGCCATTGTCGTCGTAGTGGCAGGGTATAGGTAGGAAATGGAAAGGTGGAAATCGTATATGATTTTATATGTGAAGGAACAGAGCCCAGCCAGAAAAGAAGCTCGGGGCTTGTGTTTCAAGCGAGGAAGGGATGAAGATTTGGGCCTACCTAATGAGAGGTAAGGCAAAGTAGACAAGCTTGGTGTAAGACGATTCAAAAAGTGGCGTGTCTTCAGACGGTGGGGTGTGCGACCAAGTCTGTCTTTAAAGTCCCGTCGTCTACACGGTCAGTGCCAAAAATCGAACCACGCGACTTTCTGATTGCTTGCTTCGTGACAGTGTACGCAGTATCAGCGTACCAAGTCAACGTAGCTGAGTTTGTTGTGACGTCGCTTGCGCAGTGGCTGGCGGGGAAGAGCCAAAAGGGGACCAGGGTGACAGGAACGAGCTGGAAGATCCGGGGATGGACGAGGTCTTGCAACTCCCGAAGTGGGTGTGGTCGTCCAAAGTGAGGTTGTCTTGGGGTGTCTGGGGGTGTTAGGGTGGTGGTGTGTGTATGGTAGGAGGCGGAAGCGAAGAAAAGCACGTTACTTCCATACGCGAAACAGGTGCCGAATCGGACGATGAAATGCAGGCAGGAGTGAGGTGATGGGTTCCTTCTGTACCTACCTATGATGGTGGGAAGACCGTTAAAGACGGCGTGAGGGGCACGGAAGGGACGCTTCCCATTTGGCGCTTGCCACCCCGGTCGACGTTGGGAGCCGGCCGACGCGGATTGGCCGCTCGGTCGATCGGTCGGGTTTTCTTCAGTGCTCTTAGTGGGGACCCTGGACCGGCGTGAATGTGGGGTCCTCTTCCTTTCCCTCCTAACTTCGATACGTGGGTACCTATATTCAATGTTCTCGTCATGCATATCAGTCACGCGAGTGGCAGCCAACATCACCACCGAGCAGCGAAACTACTGCATTGGGGTCTGACAAACAATCGAATCAAGCGGGGGGGGTTGGTGTGTTTGCTGTTCCATGCTGCTTGTGGTTTAAGGTCCTGCTCGAACAGCAAACGAACGCTTCGCCTCCCCCGCATTCCCCGGATACTGACGCTCTGCCAAGACATCCCGGGACCCTGGATCGACGATGAGCTTGGCTGTCTGACGTCGTCTCACTGTCCCAGGCTACTGAAGGGATGAGTTGGGACGAGGCAGTGGATGAAGGAGGTAATCACTGCGAGAACGAACATATCGAGCGCTAGTATCGGTGCAAGTTGATGAGCCAGCCTGGTGCTAGGTCAACGGATGAAGCCTCGGAAGAATTGTCATTCCCTGCACTGATACGTGTAACACCAGCTGAGGAACATCCGGTCTTTTAGAGTTTTGGGGTACAGGAGGGAGGAGGCCTACCATCGTCATCTTCCCGTCTCTCCCTTGCATGTAGAGATTTCTTGCAAGCTTACTGTGCTGGCGTCAGACGATACACCTGTTGTACATGCAAGTACAACTTGAGACGACTTTATAGCACGTAGACCGCTTTGCGCAATGATATACAAAAGCAATTCGTTCCGATAAGGCTCAGTGTCAAATCGCATCGTAGACATTTGACAAATGGCTGCTTCTCACAGACAATCTAAAGAAACCATCGAATACGAGACGAACCGTGTTGCGGCAGATGTAGCAGTTGATTCGTGGGGAAATGCTCGACAATATCTATGCTTGTTTCGACAACTCCAAACAAAATCCATGTAAGGCTTACATGTTGGTGAGGCTCTTCATGGACGTTAGTCGTTAATCATGGCGAAGAGGCATTGGGTGATGGATGGGAGTAGGTGAGAAAGGGAAAGCGGTAGTCAATTTATTGAAACAACTAAACGCCAACACCAAGGCCGTAAGTCATGGCCATCTTCGCCGTATAGTAACCCGAAGAATACAACGGCGATATCCAAGAAGAGAGCAGAGAAGCTTCGTGCTCATTCCTCCAGAAGCAACCTTTGCCCCCCAAGAAGAGGGAAGAGGGAAGAGACAACATATGCTCATTCCTCAATGTCACCTTTCTCCCCCACAACCCCCCTCAAACATCTTCTCAAGCTCCCTCCTCAGCACTCTAAGCCTCTCCTCCGCCTCCCCCTGCTCCCGATCCATCTTCCGACTCCACGCAGGGAAATCTCCCGCCGCGCCAATCCTCTCGAGCGCCTCAACCTTGGCCCTCCTCTCGGCCACAAACTCCTCCACCCGGACCTTCTGCAGCCGCCAGAGCCGCTCCGCCTCCTCGAGCTTCTGCTGTCTCGCCCGGCGCCGCTGGCTGCGTTGGTTCACGCGCGCGAGACGCTTCTGCCAGCTGCGGCTGCCCTTGGGAAGTGCGGCCTCTGCCTCGCGCAGGTTGACGTGTAGGACCGCGTCCTCTTTTGGCTCCTCGGGGCGGTTGGCGTCGTGGATCTTTTCCCAGTTGCCCGGGCAGAGTTGCGTTTCTGCGTTGGCGGCGTATTGCTGTTTCCTACGGCGAGCCTCGCAGGGCTTTTGGGCTCGTTGTCCCTCTGGGATTTCGTCGCCCGTGAGGATGTCGCCGTCGGGGGTCGTGAGGAAGACCAGGGGCGTGTAAAGCTGTTGGTGCTCGCGTAATGCGGTCTCTTCTTTTTCCTCTTGCTGTCGCTCTTGCTGTCGTTCTTGCTCCAGCTCCAAATTTTGCTCCATCCGCTGGTCATACTCCTGCTGTTGCCACAGGCGGTAGGCGTTGCGGAGCTGTCTCCAGTCGCCTGGGCAGAGGAACGTCTCTGCGTTGTTGATGTGTTTTGTGCGCAGATTCAGGGACTCACGGGACTCGGTGCACCATGTTCCCTCTGGGATAGCATTGCCGAAGAAGACGTTTCCCTCGGTAGTGGTGAGCATGATGCTAGGAACACCAAGCTTCTGTTGCTTAAGTTCTTCAGGTACGACATTCTGCACCATGTGGTATTCGGCCTCTTCCTCGTCCACGTCCTTGATAGCAGAGGAGTCTTCTTCCCACCATCTCTCGTTCTCGTCCTCTTCCTCGTCTTCGACCGCGCACAGGTCGTAGTCTCCGCTACTCCCATCGGCGCCGTCAAACCAACTGGTGCCGTATTGACGACGCCAATGAGAGAGCTGGGCGGCGGTGGCGGTCTGGGTATTCATGGTGGTATACATAACTACGGTTGGCGGATGATGAGAGGTGAAGAGAAATTTAGAAAAGAGAGTAGGGTAGTGAGAAGAGAGTGGGTTTAGAGAGTAGAGTGATGAGACGACAATAGGTTAGTTTGAAGAGAAGCGAGTGCTTGTTAGTTGTATGGGAAGTTAGGAACTGGCATATGCCGATGTAGTGAAGCAGAGATGGGTTGTGGATAGGAGATAGAAGAGAATAAGACTGCCAAGACGAGGGACATCTGTCTATTATATATCTATCAAAGGATTACACGATCACCAAGGCTGAATCAAAAGGTAACGGAGATGGATTCTAGGGCTGGGACAGAATGGTTGATGCGATGCTATCTCCGAACGTCGTCAACCTTTGTAGTCGACCAAACCTCGGTCTAGACGAAGTATAATTGAAAAACCTGGTTGAGCGACTGACACTGTGAAAAGCCTCAATGCTTTGCAATGTGCTCTCAGACTATTGGCTTAGAAAATGAGCACGCCTGGTGTCAACCACCAAGAAAAGGTTGTGACAGTCAATTACACTTTTGATCGGAACACCTCAACTTCTTTGGACTATTAGTGATTCTACCCTACATCAAGGCAATGCATGGCGGAGGCACTGTACATCTGAATCGTTGTCGACGCCAAAAAGTGTTAATCACTCCCTGAGCATACACCTTCGACTATCCAAGCCCCCCAACCCTCTGTTCCACAGATCCCAGGAACCCGCATGACCGTTGCAATAGATCAAAGTAGCGGGCCGTCAACCTGGTGAAATCTGTCCCGTAACCACGGTACCGGTATCTCAAGGTCTTCTTCACAATCACTCTCAATTCGAGTACCAAGCTACCCAATTCACACCACCGGGCCATGTTCATAGTTCGCTATGGCTGGTCACGTCTTCACAGAGTTACTCACGGCATGGGGGGTTGTAGATAGCAAATATGTATCTAGATTTTCAACACGCTCAAAGCAAGTAACAAATACGGGAGCTACCGGATGCCCAGACATTTCAGGTAGACGTACACTTGACGCCCTTGACGCCATCAACAGTCGTCTCCTCGCACTTAATCGCCGAAGTCGAAGTGAACACCAAGCTCACGGTGCCGTTCGTCGACGCCTCGTAGCTGACACTGTGAAAACACCAATTTATCAGCATCGTCTAACTTTTTCAAGGAGAAGAAGCACAAAAAACTTTGGGCGTTGGCCTTTCGCTGTCCACCTCACAACCCTCCCGCAGTCTGGTCCAGGTTTTGGATGAAGGGGAAGTGGTAATGACCCAGCCCGTAGTGAAGCGGTCTGAGTTGGTTTCTGCTTACCTGGAATTGAAGTTGATCGGGTTGATGCCGATTCCCAGACCAATGTTCATTGTGTCCTTGGTGATTGTGAAGCCACCGCCGAGACCAAAGGCTTCAGAGCCGGATTGCAGACCACCTGGTGAACACAAAATGCGTCAGCTCGTTATCCTTCTTCAATAAAAGAAAGGCACCTCGTCGCCTCGAATTCCTCCAAGTCACCCCTCTCCATCCGCTGAGTGGTCAAAAGCATAACCACCCCCCACCCCCTTCTTGCGTATCCTCTCCTTTCACAACCACATCCAATCCAATTTTCAAGTTCATCTCCTCAAACACTCCCAGAACTCTCAACTCAGGAGACACTTGGAAGACAGACATCCTCCTTCGTCCCGTTCAAGAACTCACCCCCAAAAGACTGCCCTTCAGCCCAATTAATCCCACAACCAACCCCAATTCCGCCAAACGGCGCCAGCGTTCCCGCGGCACTAACAGCGCCCGACCCCGTCGTCGCCGAGACGTTCTTATTCAGCGCCGTGATATCGACCGCAGCCTTCGTCTCGTTATCCTGTCGCGTGGTCAGGAGGCTGCCTGCCGATGCGAGGCCTGCCACGGCGAGGAGCGCGAGGGTTGAGCGGGCCATTATTGCTTCTCGTTTCGGGGGAGGATGTTATTCGGTTATGGACGGTGTTTCGTCGATCGCAGATTCGTGGTTGATTTACGTTTAGTCGAGTAGATGCCGCAGGTAGAACGAGTGACTGTGGTGAGTAGAGGTAGTTGGCGAGAACCTCACGATGCTCACCCCCCGCGGGAACGAGGTGGGACGGAGACTTATATCTCACCGCGCCCCCACGCGCGCGCGGCCCTCAGCATCTACGTAGTAAATGGCTGGGATGATCATGATCCTATAACCCGGTAAAAGGGGCGGAGGGGAGACACAGACAACTCCATCACCAGAAACTCTAAAAGATGAAGTCCTGCGAGAAGTGGATCGCGGCGCGGCTTCCCCGGCATTGGGTGAACATGGACAACCCCGTCGACGTTCGTCTCAAGTTTGGGAAATTGTGAACACGCTGTGTTACCTGTGCTGAGAGCCTTATTGGTCTTTCTTAATTTACACCCGTTGGTAAAAGAGTGTATTTGCGATGATCCTGGTCCCTGCGGCAGGAGAAGAAAGGTCCTCTGTGCCCGACGGAGTGGTTCGCACTTAAACTCCGAGAAGCATCAGCGCCAAGAGAACCTCGAGCACTTGATGGGCAGAACGTTCGAGACTACCTGCGGATACTGAGGAGTGCATCGCGACCACGGGTTGAAGGCCATTGTACGGAGTACAACGTGCTTTGCTTTCACGGTTGCTATCCACGTTGTGCTATTTACAAGAGACCGAAGCGAAATACCCTTGAGAGTGGAAGGGTGCTTTGGGCACGATCTCACGAGTCAGGTCGGGGTTTTGGTCCAGCTATATTTCACAGGCTCTAATCCCGTGACTGATATTGGGGAAGTTGTCCAAAAACTTCCGCCCGATGATCTCTAGACTCTAACCCGAGCACCTCGCAAGTTCTAGAACCGCTGCTGCCAATCTACGAATACATTCCAACCGTCAAATTCTCCGGCCGTATGTCAAACGGTCTTAGATCGCGTAGCAAGTCGCATGTCCTATCTGGCACGTGAGAGACGGGATGTACATTCCTGACCAAGTAAACTTTCAGCTAAGCTCGGAGCTATGATGCGATGTGTCCCATCACACAGCTACGGACGTAAAACCTTCTACATTCCAAGTGACTCACCACTGCTGTTCGCAGAAAAAGGGGAACAGAGAGGGAGGAGACCAGCGAAAAAAGTTCAAGACATGCTTAGCATAGTGAGATATCCGTGTTTCCTAGACCTAAGTCGTCAAACCACTTGTAGTACATGGAACAAAATCCGCGAGGACGTTCGTTCTTCATGAGTGTAACACCACTTCTTTCTTCCCGCTCATCAGGATCCTGCCGTGAGTTGGCGGTTTCGCCCAGCGAAAAACCGCGTGATCCTGTTTGTCTCTCTCTATCTAAAGTGCCTTTCCCCAAGAACCCTGCCCTATTTCTAACAATTCTTTTGTATCATTCGTTTCATTTTCCATTTCACATAGTCCATTTCTCATAAACCCGTTCAGTTCCCCGTTTTTGTTTCCCGTGTACACATATGGTAGTAACCCCGTCTAAAATCTTGAACCCAACAGCAGCTGTGCAGAGGGGTGGAATGCTGCGCGCAGTTCAAGGTGCTCTGCCCCCTGTGTTCTACAGGCCACTTAATCCACACACACAAGAATGAAAGAGAAGAATGATGAAGAGAAAAACACATGAAGCAGCTACATGTAGTAATGCAGGAGAGTAAAAGCCGGACCCAAGAGTGAGGCCTCAAACCACAATCGGGTTATGAGAATCAGCCCCCTGGTCCTCAACCATCTCCAGGAACCGGGAGCACGGCGGCAGCCTCACACGCGCTCGGTGCGAACTAGCAGGCCACGCCCGGATCGAGTCGTAAAACTCGAGCCGCATGGGCGTCGAGGAAGCGTGCAGCCTACGCAGGTTGTTGGATTTGAGTAGCGAGATGCGCGGCGGCGTCAGGCTTAGGCGTCGGACGGCGGGCTCCGAGTGCTGGCGTCTGCGCGTTCGGATTTGCGCGGCTGTCACGGACGCCAGAGGCGGCGGAGGCGGAGGAGACTGGTGAAGCTGAGAGGTGCGCTGTTCCGGCAGGAGTTGCAGCTTGGGCGGCAGAATCTCTGTCGGTGTTCGAGGGGGTGGCGACCCGGATGCCACGGAGCTGCGGTCCCCTGCTGCTGCTGCTTCGAAATTACCATGTTCTGCACCGGCAAGGTGCAGAGATACGGGGCGGGAGTCGTAGGAGTGGCTGTAGCTGTGCTGGAAGGCCGCGCCTCCGCGTCCTCCTCTTGGTCCCGCGTGCTCTTCCGCCTCTCGTCTGTTAAACGCGGCAGCAGCGCGGGACTGCACTCTCCTCTTGCGCGCAAACTCGGAATTGAGAGAGCTCATCAGCCTCTCGAGCACCTTCCAGGGGAAGATGACGGTGCCCACCTCCCAGGCCCTCCCAGCACCGAGCTCCGTGGAGAAAAAGCTCGTCCACGCGCGTGCGTTGGAGCAAGGCTCGCCGAGAATCATGGCATCTGGCGAAGTTCGCATGCGGAGCATCAACTCGGATCGTTCCCGTTTGCTAAAGGGCACAAATGACATTGATGATGCGTTCACCATGTGCTGCAGTAGAACCAGGGCCTCGGATGCCTTGAAGAATTCGGCGTAGGGTCCTCCCAGAGCCAGGAAAGTTTGGCGGTAGCATGTGATGGTTGCTTGCCCTTGCTTTGTAGGGCGGCCTTGCTGCAGGATGAGAGTGACGGCGCGGTTGTTGCGGGTGAGGGTGACGGTGTAGTTCTGGTGAGGCGATGATGCCTCGCGAGACTGCCGTTGAGGGTGAGAGTTATCTCCCGAGCGAGATGCTGCTGCGCCAAGATAGCCATGTTGCTTGGTATCGATCCCTTGATCTGAAATTGCTTCACCCCCATATCGATATGAGCCTTGGCTTTCTGGCCAGAGACTTGTAACGCTGCAGCTATCCGAGTGGGAGCGTAGATGGGCATGGACAGGCCGACTCGGTGTTGGAGGCTGGACGACCGGTTCTGGTGCAAAATATGAGTCGAACTTGGTAGGAGGCGTCTCTGGTCCAAAGGAAGACGTCCGTGTCCGCACATCTGAAGGGGTGTCTTGTCGTAGCTCGGGGGTCTGGTCTAGACGAAGATGTTGGATATCAGGAGAATATCTGGATACTTCATCGGGGGATGTTCGAGGTGGTTGCTTGGCGTAGGCGTTTGGTGGCCGGAAACCAAAGACACAGTTAAGCTTGCTAACGGTCTGGGCCGTGGAATCATCTACATCCCATGGTGACGATGTCGATGTTGAGCGGAAGGGGTCGACTGTCGGCCACTTCGCGTGGGAGACTGGCCCATCTACGTTTCTGCGTGGCATGGGAGCAAACATTGGAAAGGATGACATAGTGAACTGAGTAGGGAAAATCAGACGAAAGTGGAAGAGAAGCCTTGCTTTTCGGAACGCAGCAGCCTCAAACCTCGAGAAAAGAGTGAACGTAGGGCGCTCACTCGTCAGCAGGCCGGGAGCATATATACGGAAAGACTTCTACCCGCAACGCAGCATTAGGACGCAACCAAACGATCGGACCAAAGGGGGAGCGGTCAGCCAGCTCGACCACACACACCGAGACAGCTTGTCTTGCATCTCCCCGCGCGGGCCAATCCCTCTCCAGCCAACATGCCAAGGGCAGAGTGTTTTCTTCTTCATCGTCACATCCAACGCACAACACACTTCAGAGGGCTGTTGGTAGGGCTAACCTCGTCTATACAGCTGGTGCTGCTGTCAAGGGTGTTGGAAAGAAAAAGGCAAAAAAAAAAAAGGCACCCCCGCCTGACCGGGAACTTGGGAGACACACCACCATCTTATTTTCTTAGCGTGCGTAAGTGTCTTCCACAGCCTCGATGGCTTGCCCCTCCCTGCATGCCTCCCGAAGAGATCGTCATTCTGCTTATGCAGAAAAGCAATGTGGACTCCAATCAAGAGGTCCTACACGCACTCCCGCATGTCGCTAGCCGATTCAGAGCCTCGTGTCAACCGGCCGAAATTGTGGCATTGCCGATTGATCGCATGCGTCGATGCCCGAGGGAGAGAATTTATGACGGCAAAAAGCAAAGTGGTCCCGAGGGTCTGTGAGTGGTCGGCTGCTCGCATGAGAGCGGGCTGCAGCCGTGGGATACTGCACGATATATCATTTTTTTACTTCTCTTTGCCCTCGTCGCTGCCGCATGGGCAGAACGAAACGAGACAAGTCCAAGCGAAGATGAGAGGATTGGCCAACGGGGTGGACAGGCGAGATGAGGCGAGAGCATGCTGCAGTCAGCGGGATTGTTTGCTCCCACGGAAGTTTGTTCGCTGTTGGTAGAAACTTGAGATTCCTTGCTCCAAGCCATCCGAAGATTCACGAAAACGGCTGGAATGGGTTACGGGCGGTTGACGAAGATGAGAAAAGTACCGGCGCGCTCCGCTGTCTGCTCACCGCTGTATAGGTACATCGTGACATGGCGTGAGAGAAAGAGTAATAGTGTGGGCATGTGTGTGTGTATGCCGTCGAAGAAGCAAGGTGGAAAAAGCAAAGTGTCTCGTCCAAGCGCGAGCGATGTGAGACTTTGAGAGACAAGGTCGACACAGGTGCAGCCGACGAATCACAAATGTGCTAAATTAATAACCGCAGGGAGCAGGTTATATAGCAGAGCTGGGAACGTCGGATGGGGGTGTGGTGACTGGTGACTGGTGACAGTGTGCTGCGGTTAGTAGCTGGCACACACACACACACACACATACTGCGTAATGTTTGGCCCTTGGGCGACGTGATGGGCGTTTGTTGACGTGGTCTGCGCTGTGTTACACAGATTGATTGCGGTGGATTCCTAGACTTCGCGGTCAGCTGTGACTCCGTGACAGAGTCAGACAGAAAGCAAATGGCAACGAGACAGGGCTACAATGCGGGCGGAGAGACAAGGCCTGGGCAATGAATGTGAGCCGTCATGCGATGCAACATTGGAAAGGCCGGGGGACAAGGTGACGGGCAAGGGATAGAGACGTTTGATGTTGCGCTGCAGCTGAAAAGCTCCGAGGTGTGAGTGAGGTGCCGGTATGGTGCTTGCGAAGGGGGAGAGGGGGGAAGAGAAGAGGTGTGGGTGGGTTGGTGCTGCATCGCAGCCAAGAAGCGTCGTGAGTTGGTAGTGAGAAGTGGAGGTTGAGTGGTGGTGGTGGAGGTGTGGTTCGTGATGTGTGGCTGGTGGAGTTTGCAATGTCGCAAGCCATAGGTCCAGCCACAAGTCATATCATGTCATCAGCGCACCAGCCACCCATGTCATGCGGTCATCTCTGCCTGCCGTTTGCGAAACGTGGGAAGAGCAGGAGGTGCAGTATACGTACCTTAGGTACGGAGCACAACAGACGGAACGAACCAGTGGCTTCCATCTCCAGTTCCTGCCTGTTGTCTGCCTTGCCTGCGTCGTCTGATGTAGTGACTACTTTCGGTCACCTCGTGTCAATAAGATTCGACATCTACATGTCAAACTCTCGTCAACTACGCCCTTGCAACGACATTGACATTCAGTACGGAGCACATACAACCATGACAGATGCCATTCCTAGCTACCATCCGCGCCTCTGATTCGTCAATCCATTTTCGCACTTGCTGCCTAGAAGCTCTACCCTTGGCGAAGCCATAGCCCTATTCAACGGCCCCAGACTAAGCGTAAATCGACTCGGACTATGGCCGTGCAGAGAAGCAAATCGAAGATGCCCTCAACTACACGCCTCGAGGTACTCACCACGAAGAGTCGACAAATGGTCCAGTCACTTCGTTCACCTGGGAATCATGATGCTCAACATATAAGTGTCATGTCTGCTTCATGCCGAGTTTCTTACCTCGTCCGGATTATACTATCAACGCACACACAGTAACATCAATACTTTGTCCATCAAACTCTACCAACATATGTCCGCACCTCCAATCCCTGACACGAAAATGGCTTCCGCCGCAACACTCCAGCTTACATTGGCCAATTCAATATCGGGTGATTATGGCCACCGCCAGCCCTATGCCTTAACCCCAACCGTGCCTACCAACAACACGGATGATGGCAGCAATGCTGCTCCAGATGACTTGGCAGAAGCAATTCGCCTCGCCGCTCTTTGCCGAGAGGCTTTCAATCTTCTCGATGCTAAAATGCCAGACTTTGATCACGCCAAAGCGTACACGGCCGATGAGATTCTTTCACTGCCCATGGACAGAATTCGCCTGCCAGAAGAGCTATTCAGTCTCCCGCGCCGGAAATCTGCGCGATCTCGCCTCGCCGAAGCCGTTGCAACGCTGTTGTATCCCGCCACCCACGATAATGCTGTGTCACCCGTCATTCGATACGACGCGACGAGGGTCAAGTTGCGTGCATGGGTTGCCCTGCAGCGGAAACACGACATCTTTGCCGCCACCAAACGGAACGGCCACAGCTTCCGCGGCTTGACCGGCGGGGCTGCCCCGGGCGTGCATGCGCCTGTGTGGGCGTCCCGCATCCTTGCCCAGGGCCCGTGGGACCCGTCCAAATTCCCCGTGTCCCTCGTTGGCACTAAAGCCATCCCGATGCCCGTTTCCGTTGCCGACGCCGCCGACCTGGCGCCGTTCTTCAACCACCTTGAGCGTGGCGGCACTAACGAGCTTGACGAGGCTTCCGGCAGCTTAGGCACACATCTCGATGGCGGCAAAGGCGAACCCTTCTATGGTGTCAAAGGAGCAGAGTTTCGCAAAGGTGTCGTCTACCAAGACGGTCGCATGGATCTGTGTAAAATGGTCGTTGGTCCAGACCACATTGGCAGCCTGATGGACAGCTTACGGCCGAACCCCTTCGTACGACACTTCCTGTTGGGTAACAACATCATTGGCCCGGTTGGGGCTCAGGAGATCGCGCGCTTCGTCCGCGAGTTCCCCGAACGCATGGATACTTGGTACTTGGCAGGCAATTGCATCGACGCCACCAGCTTCAGGGTCCTTGTCGATGCCTTGGTAGACTCAGACGCAGTGACGAACATCTGGCTGAAACGAAACCCGCTAGGTCCCGTAGCCGCTGCAGATGTATTCCGGCTCATCACCGAGACCAAAAACCTCCGCACTCTGGACCTCGACCAGACTGAGCTGGGTGATGCGGGCATCGCAGAGCTCTTCCAACGTCTGACAACTTTTTCCTCTGCGGTTCCCGGCCGTAAGAAACTACCCCTGCGAAATATATACCTCAACGGAAACGGCATATCGACCAAGGCCGCTTCTGCCATCGCCGCTTTCTTATCCTCCCCTGCCTGCGGAATCGCCTCGCTCTACCTGTCATGCAACCCACTGGGCGATGAAGGCGCGCAGGTGCTCGCTTCCGGAATCCGCCAGGCCACCAAACTCCAGCGGCTGTCACTCCAATCTGCCGGTCTGACTACTGAAGGCGCCATTGACATCTTCCGGGCTGTCACGTCGCATCCCGGTATGCGCATGTTGGATGTAGGCCAGGCATATGCGACCCTCGACCTCGGCCAGGCATGGAATTACATCCAAAATGCCTCTGCTCCAGTTCTCTGCGAGCTGTTGTCGACAAATCAGACTCTCGAGTACCTGAACCTCGGCCACTGCCCGATCACACCGCCAGAGTTGCGAAGGATCGACGCCGCTGTCTTGAACAGCTGCTTGCTGTACTACAGCGTTGACTCCATTCTTCCCGAACCGCATCGCAAAGAGCCTACATTCAATCCGTCGGCGGATTCGACAATGCCAGAGCTCCATTCGATATCGGCGCCAACGAAGGACGACAAGGCCCTTGAGAAGGCGGTTGATGCCCACCTCGAAGCTAACGTCAAGGCCAGATTCGGTACTGACATGACTTATACGAGGTTCCTCGATGAGGAGCTGCGGTGGATGACCAGTGACAAGAACGACGTGCGCAAAATTGACTCCGTGTATCGTAACCGTGACGCTGGCTTTGCTCGGCGAAAACAGCAACTCCTCGTCAAAGACTGGGACAGCAACGACGACACGCTGGACCGAGTCATGAACGCCAAAGGTCCGTTTTGCGCGACACGCAAACACTGAGGTCTCTCCAACTAGAACCTCCAGCGAGGTCTCTCTGAGGGTTGAGGCTCTCAGTCAGACTGGGCCGGAAGATAGCCATCAATGGATTGAGGGCCTCGTGACGGAGGCGACGAGAGGGTTGCCATCGGCGTCAGGACTCCACTCGGGGTTTGGGATCATGAGCGCCAGAAGCCGCTCTTCCTCCAACAGTTAATAAACCGTATCAGGTCTATTAGTCTAGTTGGTTAGGACGTCGGATTCTGATTCTCAGAACCTTCCGTAGGCCCAGGTTCGAATCCTGGATGGACCTCATGTTTTGATGGTATTTCGTTTTCTTTTGCGTGGGTTGATACTATGTGTTTTTACTTTTTTTCGGGGGATTTTATTTTGTTTTTTCTGGCGGAAATTTTGTTGCGCATGCATGTAGCGAGGGCTGTGTGGCTTCCCCTCGGATGGCTTGGGGTAACTGCCTATCTCCCGATAACGATAACGACAAGATAATGTCAGGTTGACGGACCAGCTCATATTATGTAAGCTCCAACGTCATTGCTTCCAAACGGAAAGGACGCAGAAGTCTCGGTCGCATTCGGTCGCAATCGACCTGAACCAACAACAGATCGCCAATTGAAACACGAATTGCGCCCAGCACATTCCCATCGCAGCGCGCCTCCAAGCTCGTGACTCAACCCATCGCTCTTGACCATGTGAGACAGCTTTTCCCATGCTCCCACACTGAAGATTCGCACGAAATTGTCTCAGTTCGACGGTCGTAGGACCCATTCAATCCACCGACCGATCTGAATCTCTCTCTCTTACGCAAGTCTCTCGATCCTCAACCCCTGCAAGGTCACTCCCGCCCACGAGGCCCCAAAGTTTAATTGATTCCATTCACGCGCTCCGGAACTCTCACCGCATACCTCGTGAGTCGCTGCGTAACATCATCGTCCACCACACGATCCTCGCCTCGCTCTCCCCTGAGCATGGCGCCGGCGAAGCGCAAGCGACCCCACGACGAGCCCGAACCTCCCATCCCGGCTGCCGCTGCTGTCGCCGCCGTCGCCGCCGGCGCGACAACCGCCGATCCGACGACGACGCGTCGCGCAACGCGTCAAACTCCGATTCTGCCCCCTCCGATCCCGACCTCCGCCACCGCATCGCACCCGCAACCCTTGCACCCCTCCACTGCCGCCGCCGGTGCCGCTGAAGACAAGCGTATCAGTGGACGTCGTCCTTCCAATTCTAAGCCGTACCCCGCATCCAAGATCTCCGAGACGCCCATACCGATACCGATACCGCCAATATCGTCATCAGCATCACATCTACCACAGCAGCAGCAGCAGCAGCAGCTATCTATACCACGAGCGGTCGGTCAACCCGCAACACCCACACCACAGGAACCCCGCGTAACCCGTCAACGACGTGAGAGCGCAAACGCAAACGACTCATCGTCGCCCAAAATGGCATTCAAAGACGCAAAAGAAAACGTCAGGCCCGTGACGCTCGTCGCGCCAAAGATCACGTACCAAGCACCCCAGACACAAGCTCACCGCAATCGCACCGGAGGCAGCCTCGTCCGTCCGAGCCCTCCCACGAGCCAGCCGCCCATAACGCAGCACTTCCGGCCAATCTCCTCGACGACAACTACAACAACGACGACGACGACGACGACGACGACGACGACGCGACCTTCCTATCACCACACTATTCCTGCTACCGTTACCGCCGTCCCTGTGCCCGTACACCCGACATCGACATCAACACCCTCCAAGCCGGCGCCAGCGGCGGCGGCCCCGCCTCCACCACCTGTCCCTCCCCAGAGGACAGCAGACAAGTCCGCCCCACGGACCGATCGAAACATCGACAAGGTGATGCTCGGCAACATCTGCTTCCGGGCGTGGTACCCATCCTACTACGGCAAAGAAGTCCTCGGCGAGGCCGCGGGTGCAAAAACGGGCGGCGGCGGGAGCAAAAACCCCCTTGCACACGACGCTGCCAGCGCAAACAACAGCAGCAACAGCAACGGCGGCGCCAAGAACCAGCACCGAAAGGGCGGCGACGCGCCCATGCTCGACAGGTTATACGTGTGTCCCATGTGCTTCAAGTACTCCAAGGAGCTCGTGGCGTGGTGGGGCCACGTCCGCATGTGCGAGCGCAACGGGGTAGTGCCGGGACGGAAGGTCTACCGGCACCCACGGGGTCGGAGGCTGGTGCGCAAGGAAATTGCGCGGACGACGGGGAAGAAGACGAATGTTGCGCCGAAATATACCGAAGAGTATGTTACTGATGAGGGGGAGTGGAGTGTATGGGAAGTTGATGGCGAGCAGGATGTGGTGAGTACCCGACCCTGGTCCCTTTTCTGGTTTTCTCATAGTGAGAGAAGACTTCTGCGAGGCAGACACATTTTGACTAACACAATTCACGCCAGCTCTTCTGCCAGAATCTTTCCCTATTCGCAAAACTCTTCCTCGACAACAAGTCCGTCTTCTTCGACGTCCGCGGCTTCAACTACTTCCTCCTAGTCTACACACCCCCGGCCCCCAAACCATACCCTTCCTCCCAACAAGACTCGACGGCAACAGCGACAGCATCAGCGCAGCCGCCACAACCGCCCCCGTCACCACCACCACGTCCACACATTGTCGGCTTCTTCTCAAAAGAGAAAATGTCGTGGGACAACAACAACCTAGCCTGCATCCTCGTCTTCCCGCCCTGGCAGAAAAAGGGGCTCGGCGCACTGCTCATGGGCGTGTCGTACGAGATCTCGCGGCGCGAGGGCGTGCTGGGCGGGCCGGAGAAACCTATTTCGGAACTAGGCAGGAAGGGGTATAAGCGGTTTTGGGGTGGGGAGATCGCGAGGTGGGTGTTGGGGTGTCCGAGTAACGGTCGAGTAGCAGGTGACGCGGATCCGGCGTTGTTGGTTGACCTCGAGGACTGCAGCCGGGCGACGTGGATCGCGTTGGATGATTGTCTTGCGACGTTACGGGAGATGGGTGTTGTTGAGGAGGCTGGACTGGGGCCTGGGAAGCCACCGGCTAAGAAGAAGAAGGTGAAGAAAATAGCTCGGGAGGGCGATGCTGACGAGGAGGCGGTTGAAGAAGAGGATGAAGAGGATGAGGATGTCGAGATGGAGGACGCGGATGCTGGGCCGCGACCTGATGTACCAAGGGTGAAGGTTAATAAGGCGTTTGTATGGGAGTGGGTTGCTGCGAATGGAATTAGTCTTGAGAGGATATGTGATCCGGAGGGGTTTGTGGAGGGGTATGCTATTAAACAGCCGGATGTCGAGGAGGAGGATGACTGAAGCAGATATACCGAAGAGGTTTATTGATGACATGACGTTAAATGCCTGGGTAACTCTGTGTTTGGGCGTGTTGCAGTTGTGATCATCGGGAACGCCGTCTGCTGACCAACGAGTAGTAAGTTTCTTCGATTAACGAATTGGATGTCGAGATGAAGAATGAAGGCTGTAGTCTCCTTGACTTTAAATGGAAAAAGTCGCGAGTATTCTCCCTCATCATCTTATCCGTACGCTCTGGGCGGATTTGTGATGTGTTGCCGATGATGCCGATGATGCCGACGACTGTAGCCATTTTCATCTCGTGGTAGTGTATTTCATCTATGTTACCCAAACCACTCAAGGCTGCCTACTCATGGGTATTTCCCAAACTCCCTCAAATTGGGTTTACTTCAGCCGCCTCTTCGTGCTTGAGGTGATTGTTCCTTACTTGTTTAATATCGAAGGCGACTCCCAGCTCGTGCTTGAGAAATATGAGCAAACTTAGTGGAAATGAATTCAAGATAGGATAAGTAAAAAAACCTATAATTATTAGAAAGGAGGATTATAGTAACAAGCGGTAAGACCTCTTGAGAAGTACGTTTGAGGGCTTTAAAATAAGAAAGGCTTTTCAATATTAAATTAATCACAATTAAATTTAGTAGTTTTTCATGTATAAAGATTGGTCATTTTACGTTACATCCATTTATCTTCTAGACTAAGGAAATATCACTTTCTCAGGGACTTGAAAGTTATTGGTTAAGATAATTTGAGTAAATTTTTAAAGAAAGTAAGTTGTGATCGGCAAACCTGCTTAGAGCCTATACATCATTTACGAAATTCTGCCAAGCTGATGTCACAATGAAGTAAGCTTCTTGACTTCACGAAGCGCATCTCTCAAATTATTCCTCTTGGCTTCTTAGGGGTTCAGGTTGCTCTCAACCAACTGACCAACAGTTTCGATACTCGTCGTTTTCCTTGATAATCTTTCAGACCGACGTTCCCAGCTGGCGTCGCCTTGTTAGTAGATGATTTGCCCGAAATCCCGTACAGAATCGAGTACACTCTGATTGAGAGCACCATGTTCTGTCGAGCGCGAGATTAGAATGAAGCGCTAGAGCCTCTCAGTAGTATTATGTGTATCATATCGTACAAACTTCCTCAAAGGCACAATCCCGTGTGTGTTAATCATTTGGGCCAAATGAAGCCGGAGAGAGTTACTTACCCCATGGTTCATATCACAACTTTTTTTTCGTTGAAAAGTCTCCATTGAAACCTGATATTTCTATCGGAGGTTGCCTTACATGCCAAATTGCGTTGTAAAATCCAGGACATCAAAGACGGGAAATGCCGGCTCTCTATTCCTGTTTCCTTATGTATTGTTCCGATACGGATTGGAAATTACAACTTGAGGCTTGGCAAGGTAGTTGACGTATGCGTAGAACGATTTGACGAGCCGCAATTTAAGTGACGCGGCGGGCCCCGCTCTATTGATTGTTAGGTTTTCCAACATGGCAAGTAGGCTCGGATGCCCACTCGTTAAAGCTTGACAAGCTTATTCACTAGCTCGCCGACGGCTTTCAATCTTGATGTTGTTTCTCGGGATATAACCAATTCTAGAGGTTCTTTATTCCTACTCTTGTCTCTACCATCGCAAACATCTCAATCAACCATCACAGCGATATAAATGCGTATGGAACTTGAACATCCTTCGCCTTCACAACTTGAAAGCTGTATGTGAGAAGCTGGCTGCCACACGGAGCCACGTCGCATGGATTTGTTAGTAATATGGCACGTCTTGCGCTACATCTGAGCAGTGAAATGCCGTATTCTTACAAACTTGACCATCACGTGTTCCTCCATCGTTACCCTTACACATCTGCGCCTTCTGAGGCAACCACCGTCGGCTCGGCATGCCCGAACCTAGCGGCTTTCATGGGCATACGTAGCCTCGGGAGGCTCTTGTAAGTCGTGATGATCATAATTGACGGTGATATTGTCGCTGGACATCATATGTTGCTCTCATACCTCTTGCACTCGGACCCTTCCACTGGTGAGGCGGTGTGTGCAGCCCAGCCACCTATGATTTTCCAAGTAAGATGACGAAAAAGATCCAGAATGTTTGAAGAACCGAGTCTCGTTCAATGCGCTCACGTTACAAGTTTTTTCAGCCTCACCAGCTCTTGGAGAGATCTGAAGAAAAAAGGAGCTTCTAGAAATCCCAAAAGTTTCCGCATTTAGCCATCGACGCCGGGGTCGTCTCCCACATCACGTTGTAGATCGGGCCGCGCAATCAATCGGTGCGGCTTCCCCCCCTGCCCCCCCGGTAGGCATGTCACAGCATCAGTCGAAACACGAAAATGCGGGGACCGCAAAGACCCAAAGAGGATTGCGAATCTACATGGCAACGTCAGAGCTCAGAAACCCCCAGCTTTCCGTGATGCGACTCCTTGTTTGAACCCCTTTCAAGACTTTTCCCACTATTGTTACTCTTGTTCTCCGAACCGGATGGGGTCCCGAAAACAAGCTCCCGCTCCCTCTCCCCACAAGGCTTCCCGGCAGGACCGCAACGGCAAGAGGGAGCCAAGCCTCAATAGAGAATTGAGGCTCAGAGCCACATTCCCGGGGGCCTCTGGGGCTCTGCCGAATCGTTTATTCGCGTTAGACGTCGGACTAGTCTCCTTTCTGATGACTTTTTACCTAATTCAAGCTTCGTAATCGTTCGATTGGAGGCTGGGTTCATCCTCCCATCGCAGGCCTTCACACGCCTTTGCAGGCAACGTCAATGCTCGTTTGAGGTTCGGCGGACGACGACATGCCATCTAAACTCCCGATGTTGCAAGATGCTGGGTTGGTGATGTCGCGATGTCCACAGCCCGTCAAGTGTTCGACATGCCGGGCTATGCTTCGACGCTGCGTTCTAGACATCGGCAAACACGGCCCTGGGGGGAAACGTCAGCTGAATGGCAACATGAGACGAGCTGGATGATGGGATCAGTGGAGCTGAAAGTCTTCATGTTGCTTGTCAATGGCGACAAGTCTTGAGGATTCATTTGGCTATAAAGACTCGCTCGATCTCGAGGAAATCAGGTTCTTTTTTCTCATCATTCTCATCAACAGTTTCTTAACTTTACCTCAACATCCTTTCTAACTCTTCAACCTTCTCCCGTGCTGTGCACATCTAACTTTAGTCATATTCACTATTGTCTCTTGATTCTTCACTTCTTCGATTCTTTCGACGATACCCAACTCTCTCTCTCACCTCTATACTGTCATTACTCGACTTTCTTGACCAAGTCTCCAATACCTAGTCAAAATGCGTTACACCACTCTCACCGTTCTCGCTATTGCCCTTCTCACGGGTAATGCCTTGACTGGTAAGTGCTCTCACGGACATCGTATAGAGTCAGTGACTAACTATCTTTTTTCTAGCTCCCGCTCCTCAGGGCGGTGCTGGTGCCATCGGAGGTGGTAACGGGGGAGGTGCCGGCAATGGAGCCGGAGCCGGAGGCAACACCGGAGGCAACACCGGCAACACCGGCAATGCTGGTAACACCGGCAATGCTGGTAACACCGGCAATGCTGGCAACAACAACAATAACAACAACGCCGGCAACAACAACCAGCAGCCCCCTCCTCCCCGTCCTACCAACACCAACAACAACCCTAATAATGCCAACCCCAACAACGCAAACAACGGAAATGGTGCGAACGCTGGGAACAACGCCAACAACGCCGGAGCTGCTGGCAACAACGCCGGCAACAACGCCGGCAACGCCAACAATGCCAACAACGGCAATGCGAACAATGTGAACAACGGAGCTGCGGGTGCCAACGGCAATGCGGCTGGAAACAACGCAAACACCGCCAACAACGGCAACAACGCCGGCAACGGTAACTTCGCCAGAGCCGTGACCCCCAACCAGCAGCCTCCCCCTCCTCCGGCGAACAACAACCAGCCTCCTCCTCCCAAGCCCAACAACCGCAGAGCCGTGAACCCTCAGGCTGCTCCTCCCCCTCCTCCCAAGGACAACACGCCTCCCCCTCCTAAGCCCAACGGTGCCAGAGCCATCAACCCGAACCAGCAGCCTCCTCCCCCTCCCGCCAATGACAACACTCCCCCTCCTCCTAAGCCTAACAACCGCCGGGCGGTGAACCCCAACCAACAGGCCCAGGCTCCTCCTCCTCCCGCCAACGACAACACTCCTCCTCCCCCCAAGCCCAACGGAGCGAGAGCAATCAACCCCAACCAACAGCCTCCCCCTCCCCCGGCCAACAACGAGCAGCCTCCTCCCAAGCCCAACAACCGCAGAGCGGTCAACCCTCAGGCCGCTCCTCCTCCTCCACCCAAGGACAACAACACCCCTCCTCCTCCTAAGCCGAACAACGCCAGAGCCGTCAACCCCAATGCGCAGGCGCCCCCTCCTCCTCCTCCCGCGGAGAACCAGCAGGCTCCTCCTCCCAAGCCTAACAACGCCGCTAGGGCGGTGAACCCGAACCAGCAGGCACAGGCTCCTCCTCCTCCCCCGGCTAACGACAACACCCCTCCTCCTCCCAAGCCCAACGGCGCTCGGGCTGTCGACCCCAACCAGAGACCCCCTCCTCCTCCTCCTGCCACCAACCAGCAGGCTCCTCCTCCTGCTATCTAAGCGTAGCCTGTGACGAGGTCGCCAATGATAGTGACTGGTACTCTGTCAGGACTTGGGAGAATTAGTCGGGAATCATGTGGGACTGTAACTTATCAGAGCTTTGGAGACAGAAAGATGATCTGGTGGCAAAACGGTGCGAATGGAGAGGCGGCTAGGATTAATGAATGATGTATAACTCAGACTTGTCTTGCTCTGACTCGGACTTAGGATCTAGATTCAGGGCACATGTAACTCTAAAGGAACATAACAGACTACTATTGTCTCGAAAAAGAATATCTCCTCACCTGTGACTGATAATTTGCAGGTTTGATGGACTTGCTAGAGACTAGTACTATAGCTGTCTTCAACTCAAGGAGCTCACATCAAGTACTTCTAGATTCAAAGTGTTATTAGGAAAATTCGAGACTTGTCGATGGACGATATAGATGGACATTGTCTCAGATGATAACTCTTAGCCACTCAAAGCTCCCGACTCAATCCCCCCTCAACATCACAAGCAATCCATTGAAAGCCTTCTTCCTCTCCTCCTCCCCACAAGCGTAATGCTTTGCCTGCCCAATAATGATATCATCCACCTCCCCCTTCTCCAACTCTTCCCATGTCTCGTCAATGAACTGCTCCAGCGGCATACCCACACCAGCCCGTCCCGCTGCGACCAGGTCCGCCTGCCGCGTATGCAGCTCAGTCTTGACAGCAGGCGGAACGATCTCAATGACGCGGATGCTCCCGGTGTGAGGCCCGCGATCGGCGAGCTGAGCGCGCAAACTCCAGGTTAGCGATCGAAGTGCGGCTTTGCTAGCGCAGTAGTTTGCGCAGCGGGGCATGGGCACGATGGCCAGGCCCGAGGTCACGAGTATTACGGCGGTCGACGTGGAGAGGGACTCGAAGTGGGGGAGGATGTGCGTGGTTGCGATGAGCGGGGAGAGGTAGTTTAGGTTTAGCTCGTTTTTGGCTGTTTCTAGGAGGGCGGGCGTGAAGTCAAACGTATTTTGGACGCCTGCGTTGAGAATGAGGCAGTCTAGCGTGGGATACTTGGTTGTCATTCTGGGTAGTTGTACATAATCAGTCGATGTACAGCGTTTAGGTAGTGTATTTGAAGACGAATATCTGAATGAGGCGGGGAAGGAATAGGTCTAGGAGTTAGAGCGGATCAAAGTATTCAAATGTACTTACTCTTTGATCCATAATTCAATGCCATCGATATTAGAAACATCGTAGACTTCGGTGGCAACTTTCGAGCTTCCATGCTTGGAGAGTATTTGCTCCAGGCGATCTGCGCGGCGACCCACTGCAATAACAAAGACACCGTTCGCGACCAGACGCTCTGCTAAAGCATAGCCAATGCCGGATGTGGCGCCAGTGACGAGAGCCGTCTTGTATGGAAAAGGCATCCTTTGGTCTCTGGACTTCTTGGAACTTGCTTTGATTGCGGTGTTTTTGGAAGACGAAGTAGTAAGGCCTAGTAGACATGTTCAATAGTCACCAGTACCATATTTGGAACGGCAACTGCGAAACTTCTTATGCGATCTGATTTTGGCCCAATGACCCTAGAAAGGCTTCTCCAAAATACAATTTGGTTCAAAATGTCGGAGGAAAATATCACAAAACGCCGATAAAGTTGTTATTATCACCCTAACACGCGCCCGTTTTTGGTTACCTATCCGATCCAGATAGGTAATCGCCAAGCATGTGCCAAAGAAAAGCCGAGCGACGTTTGAATCGAGACATGAACCCTGCAAGTGCTCCCGAAGGTCTGGATCAGCGCCTAGTAGTATTAACCCCAACGGGCTAGCGTTCCGTAGTTGTGAACTCTAAAACTCTAGTCAGACGGAACATCATCTGAACTTTTGAAATCAAAGGAATTAATTGAAGTTTGCAGTCCGTATTCAGTGAGATTTCGAACCTACAGGTCGCCACGCTTCTTTTGTGGTACCCTTATGGAATGAAACTTGCGCAGAGCGGTGGCATCTTTGCCCACGGCCGGAGCCTATGGCATTCTACGGATCGGGCCGACCACCTCGGACAATTCACAAATAGGCCTCTACCGAGCTCCGTCATTGTCAATAGTGTTGACAAGCCGCATTGCCAAATTACCTTCATTCCGGGCGAGTCTGTTGAATCAGTGTGCAGACACAGGATCTTGACCTACATACACAGCTCCATTCTTCCTCACAGCTTCAAGGCCCTGTGGAAACCGAAAACGAGCGCAAATTCCTCTCAACTTCCGAGCCTTTGCTAGCCAAGCAAGTGGGTGACAAAATGGGATATCGGCAAAAAAATCATATTACCCACTTACAACCTGTTCATAATTCTTAGCTTTCTTATTCTTCTTTTTATTCTTCCTATCGATATTTCTACTATTACTTCTATTCTCCATAGACTCACTGAAGATTACTCCCTGAAAAGCACTCCGTAAAGAATAAAGAATAGTAGGAAAAGAGCTGAAGTCATAGGGTGGCAACTGATCATGTCACTCACTTGCCAAGTATCTACCACAGGATTTATGATCAACGAGTTTGATGTTATCTTCATTAAGCTGCAATAGCATAGCTACCGACCATGGCATACAGAGCCCAATAATCTGCAAGTTTACCTGACGAAATCAGTTGAAAGACGTCACTCGCCAACTTGATTCCGTGTTCCGCCATACGCAGAAGAATCTGCAAGATCCATTCCTTCATATAAGAGTCCTCCGTCAGACAAAAGGAGAGGTACAATGGCGTCAACATTGTACAGCAATGTAGCCTCTGTAATGGTGGTAGGGTATATACTGGTAGACTCGTGGCGTCACCCCCTATCAAGAGCAAAAACTGGGGCACGGCGGCGCACAAGTGCCGATTGAGTTCCCGGATAATCTCCCGGGTCTGACTCTTGATGGTGTGATCTTCGTCGTGGCCCATATGTTGAATAATGCTATTCAGCTCCAATCGCATCATCCGAACAGCATTAGTCACCTGCGTCGCGTGGTGACTCGGATAGACGTCGTAATACCGTCCAAAGATGAGCGGGTTATACGCAACCGTGAAAGTCCGCGTAGCCTTCCACGAGCGCTGGAGCCGCTCCTGCACAAGGGCCATGTGCTCGTCCAAGATCTTGGCCCGACGCAGCACCACATTCGGATAGGCTGCGCCCGAGGCCAGGCTCTGCGTGTAGGCGCGGAGGTTGACGATGCCGACGACGAGACCCGTGAAGCTCCATTCAGCGTCTCGGACGTAGCTGTTGAGGTCCTCGCGCAGGGCCAGCAGCGAGGGCGGCACGGGGACGCCGGCGATGCCGCAGCTCTTCATGAGGGCTACGGCGGCGTTATTGGCTAGCTGGCAGGTGGTCGGGTTGGAGAAGTCGGTGTTGGCGCGGTCGCAGACCATGTGGAGAGCGCCCCGGGCGTGGCTTAGCCACGATGCGGATTGGTGCTCGTGGCGGTTGGCAATCTTCTCGTAAAGGTCTAGGAGAAGTGCTGACTGGACGACTTCGTCGTTGTTGCTGTCATGTTGGAAGTCGCTGCTGTTGCTGGTGTTCAGTGCCGATCTGACGCTTCTGATGGCAGCGACGTATTGCTTGCTGGCAAGGAGGAGTAAATCATGCCGGTTGAAGTGGAAAGACATGAAGGCGAGACTAGCTGCGCCGAGACTAATGTGTAAGTGGCCATCGGGTGGGGAGGTCGTCAGGAGAGCGGGGAGAGTGTCGAAGGTGTGGCTGAGCCCGACAACGTAGAGGGAGAGGAAGGCGTCGCGGGAGATGTCCTCCCATGTGAGATGAGGAGGGTCCCGTATCGAGACGTGAGAGCAAGAAGCAACAGCAGCGGTCAATCGGGCCGAGACCTTTGAAGCCGTGGTTTTGGTCTCGTCACGGAAGAGAAGTTGAGTAAAGTCGCGGTACCCATGACAGCTCAGTTTGACTCTCCGACACTGGCCGCATCCTCCAGGCGCGAGGTCGCACTACAAGTTGGTCCCGTCGATTAGCTCGCAGAAATCACAACTGCCGAAGACAGTTACGTGCTGATCCAGGGGTTATTGTTGAGGCATATCATACCCGGAGCTTCCTTTTTCTGCAGGGGAAACAATATTTCGACGGTCGACCGTTATTGACCATTGCGCGGCAAGCGAACACCGATGATTCGTATCTACCCAACTTCCAAAAGGAGGAGGTGTAGAGGATAGAAAAGTAATGGACTGAGTGCGTCATGAACTCCAGTTCGTATCCTGATCATTATGTCTCATGGAGTGTCCTGGTGGCCAGCTGGCGGCCAGGTGTCGATCTGGGCTCGCTCTCGGTCTTTTACATGGCTACCAGATAGTCTGAGTGAACGTTATGGTCAATGAGTCAGCCGTTGCAGGTTAAGTTTACATGGCTTCATATCTGACGGATTGTTCTTTATTAATAACGGGTCAGTATGTATACCATAACATCAGAGGCCGAGTCCGCCTCGAAGAGCCAAAAGGCTCACAATCAGGACGCCGCGGCATACCCCTGGAAGCTAATTGCCATTGTCTTAGAGACTAGCGTAAAGTCAAGCTTTAGGGGAACACAGTCACCACTATCCGTACTCCTCACCCAAGCTATGATATCTCCAGTCTTTGTTCACATATCCGGCATAGTGAAACGGTGGAGCAACTTAGATGTCACAGAATCTAAGATGAGGCGCAAGCCCTTTAAGATTATAAGTGGTTGCAGAATTCGGCCATGATCCATCTGACACTGTTTTCATGAACACACAAGTCCTCACTTAATCACCCCCAACCAGAGCCTCACATCGAAAATGGGCGAGAGAAGTTCCGAGGACGGGATCGGCCCCGGACACCCAGCCTGTAATTTCCGACAACATCATCAGAATAAGCTCAAAGCCTCGGCCTTTATCATCATAACTTCATCTCGCAGGCGCTTCACAAAAGGAGGCTCAAGCAGCAGAACACGATTCCCCAGAAAATGCTCCGCGCGCCGACTCCACGCCACAATCAAAAGATTCGCCAGCGTCATATTCTCCTCATCCTTGAGCTCCCACAAGTCCTCGCGACAAGCATACATCTTCTCAATGACAGCCCACGTCCTCTCCGCCAAGGATCCGGACACCCGGTTCTGAAGCTGCGCTCCCAGGTAGTAAAATGTCTGAATCTTAAAGTCGAGGTCAACGAGCCACGCAAACTGGCGGCCCGCGAGCCGCCGCTGCTCGAGCAGGATCTCCAGCGCCACCAGGCCGACGTTGAAGAACTTGTCTTCCGGGCCGTGTATCTCCGTGCCCCATTCCGGCGCGGCCTCGAGTGGCGTGATGATAATCTGGACAATGGCAGCGAGCGAGGTGCGGGCGTAGAGTGCCATTGCGTGGAGCGGGTTCGCGGCGGAGTCGGAGAGGAGACGACGCTCGAGGGGCCCCAGCGTCCGGTCGAACTTTTGTAAGGCATCTTGTATGGCGGTGACGAAGGGTGAGCTAAAAGGGTGCGGCGAGGGTATGGCAGCGTGCGCCGAAGCCGAAGCCGGGTTTGAGGAGGCCTGGCCCCAGAGCACCTCATCGACGGACGGGATCTGCATAGCCATGGCGAGTGCTTCTGTTTCGTATGTATGTACACAGTAAGACATCTCTGATGGACCTTCTCGGACACTGGGTGCTTCCTTCATAGAAGGATGTAGGTCTTCGTCGTTGATATTGAGCGGGATGAGCGTGTCCCGGCTGGATGGTAGCACCTTGGCGCTAATGCATGAGGCGGCACTCGTTTTGGCCTCTATAAGAACGGTTTGCCACCATAGACGTCGTCTCATTTCTATTTGGAAGGGTGAGAAGCCGAGACGCGTCCCGTCGATATGGAGACCGAGACGGTGAGCTATGTTCATGACGATACCGTTGAGGATCCATGGGTCTACCGTATCTCTCAAAGTTCGTTGGTGTAGCTGCGTTACAATCAGCCACGTGCCATTGGTAGAGACAATCCAAAGCATGATGCTCTTCAGATGAGGTACTCACTGAATAAAATATCAGGCTCCTTATCGTATCTTCGTTGAACCGTTTCAGATAGTTATATCGTGCCATGGCAGCCTTAAAGCCCCTAGACAAGACCGTCGAGGCATCCTTCTTGGACCAGCGTAGCATGTCCCAGTGCTCCTTTTGCGAAAGAGAACCAGATGCTGCGAGGAAGATGGAGAACAAAAGCCCCTGTGTGACGGGCGGGATGGCGTGAAAGTTGGACACTGCATCTGTAATGTTGGCTTGGAATGTCGGAACGTGAAGTATCTTGGTGACAGGATAGACTCTGTCCAAGAACACTCTCCACAAGACGATGATGTTAGGTGGAGATGGGACGCAGTTGTAGGAGAGCCCCGAGGCGGGAGATATGCCTATTGAGGCATGGTGCTGATTGAGGAAGGCGAGAGCAGGTAGCCATGTCGACTGCTCGCTTTCCACCTCAAAAAGGGCACGTATGGTCTGTTCCTATCATGTTGACCCTATGTGAGTATAAAACAAGGCTGATATGGTATGTGTATGCACGAGGAAACGATCACAGCAATGAAATCGTCTTCAGGACCAAGTGCTGTCGAGCAATAGGAAGGAAGATGTTTACTTACATCCTCGCGAGTCGCAGACGCCGTTTTGCTGTCACGGAATTCGACCCCGTTTTTGGTCTGTACGAGCCATCCTGGCGACTGGACTTTAGGTCTATGATAATCGTGGTTCTGGTCGTCTATTGGAGATTCTTGACCGGTCAGGGCGGCTGGCGTTCCATTGGCGAGATAGATTGGCTTCGATCCCATACATTCCTCCAAAAGCGATTCGATGCTCGCAAGTTTGTCGCGTAGCTCATAATGGTTCTTCCTTCTAGGCTTGCGTGGACCCGATGGTGGTGGAGCAAGGCAATGGCGGCCATGCTGCGTGGGAGTTCATGTTAATATAAAGAGGGAAGTGGTGGAGGAGGATGGAAGATGGCACGAATGAGATACAAGTAGTAGCAGCAAGAGCTGCGAGGGAAAAGGAGAGTTTTACTAAAGACAACACATACTGTGATGCATTCTGAGCAGGGGTACTTTCGGTCGCATTTTAGTTTCCGCTGCCGGCACTCTACACATGCAGGGTCGCGCTTCAGGGGCCTGTCACTCAGGGCCCGCGCAGCCACCTCGTGGCTACCTTGTTGTTGGCTGCCGACAGTCGCCATGGTTGGGTCCTCCATACTTTGTCGGCACACAGCGGAGTCTTGGCGTCGAGTTGCAGGATGTCAAGTGCGGACGGGACGGGACGGCGAGGCGGTCTGGTATGGGAGATGAGCGAATCGGACGATTTTACACAAACTTTACAAAAAAAAAAAGAGGGGGATCTGGGGACAAGACATATGTCGTAGTCAAAAGATTCGTAAATAATAAAAGGGGAAATCTAGGGTTTTCGCACGACGTTCTCTTACGATCGGGTCTCGTAAGGCAGACTCTGGACGGTGGGGCAGGGAGATCTCCCGGGTCCGGAAATCTTTTGTTGTCCGAGGCCCCGCCCCGAACCGGCAGATGAGTGGATTCTCCCAACGCCAAAGTGGGTACTCGTACCCGTACGAGTCTAGGAATGTTCACCACCTGCGTAAGCTCAAGGAACTAACCCTTGAGCAGCTGAGGCTCTTCAGGTGGCGCTTGTTGATTGAAATTCCTTAATTTAGTTCTGTAATCCATGATTGGATAATGGGTACCTACCTGCGATAGTTACGAATGATGGGATTAGGCATTCACAATCACGACTGCCCTAGCCTCCTATCGGGCAACGCTGTTAAATGACAGCAGCCATGTCACTGTTCGACTGGGGCTGAGCAACTCATTGGCAAATAAGAATCGCTTGTTGACTCAGGCAATCCCGATACCTGAGAATGCTTGAGAGCCGCATTGGTCACTTTTACTTTGCGTGACAGACCACGTAGGCTTAGTACGAGAAGTGTAATAGGCAACCTGAGAGCGCAAGAATCCAAGTTTCAATAGGAATTTGTATCGCCATAGAGATAGTTGTATTTGCCAACTGAGATGCATCTTGTTGTGGCTTCTTTGTGAACACTCCTGAAACTAGCACAAACAGCTCCAGTCTGAGCCGTGTCATTGTGAAGTTACAATCCTGTATGATGTATCCTGGAGTTGGCATTCCTGTCAAACGGTAGCTGGTCCGAACCACTTGATTTGAGGGGTGGCGAAGATTCAATTGGCATTTATTGGCATTCTACGCAGTACCGAATAAAGGATGCCTCAATAGCAGGTCAGACGGCTTGCTGGATGTTGAGAAAGGGACCGTTGATAGCCCCTAAGATGGCCTGGACTCGCGGTCGTATTGGAATCCCATCTCGATACCTGGAGATGCATATCGTCAGTGTCGTCGTATCGAAACAAAAAATCTGACATGGTCAAGTATCCAAAGTCCCCTCCTTCTGAGCCTCTTCGTTCGTTCATCTTTTTCCTACTTCTCTGCATCTCGCTTCCATAGCATGTTCAACTGATAATTAACACTACGTTCAACCATCAAAAACCGAGTTTCATCGGTTCACCTCTCTCTATCCATTACATATCCTCATACTCTCCAACACAAACCAAACGAGTTACAATGGTACATAACAATGCCTCACCCCCTCCTACTCAACTTAGTACTCCTCCTTCTCAACCTGCCCAATAGGATACACCGCCTACGCCACTACCTGACTCACCTAACTCAACTATCTTCCCCCTCGCCTTCACCCCCCTTCTCGTTCTACCCACCTTCTCGCCTCTCACTTCTCAAGCCTTATCACGCCATCACCACTCTCTCCGAAGTCCCAAGCTACTTTTTCCCGCGCAAAACTCACATCATACCTCGTAGGGCTGCTCCATGAATGCCCTTTATCATACTTTTTTATACTCACCTCCTGACCCCGACCCATCGTTACCGCAGCAATTTCGGTAACACTCAAGTACCTCGCCCTCTGTTCTGTAGTCTGCTACGAGGCCGTCGCTGTACCCTTGAATCTTGATCCGTTCGGATCTTGAATCGCTAGTGGCTCAGATTATCGGCGCCAGCTCGATGACGATTGATGAGCGGCCGCTACCTGAACCGCGCAACGAGAATCACAGTGAATATCGCTGAGAAGGCTTTTTCGGACGTCGTAGCGTTCCTTGTTGTTAACACTGTGATAGTATTCCGAGTTTGATGATTACTCTTCATCCATGTCATGAGAAACAAGTTCTGCATTCAAGAAGGGAGGTCCATGGCCTCGTCTCCGTGCATGGCTCCTGCTCTACCAGCTGCTAACGACATCAGGCATATGGCCCTAGTTCGCAATAACGACGATGTACCGCTTTCCAGCGCGTATAACGACGCCAAAGCACGTGGGACGAGCCTGAGTCCATGTGTAAGCGCTGAGAGTTTCACCGACGTGGCCATTTTGACCCGCTGCGCTTACAAGTTCTAAGCTGTATTACTCTCCGCAATGGTTTCAATGCCTGTTCGACTCATATTGTATCTCTGAATCACCCTTTACTTTTACCCGCGGAGTAGAAAGAACCTCAACCGCAACTGCGATATCCAAAGAGATTACTACGTGTTGAGCTGGAGGTTCCTCAGGTTGGACGCTACAAATAATATCGTTTTGCGACCCGGGCCGTACAAGTTAATTGCACTCAGGCATCCTTCTTAACTCGTCCTGAAGTGAGAAAGCCGAAGAAGAGCAAAGGTGATGATCGTGAAGAGCACAGGGTTTACCAGATGAAAAAGTATCAACTGGTTACAATTCTAGTGGGGAAATGAAAATGATTTCCTAGATTTATACTCTCTCTCTTTCTCTCTCTCTCTCTCCTCTCTCTCTGTCTCTCTCTCTCTCTCTCTCTCTCTCTCTCTCTCTCTCTCTCTCTCTCTCTCTCACCAATTCACAGCCTTGGCCGACAGTGCTGCTATGAACCTTTACACTATCCTCGCCAGAATAGCAGCGGCCCTCAAATCTTTCCATTGTGTTGCTTATACTGAATAATACGAGCCGGGAGAACAGACCATCTCGATGAATCGCTTTAGATACCGGCCATACGGCCGTAAAGCGAGACTCCTTGATGTATTCTACTCAGTCGAGCCATATCTAGGAATCGGGCTCATGATTACTAATATCTACACAAGGTACCATCAAATCGATCAATGCCAAGTGTGCTTCTGTTCGCATGGCCCGATGGAAGAACTTCTGATATCATGCCTTTCTGAAGATGTTTTTGACGATACTCATTCCACGGGCAACCCTTGGAGATTAATGATGTAGTAATGTCTGTATGAAAAGCGCAATCGCGGGGGCCATGTAATCGTATGAGTTGAGGAGGCTGTGCCGGTATCTATTTCTCGATAATCCTCATCTGCAACGCGCCGGCACGAGTCTTGAAATATGTGGACCCACTGCATCGGTAACCTTTGTGCCTATGTACCAGTTCTAGACTCGATCTACTCAGCCGCCCAAGTTCTCGTTCATCTCGTGGTGTCCAATCAAACGGTGCCGCACGTACGCAGACGTTGCCCCCAAACTAGTCTTCCATACCGCTGCCGATCAGAGACACCAATATGCGCGGTTGACAGTTGCCACCATCTCCGTTCAGATGGTGGGGAAGGGGGACATGAAGAGCAAATAAACAAGTACTAAGAGCTGAGATCGCTACCGGGATCCTAGATCTCGGGTCCGAGACGATCGTGTTCTAGAAAGCGGGAGCATAAGGGGTCGCACCGAGCCTCATCTCAGTCTTTCGCCACCAACGCCTGTTGGAAAAGAATCAGGAGGGCGCCACAATTTGTCGTTCGTTGCGGCCGCGCCCGGGACGCCGCCTCTTCCCCACTGAGTAGGTAATTCGGGGGAAGCGTTGCGGCACGGTAGCACCAGGTCCTCCTCACCAGCAAGACCGATCTCCCGAGAATCCTCAGTGGCCAATGAGTAGTAAATCGGATGCCCGAAGGGAAGAAAAGATGGGCGGCAAACCTGAGATTAGGTTGGGAAACAAAGCTTTCTCTTAGCGCGCTTCCTGTATCTCTGCAGTGAACCCGAACAAGCGGTCTTCTACACAGTATGCTTTTCCTGCTTCGTTTGTGGGCAGTTACCCAGATGATGGTGGGGGGAGTGGAAGGCAATGCGACAGCCGACTGAGTTTGGCAACGCCGATCTCAAGATCGGGCTCACTTGCTTGTGTGTGCTTGGCAGCTTTGTCCAGGGGAAGGCTATGGGGTTGGCCCTGGCAGCCCATGTGATATGAATACCACTGTTTGCCGGATCTGCAAACTTCCAGTTCATCCCCTACAAAGAGGGGATCCCGGTCAGCAAACAACGTTTGCCATGTTTGTTCTCTGGTGGAGGCCTTTCGGCTAGATGGATGGTTCCAAGAGCACAATCCGAAGCGATTGCAATAGGTGATTGGTCGCGATTTGTCCATGTGAGTGTGCCAGGACAACCCCAAGCTCCTTTCGCGTCGGCAAGAGCCCGCAGTGCAGACAAATTACAGCGAGGAGAATTCGCAGTGCCCCAACTGGGCCACGACCGTTGCTTCGCCACTGGGCCAACGGGAAGATTGCCTCGATCCTGGTCCATCTGTGAGATCGAACTTTTGATCTGTCACAAAACTGGCGGGTGCCCTTGGTGCCTGTCAAGTTTGCTCCGGGCTGAATCTCCAACATCTCCCCATCGAATGGGAGGCGGGGAATGGCGGCAAGCAAAGCCTTAGATAGCCTGGTCCAGTAGAGGCCGAGGTGAATGGTGAGTAACCTCGTTACTCGCTTGGGTGAAAACTAGTCGCCTGCAATAGATCAGCTGCCAAGCGCTATGCAAGAGCTCCTCACGTTCTTGCGAGGGACAGACGTTCGCGGAGCAGAAGCACCGGAGCAAGTGAAGGCCACATGGGCAACAGGGGTGATGAGTCTTGTCGGCACGCGACAGCTCAAGTTTACTAGCAGTCAGTACGGACTGTGACGCCAGGGGATGGCTTCGCCTCCGGTCCAATGGTCTAGCTCTTGGTGGGTTTACTGCTTTTCGAATTACACTCCCCTCCATGTCGTGCGCGTGGTGCCCGAGGCGAGGGTCTAGGCGGGTAGATCCACATCGATGGTGAATCGAGGCATTGTGACGGGTATCGAATGAGATTCTGCTAGATCTGCATAAACCGCGAGATGCGGAAAGATGGTGTTGGGAATGGGAATTTGACAGGTTTCCAGGTTTCGCTATCGTTTTGGACCGCGAATTTGATCGAAGATACCATCTCCCCTTTGTCTGTGGCAACTTCCAAGTGGCTGGAATGGGCGATCAAGGTGCGTTCGGGAGATGCGACGGGCGAGAAAGGGGCGACGACCCTGCACGAAGGGTCCTTGGGTGCTCCCGATCCACGCTAGCGATGCGGCTCCCAAAGATCGGGGACTCAATGCTTATTCCACAGTCGACCGGTGGCGTTACTGATTGGCTGTGGGTTTCCGGTTAGCGCCGGTGAAGTAGAGGTGTCCAGAGGCCGGTGTCCGGTGCTCAAGACGGAGCTGCCGGTGTGGATCGCTCCGCGCTGTGGCCCGTCTTTGTAGTGTTTTCCCCGTCGACGATGCCCGGCTGCGCCGATTGACGGCCGGCAGACCCCATGCAAGACGACGACTGTCTTACAACTCTGGAAAAGTGATGTGTTTCGCCGTCGGCCCTTCGCCGCACAACTGCTGAGGGCCGACTGACGTCATACCGCTGGGAAAAAAGTCGAGGACTGGCGAGGGGTTTTTGCAAAGAAGAATCAGGGTCGCATAGGGCAATGCGAGTCTGCCTTGATTTCCGTCATAATCGTGAGTCGTGGGATTTGTGCAGGTGGACTTCTGTGATCGCCGGACCCTGAATTCCGAGAAAGAGACGCAGCAGCATCCTGCGCCATGGACAGGCGTGCCTGGCTGACATGTGCGGAGGCCGTGTCCGAAATCGATAATGATCTTCGAACAAGGTAGCAAACACCTGCAAATCTGGTCAGACCAGTCGTGGGCGTCGGTGGCGACTTCCAGCAATAGGCAACTGGACAGCTCCTGTGTACCCCGTAGCTGCCAACCATATAAGAGAGAGTCAAGTCAGCAAAGAGCGTCACAGTGTTGGGCTGCCCTTATCCTTGGACCACCTCCTGGCTCCGAGGGGGGTGTGAAGCAGTCAGGGGTGACGTGCCCTTGGTGTCAGGGTTGCCCTGCGCGTAGTTCGGGAATGACGGAAGAGGGGAGCACGAATGACCAATGAGCAACTGTCAAGTGGAGATAGATGTACTTCCAGCGGCTCTAACTGGTCAGGGCAATTACGCCTCCGAACCTGGCCCAACGGGCGACTGGATGTGAAGGTGAAATGTGAAGGGTATCCGTACATTCTACTGCGAGAGGTATGCACAGTGGGCAGAAGGTTTTGAGGGGCCAGGGGGGTGATCCAAGGAAAATTGAAGAAGGAAATAGAACTTGCAGAATTGACAACTGATGATCGTGTCCGACGTCTCTTTTCGGAACGAAGACGGCTCTGTCCATAGCGGTGAGCTGGTCCTGATGCGACAGGCCAATAGATTTTTTGTTCAAGCATCTAGTTGGCAATTGTGGTTGGCTGATCCAAGACCATGACCGTATGTGGTTGTAAGTGTGCGCATCTATCCCTATGCTAGACAATACTGCGTCGCAAGGTATGTTGTTAGGCGAAGCCATTTCCGTTGAAGAACACTGTGAATCGGCGATGAAGAATCGTAAGGGAGGCTATGCATTCGCGCGCCATGATGGAAAAAACTGAGCCGAGTTTTTTTGAATTTGCCTAATTGGAATTTTTGGGAGGGAAACGGTCAGATAATACGGTAAGTTGGCATAGTCGGGCTGGTGCCTGTGGCCGCCAAATGCGTCGATGACACAGCAAAAGCGAGATCGCGGCTTCATGATAATGCGGACTCCCCTTGACATGACTGGTCGTCTGGCGGCCCGTGTGCTGCATGAGCATTGGCTGCCGTAGCTCACTCGCGAACTCGTGGATATCATTTTGGCGAATGAGCGCGAGCTTTTACGATATTCAGATGGATCATGATGGCCCTTCGTTGCTCTGTTTTTCAGTCTTGTTCGTTGCCCAAGGTGGACGCGGACCGGGATAATGAACAGGCCCTCAATCGCGCTGTCCTTTTGTGCAAAGCGCGAAATATGTTTTAGTCGAAATAACCTTCAATGTTGTATGCATGGTTATCTGTGTGAGATTTAATGCTTCTATGCTGTTCGTCATCAGCTGGATCCTTCTTTTCGGCTTGAGATTCGAAGGATGGTGGTTGTGGTGGTTGTATGTAAGTCCAGTGTTGCAAATCGCATTTGGACTTCAGGCGCAACAACACACGCCCAAGGGAGTGGGTGTGTCGTGACGTAAGCTGTGCCTTCTCAATCCGTATTGGCTCAAAAAGTGACATGGTGGCTGGGGATGAATGTCACTTGTTGCTGCCTCGGCCACGAGCGTGGCATGTCACTCGCTGCGCTGTGCTCGGTCCCGGTCGTAGAAGCTCCATGAAATTTCTGTGGGGGTACCTACCAGTAGGTGCCACGATGTGCAGCTGTGCACGGATGGCTGCAACCGCTGTCAAAATAATCTATGGAGTACGGAGTATGTGGGAGAAAAAAAAAAAAAGCCTTCACTATGAGACGTTGGATGCATGCTATCTAGTGAAGCCATGATGCTGGTCTCGCTCTGCAGTTCAAATACCACTGAAATGATTGAGAAGACGCATTTGAGTCTACTCGTCCTTTCAACTCCAGTCTACAACAGCGAGCGACCTGATGGTATCCAGAGACGCGGCAAAAAGGTGGGCTTGGAATTTGAAAGAACCTACCTTAGGTAGGTAGCCAGCCCGTAACGGCCAGGACCTTTACCTTACTCTTGCTGTGGGAAAATGCGAGGTAGGGAGGTACCTCCTACCGCCTTCGAATCAAGGGTCTCGACAAGGGGGTCAGGCGCGACCAGCGACCTGTCTGGTAATATACCCGGGCAACGAGGAGAGAACCAAGGTATAAAGAAGGGTTTTTCCTGATATACTGATTTTATCTGCTCTACCTAATTGTTGTGGCTGTCGGCGTTTACATACCGGCGATTGCTACCCAAGTTGAAGATGCACATGAACATCCACGTGACTGGAATGGCGGGCGATGTGTGTTCGGAGCAACAAGGTCTTGAACGTGAAGGCTCGGACTAATGCAGAGGAAGGAATGAAGCGCCGGTGGCAGTCTGAATTCTGGAAGGGGGTACGGAGCCGGAGGACCTTCTCACGCTTCCTACGCAGTAAGGTGCACCACCATCCAAAGTTGCCCAAAGGCCTAGGTGCGTCCATCGCCCTTTCCAGACCTGCGGTGGCCTGCCACCATTGTCTGGATTGTGTCTGGACTCTGCAGGCAGTGTCGGGGGCCGGCACACACCACAACCACACACCCACTGAGACGACACCAGTGACCAGCGACCAGGGCAGCAAGAGCAACTGTCCTCGGGTCTTGTCATTGGCACACCCCCTCTGCCAAATAGACGCTGAGAAGCCACACCCCTTCTCTACCCGGTCACTAGCGCCCCACTTGCCTCTTCGATTGACTCTGATCCCGAGAACCCTGTCAGGTCCTGGAGATCAGACCAAGCAGCTTGCGAGCTGCTGTGGGTCCATACCTTGTCCGCCCCGCACCATTCAACCAGCGACCCGAGCGGCGTGAACGTGCCCTCACCCCATACATTTTGGCTCTTATCCCGGCGACAGACATGTTTTTCTTCCTCGAGCCCTGGGCTCTGCATTTGCCATTACCCACAAGTCAGACGCCTGCCCTGCCCTGCGCTGCGAACAAGAGATACTTAGCTGTCCTGCGAAACGAATCGTCTTTTCAAGTTTCCCCTCAACAAGACCGCTGTCCGTCGAGGAAGAAAGTCGCGGCCTTGGTGGCAAAAAGGTCATGAGAGCGGGCTGCTCCTCTCGAACCACCAACACCAGCACCAACACCACTTACTCTCTTCAACCCTCACTCAGAGCTGAGCTTCTCAGGCTTTGCGACACATCGCGAACTGCGGGACAGAACGACAGACGGGAAACACATTGGTCCTCAGGATTCAAATTAGCTGCAGTCTTACACTGTGCGTGTTTCTCTTCTTAACGTGAGTGCTACCCTCTCACCGTGTCGGCTTCTGACGGAGGTTGTCGTCATACCTTTTTCCCAGCATTCGATCGATCGATCGATGCCTCAACCAATCACAGCCCACCTGCCCACTCGACATATACACTCCTGTACCTACACAATTTCAGGGTCCAGCACTTGAGTAGCCAGCCATCCAACATCAACTAATCCACAGCCTACAAACAGTGTTCCTCTCGAAATCCAGCATCAACATTCCCCCCGTCATCCACTTCATCGAAGTGATCACTACCGACAAAACGGCTTGCACAACGACAACCCGAACTCCGACTCCATGTCGCCTGAATACTTCGCATAGCAACGCGAGCACCGACGCAGAATCTGCCAATTCAGCTAGGTCTCTTGAGGTGCCCAAGATGCCCGACGCCCAGCCTACGTCTGAAGGCGGGCGCCCACCGAAGTCGCCGAATGGGCACCCGCTACCACGCCGAAGTTCGCCTGAGCATTCAATCACATTGCGCAACCACCGATTAGCACACGAAGCAACTGAGAAAGCTGCGTTAACGCGAGCCCTGGCCGCTGCCAGCCCGGAGTCGTCATCATCACCTAACAGACAGTCTTCTGGCGAGAGCCACAATACCGGCCCTAGCGACCCGGAGAAATGGTTCGATCAAAATAATGAGAATCCCACGACAACGTATGCTGGCGCAATGGACGGTAAGCGCCCTTGAGCCATCTTTTTGGGAGAAGGTCTAACTCAGAGTCAGTTGATCCCCCGTTCTTCCAGAAAGAGAGCGATTCCTCCAACGACGACGCGAAACCCTCAGCCTACCCGACACATCTGAGACCACCGATGGACGGAATGATGATCAGGGCCAACAAGCCGAGTGCCACGCACAGCAGCAGCGCTGACGATTATCGAAGCGTAATTGACGATTTGACAGTTGAGATCAAGAGGCTGAGGGACGAATTGAAGCGTTACAAGCAAAAAGGACCAGAATTGATGAAGAGAGACAAGTTGTTCGAAATCAAAGTCCATGGGCTTCCCAAGCGGAAGAAGAGAGAACTGGAGAGTACATTACGCGAGTTTGCATCTGGCCTGGAAAGCAGTACCCCCAGCGCCGAAGCTTCGTCGTCTCGAAAGAAGTCGAGGCACAACGCTCATTTGCATTCAGGTTCTGGTTACGTCTCGAAGCATGCATCATCTTCTTCAGGCTCTCACTCGAGGCCGGTTGACAGTGCATATGCCTCGATGTCAACTGGGGCAAACTCATCTGGCACACACCTCGCCCGGCCATCCATTAGCTCCAGAACCAAGTCATCGGAGCAGAAGGTGGAGAACTACCTGAAGGACATTCCGGAGGGATTATATCCGCGACATATGGTTTTGACGGAAAAAGACCGGAAGAAGTTGATTGTTCGTCGGCTGGAGCAGATCTTCACGGGTAGAATCAGCGGACGGAATCTCGCTCGTCCGCAGCCAAAGTCCGCAGCAAACATTGCCTCATACGCCCCGATTATGGTGGAGCCGACAACCGGCAACACCACCACTCATCACGGGCCCTCTACTGTGCCCGCCGGATACTTCGAGCCGTCCCGCGAGGCTCCTATACTTGCATCCGATGGGAAGAAGAACGTCGCCAAAGATGGTGAATCATCAAACTCGAATGGCGATCAACGGGATTCTGGTGGCAATTGGGCGTCCGCGGCAGATGCAAGCAGCACTTCGCCGCCGGATCCGCCGCCGCCAGAGCAGCGTCCCACCAGACCGCTCGATCTCGACCCGGATCGCATGCAAAACCCAACCGCCAATATGGACTACATTCGTCACTTGGGCCTCGCCCCTCCCCATCTTACGGCGCTGATGACCGATGGCGATGTGTCTCCGGATGCTGACGGCTGGGTTTACTTGAACCTGCTTTGCAATATGGCTCAATTGCACATGCTCAACGTTGCCCCCGATTACATCAGGAGTGCAGTGTCTGAGAAGAGCACGAAATTCCAACTTTCACATGACGGTCGGAAAATCAGATGGCGCGGTGGTACCGAGGGAACCAAGTTCAGTAGCGACAGCTCAGGTACTACCTCTCAGCTCAGCCGCTCCGACGAGTCCGACGAGGCACAACTAGACAACCAGAGCAAGAAGCGCAAACAACGCTCGGGGAAGAGTGGTCCTTATTCCACTTCATATGGTAAAAATTCGTCCGACCAGTCGAAATCGGAGTATCCAATTCCATCGGCGGATACTTTCCACTACAAGCCAATGTTCGTGCACCAATCGTCGTCTGCCGAACAGACTTCACTGGATGATGTTGGCTCGTCATATGGAGTTGTTGAAGATAGCAACAACGGAGAGTCGCGATGGGATGGATCGGGATCCTCGCGCCGCAAGAGACGTCGTCTGGATGGTGCCATCATTTACTACAGCGGTGCTCCATTCTGTACCGACCTCTCTGGCGATCCTGGCGATGCGTCCCCCGCGTCATACATGACCTCATCTGGCCAGGACCAACAACTTTCCTCTAGTGCTGGATTCCTCAGACCTGATCTACCTCGTCGCACTGAATCAGGTTCGGCGCTTCCGTACCGGCCGCTTGTTGAAGGCCGTAAAGCCCCAAGTGTGGCTGTCACAACAGAAAATGGTTCAGATGAGAGTGATGGTGGCATCGAGGCCGATTTCCCCTGGTCTAACGTCCCTCAAGACGCTGTGAGCAGCAAGCTGGACGCTTGCGGACTGGGTGGTGTTATTCCCGATGACCACTTTGTTGTGGTCGCCACCACGAAGAGGCCGAAGGTGGACGTGAAGCAGGAAACGACGATCAGCTTAGAGTCTGAGGAGTTTTCCAAGTTAATGAGCAGAATCACATCGCCGCTGGGGTCTTCCGGGTCCCTGGCACAATCAGCAAAGTCCGAGTGTCGCAAGAAATCACCTATCAACATCGAATACACGTCTAGATCTGTTCGGAAGCTTAACCCTACGCCTCTGCCGCCGCCGGGTCTCTACTTCGACTTCGACAGCGACAGCTCTGGCAGCTCCGACGACGATGATGACGAGTCCAACTTGGACGATGATTCAAAGGTAGGGGGCGTTGTAAAAGCTCACGCCCCTGCTTTTGACAGACAGTATCCTGACGATGCACAGATGTCGAGCGGCGACGAGGGCGACAGCGAGCCGGAAAATGGAGATGAGATGGCAGGCGTTGTAGAAGATGAAGATAGCGGAGCCGACTTCAAGATCCCCATTCCCCCTCGAGATCTCCGTCGCACCAGTAGCAGCAGTGCGGTTGCGGCCGCCGGAACTGCCAGAGGTCGCAGCAATAGTGCCGAACTTCCAGTTGCCGCGGGCAGTTCAGCCGCCACTGCGGGTGGGGCGGAGAGCGGCTACAGCAGTGGCCGGGAGGAGAGCGGTTCAAGTTGAGGAGAAGGTGCTTTGAGCGAGCTGAGCAGAAATGGCTTGTGTTTGGAAGAACAAGCCGGACTGCTGTCGGAAGTGCATCGCGTGGCGTTTGGTTCATTGGGATAGATTGGCACGATATATCCCTCATCATGTTGGAAACCATTGTTTCATCCTTCGTCAGTTGAGGTTTTTGAAAAACAGCGAACACAGCCAGTAGCAGGCACCTTCGAGGCGTTTTCTCTTCAGCGATTTAGTTAGGAAACCAACTCAAATGATACCCGAATTCACTTGATTACCTAGCCTCGCTTCGTTGACATTGCGAATGCTGGAGTGGGCTCAAGTCTGAACCATTCTCGTCTTCGGCCCGTGTGTGATTCAACTAAGGTCTACTTAGGACGCTTCTAAGGGAGTAGTCCTACGAAGTGAGGCTAATTGATACATTTCATCAATGTTCTATTACTTGCACATTCGCCATTTTCTTGAACCACATGTCGATGCCCTGCCCCGGATGATACGGGTTTGGCTACCAATGCGTTCGAGGTTCTGGACCCCGGCCTACGAAGGAGAGCATGAAGACTTCCTAGGACTTGGGGAACAGGAACTTTCTGGGGCTCAGCTTGTGGTGTTTCTCTAGTGGCGAAATATGCAGGTTCTGTAGGATGATGGATTTGATCTGCTGAGCGTCGATCCAGGTCGGTGGGATGGGCTTGGTTTCGTCATGCGGTGTAACCCGACGCAGCCTACAGCCTTTCACGTTTGCGCGGTGATGGTATGATGGAGCGCGAACTGCGGCCTAGAGAACCCCGGAACCCAGGGCCCAGGACTTGATAGGCAGCGAAGTGTCTGAAACTCTTCGGTGTATTGTTTCCTTGAGGGTGGCTGTGGGTTTGGAAGGAATATGGCAACAATGCCACGCTGTCTGATGACTCTTCCCTTCCCCGGATCCCCCAGAACGGCGCGTCTTGCTGCACCCGCAACGCTATATTTCTAACTTCGTCTTCCCCCACAAGGCCTCTGTGATAGTTTTATCTTGATAAGCGATGAACTAGACTTACCTTGTAGCAAGCCAGAAAAAGTCCCATTCGCAATCATGACGCAACGACAACAGCAAGTCGCTCAAAACGTCACCAGTCGGTACTTGAAGAAGGCCAGCCTCCAGCAGCTCCTTGAGAAGATCTTCCCGGGGCACACTGATTTTGAGATTGAGGTATGCCTTGCCTTGCCTTGCCGCAGGGTGCATTCGATCGAGAATGAGATTTACTGAGACTTTGCTCTACCACAGATGAGGGATGATGTTTGGCATTTCAAGGCGCCGAAGGAAGTTGATGCCGTATGTCTTTTCTTGCTCGAAGCCCCCCTCAACGGGGAAAGTCTTGTTTGGGGAGTTCGATGCTGACGAGAATTACAGGACACGATAGAGTAGGAATCTGCCAGATAGTTTCGAAAATGGAAAAAAAAGAAAACATGCTGACGAGAGTTGATAGTGCGGTTCGAGATCAATGACTTTGACCGATGGGGGGGAGTGAGGGGATGGTGGTCCAGGGGATGGATGGGCAGTGCAAGTATAGTGACATGCCAGCAAGCGTCAGCATTGGCTAGAACTCAGGAGGAACAGGCAGGCAGGCGGCTGATCGCCCTTGGGGTAGACAGTTCTCATAGCCTTACAGTGGAAGCAGATCAAAGTACATAATAAGCAGCAGAAAGCAGCATACCGCCAACATCCTTTCCTTCTTACATGTACATCCTTACCTCAGCCTTACCTGTCACACCGGCGTTGTCCTGCAACGTCCATGGCGCCGACGCAACAAGAGTGCTTCGTCGAAGATGTCATCGAGCCCATCCGCATCTGCAGCGTAACGCGCCTGCCAGCGGAGGGCAGTAGTGATGGTGAGAAGGAGAGGGTCGCCAAAGTCAAGCAGCAGCAGCGTGCCATCGCCAACTTCGACGAGCTGAGCATATGCCTAGAAGACATACACAGCCGCAGCGAGGAGCATATCCATCATTTCATGTACGTTTCATCCTAGGCCGTCATCGTTATCGTTGCGGGAGCCCTCTGAACTTCCTAGCCTTGCTAACGTTAAGCAAAAGCTCAATCTGCCAGCGCAACTCATGGAGGCCTCTACAGATCACCCTCCCCATGTTCGAGCTCATCATGGAGAAGCTCAGCTTGAACAGCTCGTTACGGGATATCGTCTCGTGCTTCTATACGCGGAACATGAACGTGGAAGAGGTGTTTTGTATGCCGTATACCGAGCGGCGAAAGGGATCCGTGGTCGGTGTGTACATGCTTTCGAGTTCCCAAGATCCATCTTACTGGAAGCATGACGTGGGACTGATAATCTGACAGAAGCATCGTACACAATTCGATACCCCGAGTACAAATCCGAAGAGGATACGTGGGTGATTCGTCAGACGGGTGTATACCACCGCTGCGACGCGGCGTCTCGTCAGAGTCTCTTCATCATGATCAACCCGACGCCGGACTCACAAGCCAGCAACCGAGCCATCGAATGGCTCTCGAGCAGGAATAGCGCAGCAGGCTCCGAGACCGAGACGCACGATCATGTCTGGCTGCATAAATTCGTCTTCGAGACATACTTGCCCGCGTGGAGGTTCTACATTGCTTCAATGGAGCGGCAGTTTCTACCGTTGGTGAGAGATTCGATTCCATGAAACGCGCCTTCAAGTCAGCTCTACGAGCCTAACACTTGATGCTACAAAACAGTCATACAAAACACTAATCAACTTCATCGACGAACCTACCACAATGAAACCAAGCCATCTCACAAAACTAGCCAGCCTCGCGAACCGGTTCCAGACAATCTCATCAATCTTAGAATCGTCCGAGGAGACGCTATCGGAGCTATCTGCCCTCTGCACCCACCGTCTGGTGCTGCCAAAGGAATCATCCATGAAGAATGCAGACAACGAAGTACTACGAGGATCAGGATCAGAGTTTGAAAACTTCCGCCGCCAGTGCAGAGCCTTCTCGCGGACGGCGACGGACCTGCACCACCGCGCGCAAACGACGTCGCAGCTGCTGGCTAACACGCTCTCATTCCGGGAACAGCTCGATTCCAGGAAACAGAATGAGAACATGTTGAGATTGAATAAGTCGGTGGTGTTTATTACTACACTGACGCTGCTTTACTTGCCGCCTTCGTTTATAGCTGTGAGTGTTTGCTTGCCTGCCTGATCACCCACCCCTCCTTCTCTCCGTTGCCCGGACGCTTATTGTAGCTTGCTAAACCCTTTACGTGACAGACATTCTTTGGAATGAACTTTTTTAACATGGACACTGTGACTGGCAAGATTGTCGGCAGTCCGATGATTTGGATATATGCGCTCTGCTCTGTAGCACTCACGACGCTAACCTTTGCGACGTACTACGCGATGCGTGAAGGAAGCTACCTCAACGCTAAGATATTGGAGATGAGAGACCTGGAATGGCGCAGGTTGTTGTATCGTAGGCAGCACTACAACAAGGACGTCGAGTTAAATAGCCTGGAGGTTTAATCAGGTGGAAGACCCCGGGCCTGCGGATGTAGCGTGGCTGCCAGGGAGGTTAATCTCGAAGACGGCGTGCCGACTGGGTCCCACAAGGGCAGTGACGAGGATATGTCTGCTGCCATCATCGCCAACGATGTTGCTGGTGAACTCGTCGTCTTCAGATAGACTGGGTAGCTGAGCCAATTCGCGAACAGTCACCGGGCGTCCCATCTCGGGTATTATGATCTCAAGCAGACGAATCCGACCACCATCTCGTTTGATTCCCAGTGCGAAAATGGCATCGTTGTTCTGGTTGACCATGACTCTGAGGAGGCGGTAACCTTCAATGTTGTTGGGGTATCGGGATCGCCTCGTCGGTGAGTTAGATGAGTTCGCTAGCAGATCAACGGTGAAAAGACGGGTTTCTCGGGACACGATAATACAAGTTGCCTGTTGGTGTAGACCAGCAAATGTCGTGAATAGACTTGAGCCGTTGCTCTCTTGGCTCTTGCGAGACGGAATTGGGTCAGTAATATGACTTCCCTGGTGATATAGATACAAACAACTGGGGGACTCACCCGCGGCTCGATGAATACTTCCTCTATATCTCGTGTTGTCAGAGAATATGAAACAACAGGCATGTGATATATGTCGTCGTTTCTAAGGTACGGGCGAATCGCCGCGTAGCAGCGGTTCTGGCTGGTGAGTGATAAAGACATCACGTCTTCGGCAGGCCAGTCGAGTGCGACGAAGCGGCCCAAAAAGTTTCTGCCACTCTGTTCTATCTCATATCCCTCTGAGATAGATCCCATCCTGATCTCGCGGTCAGCCACCTGATTACGAATACTGGCAAGTCAGACGCAAGTAGATAAGCGTAAGAGACTCACTCTATCAGATCCTTGATTCTCGCATGGAATATGGATCCCGATAGGCTCTCGTCTTCCTGGTTCTCCACTACGAAGACCAAGTTCTGTTGATCAGTTGACATCGCCATGATGTATACTTCCGGAACGGTTGGAAGCCGAATGTGCCAATGGTTCTGTGGGCTTGAGTCGGCTGTAGCCCCTTGCCCTAGATCGAATATGTAACACTGCCAAATCGAAGGTCAGCAGCATGAATAGGAACTCTGAAATTGAAACCTACGTTGAAGATGTTACCCGTGGTTGTGGCAATCAGATATCTGTTAGTCAAGCAAACAGCTTTCCAAAAACGGCTCGTCGATCCCAAAGACTCCAAAGAGTGATCCCCGAGTACCTTTAGGAATTCTCCATCTGCGTTCTCGGCAGAACTTGGGGCAAAGAGTGAAATCTTGCTGTCGCTCCAGTACGCGATCATACTTCCATCCGGTGACACCTTGCAACCCTTGAAAACATCAGAATTGTCTCGCGGGATGCGCCATCTTTGCACAATCTGCTCCATAGAGGATTTGGGCCTGGAAATCGGTTAGCACTCTGTTTCGAGTGACTTCAATGATGCTCATAGCTCTACGTACGGTCTCAAAGACTCTGAGGAAGATTCGAGCCGATCAATCTCCTCATACGCGTCGAGCGTGTGTCGCAGCATATTTTCGACCTCTTTTGCGCTGCATCTCTTGTTCTGATTAATCTTCAATACTTTGGACCCGAGAAAACTGAGCATGCTCCGGACTGCATGATGTTCTTTCACGCTTCTCGCGGCAGCTTTGTGAATTAGTTGCTTGTGAACATTCTTTACAGCCGAATGCACAGAAGTGCGTCCGAATGATTTGACGTGGAAGAAGACGTCGTAGCTTGCATCGATGCCTCTACGGTTTTTGAGACGGTTGGTCTCGTAATTGTCGATGGCGCTCTTTCCGCCCTCGAGATAAACGAAGAGGACGCTCAGAATGCAGCCCAGTGACCACACATCGCTTCTCGTATTCATGACTTTACCCTCACGGAACGACTCGGGTGGTAGATACGTCCCCTGGCCGCGTCGATTCTGTGTTCCTGACATCGTCCTCTGCTGCATATCGCGTCGTTTGGTGAACCATTTGGCGATATCTTTTTCTTCCTCACGGCTGGTGTGATGTCGAATTTTGACCCTTGACATGCCAAAGTCACTCAACTTCCAGATATAGCGGGGCCCGGTCTCATCGCCATTGCCGCTTTCTCGAAAAATGAGGACGTTGCTCGGTTTCAGATCCATGTGGTAACAGACGATCCTGTCGAGGCCGGGCGTCTGCATTTCTTCGTGAAGAAACTTGAGACCGTTGGCGAGACCGATTGCGGACCGGATGAAGCCTGCCCTGTTGATCGCTGTCTTTGGAGCGTTCGAACCGTCTTTTTTCATGTACGCTCCCAGGTCGCAGACCGCGAGCGGCATGAAGAGGCTGTACGGCGCCGGGCTGGCGCCCGTTGGGTACTCGATGTTCAACGTCCCCAGATTCTCCATAATGTTCTCGCACGTCTTTGACAAGCTGAGAATCATCTTCATGATCTCGCCTTCCTCCCTGCTTTCAACATCGGAATCCGAAGACGACCTGACAATGTAGTCTTTCCGAGCCACCCATCGTTCCCTGTTGTCATTTCTGCGGCGGTCTTCGAAATGCCCCTTGGCAATCTTCACCTTGTACACTCTTCCAAATGAGCCCGAGCCCAGAAGCTCCTCTTCCACGTACGGTAGACGCTGGGTATCACCGTCTTGTATCGTAGTCTCCTCTCGTTGCCGAAGCACCACCGTACAGAATAGGGCCTGCGATCCATAGAACTTATCGGCTGTCGCCTCGTCCCCGTCAAAGAACTCCGTCAAGCTTTGACGGTCGGCTGGTAACGAACAGACGCGCCTAGATATCTCACAGTCCTCGGGCGGCGGCCACTCGGGAACAGCAGCTAGCTTGTCTGTGAAGTTCCTGGCTGCCTCTATACGGCATCCGGCGAAGACGAGTATCGCGAGGAATTTGTGTAACTCCCTACCCTGTACATTTTCAACAAATTGGTTCTCTGTAATGGAAAATCGGCGTTCATTGGGTGTCTCTCCGCCGATCAGGCTGCGGAAAAAGAGTTGGAGATAGTGGGGGCTCAAGACACTTTTCGGTGTCTCGCGGGTGGCGAAACGTAGACTCTCGCTGTTTTTCCGCTTCAGGTGCCCCAAGAATAAATTGTGAACCTCGTGGCACAAGTCAAGGTACTCATGAGAAGACATGGTTTGTACCACAAGTGTCTTATCGTCATAGAGGCGGCGTTTGCATGTTCGCGGATCCCTCCTCCCGGAATTGTGAATGAAGGAGGAATTTGGTGAGTAGAATCGGTCAAGGAACGAGAAAAGTCAAGAGTGATCCTCGAGTGAACTGCCGTGTTGGATCGAGGAGGGTGACATTTCAAGTGGCGCGGCAAGAACACACATCATCTGCAGACTGCAGCCGGTTCATCAGGCGGCATGCAGAACAAGGCAACTGCTGACTGCGCCCAGGTTGGCGCTGACCGCGTGCCGCACCCCAACATCGGTGCTTGCTTATGGCTTTAACACTCAATGTTCCGCTGTTCCGGACGTGAGGTGCAGCATTGAAAGCTAGCTGGGGTCATTGAGGTTGGGCACTTAGAACCGAGAAAAATGATAGCCGGCCATCTGAAGTTCAATGCTCTCTACAAAGATACTCATGAGATGAAATGTTGTCAAATGTGGGAATCCTGAGACCAAGCAACATGTGAATATGGCATTTCACCAGGTGTCTCATTTCACTCTCGACCATACGTACCTCTGTTAAGTACGGTCATCGATAAACCCGTCAGTACCTTCTAATTCCCTTCTTTTCCTCTTGCGCCTTCTCCTGCGCCTGCGCATTAATCTCAATCGCCTCCTTCAGCTTCGCAATCACCTCGGGCTGATTGCTAAAAGCCCTCAACAGCATCTCATCCAGCTCCTTTTCGACCTTGCCAATGGGCTTGACACCAGGTTTCCTAGCCCTTGCATCGTTCGTCAGTCCGCCCCAGCGCTGCGTGAAGGCGACAATAGACTGCCTCAGCAGCTCGTCCAGCTGCTCGCTCATGTCCTCGACCGTCAACGTCTTGGCGGTGACAGTCGCCGCGCCTGCCGTCGCTCCTCGGGACCAAAGGGAGCCGCCAATGATGTTGCTGACGAAACCCACCCAGTTCTGGGGGCTGAGGTTGTCCCAGATGTGACCGAAATGTTGCATGGCGGCCGTGTCGCCTCGGATGTCTCCGATTTCTAGAGAGACGAGCTCGTTTTTGATGATGAGGAGGTTCTTCACCATGAACAGATCGGCGTCCGTGCCTGCCTTGATGGATTTGATCCGCGCCTCGGCGCGTTGTAGTATCTGAATAGTTTCCCGGACGATCTTGAAGATGACCTGGCTGTTCTTTTGCTGTGGGATGATTAATTTCACTCCAAATAGTCGATATCCGGGGGCTGTAAACTTACACTTCGTTCCTTGGGCATGGCTTGGTCATACTTGGCCAAAAGCTTGAGCGCTTGCTTAACTGGGGGGAAGGCATTTGAAGAAGAAACGCCGCCGACCACTGGGCCGATAGTAAGAGACTCATCTTTAACCGTGGCCTTGGCGATCGTCTTTGTGATCTCCGCCTCAAATGCGTTGTCTGTAAAGACCCATAAATGTTCGGTCAAGAGTCTGGCACTGAGTTCACGGCATTGACGCGCGAAGGGAGATTCTTCCTCGTCGTAGTCGAGAACCAGATACTCATTGGTCAGCCAGCCGACCACACTACAGATCGTGTCGAGATCCGCAGTCTGCAGTGCAGCATTGAGATTGGCGGCCAACTGAACGAGATTCGCGGGGTTGACGAGCGACCTCTGGTTAGACTTGAGAACCCCATATGCCGACTCCGGGTCGGAGCTCCACTGTAGATCCAGACCGAAGATTTTGGAGAATAGATTGGCTTCATTGAATGCGCGTTCGAAGCTCTGCTTGATGTAATTCCTCGAAGCTGTCTCGACGGAAAGATCTTTGATCTCCTTTTTGAACTCGTCCTGGTCGTGCTGCACTATGGGCTTCAAGTCGCGGTCTCGAACAGCCAGGTAAGAGCTGAAGAGATTGCTCGTGGTATTCGAGTATATGTCCTTGGCAACGCCAGTGATCGGAAGCCCGTATTCGTCGTATACGCTGTTGATCACTTTGTGGATATTAGGGATTAGAGAGTAAGAATCAAGAATCATCTCCTCAAAACGCCCGTATGCCAAAGCATGACGGGTGGCCTCGGACTTGGTGCCAACAATCTGGCTTGCGATCTCGGAGGAGATGCTCTCCAGTCTATTGGTGAAACCGACCTCGAGAAGATGGAGTGCCTTGGTCAGCAAAGCCTCGTATCGAGCCAGATAGGACTCGGCGTCACGGTACGTCGTCTAGATTTGTCAATCAACCTCGATTCGTGGATACCCTTTATCGCAGAAGTACTCACGTGTTTCGACATGAAGCCGATACAAGAATCTAGGTTCCTCAAGATCTCGCCGAAAGATTCATCATCAACCAGACGTCCAGCGCCAGGAGCATTGAGTCTCCTAGAGACATTATCGAGGTATGCGTAGAAGTGAAGATCAGTGCCGACCTCGTCTGCAAGTTTCTCGAGCCTGTGCTGTTCCGACAATAGGTCCTCGCACTGCGACTGGAACGAACTCGTCTGTGCTTCGACGGATTGGAACGATTCAGACAATGTTGTCAATAGCTTGAGCGCTTGGTTGGTATCGTCGATGAGCATGTCGAGATGCCGTTCAGTGAGCGTCAGTTGGTCCTTGTACAGTCTACTCTAGTGATTAACAAGGGCAAGTTTCGTGCGTAGCTGGTCCCTACTCACAGGTATTCTTGCTGACTAGCCTCAAGCAGTTCCCCCTCGTATTGGCGATGAACCGGGCGAGGTCCGGTCTTGGATTCGGCAACGTCTGTCGCAATATCTAGCGCATCCCATGTTTTTTCCTTCTTCCGCCTGCGCCTCTTGTGTTGCTCGTCCTTAGCTAATTGGGCTCGAACGACGTGGTAGAAGTCCGAATAGGACTTTGCGCGGCGCAAGACCTCGGCTTCCGGGGGTGTGTTTCGGTCTTCAATCTCTTCGAAGATTTCGTCGAGAGCCTCTGGCGCACTAGAAGCCTGGGGTATACCCTTTTGGTAACATCAACTGTCAGCACGCCGTTGCGGTGGTGATGGTTATGGTGACGGTAGTGGGGTTTGGGAGCTAACATTGGACTGTTGCAACAGCGACTCTTTGCGACGATGGCCTGGGCCTTGGGCAGCCGTGCTAGCTTTCTTGGCCACCTCTGGCACGAAGCTGTACCAAGAATCGTCGTACATCGTAGCTTCGCCTCAAAGTCGTGGAGGGGCTTCCGGGACTGGGGTTGAGAGTGAAGGGAAGCTCTGGCGTGAAGAGGGCCCCGATATGGCGCCGGGTCGGTGGCTCCCACCACCGCTCCAAACGGGACAGCTCAGCTCCCTTGGGCGTAAACTGGGCGGAAAATCATTGGCCCCAATTGCGAGCGGTTGGGGCTCAGAGGTACAAAGTGGGGCCAGTATGCTCACCCGCAGCGGGGCGCACGGTCCCTGCACTGGCAAGGGTCCGGGAAAGTCTACTGAGCAGATTAAGCTAAGTGCTGGGCGAATCGAAGTTTTAGTTTTTGTTGATGACCTCACGACCTGTAAGCGACTACACCTCACCTCACCTCACTTCACTTCCTCACCCAGGAAGGGCCTATTTTTCTCATCTCACTGGAATCCTTTACTTAATGCTCTCATCATCACAGAAATAATTGCACTGACACCATTCCGTCCAATCAACTCTCGTGAGCCCGAAAATGAAGGCTTATAGGGCAGCTGCACGCAACGCAGGCACTTCTCTTACAGCCCAGAGATGCGCTGCTGTAGCTCGTCGTTACGCCAGCTCCGGGCCTCGCCGGGCTGGTGATAGGTCGGGCATGGGCAAGGGAAAGGCATTGCTTCTGACCGCAGGAACTGCTGGTGTCCTTTACTATGCCGACGACTACTTCAACGGACCCCTGAAGCAATACTTTGGCTCCGAGGTTGAAAAGGAATCACCCGACGTGCGGAAGCCAAAGTACCAAAAGGCCGAGATCAAGTTTGAGGAGGCGAGGAAGGCGGCCCAGTCAAAGGAGGAGAACCGCGATCTCATTAGCTCGCAGCATCTCCAGGTCAAGCAGAGCTGGGAGAACCCGGGCGTGTATGCCTGGGGAAGCAACGTTGGCAAAGTGATTGACCCACAATCAAAGGAGACTCTCGTCAAGCTCCCGAGACGGATCAAGTATTTCGACGGCCAGCTGCTGAGGGACATCAAACTGTGTCAAGATTTTGGCGCTGCTGTCACGGAGAAGGGCGATCTCGTCCAATGGGGCCTGGGCTTCTCGAATACTGATCCTTCGCCCGTCGAGACGCTCAAGGGCAAAGACATTTCCAAGATTTCCATCTCCAACGACCGCATCATCGCACTCACCTCCAGCGGATCAGTGTACTCGGTCCCAGCATCAAAGACCGGCCTCGCAGCAGGAAAGCAGTTACAGCAGCCTCAGCAGTCATCATCATCCTGGATCCCCTTTTGGAGCTCACCCGAATCTCAGTCCGTCAAGGCTAGAGACCTGACCCCCAAGAACCTCGCCTGGGGTGAGAAAGTAACAGACATCAGCAGCGGTCTCCAGCACAGCCTCCTCCTCACCTCAAAGGGCCGCGTCTTCTCCGCGGCCTCGAGCACGGCAGAGTACCCCTCCAAGGGCCAGATGGGCATCCCCGGCCTGAGCTGGACGTCCCGCCCGGCCGGCCCCTTTGACCAACCCCAGGAGATCACCGGCCTCTCGGGCTTCTCCATCGCCAAGATCGCCGCCGGCGACTTCCATTCCGCCGCCCTTGACAAGGACGGCAAACTCTTCACATTTGGTGACAACACGTACGGCCAGCTCGGCCTGCCGGCGGACCAGGGCTACCAGAGAGTCGACGTCCCTTCCCTCCTCCCAACCGCCAAACTCTACGCCAACACGGGCCTCGTCCCTACGATCACTTCCATCTCTGCCGGCGGCAACAACACCTTCTTCACCGTAGACGCCACCGAAGTCGTCAACGAGAACCCCTTCGCACCAGCAGCGTCCGTCACCGGCGACATCGCCCCCGCCCGCCGCATGCCGCGCGTCACGGCCGACTTCTGGGCCTGCGGTCAGGGCGTCTACGGATCCCTAGGTACCGGCAAGTGGACGCACGTTACCCCGGGGCCAGCAAAAGTGAAGGCCCTCTCCTCACTCTTCGAGTTCGACGAAAAGGCCAACCGCATGGCCCCCATTCGCCTCGCCAACGTCTCTGTCGGCGCGACGCACGTCTCGGCGACCATGGACAACGTCACGCGGACGGGCGCGACAACGCGGTCCTCGGACAATGACACCAACTGGGGCGCCGACGTGCTCTTCTGGGGCGGCAACGAGCACTACCAGCTCGGCACGGGTAAGCGCAGCAACCTCAATGCGCCGGCGTACATTGGCGCCCTGGACGGTGGGGCAGGGGACGCCGTCAACGGTCGCGGGGGCGAGGTGCACCGGTTCCAGCTCACGCCGCGGCAGACGGTCCGGCTGGGTAAGGACGGCAAGGGCAGGAAGGTTAGTCTGGAGCAGAGGGTGGAGTGTGGGCGGTTCGTGACGGCCGCGTACTCTGCTGTTTGAAGAGGCTCTTTGGGGTGGGTAGAACGACGAAATGGGCTTCAAATGGGCGGCTATGGTGGCATGTTTCATAACTTTTGGCCGGGCGTCGTTGTCGTCGTCGTCGTCTCTTAAATCGGCTACCAACGCACGAATGAGAGGGGCGCGATGAACTGTACTATTAGGTATCGGGTGGCTTTCACAGCTTGTAAGGATATAAAACCTTGTAATTACAACTATAGGAAGAGGGGAGATACAGGGAGAAAGCTCCAAGGCTTCCTCGGAAACCTTCTCAGAAACCATACTCGGGTCATCCGCGGAGTATCTCGTCGATATATCGGAGAGACTCTATATTCCCCGTATCGAAACGCGCCAGAAATCTTGGCAAGGAAATTCAACTCACACTTTATCGCAATCTTTTGACAAGCTACCTACATGTACCTCGATCCATGTGTTGAACCCGGGGTTTTGCCGTTTATCGGCGTTTATGTTACTTCTTTTTGTCTAGCGCAGGATGGTGAATCATCTGAAGTCTGGTCTATGGCTTGGCAGGTGGCTTCGAACCACGGAGAGAAGGGGGAAAAAGGGGGGGACCGCTGTTCAGATTTCCGTTCTATCGAATGATGTCTATCTATCTACCTGTCCGGTTCAGAAGAGAGAAATCTTCGGGTTTGCTGGTCAGACGCTGTGGACAGGTATTGAGTCTGGGTTATCCGAGAATCCGTATCCATGTCATATTCACACAGTCATAGTCATAGTAATTGTAGCCGTCGACCCTTTGTCCTTTTGACGCGCGTTACCTGTCAGAAATGGAGTGGGTGGTCTATCGGATACACTCTGGCGGCGCAAGAGAAACTCTGCCGGAAAGCTGAGATGACGGCGGTCCCAAGCAGGTGTGTTGTAGGTAGTGGTGTACTACACTTACCTCAATAGCCGGGTCTTGGCAACGCCGGCTTGAGAAGTGACAGGTTCTCTCCCATCAGTCGCGGAGGAAATTCTACCCGAACGAGACTTCTTCCAGAAGGTCTTGGATGCATTCCAGGTTTATGACTCGATGGAGGATATACTCAACGTAAGCCAGTCAGCTACTCAGCTGAACAAGAGCGATACTCAATACGTCGACAAGATGAAGGAACCAACAACGTCTAAGTTGTAGGGATGAATGCTCGCAGCTAAACTTAGCACCTCGCCTTCCCTTTCCCTTCCCCTCGTACGGGCCAATAACCCGGATGCAACGCGACGACATGACTCTCTCACACCCTCCTCCAACAGCTGAACACGAAAGGTCGGCAAACCCCCGAACCAACACAATCCCGCATACGCACAGCGGGAGAGACGGGAGCGGGGAGGGTGCGCGTTAGTCGTCAGCTGAGGCGGGCGGGCGGCGGGCCATTACGATCTATTATCCCGTAGGTAGCGCCACCCAGAACAACGCTAGAGAGGAATGCGACGTGCCTGACTCTGACAAGCCCAACGGCCAAGAGGGGGGCACGGGGGGCTACGCTACTAAGTTGCTGCAGCTGGCCTGCAGTAGCAAGCGTGGCGAGGAACGGTTTCCTGGTGCTACTCGGTATCTTACTCCGTACAGACTTTTATTCAACGAACTTGCGTTAGCCGGTGGAGAGAGAGTTGGGCAACGCATGGAGAGGTAGGTATGTATGTATGTATGTGTTTCCGTACAGATACGCATGCACATCGGGCATCTACCTTATCTGTAAGGTACGGGCGGCTGATTTGATAGCGCGTCCAGGTGATCGGCAGACTCTCAAACTCTAGAAACCAGATATCGTCGGGCGCAGGCCGGACAAATGGGACGATCCGAGAATGGGACCCGATATTTCCAATAAGCGCGCCTCTTATGCTACAACTAAGTTCTGCAAGAGAGGTAAGGTTTTACCTAGTCGCCTAGGTTTTTAGCGACAGCGGCCGTCAGCCGTCATGGGGGAAAGGTAGACTCGCTGGCTCGAAGCTTGATTCTCTGTCGTGTTAGAGCTTCACTCAGCGAGAAATTCTAGCACAAACGCGGACGGTGACAAGAATACGGTAGGTATGCATCCGTCTTCCTTCATGAACCGTGGTAGACGGGACTGCCGACGGTGTAACCGTTCAAAACTTGCGTGGCCCCCTTTCCGTTTCGAAGCGCGGTTCGAACCTGACAGAAACCTTGAATCGAAGGCAAGAACCTGCTGGGTTCCTGGCCTTGCCTTCCATTGCCTGGGAAGGTGGTACGGTGGAACGGTGGCAGCAGCCTCAACAGCGGGCAGGCAGGCACGCAGTGCAGCGGTGCTTCCAGTTCCTCGGGACGCGGCGGCAGGGCGGGAGGCTAAGGCAAAAGAAAACAGTGGGCCCTTCCCAGGTCTCTCTTTCCATTTACACAGCAGTGTACTTTCGCAGGCGGAAGGGGCAGGGGCAAGGGGACCCCCCCCCCCGCCTTCCAGAAAGACTACCTCAGTATAGCCTGTAAGGTAGGTACGTATCCGTTAGAATTCATTGGCCTCCCGAGGATTCGGCGGACCAAGGAGCCGTGCACTGGCTGCACTGCCCGAGATTGCAGAACATGGGCAAACGTTCCAATGTTCGATCCAGATGTCGTTCATCCCCCTGCTCTGCTGCCACCCCCTGTCACAATGGCGACTTTGCATCGCCGGTTCGACCTTTGATCCATGGAACGCTGATTCGGCTTCGATTCTTCTCGCCCAATCGATGTCCTCCCCCCGTCGGTTGCCTTCCTTCGGCGCGGAAACAGAGCGTTACAACTGGGGGAGTGGACTTTTACCTACCTTTCTTTCTTTTTCCTTACGCAGGAGGACTCCAGGGAATCACCCAACATCTGGACCGTCTTACCGCGACCTCCTATTCTTTCTGTCAAGGACGGTGTGTTTGCGAGCCTGTATGTACGCCTCATGTTGACACCTCTTCCCATCGTCTCCCACTTCTCTGCTACTCTGCTTAGCTGCTAGCCTTAGCCGTCTGCCGCTCCCAGGTTGCTAATTCGCGTTCCGCCGTGGGGTGGGACACTTGGACTAGGTTCGCTCCCAGTTCCCGGGGAACCGACAAGGGGAGAAATAAAGAGAGAGAGGGAGGAAGAGAGCATCTTCGTTTGAGTACCCGTAATCCGAACGGATACCCGCCTTTTTTATTATTACAATCAAAATTTCTACCTTCTTCTCATCGTGGCAATTTCCTCTTCCGAGCCCTCCTCGGGTAACGGGTTCTCTTGTTTCCATCTACTGCTCTGTATCTCTCTTCTCTTTATCTTCCTTTCCTTCTTTCTCGTCTCTCAAGTCTTTTCAAGAGATACTACTATCCGCGCAGCACTACTACACTTTGGTCACCCATAACAGCAACAAAAGACCACGCTACCCTGCATTCCTGCCCATCTGGCATCTCCTGACGGGCATCCTTCGGCACGTGCCTCCCGAGTGACACAACCACACAACCAAACTCGGACTCGTGACGCACGAACTTTCCCACTCCCCCTCAGAGGTCCATCCATGCGACCACTTTAGATCGCCAGGAACGACACTTTTCATCTTTAGTTTCGTTCCGTTCCGTTCTCTCCTTACCACCACCCACCACTACTACTTTATTATTACTACGGACCACTCTTCTTCTTCTTCTTCTTTAGCTCCATACTCCGTACTTGCTGTTTAATTATCACGACGCCCAACGCATGACTCTTCCTCACAACAAAACTTCATCCTTCAGCCACCCCTTTCTCACGCTCTCACTCAGTCTCTCTGACTATTACTCTCTCACACGTGCATAAACACACACGCACACACACGCACACACGTCCATCCCCTTTTAGACGACACAAGCCAACCAACAAGAAGGACGGAATTCCCGTTAATACTCCGACCGTCTTACCCCAACCCGCGCTTAAAGCTGCTGCTGGGCCGCTTGCTTGTTGCTCGTTAAGGTACCTCACGGAGTACTTGCTGCAGCTGCCCGACCTGCTGGGCCGCCCCCGAATTCCAAAAAAAGAAAGACCTTCCTGTAGGGTGCCCGCCGTGTGCCGCCCTTCGCCCGCGCCCTGCCTGCCAAAAAAACCCTGACGACATTCCTGCCTACCTCACAGGCTCACGGCCATAGTACATAACCAACCCGAACCCTTCGCGCCACGCCCCCAGCCAGCCGCTGCAAAACCACAACTTCACGCTCGTCAGCCTCACTGTTGAGCAAACGTATTCCCTTCTCGTTGTCTTGCGTCTCGTCGCTTTCCCACCGCTCCATCCGACTCGTCCACTTCGCTTCACCCGACGCTCCTTCGCCACGTCTCGTACTACGGTAGCTGGGTTCAAAATGGACCACCTCCCCAAGTTTCGCAGAAAACCAAAGATCCCGACAATCTCCACCACAGACGTAAAGACCTCTCCGTCCCGAAACGGCATCGACGAACAACAGCCGCCTCAGCAAATATATCCTTCCACAACCGTCACCGTCACTGGCGGCCGGTCCCCGACCCCGACCAAGCCCGGCCTGCGCAAGTCCGCTTTCCGCGGTCTGCACCTGCGCAGCTCCGGCAAGCGCTTACGATCCCCTCCTCCGGCCTCCCTGCCGCAGTCGCCGCCCCCCGCGATCGTCTCCCACGACGGCATCACCTCGTCCCCGAGGCCAAAAGATAAGGATGGCAGTGGTGGTGGTGTTGGCGCTGGCAGCAAAGACGACTCAGCCTCGTCCGGGAAGAGCAGCCACGAAAGCTTCAGGCCCAAGCCGAGAATACCGGCCTTCTTGAACCTTTCCGTACCAGGTACGAAACCTCCGTCTCGTCGCAGACTGGGAGGCGCCGGTCGGGAACTAACTGCTGGGATCCCTGCAGATTTAGACAATAAGTTCCAGGAGCTAGTATGGCAGGAACGCATCCGTCTGGCTGCCGGCATGGCTCCCGATGCTGACGAGACCACGAAATGGGGCTCTTACAAGCAGGTTGACATGCGCAGAGGCCCGCAAGATCGTTACTTCAACATCAAGCCCTGGAACCACAACCGCATAAAACTGCGCGTGCCTGCAGAAGAGCTCGACTACGTCAACGCCTCGACGATATCCCTCTCTTCCTCGAATAAGCAGCTCCCTCCCTTGCGCTACATTGCGATGCAGGGTCCGACAGAGAACTCCCTAGACTTTGTCTGGCGCATGATTGCGGAGCAACTCACAGATCCCGTCGTCATCGTACAGCTTACCAGCTTCTACGAGAACAACCAGGTGAAATGCTACCCTTACCTGCCAATGGACGAAGAGCACGAACCCTGGGTCATCAACGAGATGGACGGCTGGAGCGATGGCTGGAGCGCTACGCTGACCTTTGACTCTCTCCTGTCCCTCGAGAACGGCGCCATTGAGGTGCGCAAGCTCCTGCTGCGCGTAGGCGACGAGGAAGAGGACCGCATAGTCTGGCACCTACTCTACACCAAATGGCCCGACTTTGGCGTCCCCGCCGTCGACGACTTGTCCAGTTTCTTCACGCTCATGCGTCTGTCGCGCGAGTACAACACGACCTCGGAGAACCCGCGCATCATCCACTGCAGCGCGGGTGTAGGACGAACAGGCACTTTCATCACTCTGGAGCACTTGATGCGCGAGCTCGACGAGGGCGCGCTTGACGATTACGATGGTGCCGGCGAGGGCGACGACCTTATTTTTGCGACCGTCGATGCCCTCCGCGAGCAGCGCCGCAGCATGGTCCAGGCTGAGTCGCAGTACTTGTTCCTGTACCAGGTGCTGCGCAAACTGTGGCAGGAAAAGTACGATGTCGAGGACAGTGACGGGGACAGCGAACCCGCAGCTAAGAGGCTGGAGGTTGAGGACTCGTCGACCGATTGAGTGACGCATGCCGGGTTTACTTCACTTGACGGAAGAGGAAGACCACTGGATTAACGGCCGGGGATGAAGCACGGAGATACCCCTTTTTTTCTTCTTATGGAAAGGTTGAAAGGACATAAACAATTATGATTTAATCGGCAGACTGTGGCGGCATAGCATGTGTAATTTCGATAACTTGTATACCAAAGCAAGCAACAGCATTACCAGGCGTTATGATTTGGGAGAAAGGGGGAAAGGGGGGGCCAGCATTGACTGAGCAGGAGGAAGCAAGCGTATATGGCCCGGTGATGGATATTGTAGGAGTATTCTGAGGCGATGAGGGAGGTTCAATGATTCCGGGTCATAACCAACGGCTCAAGGTCGACGAAGCCTCGAGGGCAGAAGAGAGTCCAGGAAGGACTTTGAGTTATGATGTTATTTTCGTGACGAGAAGGAAAGAGATATCATAGGAGTAGTTGCGTTTTACGTGAGCCCCCCGTCCGCTTAGAGCGGACCAGATGGCTACCTATGAAGTACATATATACCCTTCCTCTACAAGAGCACGAAAAAGGAGCATCACCATGAGAACGCAGTCTGTTGCGAAAGTGTGTGCAGAGGTTGCGCTGATAATGTTCCCAACAAAGTTAGGTTAGCTTTTCCCCCTTTTTCAACTGGACTGCTTTTACTATTATCGCGCGTTTGTTCCAATGAAGCTCAGCATAGTCTGCAAATGCGTAGAGGCAAACAATGGGACGGACAAACGCCGTGGCCCCAATGCGGTCCAAAAAAAAAAACACACTCAACCTAAGTCAGCGCCTTGATATTCTGACTTCCCAAGGTGCTGTATGTAGTTTGAACCGACCGGAAATCATCTCACATAACTTGGCCCATCTTCCCCCAATAGCTAGAGTAGAGAAGGGATCAAGTTTATTCAGCTCGAGCGGCTTCCCTCTCATGCTACCCGGCTTGCAGCTGAAATCTAGCAAACTGGGCCACGCTTCGTTCCATTCATTCCAATTATTCCTTAGGTTCCTTACGTTCCTTACCTCACCTCACCTAATCCTATGTACCAACCACAAAAAGGCAATTCTCACTAGCCGGTAGGATCCGGATAGAAGGGACAGGGTCAAAGAAAAGAGGCAAGGGGGAAAGGGGGAGGGGAAGACATTGAATTCTTCAACGAAAAAAAGCGGGCGATCGACCGCTATCGCCTTCGATTCCTGGCGCTTCTGGTGTTCCCTGATTTATGATAGCTCGTATTTCCACGGAATCGGCCATTTTCTTTCGCAAGAGAGAGGCGATGGATGGATGTGATGTGATGGGATGGGCCAGGCTTGGGGGGATGGAGTGATTAGTAGTAACGACAACGACGGATTCACATAACTTGTCCCCGGGTTGGCGGGTTGTCGCCATGTCGCCGAATCCGAGGCATGGAGGAAGACATCATCTAGCATGGCTGCTACATCTCGAAGGCGAGAGGGAAGAGGAAGCCAACATGATGATGTCGGACCGACTTCAGACATACCAACCCTCGGCCGGCAAGAGACCTCGGGATGCGATGGAAATCCTGCCCCCCTCCCCCCCCCCCAGTCTGCGCCTCTGTGCCTCTGAAGGGCAGTGAAGAAGCGACTATTGCGAACGGTCAAAACCCAAAATCACGTTTCCCCTTGTCCCCGGCGTCGATAGCGAGGCGCTTTGCGCCCGTTTCACGCCTTCATCGACAACTCGACATGGTATGTCACTGTCACATGGGGAGGAAGGGAGAGCGGGCGGGAATGACATCCTTCCTCCATAGCGCTGACCGGTTCCGGGGACTCCCGTCTCGGTGTGAGATTTCGAACCGGGGTTGTTGGTCAGCAGCCCTCCTCTTTCCTGCGTCCGGGGTTGGGGGTCGTGGGACGGCACAGCGGTAAGGGAGGGTGGAGGGGGCGGAGGCCGTCTCTGCGTCTCTGGGGTATCTGTATGGAGTTTTTCGCGAAGAAAAAGGATGAGCGTGGCCCAACCCACAGCATTCTCCTGCGAAAGTTGCCGTCGTATTGTGTGATACGGAGTACAGAGTACAGGCATTAAAGATGACAGCGCGCTCAGCGGGCGGGTGAGGCCGCGCAGTATCTTTACCCCATGCTACCATGTGATGGTGACGGGAGAAATTAAGACTATGCCTGGCAGTCAGAGTGTAATGGCCCATGGGATCGCCATGACAGCATACTGAAGTACCTAGCCAGCAACATCAGCCAAAAATCAGTATCCACGGTTGATGTTTGGATGCTGGCAGAACACGAATGCTCGGCCGTCTGGGAACTTCAGTGAGCATGATCAATGGTCCGAACTTTCTCCTTGTGATCAATCCCAAGAGAAAAGAGTGGCCGGATAAATCGAGGCCCATGAACCCAGCCAGCTCGCTGGGATTGTGAATCCTTATCTTTTGCAACGGCGGATGATGAGACCCTTGCTAGACTTATTTCAACCAACGTTCCGGTCACCGGAAATGAAGCAGAAAACAATCTCTGGTGTGGACATGCTCGGTGAACATACGCCGAAGACTTTCTACTGAGCATTGGGTATTATCCTCCCCATCGTGTGTTGGCTTTGGTGGAGACCATTTCTAGCCCCCGGCTGGTGGTCAATTGTAGGTGTCTCTTGGCCGGTTTTAATAGACACAAATGGAAAAGATGAGATGAAAGATGCCTTGATGGTCCGATGTGGACCTCGGGAGTGCGGACGATGGAGGCATTTCGGACCGGCGCGGCTAATTGAGGGCCGGTTTGTCTTGGTATTTCCAGGGTGTCGTTGTGACCGTGCCGCCGTGCTTGTTGGAGGCTGCGAAAACATCGATTACTTTGAGACTTTCCGCTGTCAATTATTGGCACTAAAGAATAGAAAACCACTTGTTTCTCAGAGCGTAAGACTGCGACTTTCAGAAAATGCGCATGCTGCTCTGGCCCGGTAGTTGTGTGACCGTCGTTGGAACCCTCGCTTCTTCTCGAAAAGGTGGTGAAAGTTAGCGCGTTCCTTCAGCCTTCGGAAGTGACCAATATTGAGAAAGGCTCGAAGAAGATGAGCTATACTGTAGTGACATCCTGTGCCGTTGTTACACGGCAGAAAGCACGGAGCATGTCGGGCTACTTGATGCGAGGTGCAGCGCAACTCATCACAAGTTACAAGTTACAGCGGTAGGGGGGTGGGCAGACGAGACGAACCAGCAAATGAGTGGTCCTTTGGAAAACCCCAGATAATAATATGCAGCTGGCGCACGGAAGCACGAGTTGGAGGGGGCAGCCGGCTGTTTCCTTTTGCTCGCTGCGGTTCAGCCAGCGCATGTGTAAGACAGTCGGCCAGCTTCCTTCAGCTTGCGTGCAACGCCTTGGAGGACCAGTTCTGGGAATGATGATGTAGAGAATGCTACCGTCATGTGTAGGTTGACGTCCAGTCGCATGCGCCGTCAATTCCAGCGTGGTATGGGCCATCCAGAGATGTCTGTGCGTTTTCCTTCCCTCATGACTGGCATAGAACGGCGCCGGTACGCTCACCGAAGCGTGGGCCTGACACATGGTAGCGGCGCATTGAGAGCTGCAAGGTTGGACGGCCATACCGGCCAAAACGAGCATTTTTCCCGTTGAGGACCGAGAGCGAGTCGATCTCCTAGACCCCGGGCTGCCCAAATGCTGCCATGCGTGGTGGCTTACGCTACGTCCCGCTACCGGCTGCTGCTCTGAAAAGCGAGTCTTTTGTAAGTCAATCATCATCGTGAGGGACTGGGGCCTGCTAGAAGATGGGCGAGCGCAAAAAAGGCCAAAGCGAGAGATGAGAGTAGAGCGGATTCCGATTGAAGCAGTGTTTACGTGTGTATCCAAATTTTGTACCTGCTTGAAGTGTCCTGGTAGTGTAGACAATGGCAGTCTTTCGATGCCTACCATAAGTCTTTCTGGGTCCTTAATTCCGGATCACGGACGACACTTTCCGCGAGGGCCGGATCATACAGCTTGAGCTCAGTCAGGCTAAGCGCTTAAGCGTCGCGCAGGTTTTGTAACTTAGCCCTCGCCGCGGCGGGGCCACGGAAGCTTCCCCCAGACAACTATAAGGGCGAAAATCAAGGTCGGCGGAAGATTGGAGCGGTGGACATGACAGCAGAGGTGTGTGAGTGAATGTGTGTGTGTGTGTGTGTGTGTGTGTGCGTGTGTGGATGCAGGCTGAGAATGGTGTGGGTGAGATGAGTTGGCCCAACGGGCGGCAGTTGGGACCAGAAGCGAGGCTGTATTGGGACAAGAGGAGGGCAAGGCTCCATACGGCAGGGGTGTTCGGTCGTCAGGAGAGAGGCCACGATCCGTGATGCAGGTTGCGAGGTGTCTTGGATGGGTGGTGTTGAGGTGAGGTCAAGTTGAGCGGTGAGACGACGTGTAATGAGGGAGCGTAGAAGCATGTCAGGGAGACATTGGGGTGAGATCGAGTCGGGGCAATTCCTGTCAATTGTCTGATGTTCTGATTTGTGGATAAGAGAAAGCATGAAGTCGAGATAAGCAGTCCAACTGTGACTTGTCCGGCAGCGCAGGTAAGGGGATCCGGGGAAAGGTAATTGCAGTGGACTGACAGCTGCGAAAGGCATGTGTCGAGTCTGAGCGTTGCTTTCCGACCTAGCGTAAGACTTCCTACGGTACATCTCTCGAGTGTTGCTGAATCTACTAAGCTTTCGCAGCGGTCTCTATGGTAATAGCCAGCAGTCGCGTGTGGATAAGATTTGGAGTAGTAGAGTGATTTGTGAAGAACCGTGAAATGGTGATGTTGGAAAGACCAGAGAGAGTCCGGCCCGAAGCGACGGCGCAGCTCAGCTGAGCTGATAAATTGTCTGCCATGTAAGCCCGCCCCAAAGTAAGCGGTGACGAGGGGAATGAGGCTCCAATGCACGTCTACACCGCCGTAGCAGTATGCGGTATGACGGAGACTGCCAATATACGTAGAAAATGTGTCGTTTACTCTCCTAAGCTCAACGACACCACAAGTTTTCCATTTGTTCCCATGGGTGGCCCAAGTCTTGGTCCATGTTTGGCACGGTGAGAGACAGAGTCAGTCGGGACCAAGGACCAGGATACCGGTTCAACAATCACATGCTTGGCGTGGGTATTATATTCATACCCCAAAGATGATAGAGGATATTTGCCAAACAGGGGTTGATACTGGGATCAAATGACAGGTCCGGATCTGAGCGTGATGAGTGGAAACACAAAGGATCGCTATGCCGCCGTGCTGGCGAAAAGACTTGGGATGGCTGGATTGAGTTTGCAGGCCCCGGCGGAATCTTGTCGAGTTTCCGCAGTGTGTACGTAGACTATGAGTGTGTCGGACATGTTTTCGTCTGGTGTTTTTGATACGTGAAATCTCAATGTCCTTTTGCGGTCGAACGAGTCAAGGAAGAGGGCGCTAGTACATAATGCCGCCGGTAATGTTTCCGGAGCTGCGTAATTGAGCCAGGCAGAGACTCAGGAGAGACAAACGCTGCCCGTTGGGTCTTTGCTGGTTAGGGTTAGCGCTAGCCGCGTTGCAAGTTTGTAAGTGAAGAGTGAAAGGAAGACTTGCATGGCAGGCCGCAGACCAGCTTTGCGTTTCCTCCCTTATCCAAAATACGGGTACCTAGCTAAGATCACGATGACAAGGCGATGCGGTCAGTCGTGCAAGTCGAGAGGCAGCAGTGACAACTGACAGCTTGGGGCTAAGCAGGGCTAAGGTAGGTCGAAGGGAATCAGGAAGTGCTAACCCGAGTGCTAGACCACCTTAGGCACATGTAGCTAAGGTAGGTAGTCTGGCTGTCATTCTCTGGCATTGGGTAAGGTGGATGTATCAAGGGTCAGGATGAGGTATGGACCGAGAGACAGAGAGGCCAAGACAAGCTTGGCCGGTTCCCGGTCCCGAGGCGAGTTGTGACCGAAACACTTGAGTTTGGATAACTGAGATGTGCAGCGTGTAATGGAATGGAGCTGCAAGGTGAAGTCCTGTACAGTACCTAGTAAGGTAAGGTAAGGTATGGAAGGTAGCCGGACATCTGGGACCCTGCGTGCCTACCTTACATTACGCCTGCGCCTGCCGAATTTTGCTGCACCTGCTCGTTTGCATTCGCACCGCGGCACCGCTCTTGCACTTTGCACCGATGAAGCGGTGCTGGCGATCCGGTGGCGTCCAATGGCAGGCCCCAGTTGGGTCCATCAGGTTAAGATTGAGAATCTAGGAATGCGCAGATGCAGAGCTGTACCTTCCACGTGAGCTCTGAACCTGTCAAGTCTGGCTGAACGGAAGGGGCGAGTGACGAGGTCCTGGACCGCAGTCCGCAACTCCCTCCACCCCGTACCTTACCCAAGGTACGGACGGACCTGAGGTACCTTAAGATAGGTCCGTACGAGAAAGAGCCCCGCATTACCTCATCCCCTCCTTCCCGACTCTCACTCGTGCGAAACCAAACCCCAGACTGATGCGCAAACTCGACACTCGAGAGGGAAGGAGCCCTTTTGGGTGAGATGGGATCCTAATTTTCCATCGCGACGACAAGACGAATTTGACAAGGTCTCCCATTCTCTTCTCCTCACTTGCCCCGTTCATCTACCAAGACCCCTACGATATGCCGGAAGCAACTTTTGTGACTTAGGTTGTCTGGGGGTGGTCAGCAACTCAGCGTGCGCCTACGCCTGCCGCCTGCCTCGGTCGACGCCCAAGTACCCTGCATCTGAACACCCAGAAAGGGAAAAAGAAGGAAGAAAAAGAAAAAGTCCACCAGGAAACGACAGAAACACCGAGAGCCCAAACGGAACAAGCACCACAAGCCTCGATCCCCCTTTTCTGTGCCTACGAAGTACACTACTCGGCCGATGCCCGTAGCAGGACACCAAAGTTATTGGAGGTACTCCGTACTCCGTACCTCAACTCGTGTACGGATACAGCTCACGTTCGTTTTGCCAAGCAGCTATTTTCATCCACTTCACTCACTGCCGTCCTCGGTCCCGTCATCACCAAGTATCCACGGGGTATCCTCGCCCGCAAACCCCAAGCCAAATCGACTTTTCCTTCACCTCCATCTCCATCTTAAAAACAACTCTGCGAGCCATTCCGACCCTGTAGTGGAGCAGACCAGGACCTTGCCCGAAGCTCGAGAACTTTCAACTGCCTGCCTACATGGGGACGCAATTGACAACGTCACCAGAAAACCCGCCTTTTTTCGTTGCCCGTGCCATCGTCCTGCACCACTGCTTTGCACCTCACTCGCGGCCGTGCACCGCCCCTGGGCCCCCAGTCGAAAGTTCCAGCCCACCCGCTGGAATGCTTCTGGAAGATGTGGACAATTCTACCCCTCGTTTGAATCCCTTCCACTGCGCCAAGTCACATCCTAGCAAGCCTGCCACTCGCGGTCCAACTGGGTTTTTGCTTGCAGCCCTCCTGTCCGCTATCCACATCCGGCCGACAGGGATACTGCTTCTTTCCGATCAGGGGGGACACTGAAAGGCTGGACTGCTACGGTGCTTCTCAGTCCAGTCAGCTGCTTGCGGTTGCGTCGGGTTTTGGCTCCCCCCCCCCCCGATTTTGTCGAGAAAGGAAGAGGAGAACAACAAGACAACCCCGGTTTCCCACCGTCGGGTCGGGCAACAAGAGACAAGAGGAAAAAGAAAGCTGAACCAGGTCAGGGATATTGGGCTCGGGATTTCTTGGAACGTCGAGAATCCCGAATACCTGCTCAGGAACCCGGGACGCAGAGAAAGCACTGTTCCCTACGAGGCTACAACCACCCATGACCGCAACGGAGAACGTGCGGAGTTTATTTGGCTCTGTTATGTATGTATGCTCTGCCCTACTATTGCTCGCCGCTCGTGGGGAGGTTTGCCCGACTTATTCGCGAATAGCTACGCCGTGAATTACTCCGGTACGGTACTCGGGATCCGTACACTGGGGACGGGGTTATTGTTGGATTTCTTTCATGACGACCGGCCGGGTAATCTGTCTCAAACCGCCTTGCGATTCATAATCGCGATTTTCGGAACTTGACCCTACCCTAGCGCCTGCAACCCCATTACCTTGCGGCCCGTGTAATGCCTCAGTCAGTTTTGTCCCCTCCCCTCTCATTTTTGGATCAGAGACGTTTGACGGAGCAGTTGCACCACAACGGCGCATCTACCTACATGAGCGTCCGCAGCAGCTAACGTGCGGTCAAACCATGCTGGACATGCCTAGAAACGAATCAACCACTCGCAATTCCCGGCATGCCTTGGCCTCTGCGACCCCTACTCCGCCGCGAATCTCTTTTGGATGTTAGCGCACGGCTATAGAGCAACGCTTTACATACGAAGAATTCATTGTCTCCATTGAAACGTCCCCATTTCCCAGCAAGGCTTCAGAGTCCGCCCCCACTGGCACGCGACGATAAGACGGCTCAGACTTATTACACACAAAGTAAAGTGAGAAACAATGAACAGCAAACCATAGGAATTCGTCAAAGACTCAAAAAAGACTCAAGAATAGCTTAGATAGGCCGAGATTCCGTTGGCCACGGTGGGTCTTCCGAGTTCTAGAGCGAGTCAACAGCCCGGCCCCATTGTCCAGGTCGTCCCACGTCTTGGTCTTCTGGGGGTCTCTCGTCCATGGTATGGTGGTGTTTCCTCGTTGCCATGTCTTCGAGTCCCTGGTCGTCGCCAGTACCCCATAGCAGTTGTGTCCGAGGTCCCAGTCCCGAGCTGTCGGCAGCGACCCAAGGCCAGGTACCGATCAACTACGGAAGACCATCTGAGTGGATGAAGCCCACGATAATCGTAGGAAAATATCTATCATCTACCTTATTGTGTACTGTGTATGTCACGGGGGTTGTTTATTTTCCCTGACGTGCCCCGCACATGAAGAATCGCTTGACTTTTTCTCCCCCTCCCCCCTCCACAGGGCCACATTCATCCCACTCGATGAATGAAGAAGTAGGTGATGTGGTAATAACTAGACTGAGCTTGCCGTGGCCGCCGACCCGTTGAGGTTCTCGTCCTCGTCTTTTTCTGGTGTCCAAAAACCATATTCAGCCACTCAGCATTGAGTCATTACTAGTGTGCGTGTCATTGTCAACCACCATTCTCAAACCCCCCATCGTTGATTAGACGTGACGAGATTCCATCGTCTCTGGAATATTGGGGTACCACTGCTAGCATATGGGACTACGCAGTAGCTCAAGACGTCGTTCACCATCTCCCGTCAGTCCCGCCGTTGGTTCCCATCGAGTCTGGCCACCAACCTCAGACTCAGACTGGGCTGCTTTACTGGCTGGCATCACCAACGACCAACCACACCAACTGTGAGCCGTCCCATCATTCTAGCCCGGCGGGCAAGACTCCAGAAGTCGCTAACACGTCCATCAGCATCGAAATCGCCCTGCATCGCGTCCCGCCGGGACTTCCCACCCTTCTCATACGACAACGAACCTGCGCTTTCCGGGAACCCCGCCCATCGTTGCTCCTTAGTCTGGGTCTGCGTCTTCTTAGCGTTCGCAGCAACAGCTCTTTGAGAGGAGAGTAAGCAGATCGATCACTTGTTGTCTTCGTCCTCATCCTCACCAGTGAATAAAGGTACCTTACCACCACTGTGTATGAGGTAGCAAGCGTAGTAAGCACCTTACCCTCCGGTGGTCGCTCGCTCTTTTCATCTCGGCACCTCATCGCAGTCGCACTTGCACTTACTTGCCTTTACCTTGGGGATCGTGGCTACTGCATCCGCACCACACACCTCTCTCACACCCACTTATTCACACACCCACTTTGGACTCGCCTCTGTCTCTCTTACACACTCATTCTCGTTTACTCTTTCAACTCACTCCTCACTTGCTATTCTTTTTCCTCACATGCATACACACACACACACACACATACAGAGGCGGCACAAGGTGTACGCGCACACACACGCAACTTATTATTGCCGTCTCATCCATACACTTTTTTTTCGAGAGCCATCACTTTGATTTTCATTTTCCTGCTCCGACTCGCCGTCTTCAAGGCTTCCTCTTTCTAATCACTTCTCATTCTCTCAGCCTGCGATCCCGCCATCCCGCGTGGCACCAAAAAAAAATCGCCCCCAAACGGAAGACCAAAGTGCAACAACCGACCCTTGCTGAGGTTCCTTACGACTTCTTACAACAGACGACACAGCCTTTCTTTTCTCTTCCCCCCCTTCTGGGCCTGGGCGTTGATTGCGCTCATCTCTTCATTGGCGAAACACAAACACGACCCGGATTCGGCCTGGGGAGAGGGAGTACGTCATGACATCCATAGTAAGTTGGTCTTCTCTCAGTGTCTCCCCTTATTGCTGCGTTACGCTGCCTGTTTATCTTTTCCCACCACCAAAAAAAGGGCCGGCCTACCCATTTCCCATGGACCATGACCACACACCTCGGCCAATCTGGATTGCAGCATTTCCTGCTGGCCCTGGCCGTCAAACCTGACCGACCGTCGTCATGTTATTGGAGAGAGCCGCTCGTTCACCGCCTCACCGCTTCCCGCATATCAGTGCACATCCCCATCCTCCTCGTCTTCCCCGTCGCTCCCAGACACTCAGACAAGCCCGACACGAGACACCGGCAATCAGGATAACATCCCCCACGACCGGGGCCCTGCCTGTTGCAACCGGCCTCACCTTGCCCAACTTCTCTACTCATCTCATCCCATCCTATCTACTCCCATGTCTCCATACGCCTCTACGGAGTACGGATACTCGTCCCCTAATTAGCCACCCCTCCATCTTGTCCTCCCCCATCATTTCCAATGCCCAATTCTTATTCACCACCACCCAGACCCCCTTTGAACTTCCCATAAGAAAGGGAGACTGCGCCGCCATGGCCTCTCCATGCACCCTCGCCCTACTTTGCCTCTCACACGTATAACTCTACCCTCGGGCGCTTGACACGACTCGCTCTCATATTCTGTCGTCTTCTCTCACCTCTACGGCTGATATAAGCTGTTCCTATACCTCCTCGCGTCTTTCCTGGCATTGGCATGGCTACACTTCTTGCTTGATATTCCTTCCCCCTCCACCTTTGGCAGAGTATCTCTCTGTTGCCAAACACACCCAACTCTCAAGGCTGTTGTACTCTCACGATGCGTGTCCCGTCGTTTGAGCACACCTTCGCCACTCCTCGCGAACACCCTGCAACCATGAACCAACAACCACCAGATTCGCTGTCGCTAATGACCGGCCTCCAGCTATGTCTCGCTCACTACTGTGACCAACATGGTCCGACCCCGCTTATGGTCACCGAGGGCCTGCCAGTCCCATGCACAACATGCTTCGATGATGGCGCCGGTGGTTATGCCGATCAAGATCAGCTCCGACCCCGGACCAGCGCCCCAGCACCGGCTGGCTCTCTCAACCAGACCGTGGCCATGTCGGATGCGCTGCGCAAGATGCACCTCAACTCGCACCGCAGTTCGTCTCTACCTGCTTCCGAAGCCGAAAACCAGATCCCGCGCGCCGCCATGCTTCGCGCCTCTTCAGCAAACTCTACCACGAACTCGCCAGCTTCCCCTCTGTCGCCCTCCGCAATCGAGACCCCACCCGAAAGCCCCCGCCGGATATCGGAGCAGCAGCAGCCACGACGAGATTCGAGTTTTCGCCGAACCTACGACGACTACGTTACGAAGCGCGCCGGCCCTTGCGAGAATTGCGCGCTGACGCTGCCGCAACGACAGGGCGGCAAGGATAAGAACGACTTGAAGGCTGAGCGTGGTCCCACATTGCGCACTCGCGCTCCTTACGCCAGGGTATACGGACAGGCATCGCCGCCTACTTCTCAAGCATCTTCTGCTAGTGACACAGATGGAGAAAGCCAACCCGAACGAATGCACCGAAGGGCAACGGGCTCTACAACAACGCGATCGAGCATGTCATCGGGCAGGCATGTCGGCCACACACATTACCTCGACTACACCTCGACCCACGAACCTCTCATCCCAGCTTCCTTCTCGATAGTGCGATCCTCGTGTCTGCGAACCCTTTCACTGGAGACACTACCCCGCGCCCCGGCAAACCCAACCCCTAGTGCATCGCCGCAGTCAAGCAACATGCCAGCCTTTGTCACGACACACAGCGCTGGGGCAGCAGCTTCTGGTGGTCCCATATTCTTCGGCGATCCAGTCAACGGCTACACGACAGCATACATCTTTCGCATTCCAGATATGCATGCTCGCGGCCACAAGCGTGTGTATGCATTTCTGGCTCTTAGCACACACAAGGAGAGACTGGCGATGAAAACATTTGGTTTCATGGCTGCTGCTTTCCGTGATCTTGCTTCGTGGATTCAGCAGTTGGCGGAAGCTGAGGCAGAGAAAGCTGCCGAAGCCAGCCCCCTTGGAGGCCCGCAACACCACAGCTCGTATCCGACGATGATCAAGCCTGAACGCGAAGGACAAGACCGTGGTGGCAGCAGCTTCCTCACGGGAGGTGGCGGCTTCTCAAGGAGAATGGGCGGTGGTCCCGGCGGTGTCTCACTCAAAGCTCGAGGCCTTGCTGAACTTGTCGGCATGCCCGACTTCTTTATTGAGCTGCATGCCAAGTTTGTGAAGCTTATGCTCGAACTTGGCGTTGCGCTGAGCTCTTAGGAGCTGTAACAGTTGCAGCACATATACGTTCACAACACAGAATCGCTGCCTTTGTCATTGACTTGGGCAGTAGAAGACGCGATTCGTACGAAACATACCAACATACAAATCACATACAATTATGATGCGGCGGGCTTAGGCCGGACCTCAGACACGGTAGCAAGAACCAAAGCAGTAATGGGTAATGATAATTCTAATTACCTTGCCCACTACTCGAAGAGAGAGGAGAGGAGGGGGGAGAGTGATTGCAGCGGGACGACGGATATACCCCACAAATGAGATGGTTGGCATCTCATTTGCATTAGGACTTTTTGCATTAGCGAACGGCAGCATCGCTTCCTTATCCTTTTTCAAGCGGTTTTCACGACTAAGCAGGCAGGCTGGGCATGATTTTCATAGACATTGGGATCCCTACTTTTTTTTTCACTTTCTGGCCATGGCTTCATGATACGGGTTTGTCTTCATGTTCTTCCTTTCCCCAGATTCCCCTCGAGAGTAGCGACATTAGACTTCACAACGGAAGCTTCCAGGCTCACGTCTGTGGTAAAAACAGACAACAGAGGGAAGGAAAAGAAAAAGGATAATGGGAAAAGGACAAACGGCAAACAAGGGGAAGAAGGGAAAAGATTTCCAATCAATAGATGGGGATTATCGGATCCGGAAAAGTACTTGGGAAAAGGGGTTTAGCAAAATTCAGAACTATCACCCTGATGAATTTACCATACTCTATTGACGATATCGTAATCCATTCTGACCTTGTTCATACTTGGTTTGCGACCTGTTTCATGAGAACAGTAACTCTAGGGAGGACTTCAATATATAACGGCAATCAAAGTAAGGTAAGTAGTTGCAGTATACTTTATACATAATTCATAATGGGGGGCAAAAAAAACTACATGTAGGCCGACTGATACGGTAATAAGATCGAGAAGGAAAGGTGATATGTGATGTAATGCTTTGTTCCTATCAAGTTACTTTTATCGAGTGGAACCTCCTCTCCCCCCCCCCCCTCCCTCCTTTCGATAAGGTAGGTTCTGTTCCGGCCAGCCATCCGATTTGAAGGAAACCTGAAGTTCTCGGCTGATACCGAGTGAAGTCCCGGTGTGTGTGTGTGTGTGTGTGTGTTTGACGTTTCCCACCGCTCGCCCGCCGACTAATAACCAACGACCGGCCCTCTGATTTCTTCGTCTGGGGACAGTTCACATGGGCAAGTTCAGTTTTGAACACTTTTTTCCTTTTTCAATGTGTCGGTATCATGAATTTCTCTCCTTTTTCTCTTTTGCGCGTTTTCGTACCTCTCTCCCATAGACAAAGACACACACCTATTGCATCTTTTTGAAACAATATGAGCTAGGTAATCAAGTCATCGACACCAAACTTGTAGTATGGCGCTTTTTTATATATTCCCCTTTGTATACTATGCCAGACGGCTCACACTCTGGGTTACGTCCCAGATAGGGTCTGTTTAATCTCACTCCAGCTTTTGTTCAATGAAACGTCTAGGTGTTATCTGAACTTCCGCTCTTCTGCTTCCAACAATCGTCGTAAGGGGTCGGAGGCAGCTGAATGTCGGTGTTGGAAGAGGCACATGTAGTTGAGATTCATGTCTTACAAACCCTGATTTATGAGATCCATAGAGCTGCACCGCATACTCAGGGGCCTCTGGTGATACTGGCGGAAATTTTTAGACAAAGGGAAGCACTCCTTTAGGTCACAGTCATGATCACGCATTTCCCAGCACATGAGTGAAATGGGTTTGAAAACCAGGTTGAAACATAGTGGCGGCAACGCAACTTCTTTATCGAGTGTATTGTATTGTACAACGCGACGCCAAGTCTCGCTCCCCGAAGCCTTGTAAAGTCTATCCCTTGCCTTCCCAGCCGTGCCCTTCATGACATTACATTGCCAGCCTGGCAGCGAGCTCTGTTCGTTCCCCCCACGATGCGCCGTTTCCGCCTGCGCCTTCTCCCTCGGAGAGAGCAGTCGCTTATTTGTAGAAATCAAACTTGTTCTCGTCGCTCGTGCCCTTGACCTGGCTTGAGTAGGCATCCTCCAAATCGCTCTGGATGATGTTGTAGCGGTTCTTCCGCACGGCACGAAGACCGGCCTCCTGCATGATGGCAGCGATGACGGCACCACTGAGAGGATCGTTGCGAACAATCAGGGAGTCCATGTCGACCTCGGGGGCCAAGCTCATCTTGCTGGCAATGGTGGAAAAAATGAGACGACGCTCGCGTCTGTCTCTCAAGCTAGGGAACTCGATCTTTCGGTCCAGACGACCGGGACGGAGAAGGGCGGGGTCGAGGGTGTCGGCTCTGTTCGTGGCCATGATGACCTTGACGTTGGCGGTCTGGTCGAAACCGTCCATCTGGTTCAGAAGCTCGAGCAAAATACGCTGAACTTCACGATCGGCACCAGTCTGCGCATCGAAACGTTTCGTCGCAATGGCGTCAATCTCGTCAATGAAGATGATGGCGGGGGCGTTCTCGCGGGCCATGCGGAAGACATCGCGAACCATACGAGGACCCTCACCGAGGTACTTCTGAACAAACTCGGAGCCAACAACACGAATGAAGTTCGCCGTCGTGGAGTTCGCCACAGCCTTTACCAGCATCGTCTTTCCTGTTCCCGGAGGACCGTAGAGCAAGACACCGCGAGGGGGATCGATACCAATCTGCTTGTAGAGGTCGAAGTGCGTCAATGGCAGCTCGACAGCCTCGCGGATCTCCTGCTTCTGCATGTCCAGACCACCAACATCAGCGTACGTCACATCGGGCTTCTCGTCGGCGCCAAGCATGGCAATGGACGAGTCGGCTTCGGGGGGGAGGATGTCGACGAGGGCGTTGGAGTGGCGGTGGAGGGCGACGGAGGAAGAGGGCTTGAGCTTCTCGCGGTCGAGGGTGGAAAGGATGCGGACGACATAATTCGAACCCGTGGATGACTGTACGATTCCGGTGCTATGATGAGTTAGCATTGTTGAGCTCGAAGCGGGAGCTGTCTGCGGGGGTCTGCATACTTCTGGTCGATGGCCTCCATAAACTGCCCAATCACCAAAGGAACACTCTGGATTCGCTTGATCTCCTCTTGAGCCCGGACAAGCTCGCGCTTCAGACTCCTACGCCAGCGGGTCAGCAAACCAGATGACACGCAGTGATCGTGCGAGTATCGAACCTCTGCTCATCCTTGATATACTCCTCCTGCAACTGGATATACTCCAGTTGTCTTTGCAGCTTCTTCAATGTGGCATAGTCGTCACCTCCCTCCGTCGCGATGCCCTCAAAGTTCTCAATACTAGGGATTGTTGAGGGAGCTGTCTTCTTGTGAGGGGCGACTTGGTTGGCCGGGTTTTCCACCAAGACGTCACCCATTGTGTCGGATATTTGATGGGTATTAAAGGCGTGGAATAAGGGGTTTCGTTACTCGAGATGCCTCGAAGTTCGTAGAGGATGTGAGTTCGCGGACAATAGGCGGTGTCGTTGATGATGGTAAGGTTGTTGATTTCAAGCTGGGTGGTGGTGGTGCTTGCTTGCTCGAGCTTGGCTGTAGGCGTCAATCGGATACGCATGCAGCGCAGCCTCTCAGCCCAGCCCAGCTTAGTCAGGAACCTGGTCAAAGCTCCAAGGTCACGTGCTGTTTGGGATACCAGGCAGGCCCCCCACTGGACACTCTCTGGTTGATTGATTGGCTCAGCAGATGACTTGGAGCAAGGCGAAGTGCCTGCAGCACGTTGCCCAGACTGGAGGCAGCGACGACCTCCGATTGGCCTCGAGTGGGGACGCCTGCCCCCATGTACTGTGGAGACGGCACAAGATCCCTGCCATGATGATGTGAGGGTCTCTCCCGCAATTCCACTGTTAGAGTCGTCGGTGAGTGTCACCGTCGGTCCTTAGCACGGCCTGCTACTCCGGCACCTATCTCTTATCAACCCCCCCATGGGATGATGTGTTCACCGGCCGGGTGCCTCGTTGGGCCTTCGTCCAGCAAGCCGACCTAGCACTGTACAGTCACAGGCACTCCTTCTCTCCATTCTCGTACCTTTAATCCCACTTCTGACTCCTTCATCTGCTTCACTTTGACGCTGCACTGCTTCTCTACCATACATGACCTGCCTTCCGGTGTGCGTTCTCTCGTGCTTCTCCTCGATCTCTCTGACTGCTTTCAATCACTCTTGAACTTTGTCGTCTCATCTTACTTGGGGTCTTCCCTCTGTTCCCCTCCGAAACTACATACATCATGTCGTCGTCAATTGCAATCCCGATGACCCCGTCGTCGGCCAACACATATCACCACCACCAGTCACCCCAGGTCCGGGGTGCTGCTAGCTCTTCCTCGTCGACATACTCCAGTTCACCTCAAACATCTTCCCCGACTTCCGTTCAGAAGCGAAAGATGGTCCATGAACGTCGTCCTAGCCTTCTCAGTAAGTCATCCCACTTTACTCTGAAGCTACACAGCCCGGGCCTGCAGCCTTGCCCGACATGCCTGTCTCGGACTCTGTACATGTCAACTTGGGACCTTTGCTCACATCACGGACAGGCTCCGCCTTGTCGAAGCAGGAAAGCACCGTTATCAACATCGGCGAACCAAACGGAACTCCCCGCCTCGTAAGACCACCATAGTCCTCCTCAGGGAACGAATGCTAACAGGCCATCCAGATCACCTACCTCTCCTCGAGCCAGGGCTTTGCGTGGAACCCAGGTGAGTAAAGTTTGTCCCGGTCTCTCCTCCCATTACTTGCTGACCACTTTGTTCAGAGATCTTCCTGCCGTCGTATGTCGATTGTGACTACACCCCGCTCGAGAACCGACGGGAGCCCGTACACGAGATTGTCCTTAGCGACGAGGAGATCAACAACATGTTTCCCCAATAACGGCGTCCCTCAGAGACGGCCATGACGCTACACATGAACAACTACGTCCTGAGCGCTTAGACCGACGATCCTCACGAGATACATTTTCTTTCCACATCACGGCGTCCGGCCACGACCTGTACCCCCTCGGACTCTTTTATATCATTTTATCAGACTGCTTTACAAACGAACCACCAAGGCAAATGGGCCCATGTTCGATCCGGATACGAACGTGCATGGGAGTACACCAAGTGGAAACACAGTACAAGTCGCATTTCCTTCTCGACATCGAGGAGCTATTAGTGACACCGGCCTTTGGGAATCATCGGGGGAGTTGGGATCGTTTTGGCGAGACGGGTTTCATTGTCTCAAGTTACATTTCTTATCTGTTTGTTGCCGTTTGCTTTTCTTTGGATTGGGGCGTTCCATGGGATTGCAAGCACATACCCTCCTCGATCGTGTACTATGCCGCCTCTACCGCGGTTTTCCCTTTTCATTGATTTTCCACCAGTTCATAGTTCAATAAGGTAGTGTCACATGGACACTATACAAGTCAAAAGCCGTCCGCCACCGTGATCTACACAATGTCCTGATTTATGGCGTACATTTGAGCCTATCAAGCATGTTCCTGTCTCTCTTTCTACGAGAGTTTGGGCAGTAGGGTAGCGCAAGCCGGCCAGGTACCACGTCAGGGTCCACGGGTACCGTCGGAGTAATTGGGCAGACCAGCCGATAACCAACCACCTGTCTTGCAGCCACTCCATAAGTGCATGCCTTACTGAGAGCCCAGTAGTCACAATCATTGAATAAGTGCAAACAGTATCATGTTGATCTTCGAAAATCGCTGAAACGGGCCCCCTTCAGCTTCTGACTCGAAACCTCAGGTCTCTGGTCACCGTTAGCCCCCCTTCTCCCGGCGCACTGTCGTCGGTGTGGCCTGTTTGGACGCCATTCCGTCCCAGATGGCGTTCTGAGAAAGAGGGTCCAGTTACCTTGGGCTGGCTCCAGACCAGCGGAAGACCGCCAGTACCGCAGGCCCGGCGCTACTGTACTGTACCTTCACCGCACGCACCCGAGGACCGACAACGCCATGGCACCTAAACCCCTTCCAAGCAAAGCAAGCTCCGCTTTCGCCGTGGGCTTTGCCCATCTTGGGAAGGGGGGAACCCCACGTTTGTGACATGGGAGTATGGGTGGTGTAAGTGCGATGATGGTCTTTGGTCCTTTGGCTTTTCCCGTTGCTTGTCGGTAACACTCAGAACGATGAAGAGATAAGTGAGACACGATGTACACTCTGCGAAAGAAGAACAGCAAGGTAAGGCAAGGTCTGGGACAGATGTCCCGGTTCTTTCCCTTGCTGAGCACCACGGTGTGCCGCACCGTGCCGGTTATTTATTTCTCACCTTGATAGGTGACGCAAAACAGCGTTTACCCCAGCTGCATCAACCAGCTGAACCATCCCGTAAACCATCGCCCCGCAATTTTCTCATTGTGAGTGTCCGGCGTACCTCCATATGTACGGATAAGCAACGCAGTCTTGAAAGTCCTCGAAACTACCCCTTTGGTTTTGATTTCGATGGTGCGGTAAAATTGTCTATCCTCTGTGCTCCTCCCCCCATGCAGGTCCGTCCCAGTTTCGCAGTCATAGCGTCGAGATGCATCAACCCAGACAGACGGACAAGGGGACGGACGTCCAGCAAGAACGCCAAGTTTTGAGGGTACCTACCGCCGTTCAAAGTCGGAAAAAGAGTTTGGGTCATTTTGCCTGCGTTGTAACACCTATTTAGACAGGCGCTCCTTGACCTGTACGACATAGCATATCCGGTTCGGCCGGGAAGCCTAAGTTGTTGGATGAATGTGTGTGGGCAGGGAAAGTTTGTGATGCTATTTTGAAGATGGTAGCCCGGCTGATGCCGCAAACACACACACCGTCCCGACACCGAACCGGTCGTCATTCATCATGTCTCTCATATATTGACTATCGACGTCGATCCCTTCTCGCCCATCTCTCTGAACAAGATCCGAACCGTGGGACTGCTGCACCTCGTGACCTTGGCGGATGATCCCATACTCTCTTTTCTCCCCTTGCAGCATTCATGCAATGCATGAGGGTAAAGCTGTACCTAGGTAAAACTAAAATTGGGGAGGGTTTCTTTTCTGGTGATGCTTGTCCCGCACAGTGCCGCCGCCCATCATTCCCTCTCAAAGGTGAACGGAACAGGTCTACCTTACTGGTCTGTGTTCCACACCGAACCATTCCCTGAACCTCTTCGGAGCGACTGTCCGATCTCGGCAGTTCTCGGGGTTGGGTCGCTGGCGTTGCATTGGGATCGATTCGGTCATTCAAGGTCGGTACCTAAGGTAGTCTGGGGAGCGTCACATGCTGATAAGAAGATAAGATAGAGACGCACTAGCCTCTGATAAGCCCATCTGGATGGTGGGAGGAGCACGGGTCAGATCGGACGACGGGCTCGACGCGCACCGATGGGGCGACCGCTGGCCGGGGTGAGGTGGTGTCGAATGGAACTGGACCGTCCCGTCGTCAAGCAAACCAGGCGCAAGTAAACATCCACACCGAGGACAAACACAACCCACCACGACTCAACACCCCACCACCCACGACGCGCCAACAAACGTCGCGAGACCAATCGAACTCGAGCAATCTCCCCCTCCAAAACCAGCAATTAAGGACTCTCAATACAGACCGCCCTCCTCAAACCCACTAGGATCCCACTCGAATGTGTTAGTGAAGAAGGAAGAAAAAGAGTGAAAGAAAATTAAGGTCCAAAAAGGAAGAAGGGGATAGGAAACGGAAACGAGGAGACAACTATGGAGGACGCACATAGGAAGATCGAACTGCAATCCCGCGACGACCTCGCGTACCTGCTCACCAACGTCCGGCGCGCCGCGCAGGAACAGCTCGACAATGCGTTTCCGCACATCGAGGGCAGCAACGCGCAAGAGGACGAGCTGCGGGCGCCTATTGAGCGCCTGGTCAACGAGGTGAGGCTACTACTCCAAACTCTTCCCTTTCTCTTGTTTTGTCTCGGTGAAATCTTGCACGACCCTCATGTTCTTGCTTCGAGATTGCCCCTCCAAGGCACGAGAAAGCAAAGGCAGAAGAAAGCGAGCCACACCAACCCCCAAGAATCTCGCTAACACAAACTCCCCCCGAAAACACAGTACATCAACAAAACATTCACCTACGCAGCCCCAAACCTCTCCATAAACGGCATGGACACCGACCCGTCAACCTTCCTCTCCAACAACACACCCTCAGACGAACCAGAAGAAGCCTACGAACCCTGGGACGCCCGCCTCCGCCAGCGCGTCGAAGACCTCGCGCGCGAAGAAGAAGACCTTCTCAACGAAATCGCCGCCCTCAAAAAATCCGTCCCCGGCGCCATCGCTACCGCGACGACAAACGAGTTCAAAGCCGCCGCGGCCGTAGACGAGGCCGCTTTCGAGGCTGCTAAGAAGGCGAAAGAGGACGAGGCGAGGGAGATGGAGGCCGAGGTGCTCCCGCTCGAGGCGATGGAGAGGAGGGGCGAGGTGAAGGAGGCGTTTGGGGGCGCGGTGGGCGGGTTGGGGAGGTTGAAGAAGACGATGCCTGCTACTGTTGCCAAGATGGAGAGGGCGAGGGTTGCTGGGGAGTATACCGTTACGGAACGGTCGTGAGGCAATTTGACGAGAGGGGGGTTCTTTTCATTTATGGGAGTTGAGGCGTTGGGAACTTATACCACAACAGTGGGCATCCTGCCAGACGGCCGATGACCCATGGGCAGTGCTTTTTACATGTGCTGATTGCAGTCTAATAAAGTCTGGAAAGCATAAAGACGATGGTCTCTCTTTTTGCGAAAATGCCATTTAATGGGGTCCACTGATCAAAATGAAAGTATGTATAATGTGGAATAGCAAAGGTTGCCAGGATCAACACGTGTATGAGCGGTTCTAAGAAAAGATGCTCTTGTTTTTAGGTAGCCACCCCCATCTCCCACCCAACCCAGTGTCTTTCTTCACCTCAAGACACAACACCACATTTGTCAACGCCTTCTCTCTAACTGCTCATCCGGCAGCGCCACTCTCAAATGAACAACCTCAATTCCAATGCACGCAATTTCCTAAAACGGCAACGTTTATGCCGCAGCAGGAGCCTTGGCGTCAGCAGTAGCAGCAGCCGCAGGAGCAGCACCGCCGGCAGCCGGAGCAGTAACGGTCTCACCGCCCTTGTTCTCAATGACGTCGCCGCCGGCAGCAGCAGCGGCCTTGGCCTCGGGCTTCTGCCACCAGGGCTCCTTGGTCCACTCGGCCTCGTGCCACGGGCCGGCGTCGCTGAGCTGGCAGCCACCCTGGCACTCGCACTTGCCACCGAGGGACTTGGGGAGGTTCTCGGCGGGAATCTGGTTCAAAAGCTCCTTCTGGTAGCCGGAGCCAAGGATGTTGATCTTGGAGACGGTGACGGGGTCGAGCCAGCCCTTGACGACGGACCAGACGGTGGAGAAGCCCCAGGGAGCGTTGATCATGTAGAGCTTGCCGAGACGCTCGGGGTAGTAGTTCTGGGAGACGACGGAGGCCTGCTTGACGTAGCTGTAGACCTGGGGGACACGGGTGATGGTGACGCCCTTGAGGTCCATGATGGTGCAGCACGTCTCGACGAGGTGGTTGGACTTGCGGGAGCAGGCGGGGAAGCGGGGGTCGGCGCACTTCTCGTACTCGACGGCCAGATTGGTCAACATGCGCTCGGCGGTGGTGATCTTGTACATGGCGTTCAGGTCGATGCCACCAAGCTGCTCAACGTAGACGGGGCGGCCATCCTGTGAAGCAGTGCGTTAGTGAGCGACTTCACCGAGCAAGTTGTCTCTTTCCTATGGCGGCGTACCTTGTCGGTCTTGTGGTAGTACTGGGGGTAGAACTTGAACACCTCCTCCTTCTCGGGGTATTCCCAGGTCGGCACGGTGTTGTCAAGCTTGGTCGTTTTCCGCCAGGTCTCGAAGTCGACGAACCTAAATCATACCCGTCAGCTACATGTTGCACGATCTGATGTGGAAGACAAGACACCGCTTACATCTGCTTGGCGAGGTTGACATCGAACTTGCGGGCGCGGAGGAAGCGCAGCTATAATTCGGCTGTTAGTAAGGTGCTCTGGATGTGGAATTCGCAGGCCTCCGAGTATTGGGTGTCTGCCACAGGATGGGAGGGAATACCAGAGTCAGGGTGTCGAGGCGCTTGTCGTAGCCATCCGACTCAAGCATCAGGCGCAGCTGGGCAACCTGAGCCTTCTGCTCGGGGGTGAGGTGACCAGGGTGACCGTTGGCCGCCGTCGGGGCGACGGTCGGGTAGTCGTACTGGTCGTACTTGGGATCGAGTTCTTGCTGGGACATGGTGGGGGTTTTGTTCTAGGGTCTTCTCGTTGACGAGGAAAGAAGATCGGTGTAGCTGAAGGGATTTTGCAGAGCCCTCCAAAGAAAAAAAGAAAAGAGAGAGGAAAAAGGCGGGGTGGAGGAGAGGTAATGGGATTCGAAGACAATAGGACAACCGTAACAAGTTGTTTGTCCTGAAGAAAGTTGCCAACCAGGATTGTAGGTGTTTAGGAGAGAAGAGCTGGTTGTGGGGAAAGGTAAGGGAAAGGAAGATCTCTAGCGGGAAAGTAGGGGAGGCTTGGGAAGTCGAATTAAAGTGAACCTGCTGGCAGAATGCCAAAAATCGTCATAGCGACCGGTCCCGCACCGCTGTTGCCCCTGGCTGCCCCTCACGAATTGGGCTTTCCCGTCGAACCTAGCCAGCCGTCTACACCGCACTTACGCAGCTACGGATACGCACCCACGGTGCCACGCCTGCCACGGCACCCGCATCTTATTAAGATAACAGCCCAGCCTTACGTAATGATCTGGATTCCTACCCACGAGCACCCGGAGCCGCTGTAGATTGGTGCAGTCTGCCACCTCATGCCCAACATCGTCTCAGATCTTAGCTTGCGGGCGTTGTTCTCGATTGTCATGATTCGGTCACGGTCAGCTGCAGCGGGCCAGCACCAGTGGTATCGAGATGGCGGCTGATCCAATGGCTAAAACTTTCCTTACTAAGTTTAGCTAACCTCGGACGGATTTCTGACAGGTTGGCCTCCAGTGATTAAACATCATACGTGCATAGCTATGCTGTGACGCTGTATTGGTAGTCTGCGATCTTGCACAGCACTAACAAAAACCTCCTAGTTCGCTTTCGTGATCGTTACCATGGCATAAAGGGGTATCGATAATCGGAAGCCTTCAGCCACGACCTCGAAATTAAATCATCTACGGATGCGTGACCCTGGTCGGGATTCGTAAGCCTACAGGGCCATCGCTTGAACCAACGGCCCAATGATCCGGATCGTGTTGTGTAAAAACATAGCTGCGGGTTTATGCTGTGCTGTGAAATTGGGGTTGTGCAAGAAATGGCAGAACATCATCAAGTTGTTTTTTGGTTTGGTATCGAGCTTTTCGCCTTTTAACTGCCAGCCTTGTCCTCGTCCTTTTCCTTCTTGATATCCTTTCCTTCTTCCTTGTCTTTCCGCTTTTGAACCACCTCCCAGTTGTATACTCTTGCGATGGCGACTTCCATAGTCTGTGATTGATTAGTATACGCGGTCAAGCCCGTCTCGCCTAGGTGCCAGATGTTACCGTGATCTGCTCTCTCAGGAAATCCAGGTCCTCCTCGCAGTTTGATAAGCTCGTTTTCGCCGTTGATAGCTTGGACTCGAGTAGGGTCTCGGCTTCGTCGACGGGATACGACAACATGACATTTGCCTGCTGTACAGTCAGCCAGCTTTTCAAACCCATGGCATCGTCTACTGCGGAGCAGTCATTGTCTTACGCCTAGCCAAATGTACACCTCTTCAGTGGGCGGGATCTTTGCTTTGGAGTAAAGCGTATCGTTCAGCTCGAATGTCGTCTCGATCGGTTCATCGTCGTCCTATCTCTTTTGTCAGCGCCTCCTGTCGATAGATGCATCCGTGAGCGGCTAGTCACCAGTCTGAGCTTCAGAAACCGCACAGAGTCGAGCGTCTTCTGTATATCGGGAATCTTGTCGTTCAGTCCAGCCATCCTCTTCTGAAGATTCAGCTCCATGAACTGGTATTTCCTGCGCAAAAGAATGATGTGTTACCAGCTGTTCCCCATGTGCCTAACCTGGCCTTGCCCTTCCCGGTAGCCTCGTTCGATGCGTCGGATTGAAGTTCTGGTGTGGCATGACCAGCCCACCTGGCGGGCGGGTGAGCGGGCGAGTGTGCGACTCACGAAATCATCTCCTGGAAGTTGCGCATCGTCGGTTCGACATCTTCGCGGGTGGTGACGTAGTCCTCGACTTTGTCGACGAACGGCGCTTTGGGGATACCTCGAGGGTTGCTGGGCGTGGCGTCCTTGCTGTGGAGGTGGTTAAAAAAATATGGTCAGCTTTGTGCGCGGCAACGAACGAATTCGGGTAGACATACACAGCCGTCTCCGGCTTCTTTCCCGCTGCCGACATTGTGAAATTGAGCTGATGTTTGCCTTCAGCGCATCTCTCCGATGTTGGTAGGAACTCGCGATTTTTCGTAACGGTGTGGAGGGGAAGCTGCAGTGACGGTACTGCCCAATCTACGGTGGCCTGTTCACCGAGGTGAGGGGTCAAGGTACATGTTTGGTGGGGTAGCTACCTCACTACCTCAGCCAGCTCAACCTTGGGCCAGGTAGCTTGTCACCGCTGACTACTTTCCCTTATTACAGCAATCGCCAGCCAACTATTTGGCATTCATTACAACGGTATCCAAAAATTTGGCAACAAATGACAGACGAAGACGAATGCAGGACTCCCACGCATGGTAGGAGTTGAGTACGAGTTTAAGGCATGCTTCAGTACTGACACTCGACACTAGCCCCTAGCATGGACTAACTTAGAACATTGAACAACACATGAGGAATTGACGAACCAATTCACATCTCGACAACGGAGCTGATCTCACAAAGATCACGCAGGCTTTGGAGGATGGCGGAAGGCCTCGCCGACCTCATAACCGCGCTGTCGCGCTTAACCAGCTTACTCATCAAGGTGAACCCTCACCACCGCCGTAAACGGCTTAGCAACAGCACGCCATGACCGCCCTGCATGTCCCCACAGACAGCTTGCCTTATCTGTGCCTGGGGGGTGGCTTCTTGATAAATAGTCTCATTGAGCTTAAACCGGGACAAGTGGTCGCCGATTTCCCTCTCAACCCTCACCGACGAACTTCACCTCCTACGCATTCCTCGAGACCAATTGTCTTCGGTACGCCCTCTAGTCAGTCGACTCAATCTCGAGTTGTGAGATTCACTATCGTTGACAGTCGGAGTTTCCCCAACGGACCTTTTCAGGGCGCGCACCGATCAACGGTGGCGGGGCAAAGGCATAGAGAGTGAAGCTCGGCAAACAGACCGAACAAACGAAAAGGCTAGACACGATGGCGGACGCGGCGGTTGAGCCCGAGGTTGTGGGCGGTGCTCTCCAGACGGCCAAGGACCTCTTTTCTGGCGCTGCGGGCGGTGTTGCTCAGGTCTTGCTCGGTACGTTTTTCAAAATGCGCAGAACAAAGAGAGGGAGAGGGTTGGCGATGAGATGAGCTTGAGATGCCTTTTTCTGGAGCCGACTTCGGAATCACAGCCGAACCTCACACAATGGCGACCTCAAGCATTCACCACCTCATTCTCACTCACTTCGCCTTCATAGAACTTTCATGAAGCTCTGGAAACGATCAGAGTTCCAGAAACGTGAAATCAATTGAGAAAAAAGCTAACACCCCGCAGGCCAACCCTTCGACATCGTAAAAGTCCGCCTCCAAACCTCAACAACCCCGACAACGGCCCTCAACGCCGCAACCCAAATCTACAAAAACGAAGGCGCCCTCGCCTTCTACAAGGGAACCCTCACCCCGCTCCTCGGCATCGGCGCCTGCGTCTCCATCCAGTTCGCAGGCTTCCACCAGGCCCGCCGCTTCTTCGAGTCCCGCAACGGCTCCACGGGTCCCCTCTCCTACGCCCAGTACTACGCCTCGGGCGCCTTCGCCGGCGTCGCAAACTCGGTAATCTCAGGTCCCATCGAGCACGTCCGCATCAGGCTGCAAACCCAACCCCACGGCGCCGCCCGGCTCTACTCTGGCCCCCTGGACTGCGTCCGCAAACTCGCCTCCCACGGCGGTGTGTTGAAGAACGGCCTCTACCGCGGCGAAGCCGTCACGATCCTCCGCGAGGCGCAGGCCTACGGCGTATGGTTCCTGGCGTTCGAGTGGATGATGAACGCCGACGCGCGGCGCAACAACATGGACCGCAAGGACATTGCGCCTTACAAGATTGCTTTCTACGGCGGTCTTGCCGGTGAGGCGCTCTGGCTGAGCAGTTATCCCTTTGACGTGATCAAGAGCAAGATGCAGACGGACGGGTTCGGCAAGGAGCAGCGGTACAAGTCGATGCGGGACTGCTTCGCGCAGACGTACCGCGGCGAGGGGCTTCGCGGGTTCTGGAGGGGTATTGTGCCGACGCTGTTGAGGGCTATGCCTGTTAGTGCTGGCACGTTTGCCACGGTCGAGTTGACCATGCGTGCTATTAGCTGAGCATCTCTCTATTTGGAGTGGAAAAAAAAAAGATGGGAGACGGAATGGGTGAAATAGGGTCATCTATTTTGAGATTCATTTACTAGAATATGCACACGCTGGGGTTTTGGCAAAATAGAATCATTCAGGGTCATGAATTGTCAAGGATCTATCATAACAACTTGCGACAGGATGGCATCTGTAATATATCAGTGCCTAGCATCATTTTTGTCTGTGTAGATCTGAGTCTGCCTGCTGTAAGGAAATTCCAGACTATTCCTTGTTTTCCACCCTGCGCTGCAAAATATGCCTAGCATTCGCGGGTGTGAGTGTGTCAATGTCTAGCTCTTCCAATAACTTCTTGGCCTCCGTGTTATCGGTAAACACTCGATCCGTAGCGTCCTTGAGTGACAAAGTGCCCTCCTGGGGTTCGTTCGGGAGGTTGAGCAATTTCAGCGCGTCAAACAGACTACCCAATGATCCTACACCATTCTGGATATATCTCTCCACAAGGGAGGAAATGGCATTGACGTCACGCGTGAACTGGGCCGCACCAAACGCGGTGAAGCTCTGCCTCATCAAGACCTCGCCCCAAAGCAGGTCTTGGAGTTTGTCCAGTGCGGAGCGCCATGTGCGTCGGAACGCTGCCGTGCCAATAGCCTTAAGTAGGAAATCAAAGTTGCGCTTGAGGATCTGGTCAAGGTTAGGAGGGACGTTGGGAGTTAGGCTGTGGGGAGACGTACTCTCAAGGGCTCGTCGAGCTCTGGTGTAACAGCCAATTGCGACGGATCGACTGGTAAATGGTTAGTATCATGCACGGTAATGCTTTTAAGATAGACAACTCACTCTCGGGACCACTGTCACTAATGGTTGTCCAGTGTGTCCGTGTCGCATAGGCTCTAAAGGCTTTGTAATGAGAGTCTGCAAGCGCGCTCACCAAAAACTCCTGCGCCGTCTTGCGTCTAAGGCTGTACGCAGCGATTGTCTCATCAAAGAGGACGCCGTCATTAGCCTCCGAGCCGACGGCAGCAGAGGTGCGATCCTTGACCTCTTCGTAACTCATCTCGCCAGACATCCTCGACGTCTCGCCTTCCTTGGTCGCGCGACCCTGCAATTGATCCCATAACGTGACAAAGAATTCCTCGTTACCCCAGTCCTTGAGCGTGTTGACAATGTGGTCTGCACTGCCGTAAACCTTGCACAGAGACTCGAAACTACCGGTGCCTTCGAGAGCCGCAAGCTGTTCTTTCGTGACACCGTGCAAAGTCCTGCCGACTGTCGATGTGAGAGCTTGATAGGCCTCGAGAGAGCCACGCAGACGGTCATGGAACTCGTCGAGAATATCGAGTTGAATTCCAATCAAGAACCGAATCTTGTGCTTGAAGGCGCGTACTCTCTCATATTGGGTTGTAATAGACCTCAACAAGTCAGTGACGCGCACTGCGCCGAAAGTCGGCTTTGTCTTTCCCGTTATAGCGTAATCGTAGTCGATATTTCGTGCATCGGAGCTATCCATGATAGCTTGAAAGCGCTCGAGAGCAAACTCCTTTTCTGCCTGGAACCAAGGCTCGAACCACTGCTCCAAGACCTCAGTAGCCAGGCCGGGCCAACCTTGGTCTGGATCCCCGCCGTCATAGTTGAACTTTGTCCGAATACTCTCATCGAATGTCATTAACTGCCCCATGAAGCTGCTCAAGAAGGCAGGGTTCTTGGCCGTTTCTGCAACCACATTCTGGACCTTCTCTCTCATGACGGGCAGCATGCTGGTGATGAAAGCACAGACCGGATCAACGTATACTAGACTGTTACCCGCGGAGGTATCGCGGAACTTGGCAGCCAGCAGGTAACCCAAGTTGTCTCTATAGAAGTCTTCCCATTTTTCAATGGTTGCCAAGAACCAAGGGAAGCAGTGCGATCCAATAGCATCGGGTTTGCTCGTCGGCTTGTCGCTGAGAAAGTGGAAGCGGAACTCAGAGATGAAGATTCGTGACATGACATCGAACGAGAGAAGGCTGACGGTGGACTTGCTCAGGATGACCTCGGGAATCTGAAGGTCCAGCAACTTTTCAAAGCAGGCGAGCCACTCGTCGTCCATTTCAGAGCTAGGTTCCACCATGGGCCATGACCTCTTGCTGAGAACAGTCTCCAGCTCGCTCGACATTGTCTTCTTCATCTCGTCCCACAGCGTATCGGCAACACTCCGCACGTGATTGACGAGATGTACTGCCGCATCATCAGCCGGCCCTGAGAGTTCCTCCAGGCGCCTCGACAGTTGCTTGAGCTTCGAGTACGGCTCCAAAGCAGCCTTTGGGCTGTCGGGGAGGTGCGAGCGAGCTTCGGTCCGCAGGTTTTCGACGTCTTGTAGCAGCGTCAGGTATTTCTGGGCAAGTTCGATTGTCTGCAGCTTCTTCATAGGTTGTTGCAGCCTTGCGATGGCCTGGTTCGGGGCGTCGGATGCGGCCGCTATCTTGACTCGGACATCGATGCTGTGCTGGAGCTCCTGGAAGTCTTGGATACGCTGCGCGAGGGAGGATTGGCGGTCGCCGGCTGTCTGGCGAGCTTCGTCGAGCTGTTTGATGGCGTTGTCGAGCTGGGTCTGAAGCTGGCTGCGCTGGACCTCCACGTTGGCGATGAGGGAGTCGAGGTTCTCGAGATCGGTGGTGGACTGAAGCTTGTCGTCGAGGAAATCTTCGACGCGGATATCCAGAGCGCCCGCCTGAGCGCGGTCTCCAAACGTCGTGCTCATGTCGGGCCAGTGTTTGTTGCGGCTGTTTGCGCACCAAGTGTCATTCTTGAACCTTCACTTTGCGACTGTGGTCTGAACAATGACGTGGAGCTGAGGGAGGCCAGCAAGTGGTGGGGCACATGCAATTACACGGATACGGAGTTTCTGCATGGTAGAGGCATATTTGGCGACACCATGACGGCTACCTAATCTGGTATATGCACGTATCCATACATGATTGGAAATCGCTGCTGTGTATCCGTAGTTTATGGATCTCCGTGAGCGTCTTGCGATTCTCACATGAAGTAGGAAATTCTTTCATGTTGGATGTCAAAAACGTTGGGGAACCCATCAACGTTGTGGTCATTCGGATAACAGGGCACCGACTCAAGCAATGGATGCATCTGAGTCTTGGCCATGGCGCAATGACCTCTGTTTACCAGCCACATATTATTCAGGGTCGACGAGGCCGGAGGCCGGCTTCTGCGGTTCCCGAGTAAAGCGACCAATTCAGGACTTCTCGTGTGGCTGAGATACTTGTCATCATCAAGGGATTACGGAGTACTGCGAGGCTTGACCATGTTGTCAGTGAGTCATCACGGGTTATTCGCTGGCAATTCTTAAGAGGATGTGATTCCTCCTCTGAGAACAACCGTCTGGCGTTCAGTCCGTGTAATCGGCGACTGGCTCGACGAGGCAGGCGAAATCGCATATAGATTGCGTCAATGGCTTGCCAGGCGTGTTCCTTCGCGAACAGATCCAGATGATGACAGTTTTCCAACGCCGTCGAAGAAAGTCTCCCCAAGGATGGCAGTGTTGGTAGTCGCTGCGCTGGGCGAAGGCAAACACATAGACTCCCGTGATCTGCGCATTTCCGGCAACTCGGGCACCGCAGGCAGACGGCGCTAACATCCGGCGGCGAAGACGGTCAATGCGGACCCGTGAGAGAGACAGAGACAGGAGGAATGGCTGACACTCGACAGCCGTGACAGGTGTCTAAACGACAGTCTTGCAGCCACAAGATGATTGTAATTCATAGGCTGACGATTTCGAGCTGAAGAGTGAGATTGACCGCCAAACCGAGCGGTGTGTTGGTGTAGCTTACCGCTGCAGAGGCGAAGGAGATGGGACTTTGCATGGCGGGGGTGAGAAGTCGATGGGTCTCGATGGGAAACACGGAGCCGCCTGGGGTTCCTGCAGTAGATGTATCCGCAGAGCAGGGGAGTTCGACTGCGAATAGCCTCAGCTGTTGTGTAAGAGAGCAGGCGAGCTGACCGGTGTAGGAATGTGGCAGGGCGCCGAGTGATTGCATCCGTAAAGAACCCGAGGATGATTCTTGGCTGTCATTCGGGACTTTGTGTTTCTCATGCTGTCGCCATGCCAACTGGGGCAAAGGGCTAGAAGCCGTACTTCGTACGGACTTTTGGTGCACCGTAACAACGCATCACCAAGACTCGACACGAGCGAATGGACAAATCAAGGAACCAACGCGATGTGCCGGACCCCGGCTTCGGGTCTCATCTCCAATGCAGGAACCGCCGAGCTGCCGTCTCGAGTCGAGTCGTGTGCCTGTTGGATTGGGTATGGCGAGGGGCAAGCTTGAGGCAAGCGAAGGACAAACAGGGAAAGCCGCGAGATACAAGAGGAAGCGCGAGCGTTAGAACAGCCCACTTAAGGAAGTTTCGACAAGGGGTCTTTGAAGAGAGCTCTGGACTTTTGGAGTATGCGTGTTGCTCTGCTTGGAGCTCAGCTAAGCAGCTAAGATCATAACTGGATAAGGTAAAAGAGAAGCTGAGAATTGGTAGGACCTGACGAGGCTAAGGTAGACAGACACGCGCAGAGGTTTGGGCTAAAGATGCGGCCTTAGATTTGACGGGGGACACGGGACGGGGGACCCCTGAAAAGACGTCACCCAGCCACCGGGCTTTTTTTCGAACCTCTCAGGCCTGTTTCCCGCGCTGGTGGGACCCGTTCTTTTCCCACTAAAGCCACTAAAAGCCACAGAATACGCAGCGAAGGGGCCTCCCCCAGACAACTCTAACGGGTACGTACCGGACCTCTCAAAGGTGTGGCCCCACTCTTCCGCCCTGCTCGCCCAGGAACCGCTGCGACGCTGCGAATCGCCCGGACAACGGCCGCAGTACCAAGAGTAAATAGAGGAGGTTGGCGTAGCTACGTAGCTTCCTTCTAACGTACGGATGCTCTTCCTAGTGACCTAGACACCAAGCATCGCAACCGCCGCACAGCCTTTTTGACCAAAAAGTGGATGGCAGGACCGATTGCGCATCCTCGTCGACGTCTCTTTTTCCCAAACTTGTCACTGCTCCTCTTCTCCAGTCTCCAGAATATCCATCCATACATCCATCGACCTTTTTCTTCCCTCCCAGCCATCTGAATATTTCATTCTGCAGACGTACAAACCTCTCCCGCTCGCCCCGAACCTGCGGGCTTCCCGCTTTCAATTCTGCTTCTGGATCATCGTCAGGCAGAGAGACAAAACTAAGTTCACCCTTCCAACCCTCCTTCTCTCCTCTCCCAGCCATCTCAATATCCGCACCTGCATCTGCATCAAACCACTTCTTTTCCCACCCTTCGAAGACCCGACCCGCACTTTCACTTTGACATCTTCACACACTCTCTCACTTTTGCATTCTACTCAAGAAGCATCAAAAGTGGAAGTCTGTTTTTGCGTCTGACAGTAATCGGAAAGGCTTCACTCTAATCGCAGGTTCCGACACCGTCCCGCATTCCTCGCGGTGTTCTCCAGCAACCCACTACCCACGATTCTTCAACCAGAACCAAGCAACCTTATCGTCTACATTCCATCGAGCCACGAGTTTCCCTCGCTCCGCATTCCCTCTCCGCTCGCGCGATCACCTCCCGCCGACGATAGGGAAAGACACCAAGCGTGCCAGCGCTGAGGTGCCAGGACTAGAACCCCTCCGTCGCTCCGCTACAACGGAGGACGGCGTGGGTCACCAACAAGAGAGCCATTCCTCTCGAGGACTGGAGTAATATTACACAGTCAAAATGCCGAAATTCCAAGTAGGCTGGTATCGTGAGTTATCCCAGCTTATCTCCCTGCAAAGCTCAAAGAACAGAGCCCCGGCTAACATTGCGCCATCACAGGGTTCGTGCCATTCCTAGGATACCACCATGTCTTGATGATCTTGATTGCAGTCGCCATCATCCTTTTATGTGAGTTTCTCAGACCTGCCATACGACCTCATGAACCATATCCTAACGTCTTTCGTAGCTCTACTTTTGGCAGGCTGCTCGTCATCATCACCTCTGATCCCCGACATCTTCCTCTTGTCGCTGTACTATGATCATTACACGGCAGTTCCTTCTACGGCCCAAGTTGATTACAACGTCCACACCGCTATTGAGAACATTGCTGGTGACGCCCGCCTTGCCTGCCGCGTTGGATACTTTGGTATCTGCATCAGCCCGGATGGAGGCAGTTGGCTTTGCAGCAACAATGCCACCGCTCTCGCCAACGAGGTGTCGGTCGATCAGGACCCTCTGAACCTGATTTGGCTTGCCGCTCAGTTCAAAGATATGATTGTCTTCCCCTATCTCATGTGAGTTGACCCACCCGACCTTTCAGCACAGAGTAGATACTGATAGTTTCTCAGCATCATTGCCATCATCTTCGCCTTCGTCTGCTTCCTTCTGCTCGCCACCTTCCCGGGTTGGCACGAGGAGGAGGACTCCGAGGGTTCCGACCGCGAGGTTAAGCCCTTTCCCTCGCGTCCCGTTTCCCAGATTTCGCTAGCCATCATCTTCATCGCCTCCATCTTCGTGCTGGTCTCTGTGCTATGGCAGCACACCGCATCCGTCGCCGCGTCGATCATTGCCCAAGACTTCGGTAACGGCGCTGTCCGCTCTGGTGTCGGTACTTCCGCCATGGTCCTCGGTTGGTTCAGCTTCACCTTGCTCATCATCGTCACCATCGGCTTGTTGGTCATGATTCTCAGCATTCGCGTTCTGAGCCAGATGGTTGATTAAGGGGCCGACGACGGAGAAGATTGAATGAGACGAAAGATTTGACGACGGTACATGTGTGAAGAAGACGGACAACAGAGTCCCAAGCAAGAGTCGAAGGGGAAAACTTGTACATGGAGGGCTTCTCGAGGAGGGGACATCATTTGAACCCCTGCCGCCATCAGCACATTCATCGTCCAGCACCAAAAAACCATCAGCATCTGGGACATCGGCGTTGTATATCGAGTTTTGCGTTTTTGATTTTCCTCTCTTTCTGGCTTTCATCCTGGGCCGGCATGGGGCGGCAAGACATTTCGAAGTCTTGCCACAAAGAACCCCTCGTCATTTTTAATGTTGGTTTGCTCACGCGAGCAAAGACGAATATAGATGAGCTCCTTCTCTTCTCTAAGAGCAGTGGATGACGCAGCATGCTCGCAATGGAGACGAAACAACACCGAGCAATACGAAAGGAGGGAAATGGGGGAAACGAAGTCGGACGCATGGGAAATGGGAAATGTGTAGGAGTATGTCATCCGCTGTAGATGACGATGAGCAAAGGCGTCCTCGAAGAGATGACACAGATAAGACGAGATGGAAATGAAATTGAACATGACAAACAAACCACAAAGCGTACTACTTACGTCCATGTTAATGAAGTGACATGGCAATTGACTCATGTGGCCCTTGCATCGTGTTTGAGAGACCCTGTGACGAGGATGGGAGGGAGGGGCTGTGTAGTGGGAAATACAATCTCGTTGAGTAGCGTCAACGATTTTTTTCTTCATCAGAGGGTAAGTTTAGGTAGATAGAGCAAGGCAGGCTTGGCCACTTTCATCGCTCATCATTATGCTGCAGACTGGCATTTGGCTAGCAGACCTTTTTTAACTTTATACAATGAACAATCCTTAGCCCCAGCAAATCGTGCCACGCAAATCAACACAAGCACGCCGCAACGCCATGGTAGCCACCACCCGTGATATCTTATGCCAAAAAGTCATGCTCTCTGCACCTTGCCCTCGTACACACACACTTGAATTCACACCTTCATCCCGCCTCAAACAGGACGCTTGAACGGATGCGCCTCGGTGTTGAGGACCCAGTCGTCTAAGCTAACGACATCGGGAGTTGAGAACAAGAGGTAAAAGTACTTCAGCGTCTCGGCGATCCAGAAGCTCTCCATCTCGTCCACAGGTTGAGGATCTTCAGACAGGACGTCGTCGATGGCGCTGTTGCCGTGCTCGGTACGAGTCGCCTTGATGATGGCCTCCCACATTTTCCATCCCTTCTCTTGCCATACAGGGTCTCCAGTGATGCGATACATGTACCACACGGACTCGATAGCCTCCGGACTGTAGGAGTGTTAGCCATGCTCAAATCTTGAACGAGGATAAGTGATAGCTTACCGAAGAATGTAGCGCCTGGCGTTGATGTTGACGAAGCCAGGCGGGATCTTCTCGAGCTCTAACTTGTCTTTGACCCACTCCTCATGCGAGAGCGGCTTCGGGTCGGGAACCTCTCCCTCCTCCTCGAACGCGATCTTGCCCACGATGCCACCGCTGACGGGTGCATCGTTGGGGACACTGCTGGTGATATCGTCGGTGGCACTTCCAGGGTTGTTCAGGTCGAGCTTGTCCTTCAGAGTGTTGCTGGCGGCCTCCTGAGCAGTGCCCTTACGAGGGTCTTGAGACACTGGCGGAGCAGGATCTCTCTTCTTCAAAAGGTGCTCATCAACGTTGGAAGGGGACTTGTTCAGGCCAGGCTCAGGCGCCGGGTACTCGGTTTTCTCAGCTGATCCTAGCTTCTTCGGCTCATCCTTGGGAACGTGAATATCGTCGAGGGGGTCCTTCTTTTCGACGGGTGACTCGGACTGGGCAGTCTCTTCGGTTGACTTCTCAACAGGCTTGTTGCCTCGTTCAGTGGTTTGCTTACGGAGGGCGTCCTGCTGCTTTTGCTGCTTCTTCTCACGTTGCCTGTCCTCCCACGCCTTGACCTGTGCCTCACGCCAGTCAGCTGACGGGTCGAGGTGCTCCCACCAAAGAGTCTCGTTCCACGGGCAGCTCTTGGTAGACGCGCAGGGCACGACAGAGGCTCCTTCAGGCATGATACCGGAGGGCATAGTCTCGTACGCCCAGACGCATCCGTCAGTGAGCTTCTTGGCGATCTCAATATCATCGGGTCTGTCAAAAATCTTGCCTCCCAGACCAAACATGCCACCAATGAAGCAGGTGAGGTGAGTAACTTCATACTCAGTTCGCAGATCGTTTTCGGGGTCGCCAGATGTCGAAACCTTGGCTGAGAAGAGGATATCCCTTTCTTTGGGAACCATAGGCCTGTAGAGAAGCCACTTCTTCACGGCCTCGACCGTCTTGATGTGCATCGTCTTGTACTTTTGCTCCAGACCGCCAAGGACGAGATATTCCTACGCGAGTTAGTTTCTTTTCCAGTACAACTCCTCAAGGTGAACTAACCTTGGGGAAATACTCGTAGGTGGAATCTTGGCTACCACCCATGCTATACTGCTGGTATCCCCAACCACCAGGAGCAAGCCCTTGCTTGATGCATTCCCATGAAGATTTGTCAGGTGTCGTAGGAGTAGATGGCCTCCGACCACTGTTACCGGGGTACAAGGGCTGTTCGTTGACCTTGGGTGCTGGGAAAGCCTGCTTGTTATCGATGTTTGCATTCTCAACCACAGACTCGCCATTCTTGTCGACACCAACAGCCCGCCTCGCGAGTGGGTTGCTTTCCGGCTCACTGCCGTTGCCCTTGGCCACAGCAGTTTCCTGCGGCAAAATCGGATCAGTCTCGTCGCGCTTGGCCTCAGCAGCCGCAGGCTCGTGGCCCTGGGGCTCGCTCAACCGAGCAGCGGCCGCACTCGCACTAGCAGCTGCAGCTTGTTTCTCTTGGTAAATAATGGCTTCAGCGGTCCTGTTGCAGCCAGAGGCGTCCAGCTGTTCAGGGAAGATGCCATCAATAGTAGTGCCACGGTTCTGGAGGTCCTCGAAAGCGTCGGTAATTCTAGCGATGGCATCGTAGTACTTGTCTTTACCGGTCAACTGGGCAAGGCGTGTGAACTCCATGCTTAGCGAACCCAGTTCGGCCACGCCAACGGTCGTAGCTCGATGTGGCTGGGAAGCATACTCGGGCATCCAGTTGTAGTACAAGATAGGCATGCGATTGGGGGTGTCGAAAATGCCCATCAAGATTTCGGCGAGTTCAACGGCCTTGTCCAGCAGGACAGTGTAGCCGCCTTCTTTACCGCCGCTCACATCGTAAGCAGCGAGGAGGCCGCCCAAGTATCTGATAGTGGTCTCGAAGACCGGGATGTCACGGCGTGTCGGGCTGTAGGTGAAGTCGATCTCCTTGACGGCCTTGACGGCCTCGGCAAACTCTTCCTTCATGCCCATGATCCAGAGCGTATCAAGACCGTCTACGAGAGTAGCGGCCCAGCCACAAAAGGGGTCGCGGTTACGACCGCTGACAGGCGAAAGTTCGTCGTGCATCCAAGCGTACTTGCGGTATCCGCCCCAGGACCGTAGCATTTCAGCCTTGATCAGGGCTAGGCGCCTTTCGCGCTTGTCCTTGGCAGCCTCGGACTCTGGCTTGAAGTCGTATTGGATCTTGGGAATGTCTTTGGGCTTGCCGGTGGGGAGGGGAATAATCTCGTCCGTTGGAACGGGGAAGTGCTCGGAGACCTTGTGCCAGTGGATCTGTGATGTCGAGGTCGACAGGCTCTCGGCGATATCAAAGTTGGGTCGGCCGGGAGGCTTCTTGGCATGGAGGTCCTCTTCCAGCTCTAGAGGCTTTGTGGGCGCCTTGGTGACCTCGGGCGACTTGGTGGCCTCTACCTCATCATTGTAGGCGTGGATGGAAAGGGTAGGGCCAGAGAGAGTGTTGGTGGGCGCCTTGGCCTTCTCCGTCTTGAGCTGAGGAATCTTGACAGTGGGCTTGGCCGTCTGCTTCTGAGGGTTCTGCTCAGGCTCGTCTTCCTCTTGGTCGTGGGGATGTTCGCTATCGGGGGGCGGCTGGTTGTTGAGGTGCTTGTTGGAAGCGGGATCGTTGGCCGGGGGTGGCTTCGAGGAATCCTTATGGACGTTTTGGCCCTTTTCGGGTTCGCTGGGCTTGATGCTGCTGGATTGACCTGTGGAATCCCATTCAGGATTTTTGAAGACCTGATACAGCATAAAGACCATCACAACAGCGACAAGAATCACATAACGGCTCCGTCGGCGGGGCATCATGTTTGCGGGCTCGCCGGAGCGAGGCTCTCGTCGCGCGGTGGAGGAGAAGTTGTATTGCTGTCGCGTGCTACTCTGCAGGTAGCGCTAGACAGTCGAGTCGAAGGATGGAGGACCCTGTGGTCCAAAGAATTCGAGAAGCAGCAAGGATGATGCGTATGCTAATTCGATGTCATTTCTCGGTTTCCGTCGTTGTCGTTGTCGGAAGGAAAAGCTAAAGGTAAGGCCAGAGCCAGAGCCAGAGCCACGAAGGAAGCTGGGACGACAGGCAAGGGGGACAAGGAGCGGAGGAACGAATGAGAAAGGAAGGGAAGGATAAAAGGCCACGGATTGGAACTCGGGCGCAAATGAGGTAAGGTTGGAAGGCACGAAGGCACTTTGTAAGGCACGTAAGACGGCAGGAGAAGAAGAAAAGTGAAGGTACGTAGAGAATGGATTGAAAAGGCAAGGAAGGTGAGGTAGGGCGAAGTAAGGCAGGTGGCATGTACAGATTGGCGTTAAGGGGGGTGGGACGTGGCAGTAAGGTAGGAAGCAGCAGCACACACCGGGGAGCTTGGCCCAGGTCCAAAAAAATCCAGTACCTCGGAGGGGAGGAACTTGTGCTTGGGAAGGAAACACCCCGGATCTCTTAGGTAAGACGGGAAAGAAGATCCACGAGGCCACCGGTCACTAATTACCTACCTAGGTAGGTAGGTACCCTGATATACCTTAGGTACGGAGTACTTCGTACTTGCCTGTGTAAGGAACGAATATTCCATTGTCCAGCTGTCCATCTGCCACCTCAATTACACATCACCAGAAACATCAGTACTCGTACAAATGCTCTCGACTCAATACTCACCCATTCTGCCGTTCTGCAGGATCCCTGAACGGTGGACCTACACACCCTGCACAGAAGGTGCCCTGTCACCTCTGTGTCCAAGACGCAAGATCTGAGGTTTCCCTGTGTCGGATTGATCAACGAAATGGTTGGTCCAGGGGTTTAACACGCTCTTCGGTTGTGTTTCGAGGTCCACATGCTAACACTTGCCATTCATCTGCTAGTAAATCCTTGGTAAAGGTACCATGATCGCTATCGGACCCGGCTTCTCCTTAACGATGGATAGCCGTCGCGTAATCCAAGATTACCATACCCCATGTCTAAAGATGGCCTCTCGCGTTCTATCAAAAACGTTTCAACCCCAACTCAGCGGTACTGGCTAACCGTACCATTGCCACGTTACACATACTTCCTACTGTACAGGTAGCTCATCGGTCGACAGTTACAACCTCAACAGCATTCCACAAGGTGTCTCGAGCTTACCCGCCCCCTCATCCTCCGTACCGTACCACCAAGAAAATGCGTTGTCTCTACCAGTCTCTTCATGCCCCGGACCGGACACTAACTGGCACCGAACCCCCAACCTAACGCCTGGCTCACCTGAGATAAAGAGAAGCTCCCAGCGCAATTGGCTCCCGAGGCGGGTCGCACCTTAACTCTTGGAAGAGCATTCTTGCTGCACCAAATCCAGGGGCCGGGGACCGACGCAACCTAACAGCGGGGCGGGAACGGATTCAGATGGACCAGATGGACCTTATTTTCCCAGGGGAATGGTGGTTCGCTGCTCGCCTGCTGGCTTGCTCCAATGTCGTATCCGGAAAAGGGTCGTCCGCTCCATTCACGATCTTCCATCATTTCCCGTTCCCTGAGAGGAGGACAAACTCTGGCTAAAAAGACAAGACGAGGCAACACACGACCAGAAAGAGGAGCCCACATCGTCTTAGATCGTAAGGTGGCATCGAACAATTCCCAACTCGAGTATAGTGTCTTTGGCGATGCAGCTATTCCCGAAACCGTCGCCTCGACTCTCGAATCCAGTCACCCGACTTGAGCCAAGCCGGATCTTGGTTGCGCCTCTGCCTTTTGACCCGTCTATTGTCTTGGCAGAAGACACCCACCTCGACTCCGCTGAACCTGCCTGAGTGGCCTGTCAAAGCAGCCCGTCTCCAGATACTTTCGGCTCCTCTCCCAGCTCCAGCTTGATCTCCAGCTCTAGACTAGCGCCGACTTTTCTTTGTCTGCGACCGATCCACAGGGCAAAGCTCCTTTGCAGCCCCTTGGCAATAAAACATCCAAAGACACCGATCTCAAGGGCGAGGGAGTGTTTATCAGCCACGCAGCATACGGCAATTTCCCGACCTTCTGCTGTTTGAAAGGATCTATCCGTATGAAGGCCTCTTCTCCCTGGCCCTTTCATTCTGACATCTTTTGTTCTGACATCACAAGTAACAATCGTCCATCCTCTCAGTGTTGGCCCCTACGAAACAACCACCATTTCAAGACTCCTGAGAACCCACACGGGTCCGCTGATCAGAAACACAATCTTGAAGCCGAAACACTCATAGCTCTAGATGACTTCAGTATAGCTCCATCTTGGATACCATAGAGATAAGGCCACAGTAAATAGGTCGTCACGGTTTGTGGCGTGGCTGTCTACTGGCACGCTGGCCGCCGACAGAACATGGCATTCATCAGAAAAGGTTGGTGGGTGTTTCGAGCTGAGGGCAACTTTTGACGGACTTATGCAAGGGGTTGCCTGCCTCTGCTAGGTCCTGTACATGACGATGCTTAGAGTTCAACATTTCGTATCGGTCAATTTTGCAATCGGCCGAATGGACACTGGCCTGACTATGTTCCTCATTTTGATCTCCCTTTGAAAAAGCCACTGCACCTGTGAAAACTACATCAAATGTCTCTTAGCCGCACCATTACTGGCACCGTGCCTGTCAGCACAGACTTAATGGTCTCTCTTGACGCCAGTGGATCCACCGGCTCCGTCGTTGGGATTCTCCTCTCGGGCGCGGCGGCAATGTCGGAAACGGCGACCAAGCCGGCGCCCGGCTATGGCACCCGGGGCGGATCACGACTTCAAGCTGGAACCCATATACCGGCCGGCGAGTAAGTAGAATGATCAGCAACAAGAGTCCGAATCTTATAACAAGGTTTCGCAACCGTGATCTGGCGTGGGAGCTGTTCGATATCCCCACCTATGGGGTCTACAACAACTGAGGGAAGGGGAGAAAGCAAAATAAAAAATAGAAACAACAATGAGACGACCGATCGAGGAATCGAACTTGGATCCCGAAATAAGCAGGAGACTTCACTGCCTAACCGGGGCCTCTGCAGTCCGATTAATCCCTCGACCATACGGCCCAGATGCTTGTTGTTAGAATGGTGACGATGATTCATTGGCTAAGTAGTGAGCCTCGCGGTCTATCCTGCTCGTATTCTCGGGTACCTTCTTCACAGTCAAGCAGTTCATCCTTCAGGCGTCCTGGCAAGAAGTGGCACGCCTTGATTTTCCGCAAAAGGCTAAAGTGAGCATCACTGCAAGGTTGACAGAGGCCGTGATTGCGTACAACATCGTCTCTACTGAGTGACCCTTGCAGCGCCATTTGCGAGTTTATGAGAAACCTTGCTCTACCAACTACCTTACCATATACGCAGCCCGATAGGGCCCGTACAGCTCCAATGCTTGAACGCAAGCTTGTTATTCTCCACCTCGTCAACGATGGCAACCGCCATATCCTCATCATAGATTCCATTCTCCGCTGCCTCTGCCGCCGGGTTCTCGGGCGTGTCGATGAAGATCTTGTACTCTCCAGTCCGCACACCTATATATTGTCCTTAGAGTCAACTGCTCGAGTCTGCCAGTCTTTAAATCGGAAGACAAGAAGTTGAGGAGAAGAGACTGACCTTTATCACGCAAGAGACCTGGAGGTGAGAGGAAGGTCCACGACTTTTCAGTGACGCCGTTCCACATCGTGAAGGCCACCCGACACATGGTGATTAGAGCGATGGTCTTCCTGTCCGTCATGCAGCGTTTGAGCCAGCGTTGGACTAGATATGTGACCGGTCTCAGAAGCCAGGAGTAGGCTGAGAAGAGAAAAAACTGTTTTTAGCAACGAGACGCTGCGTATTCTCTTCCAGCCGCGGCGAACCAACCAAGAGTGAGAGAGACTTACACTTCGGTTGCTGGATGTGACTTCTGCTCCACTTTATTAAGACGGCAACTAAGCTTATGAACCGGCTTCCGTGATCCAGGCCTCGCGCGGTCATATAGTCGAGGTGCTCGTCGGGCCATGCCCACCTAGTCAACCAGCGCTATTAGTTCTAAGTTCTCTTCCATATGTGAGCTGAGGGGGTTCGCATACCACCAGCTATACGCAAAGTCCTTCTGATCTGTAAGTTGAAGACGGTTTGCGACGTGAATAGATCCCGCTCCACCTAGTATCCTCAAAACTTCAGCAACAAACCCCTCCCATACATACTGAATCCCGTCAGCGGCCTTGAAATCACATACCAACAATAATAAAAGGGCCCTCGTGCGTCGAAGCCAACAGTGCATTCTTTATCCTCCCATGCGCCTCGACGCCGTCCTCGTATATGGTATCCAGGTCCGCCAAGCTGGGCCCATAGGCGCACACGATGGCGTCAAAGTCTGACGAGAAGATGTCGGTGACTTTCTTCTGCTCGGTGTAGATGTCGATAGAGGTCGAGGTGTATGATCCGTCGCCGGTGCCGGGGTTCCATTGCTTTGGGGGGTTGCGGGAGACGCCGACGACGGCGTGGCCTCGCGTGAGGAGCTCGTCGGCAACGCAGCTTCCTGCTTGACCTTTGGGGCCTATCACTGCGACACGGAGTTTTTTGGAGCGCATTATTCCAAGTGAGAGGGCTGCTAGTAGGATGAAGGTGGCGAGGAGCGGAAGGTTTGCAGGCAATCTTGAGAAATTTATACAATACTAAGGTAGTATGCATATTTGTGGCCGTAAAGAACTCGAGCGTTGGTGTAAGCATCGTGCGTCGGCGGGTTGACGCCCCTCCGTCAAGCGACCACCACTAGGTTGTAAATCCGTAATGCCGTTACAAAAAACCGATCCAAACCTCTCAGATGGTGTCACATATTGCTGAGGGTGTCGAGTACGAGCCACTCGTAAGATACCTCACTCGGGCCGGGCCAAGAGTCCGAGTGGCCGGCGTCGGGGGCTACCCCACCCCCGCAAACGGGCTGAGGGGCAAGTCCGAACCGCGAAGTGACGGGGACGACTGCCGTTCAATAATGCCGAGTTGTATGTGTATTCTCCTCCATTTTCATGTAAGTTGAGCCGCCTGAATTTGAAACAACCTGGCGACGATCACTGCTCAGATATAGCTAGATCTCTATGCTTGATATATGTAGATTGCTGGGGTTGTATGACGGGTATATCCGCCTGAAAGCTAATGGCGATTGCTTCAGCCTTGGACGAATGACTGCAGTTAGTGCCTACTTTCACAGATAGGCGAGTTCAGATCAAGGCATCCGTCGTCATCGTTGAATCACTCCCAGGTGGATCGTCCGGATACTTGAAGGAATATACAGTATACGTACGCGGGAACTTGTAATAGCAGCCAAAGGTACATAAACCCCCGTCAATCTCATTCCCGTCACCAGCCAGCAGGCGCCCGTCTAGGTCGACGGGTCAGGTCAAACTGGCTGGGTGATGGAGTGGTCTAAAGTCAACAATCAACACGCCAGCCAGCCTACTCGACGACAGGCTTAGCGAGTACCCTAGTTCGAATCCCAGTATGAGAACCAAGAGATGTAGCCTACCGAGGTGAACTCTTTTTTTTGATTATCTTGAATGATTTCTATGTGGTGCTTCAGATGCTTTTTGGCTGTTGGATTAAGGATACCTTCACTTCAACATTCTCACAATCGAGATCCGATCAATCAGATCCTGACTCATAATTAAACCATTCTTTTGTCGCGCTAAGCGCAACAGTCTACCACTTGCGAAGCTGAGGCTGCTCCTCTCACTTCTGCCTCATAGTAGCCAACGCATACGCCCCGGCAGGCCCCCGGATCTGGAAGGGCCTATCCGCGGCCATGCACTGGCCCTTGACCAAGTCCCACACCGATCCCGGAAGCCTCTCAGTGTCCGAAAGGTGATTGATGAGAACCTTGAGGACGAAGTCGCCAAAGCCATCCTCGGCGAGACCCCGATAGTCCGGATTCGTGGAGAGATTAGCGAAGCCTTCGTTATCTGCGGTGCGGATCGTACTGATTCCTGTCTCAAAGGCATCGGCTTCGAAAACGACTGCCTTGACGCCTAGATCAACGGCTTCTTTCTGCAAGATCTCGTCTAAGACTACGTGTACAGTCATTTTGTGGTCAGTCTGCCGGAGCCTTGGTGCGAACCGCTCGCCGAAACCGAAAGCGGCATTTGTGGGGCCAGAAACATCGGGTCCGGGCCGACGACGCAGGGACCGGAGCAACAACGGGCTTTTCGGAGAGACGGAAAATCCCCATGCAAGCCCATCAGGGAGACATATTATTGTAAGCTTTGTAGACATGCCACTACTGACAATACCGGTTGCCATTATTCAATATTCAACAACCAATCATCATGGCAATCGTTGATAGCTTGAACTTCATAATCATTTGGAGAATTCCGAAATAAACGAAGTGGCAGTAGACGGTAAGAAGCTGTCTGCACTGCTAGTCAAAGGAGGAGTGAAGGTCCGAGTGATGGAGATCGTAGTGTTGGAGAAAGGTGGATCACTTGCGGTGATAACTGTGGTAGATGAAGAGAGCCCGTCCCTCGATGTATCCGACAAAGTGGTGGCTGTTGCGCTACTGCTCGTCGTACCACTGATTGTTGTCCCAGAGGAAGAACTGGCTGTAAGAATCGCAGTTGAAGTTGGGCTGATGGCAGTTGTTTCACTAGTCGTTGAGGGCGTGCTCATCGAAGTGAGGCTAGAAGCGGACGTTTTCGTCTTACTAGTGTCGGCACTGGTGAATTTAATGGAGGGTGTTGTAATGCTGCTTCCTGACGAAAAGGAAGTTGTGGCCAGCGTACTATGGGTATCACTGTAAGTTGTAGAGGATGATGGTGTTGAGGAATTTGAAGACAATGTCGAGGAAGGAGAGTCTGAGAATGACGATGACGTAAAGGAGAAAGAAGAATCTAAGGGTAACGATGTTATAGAAGAGAGGGTTGAAGGTAAAGCCGATGAAGTTGTATCTGAGAATAAAGACGAGGAAGAGGAGGTCACAGATGATGTCGAGGAAGGAGAATCCGGGGATAATGATGAAGTGGAGGAGAAACTTGAAGAGGTTGATGTGGGGGAGGTTGAAGGGCTGATAGACGTGGAAGTCGTGTCAGATGTCGTTTGAGAGGTTGTTGTCACAACCGGGGATGATGCAGAAGTAATCGTGGAGGTTGGCGACGCACTCGACGAGGTGCTACTCGCTATTGTTGCCGTGGACACTGTTGAAATGGCATAGACAATATATACTGGAACTCCACTGTCATAGCCACCACACGGAAGATTGATAGGGGGAGAGATCCTAGGAATAATCGGCGGTAGTACTTCGCTACATGAGATGGTGCAAAGTTGTTCGTCTGGTGGAGGATCGGCGGCAAACTGGATGCTCGTTATACCGTCCTTGGAGCAGTAGCACTTCCCATCGAGTAGTAGTGACGCAGCACGCGAGTTGGCGATGCATGTATCCTGGCACTTTGTAGGGCCGTTATTTGTCGGATCGTCATACTGAAGGTCTAGAATATTGGCCGCGTCGGTGACCGCACCGCTGCTTTGATAGGAGTAGGACTGTTTGGAGACAAAGGCACCCATTGTTGCAGGTATCGGCCTCAACACTTGAAGGAAAAGACATTAGAACATGATTTCCGATGCTAGAGAAAGAAGCTCTGGATTTTGAAGACTTGCGACCGTCTGAAATAGCAAGGCGTCTTTGCAATAGCAGGCAGGGGGAAACAGGGAGGTTTATGGAATTGACTACCAAGCCACATCATTTTCTATAGGAACTTTGTGCGACGACAAGGAAATTGACACGGCAGAAGACGAAATAGGCTACTTGAAACGTAATTCAGAATCGAAGACATGCATGTCTCTGATTTATTTATTGCCTGATTCTGTCGAGAATGCCAACTCGAGCTGTGGTGTCACCAGCACGATGATCGTGTCTTGTACCCATATTCGGATACCAATTGCCGAGATAGTCTCACCTTAACGACTGCCGGCGTGCCTATTCACGGAGCCGTCTTTGAGGGAAGGCACAGAGGGATGGTGGATTTCGTCGTTGATTACCTAAAGTAACTACTCTAAGAGAAATTCGAGCTACTTTGTTCCTTCAGCCGATCGGTTACCCTGCTAGCGTCTATCAACGCCCACCTCATTATCACCATGTCCGTTCGAAAGATTGGCTGTGAACCCTCCATAACTGTCAACCGCTAGGAATGAAAATGCCAGGTCCATCCCATAGAACCTCAGAATTAACCACACGTAGGAGGAAACATCCAGATGCATGGGAGATTGCGTCTCCGGCGCCTAGTGATCAATCAGACAGTCAACCGATAAGTAATGTATCCCGGGCTAACTTCCCTACTCTCTATTATCACATGCCTTCGTTTTCATGGCCTGTACCATCATTCTGGAAATGAAAAGACCTCATGCCCCTATTTGCGTCTCTAACACCCCGATCCTTTGGAGTAGCCGTTTGTTAAACCGATGGCTGGGGCCCAGTCCATGCCCATCAACAGTCTGAATGTTTGCCTCAAGCTCTCGGTACAGCCCCAATGCCTCTGTCAGGTTTCCCTTGCGCTCGAGGAGTTGCACAAGTTCCCAGACGTGGCATATCCTGTCCGGATGCTCACCATCCATATCGCTGGCATCGGCGTCTTTATCTTTGTCACAAGCCTTGCGCAGGTAATCTTCCGCCTCATCCAAGCAGCCCTGTTGTAGATGTACGTAAGCTAAAGTACCTACCTTGTAGCTTGTCAGCATATGGGCTTCAGGTGCCGGACTTAGGATGCGGGCACGTGGTACAGCTCAATGGTGGCTGCGGGCTTCTTTCTCTCTCACTTGACCACGCCCATTGAGTGACACGATGCAGAAGGTACCATCGGATCTTTTATAGAGAAGAAGAGTCGAGTGAGTATTCAACATAGAATAGCACGAATAGGTATTTGATGATAGCCACCATGACTGGGCACGAGGACATTCCCCGCTGAAGTATAGAGGCGCAACATCGCTCTACAACCACATGTTATTCAAGCAAAACCTTGGTTCCTTCCGCGCTAGTCAAAACGATGCCTAGGTTCTGCTTCTCCCCTCCAACAGGCTCATTGGGTACACCGGGGGGAAGTCGAATATTAGGAAATCTTTGCAGGATCTTCACGATCGCATAGCTCGACTCCATTATTGCATAGTCCTCTGTCAAAGAAGTCAATATTACTCGGATGATTTGGGAAAAACGATATTAGTACGGAAGCGATCGCACTTACTGCCGAGACATACGCGTGGTCCACCATGAAAATCTAAGAAGCCACCGAGCCCAGCTTTGCGGATCAAGTCACCGTCTTCCCACCGACTCGGTCGGTATACGCAAGCATCAGGACCATATATAGCTTCGTTTCGATGCAGATGATATGCAGACCACCCGAGGCCAACGCCTTTGCGGAGTAAGACGGGTGATTCGCCATCTGGCCCACCGCCGCGGGGCAAGATGGTAGTACGGATTGCGAAGCGGACATTGACAGGAAGTTGCGGGTACAGACGAAGTGCTAGTCAAACTTGAGTCAATAAAATTGTCGAGGCAAGTAAGATAGACTCTTCATGACGTACTCTCATTGAGGCAACACCTCAGGAATGGAAGTTGTTGAATATGTTTCCGCGTAAGAATGCCACTGTTGGGGGTTGTTGCGCTAGCCATCTCGAATCTCAGACGGTCAATTAACTCGGGATTGCGGATGAGGTGGAAACTGTTTCTTGTTCAGCATGCAAGCCAAAAGTTGTATAAACCATGAGTGTGCAAACTGACAATGTCCAGCTGAGAAGACAGGCCGTAGTGTCTCTACCGGCTATAAGAACGTGTAACAACTGATCCCGAACAATGTTTCGATCATGCGTATCACGCCAGAGGTCTACAATGAAAGAGTATTTAACCATGGCAGCTTCTTCGCCGTATTCCTCCATGAAGTCCAGTGCTTTATCGGAGAAGAAGGTGGCCCAGTCCCGAACGCCCTTGCAAGCGTCTCGGAATTTCTTTGGCGTGTAGAGCCAGGAAAGATCGGCTAGACGAAGTCTTATAGCTGAAATCAACGTCGCATAGTCGAAATTGTCGCGGAGAGCAAGCCTTTCATGTTCGGGAAGGCTGTGATGTGGCTCACCGAAAAGAAGATGCGTAGTGGTACCCAATGTGTACTCAAAAAAGTGAGGCTGCATATCCACAACAGTAGACGTCTGTGACTCGTGCTCAAGAGCGCGGACAAGTATGTCTGTATGCTCTTCAAATGCCGTGAGCTCGGAGTCTCTGATGCGTGAAAATTGACGACGTAATAGCTCCCGAGAGTGGCGCCAAGCTGGCCCGTCTTGCGTGAAGATACCTTCACCTAGCAGGGGCATGAGCCCTATCCGGCGGGAACCTAAGCCAAAGTCCTCGAAACGAGTGCTCAAGATTGCTTCGATGTTAATAGGATCGGTTATGACATAGCCTTCTCCGAGAATGTCAATCCTCAGAGTCGGAGCAATCTTCATATACCGTGTCTGGAACTCTAGCAAACGGCCGCTAGGCAACGCATCGTACTGGCGCTTGAGAAGGTCAAGCGCAAAAGGCCATCTATATGGTAGAGTTGCCTGTACCGGCTTGCAACCGTGTTGAGCTGCGATAGCTTCCTCTTCCAGCTTAACTTTTCGATATTGCAAAAACCATCTGACGCAGTATGCCAGTGTCCCTGCGAGAAAAAAGCTGCGCAGAAGGAGCAATGGCCAACCGCTGTGTGCAGTAGGGCTTATAAGAGGTGTGGACAGCATCCTCGTGGAGGTATGGTCAAGGTAATACCCGCAATAGAACACAAGATTGAAGGTTGGTAGTCAAGAAGGCGACAGTAATATCAGACACAAAATCGTAGAAGCAGGCCGAGGGTGATGTAAAGCCTGGGATTTCACGTTCGTGCTAGAGCTACATCCCGAATGTTTTGGTGTGAGGATGTTGGCTTCCGGCTGACCGGCTTTGGAAAACAACATCGGGATACATGCTATTCTTGGTCAATTGCATGCTTTGTTGGTTTTGGAATACGTATGCCACGCACCCAGCCTTGGTATGAGATATAATGATGATAATTGCAGCCACCCGATTGGATGTCTGATTCCTCTATAGCACTCCAACAGTAGCCGGGCAGATTCTTGTCGTTACACAAGCGAAACCAATCCAATCAATTTTTTTCAGATCCGGGATAACGATGTGTTTGTAGCACCCAACTTTGCGGCAGGCTGGCACGGCTGGTTGGCGCTAATATCCTTTATCACACCAATGAATTTGCCAAACATCACAAGCTGGCCGGTGATCCAGTTGGTAGACTCGGCTTGGCGTTTTTTTTTTTTTTTTGGGTCCATTTGATAGCCCGGGTTTACACCCTCTGTTTCCCTGGCTCAAACTTGTCGGTCGTTCACAGGAGCCGCGTTCATTGCATCGAGATGTCCTCTGGGGATTCTGGTTTGCCTTCAGCCTCCGATCTCATCACCTACATTGGCGTCCCGCTGACAGTTATTGGATTGCTTCCAATCATTTACAATGATGTTGCCACTCTGATCCACCTGCACAAGATCAAGCGGGTGCTACGCCGCAACGGAATTTCTCCACCACTCCGCTCAGATATCTTCAACCGCATTGTTGAAGTGGAGTTTCCCAGGTACCATATTCAATCACCGCAGAGACAAGCCAGTGATGATACCACAGAACATCAACCAATTGTTTCGAATGCGAATGACGATATTCCTCTAAGAAATCTGAGCCCAACGACATCGACATTGAGAGAAGAATACCTTCCACCGCTACAAGGCGGTGATATCCCCGGAGGTAGTTGGTCATTCTTGAAATGGAAAGGGCACCAAATTGGGACCAGAACCCAAAGAACGCAACCTGGAGACAATCTCCGACAACCGCGGGCTCAAGTACGTTTCTGGGATCTGATCCTTCGACTTTATCGGTCGGCTCGTGTGACAGTCGATACAACGGGGTGGTGTGAGCTCCAAGAAAGGCCCCTTTGGGTGAGAGGTCGTCACTTGATGACTCTGAGTGACACTCCACGGGAGTCGACTTGGATACTTCAGGTGGCTTCCTACCATGACTCTGAAAGCTCAATTTCCCTTGAGTTCGTTCGGTCAGGTTCGAGGAGCGACTGGTCGTCTTTCCTCGGAGAGGGACCAGTGAGATTCACTACGCATGGATCTATCACTCTCCCGTGTCACCACCACCGGGATCACAAACACCGGGAGCCAGCGGATGAAGTAAAGAGTGATTCTGGTTCAATAACTCGCGATGTAACAAATAATGGGTTGGTAGCTGCATACCCAAGCTCCAGGAAATGTGACTCGTTCAACATCGAACATCTGCGAACCGATAATGACCTCAGTCACCAGGGGATTCGGTTCGCCAGTTGCGCAATGGCATTGTACGCGCAAAGTTCAACCCCAACTTTGCATTACAGAGTTCCTACCATTATACGCCGACTCGCAAAGCCAGATTCCATTCCGGAAGGCGTCATCAGGTTACTGTATGGCAAGGGAGTCGAAGAAATATCGCCCATATTTGCCCGCAAATACCTCAAATCGGAGGGAAGTGGCCAGGAAGAGCAAATACATACATCACCAATAGACAACAATATTTGGAAAGGGAAAGAGATAGAAAGACATTGTTATATGCACGTCCAGAAAGGTGAATTTCGAATATCGTAGCTAATCATGATAGCAGTACGCAAGAAACGCCGCGCTGGATTCGATAGCGACGTCAAACACATAGACAAAGTTCTTCACACGCCTGCTATGACAGGTACGGAGCTTCGTGAGGCCACCCTCGATTGGTTGCGCTCCCGAGATCACATCCCAGTCATGCAGACAATGGAGGAAGCCACAAAGACTATATTGTTTCGTATGGTGACTGAACAAGCTTTTGCTCAGTTTCTGTGCCAAATACTAGATGATTGGAATACATGGGCGGACAAAGGTGAAATGAGCGTGAAGGACTTTTGCATCATCAATCAAATCAAAGTCATCTTTGCCCAGGCGAGCCTGGTGATTGTAGTTCTTGCTGGTCTCGAGAATGGGCCAGCTTCCGAATCGAGCATTATGCAGGAATGCGCAGAAAAATGGGCGTATGTGGAACTAGGGTCGTCAGTCGAGCGTCGCGTAGCTGAGAGTCGTAAAATATTATGATTTGAGTTCCGTCTTTCTGCTTTGTCACTATCCGCCCGTTGGTGCCATTACGAATCAATGCTCGTCAATTCCTAGAATATTACACGTTTCGATCTCTTACAAAGAATTATAATGAGAGAGGAGAAAACTATTCATGGAACGCCTTCAAAGAAAGCGATTCAATCCTGAAAGGGATGGTAGGCAATGTCAAACTTTCTGACACCCTTCACAGCATCGAAAATTTGATCGATTCCAGAAGGTTCCTTGAACTGAAGCCAACATGGAGTTGGAAATCTCCTACGGGAATGCGCCAAGTCTGAGCATTAGTGTCCCAGTAGCTGAGGTCTCGACGATTCAACTCGAAAGCAACCTCGCGGGTCTCACCTGGACCTAGCTCAACCTTTGAGAAGCCTCGAAGGACCTGTACAGGCGTGCCGGAGGGAGCCGAATCAGTAGGCAGTGACAAGTAGAGTTGAACAACGGTTGCGCCGCTTCGATCGCCGGTGTTCACCACTTGAATCGTCGCGTTCGCCACGGGAAGGAAGAGGTCGCTCATAGATCCTGAAGACTCATTCGCAGCGCGAGCCAAAGGTGCCATCTTTGCTGTCAAAGCCTTGACTGAGAGGTCGGACGACAGGTCGAAAGTTGTGTAGCTTAGACCAAATCCAAACTCGTACAGCGGCTCGATTCCCTCAGCGTCGAAATGACGATAGTCGATATTCAGACCCTCGGTAAAGTTGGCTTGCCACGCACCAGGAGAAGACACTTCATCGCTTGTCAGGTTCGTAACCGGGATGTCATAGCCCGCTTCAGTCTTTGGAATGGTGTAAGGCAGTCTACCAGATGGGTTGACGTCGCCCCAGAGGATGTCAGCGATGGAATTACCAGTCTGTTCGCCAGGCAGGTGAGCGGCGATGATGGCGCGAACATTAGGATGGCTAGCCCATGGCATGGTGTTGACACCAACGGAATGGGTGATCACAACAGTATTGTTGCACATATTCGCAACCTGCGTGACCACTGCTGTGGAGTTCCAATCTGCCTCAAAGGAGACGCGGTCGAATCCCTCTGCGGCAAAGGTCTTGAGGAAGACGATGCATACATCGGGCACGGGGTAAATGCTATGAAAGTCCCCAGCTGCGAGACGTTCATTGTTGAGGATGTACTGCACGCGAGCCCCAAAGCCCTTGGCTCGCTCCTTGATGGCGTCCAGCGGGGTAACCACGTACGTATGGCGAACGCTACTAGAGCCCCCGCCAATGTCTAAAGTTCCGTACTCGAACCCGACGTTCGTTGCAGGAGGGTCTTGGTAGATTAAGCCGTCCGTCAAGTCGCCAGCATCATTGCCAAAGACACCAATGTTCATAGGAGTCATGAGAGGCAGCGTGTCATTGTTTTTGAGCAGGACAACACCGGCGGCCCCTATTTCTCGGATGAGCTTCGCGTGGTCACCACGTACATCTCTGGCAGGAGTGTTGCTGACAAGATCTCCTAAATTTTGTTGATACTGGGTTGCGATGACTGAGAGAGTTGAAGGATCCAGGCTCGGGAAGCTGCTATCATCTTGGCCTAGGAGGTAGTACTGCGTCAAAATACGACGAACCATCTCATCTAAGCGATTTGTAGAAACGCTGCCATCTTGAACGGCATCTTTCACGTGGCTTCCGAACCATGAAGTACCCTGTCCGGGTACAGTTGTGCCAGGCATTTCCATATCCAGGCCAGCGTTGATAGAGGCCGCAGTTGAGTGTGTGGCATACCAATCAGACACGGTGTACCCCTCAAAACCGAGCTCATCCCGCAGAATACCAGTCAGCAGCTTGGAGTGCTCGCAAGTGTATGTCTGGTTGAAACGATTGTAACTACACATGACTGCGGCAGGCTCCGCGTTGATGGCATCCATGAAAGGCCAGAGGTAGAGCTCGTGAAGGGTGCGGTCGTCCATGTTGGTAGATACGGCGTCGATGTTGGATCCATCGGGAAGGGTGACATTAGTGCGTTGCGTTTCTTGCTCGTTGCCGATGAAGTGTTTCGTGATTGACTGAACACCCACGCTTTGGAGGCCTCGAATAGAGCGATCCATCGCGATGCCGGTGAGGTAGGGGTCGGGAGAAAACCCCTCCCAGACACGACCTCCAAGCGGATGACGGCCCAGTGGCCCTGCCACGGGACTTGAATTCAACATGTTAGCACAATAACGCTTTATTCCATGAGAACGACAAGGTTTACCCTAAGCAAGCATGCATGCCCTTTGCTCGAAATTCTTCACCGATGGCCACCGCACGACGGTACATCAAGTCCGCATCCCAAGTTGCAGCAGCTGTCAAACCGGCTGGAAACACACTTGTAAGGTCGGCACGGTTCACGCCAGACGAACCGTCTGAGTAACAGATGCCAGAGAAGTTGAGACGCGGGATTGCACCAATGCTGCCGATGCAACCAAGGCCCGTCAGCGGGTTCGCACCGGTGACGACTGCCGTTTTCTCTTCGAGAGTAAGTTCTGCTAGAATTGCATTGGCCTTCGAAACAGCGGTGTCCCAGTCAACTTCATGATTGTTAGCTGCCACTTCCACCGCCTGTTTGGAATACGATCATCAGCTTACCAAACGTGTTAGCTACAGCGGAGGCAAAGCCAGCGCAAAGCAGCGCAGAAAAGACAGTCGGACGCATCTCAGTGTTCTCAATGGCTCTGGGTGTAAGAAGTAGGTAAATCATGGATTGAGATCGGACAGAAAGAGCCATGAATTGAAAGGAGGTCACTCTTATAAACATTGCACACCAACATTACAAGCCTCTACATAGGTGCATCGATTCCAAGTCGGGTGCCAGGCTCAAGGTCTCTTCCTTCCTCCAAGTTTGCCTCACCAAAATAGCAGATACCGATCGTCGACCTAAGGGATCTCGAGATTGGGGGACTAAATACACGTATTTGCGAAAGTCGATCTATACTTCCCGAAATGGAAATGTTTCGGCGCGGGTCGTAAAGTCTGGGCCCGGCATACACGTATTTTCTACACTGCCACATTCGGGCCGGTGTTAAGCTTAAGGAATTACGACTTTCTAATGTTCTCTGTCAAATGGGTGTCAACATAGGATGTTGGCCAATCAAAGATTATAACGCTTACTTACCTGCATATTATTGCGATCATTCTTCTTATTCCTTTTATTTTTATCATTTCCACTCTTATTCTTATTTCTTGAAAATTCGTTAGAGAACACTCTTCAAACAATTCATAAAATAAGGGGTGGTGGGAATTAGAACCAGAGGAACAGAGCTAAGGGGGTATCTATTGAGCGGCAAACGATTTTGTGACCCCTTGGCTTGCTTCTGTGTTGAGTTTCGGGTGCCGGGAACTGATCTTGTTCCGTCAAGACTGCACAATATTCTTGATGTCAAAAAGAAGAGAAAAAAATGGAAAAGGAAAAGAAAATGGGAGGTGTTTGTGCAGAGTGGGCCTTGTAGGCAATCAGCTCCGCTTACACACCCTAGCCCATCTACCTTGCACCATACTTGATGATGATCCTGATGATGGGTGTTGTGGACAGTCAATATCCCTCAGGAGATCGCTGTCTCATGCCCTACGTTTTTGGAAGCTAGTGAGATACACGTATTTCGGAAGGCAGTATTCTCTGGCTTGTTGCCTATCAAGCGTATGCAAATCGCTTGTTTTATGCACCGCCAATGGCCGGTCTTCTTGACCTCACGATCGGAATCAACTTAAGAACTCCCCTCGCCTACTTCGAGAACCTAAGATTATTTTCTGCTAACCACCATTTCGAACTGTTCCTTCTTTTATTACATCTCTTTAACCAAACGTCTGCCTTTTTCAATCATGTTCTCAAGCTTACTTCTCGCTGCCCTATCAGGAGCGGTAGCTGCAACCTCCTTTGCCAACCCGGGAAACCTCACTCTCGAGTACTTGGAATCCCTGCCAACCTTGAGTTCTGGGACGGAATGTGCCTGCAACCAGCTGTTCAAGAGATTTGGAAATGCCCTCCTGAGCATGAACTCAACTGACTATATGACTCAAGCCCAAGACTTTTACGACATCCGGGCAGTCCTTGAACCAAGATGCATTTTCATGCCGACGGATGCGCTACAGGTAGCCTCAGGCATGTCGATCCTCGCATCCTGTGGTGCGCAGTTCGCCATTCGTGGGGGAGGTCACATGAATGTAAGCAATCATTGTCGTTGCTGCTGTTGTTCTCTTGCTCTCGTGGGGTGTTGACAAGACTTCATGTCCAGTTTCCGGGATCCAATGACATAGACAACGGCGTCTTACTTGCTCTCAACCTCCTGAACGACATTGAGATAAGCCCCGACAACTCGACTGTCAGTGTCGGACCCGGCAACAGATGGGTAGATGTCTACGAAGCCCTTGCACCGTATGATCTCTACTGCATCGGAGGTCGTATGAAGACAATCGGGGTCTCTGGACTTTCGCTGATTGGAGGCTTCCACTACTTGACGAATAAATATGGGTTTGCAATGGACAACGTCGTTAGCTACGACGTTGTACTCGGCAACGGAACTCAGGTGGTCGCGAGTACAACCTCCAACGTTGACTTGTTCTGGGCATTGAAGGGTGGCGCGAACAACTTTGGAGCTGTGACAAAGTTTGTCATCAAGACTTTGCCTATCCCAAAGATTAGCACCACTCTGCAGGTCTTTGACGAGTCTGTGGTGCGAGAGTTCATCGACGCTACGGTTGATTTGGCGAAAAACCAAAACCCCGAGGTCGGCGCCGGTTCCATCATCACCATCACATACAACACCACCACCAAAGGCATTTCTGCCGTAGTTCGAGGTGTGCAAGAAGGCATTGAGTCACCACCCTCGAGCTTTCATAAGTTTTCAGACCTTCCGTCTGTCTTGACTGAGAATGTGGTCCAACGCCCCCTTGATTGGCATGCGCAGTTGGATAGCCCGTTCCAAATGTTCAGGTACGATCCCGCCGTCCTGAAAACGCAAAGAGTCAGATCCGGGTGATGCCTTCATTCAATACTAATGTCACATTGCCGCAGAATTCAATTCGGTCACAAAACGATGAAAGCAGATGCAGATCAACTCTACCGTATTTATGAGGCCTGGAAAGCTGCCGTTGAGGACATCAGTGACGTGGAAGGTCTGATCGCGACTCTTGTTCTGAATACAATGGCGGCGAGCGCAATGAAAGTAGCCAAAAACAATGGGATTGGCAACACCTGGGGCCTGGACGATACCGAGCCATTGATCAGTAAGTTTCAAAGAGACCTGATTAGAGGTACATCGCTAATGCTACAACACTTAGTTTGGCAAACATCTACCGCATGGGACAGTGAGGAGAGCGACTTGCGTGTGACGAACTTTGCTCGCGGGGTTCTTGACGATATGCATGCTGAAAATCAGGCGAAGGGTCTTGCCTCAGAGTTCATCTACATGGGTGACGCAGCCGAGTTCCAGAATCCGTTTCTTGGGTTTCCTGCCGAGAACCTCGTGAGAATGAGAGACGTAAGGGCGGCTTATGACCCATTGGAGGTTTTCACGCGACAGAATTGGGGAGGATTCAAGCTTCCCAGGACTTGAAAGCACACTCCATGAGCCAGGCGTGTTGTGACTGTAGTGTGTAGATTCCAGGCCTTCGTCTCATGCTGTGCCTCGAGCGCTTGCTGGAAGTCTTGCCGCTAACATTGCCGTCGATCGGCTACTTGATCTTCTGCCTACAATTTTGCGGTAAAGCTATTCGATGAAGGACTGAAGGACAAAATTCCAATTGTATTTCTTTATCTTCGTGTAACTCATCAAGTTCAACCTCAGAAAAAACTGTAACATAATAGCTCCTCAGGGCATTTCTCAATTCTTGAGAAAATTGCAAAATCCAAGTGCGTGGAGGAAATTATGAACGCCATGGGCTCCTTGAACCGGTTGGTCTAGGAATGGATCTCGAATTAACACTGGAAGGTGCATTCTGACATAGGCAGATTGTGGTAGACAGGGCATAGGCCTCATAATTCAGGGCTTGCTGCCAAACTTTGAGAACTCATAATTTCTCATCATTTGAACGGAGTCTAACATTCGCCCGAATTCTTTTTTCCTCGACTTTAAGGCCGTTTCCCGTTCATTTGATGAAGCGTATGTGTTCAAGTCATCTCGCAATGCATAAGCGAAATCGTCATCATCTGAATTGGAGGTTTCAGGTTGGCCGAAGTTATTAACATTGCTAAGACATCTAAGATGAACAAAAGAAACACGACGTCAGATAAAGAGACTCGTTTTAGAAAAATTCCCACGGAGTTCATTCCATAGATTTCTTGGATGCCAGAGACAAAGACGTTTCCACAGTTTAGAAGCCTCGACTCAGTGACCACCATATTCTCTCTCATGAGTACTCTTGGGAGCCCACCTTGCACTCAAATCTTGAGCGCTGGAGGTTCCCAATGACACGAAACTTCTCAACTCATGTGATCCTTCGGCGCAAATGACGTTTCCGTCTCCATCCACGGCCATGACCTTGCTGGGGTGGAACACAGCTAGTATGAAAGTGACGAGAAAGATAAGAGCCGCGTCGAAGACGTAGAGGAACACCTCTGTGGTTTGCAAGCTGATAATATGAGTAATTAGTGACTAGAAAAGGAAGCAGAAGACGTGACAAAACTCACTATCCATTATAGCCTTGGATGTACTCAATGACGCGGAAAAGTGAACGGATCAAGACCAGTACACTAACGCCGTACAAGACCCAGAGAAACTTCTCCCATGAGGCAGCGTATCTCAGATTCTGACCTCTCTCTTGAGAAATGCGCCAATGGAAAACTGCTGTGACGGCGATGAAAAGAGCAAAGCCAACGAGCTGGATGAAAAGACCAACAATGATGACGTTTTCTCCCAGTTGAATCTTGCTCGGCGACTTGGCATTGGTGAGAATACCCCCACCTCCGCTCTGTACCAGAAAGGAGAGGATATCACTCGTGATGAAAACTTTCGTAAGAATCGTCGGCTTGACCGGGCTGTAGTCTTGGCCGTTTGATAGAATGATGAGGCGACCTAACATGCCATAGATAGAAGCTGCGAGCAACGACGGGGCGATGAGCAGCATGAGAGACTGCAGTGCGTATGGCATTACCTGCCAATTTGGGGTTTGAGCTGCCGATATGGCACGTGAAACATAACCAAGGATTTCGCAGATGATGCCGACGATGAATGGAATGAAGAAGCGGGTATGTTTCTTGTGAAGGAAAATCGCGTGAGCGGCAAGAGTTGAAGAGAATAGGACGATGAAGACGCAGGCGGCAGCCAGTGAAGGGTCGTATAAGTAAAGAGATGCCATGACCTGGCTGTCGCTTCGCTGATGTATCGATGTCATGGTGGTTCGGGTATCGATAGGAAATAATAGATCTTTGATTGCGGTCCAAGCCAAGCTTTTATGATTCGATTTAGAAAGGTGGTAGCTTCTGAGTTATTCGTTTTGCAACTTCTTGAATCGTCTGTCATTGGCATTGGCTTTTGTACTGATGAAATATTCTGGCCGACGAGATGCCCGGTCTCAAACACGAATAATTCACTGGCATGTATCCCCTCGGTCTCGATCTTATCCTTGAGATATTCAACTCAGCCTCTACCCTAAAATAGCATCATTGTGGATTGTACGTATGGAGTGTCTGCCGTATAGAAGTTGTGTCCCCTGAGCTACTAATCGCGACAGTTACTCTGTCTGTATCAGCATTCATTGTGGTGACTTAGCAACTGTGTGACGATCTCACGCTACCGGTACGGCGAGAAATTTGCTATGTTGCTGCCTGGGAGGACAGTCGACCAATCTTGTCGGTATCAGAAGATGCGTTGCTCCTCTTAACATCAGACTAGAGAACTTCGATCTCGGCCCTAAAAAGATGGATCCTGGTTTGTAAGAGGGCCGAGGACCCGAGATACACATAAATGCTTGTATTATGGAGAATTGTGGAGATACGCGTATTCAATCCTAGCCATCAGGGGTACGGATGTAACATCAACGAATGCTCAGCCAACTAATTAAATACTTGGACCCTGCTTTGTGCTACCCAGCGATGTTGTCAGCTGCTGACCGGACTTAATGCATTTCATTTCATACCGTCAAGTTCAGAGGGAGAGTCGAATCATGACATGAAGAGCTTTATCCTTTCCCATGGCCGGCAGTTCATCCTTTGAAAGCAGAGGAGCAACAAACTCGAAAGAAAATTTCCAAAGGGCATCCAATCGCCATGTTACGTCGTCAACACAAGAAGAGTCGTAAAGGCTGCAATGAGTGTAAGCGGCGACATATGCGGGTAAGCTGTTTCTCGAACCAGCATTACCATTGGCTCTTTCCCTTCTCAAGATTTCTCTCGTGCATAGCATCTGATAGACTGACATTCTTTGCTTTTGAATAGTGCGATGAACAACGGCCCACATGCTTCAACTGCATCAAGGCCGACCGCCTCTGTTCTTTTGGCGAGGAGCCATACATACGGGTAAATCAGCCACGCCCATTTGCGAAGACAAATACGTGTAATTGACCAAACCAAACAAGGGCCATGATGTGTCCCCTCGATCGAATCATCACTCTGCTAGGACATCACCAGATTTCCAGCCAAACGGAGACCCCGACGCCGTCAACATGCTTCACATGGAATTACTTCTCCACTTCAGCTTCGACGTCTACGTTCCCGAATTCGATGACAACCTGGGGAGACCTGCAACCGAGCTGGTTCTGGACATCGCCCAGGAGGCACCCTTCTTGATGCAGGGGGTCCTGGCCATGTCTGCACGCCATCTTTCCATTATTCGGCCCGAGAAGTCGGCGCTTTACCTCAATCAAGCAGTCAGGTTGCAAACCAGAGCGATCGAAATGTTCAACATGACGCACCATGAAGAAGGCAGGAACACATGCGTAGCCCGACTGTTGTTTTCTTCTGTCCTTGGCCGCCACATCTTGGCTGATGTGCTTCGTGATGATGGCCTGGACTTCCCTAGTTTCTTGAACCGCTTCACTCACGGCGTTAGGATTCATGGCGGAGTCAAAGCCGTCGCCGCTCAACAAGATTGGGTTTCTCTTTTGGAGACTGAATTCGGCCCGCTGATGACCAGGGGATTGGCTGCGGACATGTACGATAAAACCATTGAGCCAAACGAGACTCTGCAGTCTCTCATAGCTCACTCATCCAACTTGGATGAAGAGGAAAGGTCAGCATGTGAGATGGCACTTCGACTGGTGGATACCGGCCTCCATGACCTAAGGGATCCAACCAGGGTGGAGTGCGGACGACGGATGATGTTTACCTGGTCGATCATGCTGTCTGATCGTTACATCTGCCTTTTGGAGCGCCAGGCCCCGGAGGCGTTGGTGATTTTAGCACGATACAGCATGTTTCTTCACTTCGGTAGGAGCTTTTGGCAGATCGGAGAGGCCGGGCCGCACCTTTTACATGCCATCAGTGCTCACCTGGGACCGATGTGGCAGCCCTGGCTATCATGGCCGGAAGAGATTCACGATGTTGAGCATGGGACACTTTCTGGGACACAAGGAAATGTTCTTGCGTAATCATCTGGAGGGTCAAAGGAGGAAGCATTAGGTATTGGAGACTCTCAATCACTAATACATGTTTAATCGCATGGCCTCCAACAAGTCTTGTTATGAACAAAGACGGGAAACCTTTACAAATTGTAGTTGAATCTGCCCCATATGCGCTCCCCGAAGACGTAGAATGATACCAGGATTGGAACAAGACTCAATGCAATGAACCCCAACAAGCTATTCCCCCAACCCAGGCCCAAAGCGTCATACATTTCCAGTCCAGACAAGGGCAATAGAGCACCAAGGAGCGACCTCAAAATTGTCAGTGCCGCTGTCACTGAGGCGGCATATTGCGGATAGGCATCAATGAGATAGTTTTGAATACATGTCTGCCCTGTTGTTAGTAAATGTAAGCAAGATCTACTAAGTGTTTTCGAACTTACCATTGTACCCATCAATCCAATACACATAACCATGACGCCCAACATCGGAACAATCCAGTGAACCCCATTCTGTACCGTCCACCCGTAGAGAAACAAGCCGAATGGTAAAGCCAAAGCACAAGGAACAGTCATGATTGGTTTCAATCGGTCTTCGGGCTTGTGCTCTAAGCCTCTGGCTTTCGTCCGCTTCACAATCAAGTCGGTCAACTGCCCAAAACCGATCACGCCAACGACCATGCCAATGCCGGCGGGAAGGAAAGAGAGACCGCTCGAACCCTCGTCAAATCCATAGTATTCTGTGTAGACAAAAGTGAAAGTTGCTACCAGGAGGTACAGGATGCCGTAAGAAATAGCGATGTAGAGGGCGTTGAGAGTGACCACAGGAGTGGCTACCAAGAGCTTGATCGGGCGCATGGCGGCAAGACGGATTTACTCTGACATACGGGTCTGTTGTTCGAGTCTGCTTCGTATCTCTTGGTTTCCAGTCTTCTTCCGAAGACGGCTGGCTTTGTGCTCTAGAATAGCAAGGGGGTACGTTTCCCGTAATACAAGAATTGAGACTGGTATGAATATTCCTGCCTGAAAGAGCGCCGTCAGTCTTGGAAGTTCCTAACGACATATCGTAAGACCGAGAGACATGAACTTACTAGAATACTGATAAGCCAAAACACCCACGTCCATCCAGCGGCGCGAATGAGATAACCGCCGGCGACCGGCCCAACACATGGGCCCAACAAGGGACCCAGCGCCCAGATTGAAACGGCTCTACCTCGCTTCTCGGGCGGCATCATATCTGCGATGCTTCCGCTCCCAATAGTGAGGGGAATAACGCCAGATAGACCCATCAAGAGGCGAAAAGCAAGCAACATTCCGATGCTACTGCTCAGCGCTGTCCCGATTGTGAATCCTGTGAAGAGGATATTCCCAAAGATGTAGAGGTATCTGCGGCCGTATAGTTCGCTGATCGGGGCTACAAGCAGAGGTCCAAGGGCGAATCCGAGGACGTAGATCGAGAGCAGAAAGGTTGCAGTAACGGAGCTGTCATCGTGAAATTCTTTCACGATAAGGGGAATGCCAGGCGCGAACATTGAGGAGCCCAGAGGTCTGGAAATGTCAGCACCAACCAAGAGATATTTCAAGAAGCCAAGAGCCTGAGAATTACTGACGTAACTACGCTGAGAAGAGACAGTGTGGCGATGTTCAGCCCCTTCTTTCCATCTGACCAATTCAAGGGGTGCTCAGGGTCGCATTGCCCGTCCCAATCGATGATGAGAGCTTCTGCGTCCACTGTATGGACAGCCTCAGGATCATGATTCTGTATGGGGGCCTTCGAGACAAGGTTCTGAGCTTGTGGCTCTGACATATCTGGTAGGTATATGTTGGGAGCCTCAGGAGCAGCTTTCGAATCCGATGTTCCTTCCATAACTGCAAACGAGATCAAAATTCTCACTCGAAAGAATTCGAGGACCATTCTGCACATATGGACTTTTAGTATTAGACAGCCCCTGTTGTCGGCCGTGGTAAACCGCATGGTATCAGAAGACGCACAATCCCTGAAACACGCGTATTTGATGTGGGAACGTTTAGTTCCCGTGGTCTTTACAGGCATTCAGCAACAAATCCGAACCGAGCAATAATGGAATCATGCGGAATGTGTCCAACAAGCTTCTAGCGGCGTGTTGGTTGCACTCCGGTATTTTCTGGCCCAGCTCCAGGAGGATCCGGGACTCCGCGCCGTCTGTGGGTAGGCGGAGCTGTTCAGTAATTTTCAACCTCGGCTGATTGGATGTCTCTTAAAGATTTTCTGGAAGTTGAGGCCAAGTGCGGAAGTCTCAAAAGACGTCATCGATAGACAGAATAAGAAGATCGGTCGATATGCTACGATGTAACTCGGCACGCTTGACCCTTGCATTGCATTTTGACGTCGCTCCTACACCACATCACACCAAAAGCCCTACTTCTATACACGGTGTAAAGGAGTCGATTATTTTTCATCAAAATTCGTCCATGATCACACTGAATTCAGCAATGACTGAAGGTCATTTGCGTTGCAGGCATGATGGATGGTAGACCCAAGATTGAACTCAAAGAGACACTACCAAGGATGATCACCCAAAATCAGTGATATCACATCACCTTTTTCAATTGCGAATATGACTCAACTGTTCAATAATCACTTAGACTGTCTCTGTTTGTCTTCATTGATGTATCTAATTATCAACAGGAGGCAGAGGAATTGCAATAGGCTCTTGCTCGCCAGGTGCCAAGTCAGGACCATCAGGGTCCGGGATGTCTTTGGTACAGTCCTGCCCGTCCTTCAAACCGTTGTAGAATATCTGTTGATAAGCCCCATCGAGGGACCCTTGGATATTGGCATCGTTAAGCGGCACTTGGGTCTTTTCGTCATTGACGTCAGTCAAGGCCTGCCTCGCTGGGCTAGGTAACGAGCTCCACGCGATAAGAGTGCGATTGGAGGCCACGGATATGTCTGTATCTTGAAAAGGTGCCATGGCATTTTCGTGGATTGAGACAATCGGGTTTGTGGGTGAAGTTCTGAACTTGAGGTCACCGACAGCCGTAGTACCCCATCTCAAGTGGTCGACCGTGTATGAGATGCCAACGACCCGGTATGAGGAGGGTTTCTCGGCGTTGCAACCCCATCGGTTTATCCAGACCACAACGCTGGCCCAGTAGTGGCGGTGCCCCTTGTCGTTTCCCTTGCCCCACCGAACCTTGGGGAAATAGTAGCTGTAAATGATGGCATCACGTCCGTGACTGCTTCCGTGGCGAGCGTAGACTTGGCCGGCGCCGCCGTTGCCGCAGCCTGATCTCCCGCCGCCTGTAGGCTTCAGAAAGACGACAACGGCTGCACGCCTCTCTTTTACGCCGTGACGAAGCAAGATTTCAGTCTTACCCGGCATTTGGTTAACGCCGGCGCCAGCTTTGAGGCCACCGATAATTGGGGTCATACCGCTCTACTGAACGCTCTGACCTATGGCGAGCAGAAGAGCCGCGAAGAGAACTGCAGATACCTCATTTCCAAAGGTGCTCCGGTCAACGAAAAGGGTCTAGACAGGTACGGGTCCACCGCGCACAGGTGTTGCAGGTTCGGTGAAGTAGGAGAAGTAGAAATGATCTTGGAGCTGGGCGGTGATGCGGGCCTGTGGTATGGAATGCAGGGCACCCTTCTCGAGGTGGCATGCAACAACGTAAACAAGAACGACTTGGGATGAGTGAGATATCTTGTCGAGCAAAAGGGGATCGACATCGACGGTCCAGGAAGCTACCTCCGCAGTGCCATGGGAGAGGCGTTCCGGTCTGGCGACGAATCACTCATACGATACCTGCTTGAGAAGGGTGGGAGTTTCGACACCTTAGACGGCAACGGACAACCGGCGCGGTTCAACATTTGTGCCAGAAAGGACGACGCCCTCGAGATGTTTGACATGCTACTAGACGACTACGTAGCGGACGACTTCTTGGCCTCGTTATAAAACAAGGACAGAATGTCACGGGATATTCTACACTGCGCAGCACATTCGGGGCATCTGGGACTTGTTGAGAGACTCGTCGACCCGGATCCAAACCTAGTTGACAGCCGTGACATCGACGGGTGGTCGGCCCTCCAATGGGCAGCGCGAATGGCCTCCATCGAAGTCTCGGACACGAAGATGTCCCTCAGAAATGGGAAGAAAAGGCTGAAATCATCAAGTTCCCAGCTCGGGAGAGAATGTCCTGGTCTGACAGAACGTGTGACCGATGGCAACGAACGTACGTGGGACGTATTGGAAATTGCGGAGTACCACGACGCGCCTGAGATTGTCATCGCTGCGTTCAAGGACAAGATGGAGGACAGACAAATTCAAGTCGAAACCACCAAAGCGTTTTCCAAGCGCGCTGGAAGATGGATTTGCGATGGTTGCAATACTGTGAGTTTCCCTGTGCCGATATAGCACCGATCTTGAGCTGATTCAGGCAATAAATCCAGCTGATTTGGGGTGCTTTCCTCATTTGCGATGACGATGATTGTTACAAAAACTTTGGGCTCTGCTTCAAGTGCGCGCCTCACGAGGATCAGCTTCACGACCCGAAGCACGTTTTCTTCATTGATGAACGAGGGGTCCCAGAATGCTCAAGTCTGGAAGGAGCACCGTAGAAGCCTGACCTAGCAGTGAATCAGATTTCGGGCTGAAAAGGGGTTTGGAGCGGTCGGGTGAAGGTGATCCTGAGGTGAATATGATGTTGGGGCGAGTGGAATTTAAGACAAGTAGATAGCAGATGTGATAGACTCAACTTCTCACACTCTAAACGACTTATAGATACGACTTCTTTCAAGTCTCGAGGGCGGGCCAAGTCAAAACCGATGCCGCCCAGCCGTCTCGAAGCCCTCATCAATTACCCCTTTTCGCTCACCTCTTTATCATAAGCAAGTCTCAGTCACAGGGATTGCATCATATCCTGAATTAAGTATTCGTATTCAAGCACGTAAACCACAGCCTCTCATGCTTTTTCAAAGGGCTATCTAGTATATCATCCCTCCCACAAGTCTCACATCCCCAATAACGCCGTCAAATGCAACCCAAACGCGCCTGCCCATGCCCATCCCTTCTCCCTCTTCCCTCAAAGAGGCCTCAAAGACCCTTCCTCAACCCCTCCGTAACCTCCAACAACATCCTCAACCCATAAAACTTAGCCACGCTCCAATACACACTCAGCCTTCTCACAATATCCGCCCTCTTGACACTCTCAACCCACGTCCCGCTACAAGTACAATGCTCCATAAACTCATTCATCCGCAACGCGCCACACTTGCCGCACTTGAGATCCTGCGTAGTCCACTCCACCACAAACGCCTCCACGCTCGCCAACAACGTCTCCTCGATCGCATTCCGATCATACTCGGCCTCGCAAAACGTACACCGCCAAGGCCTCGTCTCCGGTCCCAGCCGCCGCCCGTCGGGCCCAATCTCCGGCAACAGGTCCTCGTCGCGGCAGAAGTCGAGGTCGCGCGCCATGGTGCAGCTGTCGCAGCTGAGCTGGATCACCTTCAGGCTCTCACTCGGGTTCTGGAAGGCGCCTTCCTTGCTGAACTCGCGCACGTCGAACATGGCGAGGAGTTCCTTGCGCAGGAGGCGCGCTTCGAGGGTGATGTTCTTGTCGAGGGAGAGGACCTGCATCAGGGACTTAACGAGCTCGAGGACGGCGTTGCGCGAGGACAGGTGGGCAAGGTGCGAGCCGGGGAGCTTGGGGAAGGAGTAGTCTTCCGCGAGCTCCGGGTGGAGCAGCTCGCGCTTCTGTAGGTTGACGAGGTTGGCAATGTCCTTCTTCAGGGGCTTCTCAAAGACTTTGCCTAGGATGATTTGTCCCTGTGCGCCCTCCGCAAGGGCCTTTTGCGGGAGTTGTGTAAGGCGTGGCGTCGAGGAGAAGTCTCCGTCTTGAGGGCGCTTGAGGTTGTGCATGAGTTGGATGAACTCAATGACCCAGTCCTGGAAAGTGGGCTGCAGGCGGATAGGGAGGAATGTCGCCATTTGCCAGTGCATGACGGTGTCGAGAGTCTGCTGCTCTGCCTCCACCACCTCCTGACAGGCTTTGCCGCCATAGTTGAACTCATCGTACCATACTAGGTAATCCCAATATTCCTTGATCTCAAGATCGATGAAGTGGAAGAGGGGCTTGCTCTTGATCGACTTGATAATGTACTGACTGTAGGCATACGCGGTACCGACCTCGGCCTTGGTCGTCTGAAGCAAAAGGCGGTTCGAGTTGGCAAAGATGACCTGAGAGCCGACTCGGCGGAAGTCGGCCATGAGCTGTTGGAAGGCCTTCTTGGACATCATCTGCACGTAATAGTGCAGAGCACGGTCATACAGGAAGGAATCGGGATTCTCGACCCAACGGACCAGGTGCTGAACCATGACATCGGCCATGGTGTTGCCCTTGCAGGCCTCCTGCCACCAACTCTTCACCATCTCTCGGAGAACCAACACACCAGCGTTGGCAAACGTGCCTTCTGACGAGATGACTTCGTCGCCAGCCGCGTTACCATCTCCGGCAGGATTGAAAGAAATAGACTCGGAGCCTTCCAGCTCATTGATAAGAGAGGATGTGAGTATGGTGTTGATGGCTAGGTTTCTGACCTCCAAGTCGATGCAGACCGAGGAGAACGTGCCAGGGTTGTTGATTGAGGGCATCTGGACAGTTTCGAGCGGGCCGATAATGTCATCCTTCTCGTGACCGGCATGGTCGGGACGAGGGCTTGCGGACCACCACAGGACAACGTTGTTGTTCTGCAACCTTCTAGCATAGGCAATATCGATGAGGAAGCGCGGGTCCTCTCGCTCGAGATTACAGAGAGGAACCTCTCCGTACCGTGCGAGTGTAGTGAGATGCAAGATCCAGGAGCCAAGACCGAGATAGTGTCCAACAAGCCGTCTTGCAACGACTGCTTGCCAGCCAAGTGGCGGCAGGGAGCTATCCGCAGCATCATACTTAAGCGGCAGTACTGGAAACTCGCCGAGAATCGGAACGTCATTGATGAGCATGTTGCGCTGGGATGATTGGATAACCATCATGAGTGGTCGCAGCTCGTCCTTTCTCATCTTCTTGACGACGTCGCTGAGTTCCAAATGCGCCTTTCGCCTTGTCGTGACCTGGGTGATTTTGAAGTTGAGCTTCTCCTGGTAGGTGAAGCAATCCTGCCAGTTCGTGCCTTCCGCCTCTTCTCCTCGTCGAGCAAGCAGCTCGGTGTAGATTCGGGAGATGTTGGGGAGGTCCTGGCCCGAGTCTCTGCCCTTCTGCAGAATGATCACATGTGCCTCGTCCTTCAGTGTAGAAAAGACTCCAAAGATTTGTTTGTCGCCAGCAGTGACGTGAGAGACGTAGATGTATGCCAGGGGTGAAGTTTCAAGATAGGTCTTCGCCTTCAGGGGACGCTTGAGACCACTTAGATCGAAGCCTTGCTCCAGGCCCTTTCCGAGGACTGCATGTTGCTGTTCGTCAATGGTGCAGAGATTACCCAGTTGAAGCACAGCCCGAATATTCAGCGGCAAATGCTTCTCGTACACGCCTTCGACACTGGGGTGGTTGAACAGCAGCGAGAACTTGTCCGCCTCATTGAAGTAGACGTCCTCAGGAACCGTAAGCTTGAAGAGGTGAACGGAAGAGTGACCATTCGGAAGCGTGTGGTTGACCTGCTCGACCTCACAGCCAGGGATATCAACGTCGGGCATTTCGCCACTTCTCAAGTTCAAGAACACCTGTCGCGGCACCTTGATCTTGAGCGAGTGAATCTTGGCATCAATGAGAACATGAGCGTTGACGATACCAGGAGTTTCTGTCGGCTTGAGATGCAACAGCTGCCAGTTGCTCATGTACGTCATGTGGGCTTGTTTCATGAATGTGTTTTGGATGTTATTCTGGTTGTTGCCGCGTCGGTCTCCAAAAAGCTGTCGTCTTCGAATGCGAGCCTGCTTTTGAATCTTCCACTTTTGCTTCTGGTATTGCAAGAAGCCAATGTAGTCGTCTGAGGGGGAGGGCATCACCTTGGGCAGTGCGGCGAAGGGATCAGTGCTCTCAGCAGCTTCGGGAGACTTTCTCTTCTGGGCAGTAGGCTGTGAAGCGGCCACCACAGACGTCACGGGCTTTGGCTTGAGTAGCTGTGTGCCGAAGTCCTCCATGTCGGTTGCGGACCGACCGTTGCGGTTGGTGATGTCTTCCAGTGGCCCCTTGGTGAAAAGGTCGGTGAGCTTCTTCTGCTTCATCTTATCGTCCTTGATGTTGATCCGGCGTTGCAGCCAGTCGGGGTGAGCCACACGAGGAACCGGGTTCCTGACTTTCTGGAGCGCAGCAGGGATGGTGATGAGCTTCTGGATAACGGATCCCAGGCGCTCGAGGTAGTAGTCCCAGTCCAATAGAGCTCTCGGGTCGGTGTCCGCAGGTTCCTCCTTGAGCCACTTCTTGAGGTAGAAACGCTTCGTTGTCTCTTCAGCAGAGAAGATGGCAACCGGGATGGCTCGCTCGGTGACGGGCGCGTTCTTGGGTCTGGCGCAGATAATGAACTTGCAATTCAATCCCTTGTCCTTGACCATCTGTTCACCCAAGAAGTCTGCCAAACGCTTCGCCGTGGTGATTGAAGTTGACTTTTGCGAACCGTACTCCTCCAAGGTCTTGGACATGCTTCTGTTCTCCGAAATAAGCTCCATGAGTTCCTCGTCCGCTAGCGTTGCACCCTTGCTGTGCAATACATCAAGCCATTGGTTGGCAACCTTGGCAACGGCAGCATAGCACTCGGCGAGAGTTTCTCCTTCAAGGAAAAACTTGAAGATTTGCTGCTGGAAGATCTTGATAAGCTTCAGCTCGCCTCTGCGCTTCACCTCGAAACCCTTCAACTCGGCCAAACTGCCGTCGTCGTTGAAGACTGCATAACGCTTCTTCAAATTCTTGTCCTCCTCCTTGGAAGTGGGCAAGACCATGGCCTTGTAAGGGCCGTCGACTTCGAAGAAGATGGAGTTGTCGCTGTGCGTCTCGTACTTGAGAGTCTTGGGGTCTGTGAGCGTCTGGTACTGGTGGTTGGTGAACTTTGCGTGAACCAAATGGTTCAACATGGTACAGGGGTACGAGACGGTGACCTTCTTGCCTCCCTTGGTCTTGAAGGCGAAGTTTTCCGGAAACGTGGCGGGAAGCATACACCAGATACCGTCCGTATCCAATTCCAAGGGACGACCCAATCGCTCAACGAGCGACCTGGCCAGCTGAATAATCGTCGCTCCCGTCAGACACGTAACACCAGCCATTTCCATGGAATACCATCTGGAACCCTTTCTCATGACATAACCATAAAAGGAGTTCAAAATGACCTTGTGAGCAAGCTGCAGCGAGTCGAATAGAATAATCATCTTCTTGGCAGCGTCGACTTCGCTGGAAGTTGCGCCAGAGGACTTAAGGGCCTCCGTCTTGCCCTTCCAGACCTTGGCCTTGCCCTTGTAATCGTATCGACGATCACGGAAGTCTCGTACGGTGTTGATGTAGAACGGATTCTCTCGCTGGCAGATGATGGCCTCCTTGACAGTCGTCGTCGAGTCGTGGATCTTGTGGTAAACCTTTTGCGAAAAGATCTGCAACCGCTTCCGCAGGAGAGCAGTCTGCTCGTCGGGAGACAAATCCTGAAACGTCCTCTGAGGCGAATTCGGCCACTTGCCGGGGAACTTTTCATTCTCCAGGGCATTTCTGATCATGTTGTACTCGTCGCGCTTGGCCGGCAAGTACTCTCCTCTCCACGCCCACGGCATGCGTCTATCGCACGTCTTGCCTGGGCGGTTGAAGTCGCATGCCGCACAGTCCGACTCTTGGATCATGGAGTCCGGTTGCAGACGGTTCGTCGTCATGATGTTGGGGTACATGGACGCAACGTCGAGATGGTAGATTAGGGGTCGCTCGCTGCGGTTCGGTGTCTCCTTCAATGCGCGTAACCGAGAAGCGATTTGCTCCCTGATCTCGTCATAGTTTTCAATATCGTCCATGGACTTCTTTTCCTCCACCGTAATACTGAATTTCAGCGCGGCGTCTAAATCGTTCAACAGCTCATCGACTGCACCCGTGTCAACCGCAAAATTAACGGGAATATCCGCGCGGAAGACACCTGCTTCAATACTTTCGACGTGGCCACCGACGTACGTCTCTGAGTCAAGCAAGTGTCCTTCGTAGAACGCTTCTCTTGGCGACACATGCTTGTTTGGTAACACAATCTCTTGTTGGTAGGCCTGCACCATCAACAACATCTCGCAAAGGGTACCGGTACCCTTTCGCAACGTGTCGTCACCACCAAGCGGCAGAATCGTGCAGAGAGAGAAGATGAAGGGATGGACGTATTTCATGTACAGGTAGTACGTCGCTACAGCATCGGACACTGAGTACTCGGCCAGGGTCTGGGGACGTTCCTGGGCATATGGCGTCATGAGTTCGGGGTCGAGCTCATCGGGGTCGTAACCGAGCTTGGCGACGGTGACGGCTTTCAGACCTCGGGATCCCTGAGGCAGGTAGGAGTCACGATTCACCCAGTGGAAACAATCCATGTGCACGCTGTAGCTGCACTTGTACTGGTCCTCGCTGTCCTTCTTCCAACCAATTTCCTGGTACATGTCGATGCCGTTGATGCTAGCTCGGGCGTCCACAAAGGGCCAATCGAAAAAGTCACCGTTGTACGTCGCAATGACTGTCGGTCTCGCCTCCTTGATGTGTAGGAAGAACCTCTCCAGCACGGCCTTCTCATCCGGTTCGTTGAAAATCATAAAGGGTCCTGGGTATTCCGGCTTGGGGGTGTAGTCAAAGTCGCCAATATCCTCGGAGATGATTTCTCTGTTCGTGATCAGGAAACCCTGCCCGTCAATCATGTACGAAATCATCATGACCTGGTCGATGGCGGCGTCGGGGAATTTGAGGGGCAGTTTCGTCGTCTCGATATCGTAGGCCATGACTACCGGGTCTGCCATGGCCAGGCGGTCCTCATTGGTTGTGACTTTTGTGACGCCGTGCTTGACGTCGATGAAGTACCATTTTCCCACCCGGATATCTGCAGAGAGGTTAGTCGTGGCTGTATTCCAAAATCCGAGGACCCAAACCTACCCATATCTATCATTACTCTTACATGGTACGGCACGTCGTACTCTCTAATATCGACAATGAAGTCGCTGGCGTCGGCAAAAGAAGCATTCGTTCGTCTATCGTCATCTCGTGAATCGTCAAAAAGGTCAAAGTCGCCATTCATCCTGCAAGCATGTCAGTCAACCCACTTCATAAGCCCCAGAACACCGCAACGACTTACGTTGAAACCTCGGCATATGTGTCCAAAGCATCCACATTCTTCCTGTTCTTCGCCGCAATAGGCATGATATCCTTCCTCGCCGCCATCAAATCCGCCACATTCGTAAACCTCAGCTCCAGAAACGTGCGGCGGTACCCCAGCAGATGATTCGGCATCTTCAAATCCTCCTTGTCCACCCTCTTAATCGTCTTGACGACGCCGTCGCCAGGCACGCGCTTCAGCCACTCCTCGACCTCGCTCTCGCGGCCCTTCTTCACGGCAATCAAAAAGTAGGGGTCGTACTCGACCGTCGCCTTGAAGTGCGCGCCGTCGTCCTCGATAAAGTAACAGTCGAGCGCCGCCCGCCCGTTGGGGTTCCGGTCGTCCTCGACCGAGGTGGGCTGCACGTTGACGAGCCAGCCCTCCTTGCGCTTGCCGCCCTCGTAGCGGGCGAAACCCATATTCTCGTCGATTTGGTGCGCCAGCCGGGTGCGCTCCCACTTCTCGTCGGCCGAGGTGGCCTCGTTACGGCCCGAGGCGGCGAAGGTGCGTGTCGTTCGTGAGGGGCCGTGGTAGGCTTGCTTGCCGCCGCGGCGGTAGCCCTTTTGCGGGCGCCGTAGGCTCGTGTTGGGCATTGTGGGCGGCTGTTATGTGGTTGAGGTTTCGGTAGGAAGGGGAGGTCTCGAGGGATCTTGTTGATCGGTGTAGATCTCCGTCGAGGGACTCTAGGTAAAGGAGGTCTCTCGAGGAAATCGCAGCCTCTATGGAGTCATGAGACAAGACCACAGAAACAAACGGCTAGGTTCGTAGCAGTGGGGAAGACTTGACAATGAGGGACTGGTGGTGGGTATCAAGAAGGCTCTCTCTCTCTCTCTCTCTCTGTCTCTATCAAGACCAACAAATTAAGGCAAGTCTGTCTTGGTGACGAAAAAAAAACCAAGAACAGCCGAGAGAAAACGGGGTATTGACGATCCTAGGAATAGGAATTGGACGAGTGGGAGAGTGGGATTTGTCACTCTAGTGTTCAAAAACGAAAGGCATTGAGCTTTTGCGCATTGAGGACGGGAGTGGAGGGCCACTATCCAATTACTCGTTGTCCAGGGCAAAAAGGACGGTGCCAAAGACGCGTCGTCCCCGTCGCGACTTTACGCGAAATCTGCACGTTCTGCAGGCCAGAACAGGAGACCGGGGGACCCACTTCAATTAAGCCCAACATCCCGCGCGACAGCTGCGCAGCGCCTGTGCAGCGCACACTCAGTCTGCAGGGGAATTTAAACGCAGAGGCACGGACCATAGACACCGGCCCAGCAACGAACCGTCGACGGGGGGGTGGAGGTCCAAATTCGGTGGACGTCATCTCAGGCCACGGGCAGACTTTGAGAGCTTTACCGGGGGACCGAAAATCAAGCGTCGGGATTTACAAGAACCAGCATCGGATGCGCTCGATCTCATTCACACTAGACACATATAAAAGCTAGACCTTCGCACGTAATGGCAGACTCACCAAACATCCCGGGCCCCAAGAAAGAAGGCCAGAAGCTGTACCTCTGGTCCCGTTCAAGCCAAGGCCCAGTCGGGGAGGGAGCTCCGGGTTCAACAACACCTACAACGGCATCACCAACATCACCATCACCGGAGCAGGCGTCCGACCCTAAGCTCAACCCGACCGACTTCCAGAAGAACTTCCCGACGCAGGACGGTGCCGCCGCGCCGGGGTACCCGTCTATCGGCGAGGCCGTCAAGACCATCAAGTCGGACGACTTCCTCTCCGTCACGCAGACGCCTTGCGCGCGGGACGGGTTTCTCACCGGTATCGCCAGCGGTGCTGGTGTTGGAGGATTCAGATATGTCTTCGGAGGTAGATCTCCCCTAATTGTTCCCATTCTACCTTGCCTCAATTTGAGAATCCCCCTCTCACATCATCTCACCTTCACACTCACACTCACACTCGCACTTATATTTCCTCCCCTTTTCCTACGCTGTACTCATCCTCATTCATACTAAAAGCCAGCCACTAAAACTCTCGACCAGGCTCACCCATCAAGGCGGCAAACTGGGCCGTAGGCAGCTTCCTTATCGGCTGCATCGGCTCCTACGAGTACTGCCAGATGAAGCGGCGGCAGGAGCGCGTCAAGATGAAGCGCACCGTCGAGGTCTACCAGGAGACCATGATCGACAAGCGCCGCCGCGAGATCGAGCAGCTCAAGCAGCAGGCTGAGCAGAAAAAGGCAGAGGAGGAGGCCAAGGCCGCCAGCCAGAAGTCTTGGTACAAGTTCTGGTGAAAGGAACTCGTTCGTGGTGTAGAGGACGAAAGGTTGGCATCTCCAAAGGGATCCTTTGCCGAGCCACGCCTTGTATGAATAGCATTCCGCAAAGGGCGAAAGAGAAGGGCATCTGCGAGTGGCTTTGGCCCGCGATGCACGCGTGTTGAAATAACTGTATCATCATCCATTCGATTTGGGGGTATAAAAGAAAGACTATTTGTATCATTCCATCCATTCTTCCTTGTTCCCCTGTTTCCTATAATTCCTGTCGCAGTCTTTGCTGCGTGATGTGAAGGGGATATAGTGCTGGCCATCATCCAAGTGATGAACCGCAATCCAGGAAAAAGTCCATTCGTAAATAGACGCACCCATATGGTTCATAAACGCCCCTTATCCCTAACGCCGTACGAAGCCTTTCGTGGCTATTCCTTCAGCCTAGGCCATACCAAAGCCAAACGACAAGGCCCAATACTACCAGGCCTCATCGCAGAAAAATTTCGCTGCTTGCACCCATTTTGCGACTATTCTTAGACGTTCGTCACGACTGTGCTGGCTTCCGATTCGGTGAATCGCACCTTTCGTACGCCGCCGCCGCTGCCACCAGCAGAAGGCTTGGAAGGAAGACCAGCACCGCTCCCTCGTCTCCGCTGACTTCTTCTAGCCCTCGCCTCGCTCTCTTCCCTCTTCTTGTACTCGGCCAGCTGCAGGCGGCGCTTCTGCGTCCGTGCATATGCCATCGCGGCTGTAGGCATGAACCCGACACCATTGATGCCTGTGCCGTCGTCGTCCTTGTCTTCTGGATCGTAAATCGTAATCTCCTCCTCCTTCCAGGTAAGCGCAGCCCTGACTGGGTCAACAATCGTCTTCATCTCCTGGTCTTCTTGTTGTTGCTGCAGTCCAGCAGCGGCAGAGGCTATGATGGCAGGGTTGGTCTTGTTGGTCCCCTTGCGGCCCTTGAGCGGTGGTGTGCCTGCGCGTCTCCGTCCTCGGGCTTTCGGATCTTGTAGTTTGTCGAAGGAAGGATGCGAGCGCGGTTGTTGTGTGCTCGTGAGTAGTGTTGTGGCGGTAGCAGTGGGAGCGTCTTCTTCTGTGGATTTCGATTTCGGGATAGACACCGGATCGCTCTTGACATCGGGGTCCGGAATGACGACCAGTGCATCTGCAGCAGTGGTAGCAGTAGTGGTAGCGACGGCAGTGTTGTCGCGCTCAACGTCCGTCATCTCCAACTCAGGAACCTTGACTCTCTTGCGGCTCGCAAACGGGTCGTCGTCAGAATATCCGTACCCCCTGCCGTCCTTGTGCTCGTCGCGGGTCGGATCATATGCGGCGCTGCCGGGTCCAGCAGCAGCAGCTCGGCTCTGTTGCTGGGCTACCCCGCCCCCACCACTATTCCCACCTAACGCCAGACCACGGAACTTGTGGACGACCTTGCTGTGCGGGCTTGCGCTGCCGTCTTCTGCGTCGCTGCTCTTGGGGTGGTCGGCAGGCAGCTGGAAGTTGAATCTGGAGGTTGTGTATATCGGCGACACCGGCGGGGCGTCCTCGTCTCTCTTGCGCTTCGGCGTCGTCGTCGGGGTTGGGAAGGGTTCAGCCATAATGCTGTGCAGTGTGTGGTAAGGTATATTGCGCAGGTAGCGCCGCACTCAAGGCCGTTGATGGTGTGGGCTGATTTAGGGAGGTATCTGACTCGTTCGGGATATTGTTGGCAAATAGGAATGAGTCGGACGATGCAATAAGGCGAAGGACCGTAATTGTCGGTTGGTAGAATGTTGTCTCGGTTAGGTAAGTTGAAGCTTGTAAGCTTTGATTCTCGAGGATATTGGGTATCGTGAATCAGTGGCGGTCAAGAAGCGTAAGTTATCTAGGTAAGGAAGGTACGGTGAGGTAGTTGTTGAAGAGAAAGGCTCTAACTTGGTCAAGTGATTGAATATTTTTAGTCTTGGGAGGCAGATCCGGCAGTTACCCTTTGGATCTGGGCTGGTCCTTCCTTTCCTGAGTACAAACTTGCAAAATGCCCACCAAATGACCGTTACGTGGGCGCGATAAGCTAAACACACCCACGCTAAAACAAAGCTAGAGCCCCTCGGTGAGCTGCGTACGTCGTGTACGCCATGTACGCCGTGTGAACCTCTCTCGTCTTCATCCCATGTTTTTGTGACACCCCCCCCCCCCAAGCTTCGTCAGAAGATTCAGCCAAATCGGGATATTTCCATCCTATACGGACGTTAATGGCTGAAATGTATCCGTATCCCCCGGCTCTCAAAGCTTGAAGCGCTGTTCAGGAATACCGCAGCCGGATGCAGTCTCTGCCTTTGAAGGTTATCACGAAAAATACTGATCGACTTGTGAACCCAAAAGCCAAGTTAAATCAGTTACCGGATTTTTTAACTAAGAAGCAAATTCATTATCCATTCTAGATACTCATTGATATCGTCATATCCACCCCTCAGTACCAATAACTTCCAGAGTCTCTCTACTCGCTCCAAGCCTTGTACACAATCCTCGTGCCATACGTCTCCCCCTTCTTCAATAACATCTGGCCCTTCCACTCATCCACATTAACCGCATTCACCCACCGACTCGGCTCGACACAGAACCCGCTCCTCTTGCCCCGCGCCGCAACCCCTCCCACGGCGGGCACATCGATCCCCTCGCCCGTGTAAAACTGGAACGCCGGCTCCGTGCTGAGAACCTCGAGGTTGACCCCGTTCTTGGGGTGCTTCGCGTGCACGTGCAGCTTCAGCGGCGCTTGGCGGGTATCAATCGGCACTGCGCCAGCCTCCTTCTCCTCGACGACGACAAAGCAGTCGTCCACCGCGGGGGCCTCGACGCCGAGCTCAAACGGCTTACCGCCCTCGATGCCCGGAAACGGCACCGGCCCACCGGTGGGAATACCGTCCTCGCGGGGAAGGTACGCGTTCGTCGCCAGCGTCGCGACGGTGCCAGCAAAGGTCTCGTCGCCCGTGAGATTAAAGTACGAGTGGTTCGTCATGTTGATAGCCGTCTCCTCGGCGCCGTCGACGAGCTGCGCCTCGTACTCCATGCCCAGCACCGAGACCTCCTTGCCATCCACCTGCTGCGTGCCGGCCGTGTAGATGACCTTTACCTGAACCTTTCCGGGGAACCCTTCGTCGCCGTCCTCGCTGGTGAGCGAGAACTGGACGCTCTCGCCACCCTGGAGACCCTCGACGCCCGGGATCGCGCGGACGCCGACGGGCTTGGGACCCTCCCAGACCTTGGAGCTCCAGGGCTTGGCGCCGCCGTGCAGGTTGTTGTTGCCGTCGTTGGCGGCGAGCTTGTACGTCTTGCCCCCGTTGAGGGACTTGATCTGCGCCGAGGCGAGGCGGTTCGCGACACGGCCGACGGTGACGCCAAAGTAAGGCGAGTTGTGCTTCTCGTAGAGGTCCTGGGTCGGGAAGCCTTGGACGATGTTGACGCCCTTGACCTTGAAGGACTGCAGGATGGCGCCCAGGGGCAGGAACTCGAAGGTAGCGTCCGACATTGTGCGAAAGGTATGTGTGGCCTGTTGGGGAAACGGGCTTGGTGATGGGGACAGGTAAGGTAGTCGATCGAAGTGTTGAATCACGGAATTGTCACTCCAAAGTGAAAGAGAGCTACGACAGAGGCCTGGAATCACGCAGAGCTGTACTTTTGGGCAAGGGGACAGCAACCCTTTATGGAGTGCGACCAAGAGTCCCGTCACTGGTTGACATGGCGAAACATGCAATTCAGGCTATTATTGCTTGTATCTGCGCTTGTTGGCCGATGTAGTGGGGTGTTTGGACGAGGATGGCCGATGGAGGAGGGGGTGGAAACAGTTGAAGAGAAATGACAGCGTCTGCGGGGACGCACGCCCGCGGCGGGGTAAATTGGAGACACAAAAGACGTCCAGTATTTGTACGGACCACCTGGCGGGGAAGCTTTCCCCTCTGTTTGGCCGGTGCTCTCACTCCTCAACACCGAACCAGGAGGTTCCTAGCCCCATTTCGAGCGGCCATGCTGTCGTCTAACTGGTGCGTCTAAAACAACACGAGCAGCTTTGCGCCTTGTCTTCGCGTCTCCGGCTTTTTGGGGAAATGGATGGATCCAAAGCTGCCAAGTTCCCAGACGACCAGAGGGATGCTGGCGGATGGCGGATACACACGACAGTCAACTTGAGAGGCCCGCTTGAGCTGGGTAAGAAACTAAGACTGAAGTGAAAGTTTGCTCACATCCGCGAGCTGTGAGTGGATGAACATGTTGTCAATTGTCCCGAATTCCTGAGAACCCACCGTGGTCCGAAAATTAGTGCATTAAGATTGTGTACAACCTTTTGGTGACCTTGTCCTCTTCGGGCGACACTCCGCGATGTAGCGCCACCAAAAACCCAGAGGCCTCATGCTTCCAAGCTACATATGATACAATGAGCAACAATCACACTCATATGAATGATGGACCGCCAACACATGATACAATGTCCCATCCCAATATTCGTTACATCAATCCGATTCTTCGTCGTCGTCGCCGAGGAACGCCAGGTCCGCTCGCGCCTTGCCTCGTGCACGCGACGGGACGTATGACTCTTGGTCCTCGTCATCTTCGTCGTCTTCGTTGTCTTTGACGTTCTCGTCGTCAGAAACATCATCCTTCACAGCCTTTTTGGGGGTTGGTTGGCCACGCGCCTTGCTTCGAGACGATCTGCCTTCTGCGCCCCAATTGGCATTCATCTCCTGAACTGCTTCCAAGTCCGCCTCCAATTCTCTGCGCTCCTTGATCTCTTTTGCCTTTGCTTCTGAAAACCGACCATCCATTCCAATGTCTTTGAGCATGCCTCTGAGGTGCCTAATCTTGGCCTTGGTATCGTCTCCGTATTGCTTCAACTCGAAGCCCCAGATTTTGCGAATACCACACTTGACCAGATGAGATTGTAGCTTTTTGATTTCCGCATCGTCAGGGTTCTCTGAGGCTGCCTGTGCCTTCTTCTGCTTGGTGGCCTTAGCCTTGGTCTTGGGGCCCGCTCCAGCTTCCTTCTTCTTGCGTTTCGGCTTGGGTGGCTCGTCTATCACGTCCGATAGCTCGCTGGTCGTGTCGTCTGCTGGCGCCTCGCCCTTCTTCTCGTCTGAAGCTTCGGGGTGCTTCTCGATTGACTCCTCATCCTTTTTTGCCTCGACCTTCTTCTCTTGTGACTTTTCCTCCTTGTCCTCGACCTTGTCGTCCTCGCTGTCAGGTGGAGAGCTCAAGGCATCTGAACCACTCTCTTCAGCCTTGCCCGCGCGTCCGTTGGTGGGTTTAGACGCCTTCGGCTTGGCAGGGCTCGCTTCGTCAGAATCAGAGTCGATCACAGGAGTTTCCTCCTTCTTCTTCCGCGGGGCTGCTTTCTTCTTCGGCTTCGCCTTTGGCTTTTCTTCCTCGGAGGCGCTCGCCTCGGATTCTTCTACTTTGGCAGAGGCGCGCTTTCTGCGCTTAGCAGGCGGTGATTCATCGGCTGCTTGACGCTTGCCAGACTTCTTCGGCTTCGCATCTTCTTCATCTTGGTTAGGCTCGACTTCTGCATCGGGGTCTGCGTTGCCCTCCACGAGGTCGGTCTAGTATGATGTCAGAAAGACATGCTCCGACACTGTTGGCGGTGCTCGTGCCTATGCCAGTGCCAGGGAGGGGCTAGGTAATTACAGCGAGTTCCTTAATGAGCTTTTTGCTCTTATCCTTCCATTTTCCTGAAGAGAGCATTTCATCTTCGAGCTCGAGATCTGATTCGACGCGCCTTCGGATGGAGTTCACGTTGAGGTTATCGATATCCGTCTTGAAGACCTCGCGGACTTTGGCGAGGATCGTCGCCTCGATCTCCTTGTCTGAAGGAGCCATGCTTGTAAGATTGGCCGGGATGAATGGAGTCAATGGTGCAATTGAATGTTGATGCCGTCAATAAGGAAATTTACAGCTTCATTGGACATTTGGCGCGGAATGGGGTAGAATGCAGGAGCTTCGGGGCTCTGTCGCGCAGGAAGTCGCGTCGAGGGACGGTGTCTGAGCGCAGCAGGTGGACGGCGACGCGGGCAGGCGCAGATCAAGCGCAACCGGGGTAAGCTGCAACTGATTCGACCGGAGTGGGGCGGCAGTCATCCGACGTCAATATCGGGCCTGGTCCGAGCTTTTTACATAGAAGGCAGGATGCAACGGCGCCGGGAGGAAGGAGAGATGGCAGTATTGTGCGCGTGTTCGAAGCAGCCATTCCTTTCTTGATAGGTACAACGCAACTATCAGTCTTGATAAAGTAAGGCTGCTACCTCTACAGTTCTCCTAACTATCACTCGCCGGCCAGGAACGATGACGTATTGTCGAAAGTGGGCTTACTTGATCTGATTTGCGACATTGTGTAGTTATGTAAACCATAAGTGCTGAGGTTTGGTCTCGAAAGCAGCTTCATTATTTAGCACAAGGTGGACGACGAAAGCTCGGAAAGTGAATGTAAGAAAGGTATGGAGTCCCTCAATGCCGCCGTTTGTTTTATGTCCATGATATATCTCTCGATAATTTAAAAGTGTGCAAAGTCGGATCTGAAATGAATGTAAGCCGGTTCATCATGGGCGGGCCGAGGAATAACACCGCAGTCAACCTCGCAAACTTGAATTTGCGGGTGTCAGGACATTTTGGTCCGAAACTTATGGGGCCGTCGATGTCAGTCCGCGGTAGCCAAACAGGGAGCCTGGTCGACCTTGTGGGTTGGATGATTGGGCTAGATCGTTCTCTAAGCACCTAGCGTATGTCATTGGTTACGAAATGGTCGAAATGCCCAGCAATCGGGCCCGAAGCTCCTACCAACTACAATGACAGAGGGTAAGCATGTTGATGATGATGCTGGATAATATTTGATACTAGGATGGTGACAGCACATTTACGTTGCGGGACCGATCACCACTTAATGTGTGCCCAGCTATAAATGCGAAGCCCCACTAGCTTCGAAAGCCTCGGGATTTAGCGAAAAGATGCAAGGTACTCTTCTCTCCAAAGAGTAAAGAGGCAGCTGGAGAAGCGCAGTTGAGGGGGGAAGGAAGGCTCTTGTGTGGCAGCGACAAGCTCACATTGTCGCCGGGAAGCCAGCTGAAGCCTGGAGGCTCGATTTGCAGGAAAGACCGGATGTCATTACGATGGGTGGATGCAGGGAAATTTTCAAGAGACATCGTGAACATTCTCTCCTCTACCGCCGATAAAGTACCCACATCTCGGCGCCGGATTCTCCACCATCTGGCGGAAGGTGCCCAGGTTTCATGTACATCTACTTGACACCTCAAGCTCTGGATGTCTTTTGGGCTCGTCCTGCGAGAGAAATGGATGGCAGAAGACGCAGGTGAGACAGATTCGGCTGGACGGACCTGTTGGAAAAATATCGCTCATATTGCCTCTCAGTCAGATTGTCTCTTTGTCTGGGCCAGAAAGACAGTGGTAGGCGAGACGGGCCTGTACATAGGTAGAGAGAGGTTGGAGGGGTGGCAGAGAAAAGAGTGACAGGGCCGGGAATTCCTCGCAGTGATTTGACAAGGATCTCTACCCAAAATTACGTAGATGGCACCGCAGCAGGTATCTGTACGAAGTACCAGCAGCGCCCAAAATCAAACACCATCCTCTGTACAGGACCTTGCTCTCTGAGTAGGCATGCTCCGGCTTTGACCTCATCTCAGTGTAACAGGTCATTGGATGCTGACCTTGGGTAGCCATGTTTCGTCTGCCGCGTTTGGTGCTCTTCTCTTATCTTGAAATGTTGCCAACCGAATAAGACCAAACATGTAGACTAAGAAAGGCGTCAAACCCATTCGTACTTTTCTCCATTGCCTTTACCCAGAGTGCCCCACAAACCAAGTACCTCTACTTCTGGGGAAACGCAAGCTCTGCCTTACAGTAGTGCGCCAGTGTTACATCAGGTCGAGCTTTCTCCGTTGTGCAGCTGCTGCCCGTCTAGTTTGGATTGCACTGAACCGGATTGGCACTTTCTTGCTTCTTCTCAACACCCTCTCGTCTGCCCTCTCACCCGCCAGGACCTCACTCAGTCAACAAACGCAACCTGACAAGCCAACCACCGACTAGCCGCCGTCTTCCTTCTCTTTCCACCTCACCCTATCTTCACGCACCTGAGGTTCTCTTCTCTCTCCATCCACCCAGACCAAGCTTGTCCTACATTGCACTGCTTGTTTTTGTGCATTACGTTTCCACGTAGCTTGCGTCCGACAGCCCAGCTTCTTCCAATACCGCTGCATCCCTACCGTCCCGTCAACACACCTTATACATACACTAGTCGCCGTCGCCCTTGTTTGAAGCTTTTCTGCGAACCACGACTCACTCCCACCTCTCTCGGCAACTCAAGAAGCTTACGACTTTTGCGACGGAGCTGTGTCCAGCACCAATCTGCCCATTTCGATCTCCCTCAGAGAATCAAATAAACACCAGCCCACCCCTGTGTGCTTTTCCCGTCGCCGTCACTTGAGTTTTGAGTACTTGATCTTCCTGGAATTTATCCCTCCATCATCCCCGCAAGCTCATCCCAGCCAGTCTCAGCTAACACCTTACCCTGCCGCCACAGGACACCCCAGCATACCTTAGCTACTGCTGTTCCCTAATTACCTGCCACCCATCGAACGAACCCTCCACGAAATCTTTCGCACCACCATCTTCCACCGAACACCTTCAGCACCAAGCAAATCGCCCAAGATGCCTTCGCTCGTCCCCGATGAAGAGACTGCGCCTGGTCGCTTACTACTGCTCTCCAACCGACTGCCCATCACTATCAAGCGTTCCGACGATGGCAGTTACTCCTTCTCCATGTCCTCTGGTGGTCTCGTCACCGGCCTCAGTGGTCTGTCAAAAACCACCAGCTTTCAATGGTACGGATGGCCAGGCCTCGAAGTTCCCGAGAACGAGATTGCCGGCATGAAGCAGCGTCTCAAGGACGAATACGATGCTCATCCTGTCTTCATTGACGACGAGCTCGCTGACAAGCACTACAACGGCTTCTCTAGTATGGACGACCCTCCCTTGCCTCTATATTTCCTAGCTTGACTAACAGCCAAACCTTTTTCGCAGACTCTATTCTCTGGCCGCTCTTCCACTACCACCCCGGCGAAATCACATTTGACGAGAGCGCATGGGCCGCTTACCGCGAAGTCAACCGCCTGTTTGCCAAGGCTGTCGTCCAGGACGTTCAGGATGGCGATCTGATCTGGGTTCACGACTACCATCTGATGTTGCTGCCTGAGATGCTTCGCGAGGAAATCGGCGACTCCAAGAAGAACGTCAAGATTGGCTTCTTCCTGCACACGCCTTTCCCTTCTTCTGAAATTTACCGCATCCTTCCCGTTCGCGAAGCCCTCCTGACGGGCGTCCTCGACTGCGATCTCATCGGATTCCACACCTACGACTACGCTCGTCACTTCTTGAGCAGTTGCTCTCGCATTCTGTAAGACGCAATCGAAAAGCGAAAGCTTGTTCTCTTAGACACAAACTGACGTCACATGTAGTGGAACTCCTACGACCCCCAATGGTGTTGATTACAATGGCAAATTCGTCACCGTTGGCGCATTCCCCATCGGTATTGATCCTGAGAAGTTCGTCGAAGGCCTCAAGAAACCCAAGGTCCAGGAGCGCATTGACGCTCTTACGCGCAAGTTCAACGGAGTGAAACTCATTGTCGGTGTCGATCGCCTCGACTATATCAAGGGTGTCCCTCAGAAGCTCCACGCATTGGAGGTCTTCCTGACAGAACACCCCGAGTGGATCGGCAAAATTGTGCTGGTTCAGGTCGCCGTGCCTTCAAGGCAGGACGTTGAGGAGTATCAGAATCTGCGTGCCGTGGTCAATGAGCTTGTCGGCCGTATCAACGGCAAGTTTGGCACCATCGAGTTCATGCCCATTCACTTCCTCCACCAGAGCGTCTCCTTCGACGAGCTCACAGCTCTGTACGCCGTTTCCGACGTCTGCCTTGTTTCCTCCACACGCGATGGCATGAACCTGGTCTCGTACGAGTATATCGCTACTCAGCGCGAGCGTCACGGTGTCATGATTCTGTCCGAGTTCACCGGCGCCGCCCAGTCCCTCAATGGCTCTCTCATCGTCAACCCATGGAACACTGAAGAGCTAGCAAACGCCATCCACGATGCCGTGACCATGTCCCCGGAGCAGCGCGAGACCAACTACAAGAAGCTCGAGCGCTACGTTTTCAAGTACACGTCATCCTGGTGGGGACAGTCCTTCGTCGCCGAGATGACTCGCCTCTCCCAGGAGGCGACGCAGTCCAAGACGTTGAAGAACATTGGCGGCAACGTGGTTGGTCAGGTCACCAAGGCGATTCAGGGCGCCGTTGATAGCGTCACCGGTAGCAAGGATGGCGCGGAAGATGCAAAGGAGACGAAGGCGGTAAAGCAAGAAGCATAACGGCCAATTGTACATCCAACAAAACTTGCAAACCAGGTTATTTACTTTTCCACTGGACAAGAGGCCGCCTGACCCATTTTAACGAAAGCATGATTGAAAGAGAGAAAAGAAGAAGACCTTGCCCTTTTCGGGCAAATTTTAGCTGGGCGAGGAAGCATACATGATCGGGAACAATGGCATCGAGCCGAGCGGAGTTTTTTAGGAGCTTTTTTTGTCATATGCTTTTGTTTCATTCCTGATGGTGGAGAGGGCAATATGGATGGACGGGTCGCATTGAGAGGGAAATGTGTCGTACAAGAGGTCTTTCCAATGCAACGATTTCGATTTGGTTTCTCTAGGGGGCATGACCGTAATAGACTATCTACTACCTACTTGTTCCACGAGAGCTGTGGACCATTGCAAACCAGCCCACTATGTGAACGACCAAATGCACAGTATCAAAGGCAAGCAACGAAGAGCAATCAGACTTCATGGGGATTCAGAATTGTATGAATTTGAGAAAAACCGGCTAATTTCGCATTTGCCTGAACAAGAAATGCAGTGAGGAACAAACCACCAAAGCTTGCTCACTCGCGGAGCTCTTCAAAAGGTATCTAGAAAAGTACCCCTTCTTCTCGTCATGGTACAATGTCAAGAGAGAGAGGAGGCAACGAAGTGAAAAAGCAAGCAAGAGTGAAGATACCTGGCGGCACAGAGCAAGAAGAAGAAGAAATAGAAAAGAGGTAAACGTGTTGTGCCGTAAGTCCGTCCCGTAAAGCCCCCGTCATCCTCCCTCATCACACTCCCGTCCCTTTGCGCTACGCGAATTCAGCGTACTCTCAACCTTGGAAACGCCATCGTGGGGATCAAATAGTCCAACATGAACGCATCACACATAACACACAAAGAAGACCCCTCTCTCGCCTAACTCAGTACGGCGACGCGACGATATCCTCCTTGCCCAACTTGTACCGACCGCTCTTGGGCGTCGTGATCTGTCCAGAATCCCTGCGGCCCATGCTGAGCTGTGCAAAGTTGCCGGCGATGCTCTCGCGAGTAGGGCGCTTGAGACCCTGCTTGCCGACCATGTTGACCTCGTTGGGGAGGGCGACGATGACGTTCTTGTCCGTTCCGAACTTGAAGTCGTCAGCCTTGACCTCTTCGGCGTAGCGCTTGATGCGGTAGGCGGCCTTGGCTCCGCGCAGGACCTTCTTCAGGCTCCACTCCACAATGTACGGACCGGTGGCGGTGATGATGCTCGTCTCTTCGACGCCCTCGCCGGCGTTGAAGCGCGCAGGCGTGAATGACACAGGCTTGCCGGTCTCGTGGGCGAACTGGGCAACGTGCTCGGGTGTCAGAGCCAGGCGGCGAGGTTGAGGCTTGTCGGAAGCCGCGAAAGACTTTTCGAAACCAAGCTTGCCCTCGTTCTTGCCAGACTTTTGCATCGCGTCGATGAGCAGGATGTACGTTCGGCAGGTGGCGAGGACCCAGCGACCGTCGGCGGATGTGTCGAGACCGAGAATGGCTTCACCGAGAGCGGGGATGTGGGTTTTGGCGTTGATTCCTAGGCGATCGAAGAGGCGTACATCGCCCTTGTTGGAAGCGACGGCGATGTATCCCTTCTCCGTAGTAGAGATAGCCGAGAAGTCGTTCTTGGAAACGTACTGCTTCAGCTGAGAATCAACCAGCTTGGTGCCGGACAAACGGGGGTCGACGCGGTAGAGGGCATTCTTCGAGATACCAAGGAAGGTCGGCTCGTGAGTCATCTGGGCAAACTTATTCTCGGGAGCAAAGTTGAGAACAGGGATGTCCTCATGAACATTCCACTCGTCAACGACCTTGCCGTACTCGAGATCCATACGATACAGCTTATTGGGATCCGACTCGTTCTGAAGAATCATGTTGCGATCCTCGTTGTGAAGCATGACCTTCTTGGGGCTGAACAGTGTGCCCTTGGGAGTCTCGACCTTGGAAATGTTGGTGGAGAACTCGAGATTGTTATTCGCCGTGTGCTTGAAGACGCCGATCTTGGATCCGCGCACGACGAAGGACCGATCATGCTTGTAGCCAACAGCAAGCTGAGAGTTAACGTTGCCATCTTCGTCCTTGGTCTCAACATCGTCATCCTCCTCGTCGCTGTCGTAATGCTCGCTACGCTGCGCATCATCCTCTGCATCTTCGTACTCCTCTTCCTCTTCCTCCTCCTCCTCCTGCTCTTCGGGTGTATCCTCCATAACCAAATCATTGAAAGCGGAGGTAATGTACTCCTGCTCTCTGTCCGTCTTCTTTTCCCACTTGACCTCGTTCAGCTGCTCCCACAAAGCTCGGAGAAGAGCTTCTTGGAAACGTTCCAAAGTCGGCTGGTCCTTGAAACGGAGCAGCCAAGAGTATGCTGAGCCATCGGCAGAGAAGTGGTTGAAGATGAAGGACAAGAACTCAAAGTTGAAGACAGGGTTGATATCTGCGATAATCGGGATGCCCAACCAAGCACGGTCCTCGCTTTCGATTTGCAGCCAGTACTCCCACTTTCCAACTTCGGTGACGGTGGCAGTGACAGCGGCAGCTTGCTGGATAAAGGAGCCAGAGGGATGATCGTAGAAGTGAAGCTCACAGCTCTCTGTAGCGTACGTGTCGAGAGCCTCTGGGGCCTCCGCTGACTTCGGAGGGCCAGTCGGCTTGGATTTCTTCTCCGGTGTGATAGGCATCTTCGCCGGCGTCTTCGTAGGGGTCTGGACAAGTGAATGCTCTTCCTTCTTTGTGGGTGTGATCGGGTCTTGCGGCACAAACAGACTGTCGGCAGACTCGATTGATCTGACGAGAGTAGGGCTGTGGATGGGACTTGCGGGAGGAATCGGCTGCTCGTCCTCAAATTCGAATTGCTTCAGGTCGACTTCGGATGCTGTTGTATGCGGCTTGCGGTATTTGCGCTCGTACTGGCACTCCTTGGCGACTCGCTCGAATTGCGCGACTTGACCAGGAGACACAACGTTGTCGCAGACGAACTCGTAGACGTCACCAGTATCACCACTCAGGTCTCTCCAGGCCAGAATCTTCTCCTTGCCTTCCCGAATCTCGATGCGGAAGTAGAGGGCCTCGTCAAGCAGGAAGGTCTTTTCGTCTCTTTCGGCGGCGGCAAGTGCGTCGATCTCGGCGTCCTCTCCTTCCTCCTCGGCTAGAAGTTCGGCCTCGCCTTCCTCGTAGACTCTCTGTACCACGAGCTGGTATTGGAAATCCTGCGCAGTTCGTCGGATGCGGGCAGCTGCGTCCTTGAAGATGAGTTCGGAGTAGCCCTTTGGCGAGAGGGGGCGAACGAGGTAGAGTTGCCCTTGGGGGAGCTCGATGAGAGATTCTTGGTTGCTAGATCCAAAGATAAGTTTGCCAACTGGAAAAGAGGCAAGTTGTTAGCATGTACTTAAGGGCTCTGGGAAATCGCAAACGAGCGCGGCAGTAAGAAGGTGGAAAGGCGTTGATCGCGAAACGGTAACAGAAAATGACGCCAACGAACGCTTCACATGCGCCTCGCTGTCGGTCGCGGGATAAGGCTAAGCGGCGCGGCGAACGCTCCGAGTGATAGGTGAGTAGCGGGGTAAACTTACCGTTTCTGAGGACAAACATCTTGAAGTTTGGGTCTTGTTTGGAAAGCTGTGTTGATCGTGGGCAGAGAGCTCTTGCGACGTGGTTTTGTATTTCTTCAAAGCAAGCCCGGCCGCTGGGTTGATCAAAAGGACAAAGAGACGGAAAGTCCCAGACCTTGGCCACGAAACAAAAGTGATCAGGCACTAGGGAAGAAAATGCGTCATAAGAGGGAGCTTTTGAGTTGGGGTTCAGATGATGGAGGGGTGAAATGGCCTGTGGCTGTGCACGTCCCTTTTTCCTCCCAATTTTTTTGCCACGGCAACACAAGGTCCCTGAGCCACGGTGCCACGGGACCGGGGTATCACGTGGGGCCCCCCGGCAGCGGCCGATCCAGACCCACCCGGACCCTTCTATCCTGCTAGGCAGTACCCTTCCAGCTTCTTTCCCATTGCTTCACAGACATAGCGCCACTGCGAAACAAGAGAATCAAGGTGTTGGAGGCCTCAGATTTGTCTTCAATAACGACACCCTGACTTGTGGCAGTAATCCTTGCGCCTCAACAAACGACAAGAAGGCTATACATAAGTTGTGGGCACATCTAACATGTGTCACCGGCTTACACGTATGTAGACGCCGGCATCCGGAAGGTGATGGGTGACAAGGATCGTTTGGTGAAATCCCATCCTCAATTTGTGATTGAAGTAGAAATCAGTATTCTGCGCTCGGAATACAATTATTCCAGACATATCAGGTGTCCTCAGAAACAATCTGCTGCCTTAGGAGTTGAGTAGTACTCCAAAAGACATGGGGCTTTGGCCACTGAGGAAACCCCGAACCATTTACGAGGCAGCTAGCTCAGTGAGTGACGTTTCGAAAATCTTTCTCTTGAAGAAAGTCGAATAAGGGAACACAATCTGGTGCAGAATGCCCAACAACAACTATCATTATATACAGTTCTTTGAGATTACTACGTCCTACGCATGTTTCAATAGTGAGTAGAGCCCGGCACTGAAAGATATCAAACGAACAGAAGGAAACAATACTCTTCAACCCAGAGTAATCACAGCTCCTCAGCCACGGGCGCCTCCTTCTCAATTTGGCCCAGTACCTCCTGCGCACCATCGACCTCGATCTTCTCCTCGAGTGTCTCCTTGGCCTCTGAGAAATCGTCGGCAATCAACTTTGCAATGTTCATCCCCATCAAGGCGCTGGTCTCCATACACGAGATGAAGCTTTCGACGCCCGAAAGATAATAAAGTCCGTCCCTCAGGATGGGGTCTTGGAAAGTGACACGCGGATATTCAATGGGGTACGAGTTGAACACATGCGGGTAATACCAAGAGATGGGTTCAACAGTGCGCTGGCCAGCTTCCTCTGACTTTTTGCCCGCAACAATGGACGCCGGCACTTCAACGCCAAGCAGCTTTGACAGGAACTCTGCCGTCACCTTCTTAGGAGAGAAGATCTTGTAGAGAAACTCGTCCTTGAGAGTGTCGGGGTTTGTAACGGTTCTGAGGGTGCTGACAGAGTAGAAGCCAGCCTTGCCAGCACCTTCAGAGCCAGCCTTTGCCTCGTCATCAGGGCCGAGCGTTGTCAAGACTGAGTCGGGTGCCTTGGAACCAGGCTCGAGACCAAAGTACTCTGGGGAGAGGTGGAACGGTGAGGCGAAAAGGGTAACGTGAAGCTTGGTGTAAGGAACCTCATCAATCTTGTGCTGGAAAAGATCCTCTGCGACACTGATATCTCCATACTGCCAAGGAGTCGCAATGACGACGTTGTCGAAAGCAATCGGGTACTGGTTCGACTCTGCCTCGGCTTCAGCATGAGCGTCTTTGGTTGAAAGTAGATACTTGGAGCTAGAAGGGCCAGACTTCACGGCGATTGATGTCACCGAAGTGTTGCGATGCAATGTTGCGTTACTCCTTTGAAGCATTGTCTGGAAAACCTGCCAGTTGCCTCCAATGACTTGCCGAGCGCCTTCAGGGGCAAGAGAGACCATGGTCTCAAGGCCATGGATATACTTCAGGTTTGACGCATAGTTGACTCTGGTGGCTGCCTGGATGATATCGTGGGAGAAAAGCTCACTGATCTATCACAAATCGATTAGTATACGAAACATCAGGCAGGATCATGTTGGGCTTACATCGTTGTTGGCGAGAAACTGCTCCCCGGTAACGGAAGTTGCCTTCAAAAGATCCAGCTCGAAGACTCTTTGCGTGAGCGATCGGAAAGGAAAGTGAGGTTTCTCATAGAGCTGCAAAAAGGTCGCAACGGTCGACTGCACGAGCTTCTGCGCCTTGTACGGGGCGGTGCCGTACTTCCAGAAGAGCTTGGCCAAGTTCCACCAGTTCCAAGAACTATCATCTTGGGAAAAGACAAATTTCTCACCGTCCCAAATGCCCAGGAAGCCATCACTGCCAGACTCTGGCTCTTTCAGGGGAAGACCAAAGTTGATACTGGCATTATAGATGATGTGATTGGCCTCGATGAAGATGGAAGCGCCCAGCTCAACTGGTTCGAGCGGGTTGCCGTAAGCGTCGACGGTCAACGTCCGGCCTCCTACTCGATGGGTCTTTTCAAACACAGTTATGTTGACGGGAAGACCTTCGGCTTCGGCGAACTTTTGGAGGTAGTAGGCCGCGGAGGAACCACCGGCACCCGCTCCTACATATCGTGTAAGTACAGGGTTGAACGGCGACGCGCTAAGGTCATGGACAAATCGTCGGAGCTTCAAAGGTTTTCATGAAGCAGCGTTCACGTACCAATGATGGCCACTTGCTTCACGCCATTCTCGGTGACAACCTGCTCAAGCTCAGTCGCAGGAACGGATTGTGTCAAGCTGAGCGCGGACAGCACAGCTGAGAGCTTGGACCCCCACATGATGTCGCGTAGATTGAAGACTACAAAAGGCGAATCACAGAACTAGATGAAGACGATGAAAGAAGGGAGAGATAGGAATGACTGGTCAGGAACAGCTGTGTCAGCGATACGTTTGAGTACGCTTGGAAGATGAACAGGATGAAAGGAGAGCATGAAATAGATTCGTCATTTGAGAGATGTCTCCGGCGTGTCTCCGGGAGGTCCCCAAATGAATTAAACTCAGGGTGAGTAAACAAACCGCTGCTTTACTTTGGTAGCTCTGGAATTTAGTGCAGTTGAAGCTCACCTTTGGTACGACCAACGGAGATGATGCAGCAAGAAACTGAACGGGAGGCGGTAAATGGATCGTCTATAATACTCTCCTTTATTCTATACATGAGGTTATTCAGTAAGAGACGGTCTAAGTATGAATTCTGGATCTTGGTAGATAGGCCACTTGGCCTTCGCAACCAAAGAAAAGATGTCACCGGCACAAGCTTGAGGTAAAGCAGCGGTGTATTCTTGGGGTGAAAGTTTCATTGCAGTGGTCCTCTAGGGGACCCCTAAGTCCCCACGTCCCGGTCTCCCGTTCTCAGCTTGCATTCGCCCCATCAGGAGGCTCTAACGACGCACGGTTCATAGAACGGCGGGATTGCTGACAGATGCGGCAGCCATTCACACCTCACTAGGTACATATTCCCCTGAGCATGCAGCTATGCTTATAGAGAGAATTAGTCAAGAATGGACCACTGCAGGTGCCAGGCACCCACCACCACCAAGCTGGCAATTAGGTAGTGAGCCAGCACCTTCTACCAGCGTCTGACCGCCTGCCACCTCGAGGCAGAAAAAAAGTCACCAGCAGAGTCCCGCATCTGAAGCTCCCGGGGCCAGGTCAATCTCGAGAACACTCCACGTCAGGTCGCTAATCCAATAACTTTACCGACTGATACCCCCTCACGAACCCCTCGACGACCTCAAGCCAACATGTCTGCGGCGCAACTGCTCAACCCAAAGGCCGAATCGAGGGTGCGCGACCCTTGTCCTGACGATATTTGTTTGTATGCTAACGGCTAGTGCAGCGGCGGGGTGAAGCCCTGAAGGTCAACATCAGCGCTGGTGAAGGCCTCCAGGATGTCCTCAAGTCCAACCTCGGCCCTTTGGGCACTATCAAGATGTTAGTCTGTCGCTGTTTATGTCTTCAAATTAGATGCTAACATTAATAGGCTTGTCGATGGCTCCGGTCAAGTGCGAATAACTACCCCTCTTCCCCTGAATCCCCACCGCTAATGCGCCGCCGAATAGATCAAGTTGACAAAAGATGGAAACGTCCTCCTCCGCGAGATGCAAATTCAAAATCCTACCGCAGTCATGATTGCTAGAGCTGCGACGGCACAAGATGATATCTGCGGAGACGGCACGACATCAGCTGTCCTGTTGATCGGAGAGCTCCTCAAGCAGGCGGATCGTTATATCTCAGAAGGACTGCATCCTAGAATTATTACGGATGGTTTCGAGATCGCCAAGAACGAGGCGTTGAAGGTGGGCATCTATCGAACACGGATACTTGGATAGTGGTGCTGACGGGCGAATAGTTCCTTGACGGCTTCAAGCTCGAGAAGGAGGTCGACCGCGAGTTGCTTCTCTCCGTGGCCCGCACGTCGCTTTCCACGAAGCTCAACTCCAACCTTGCGGCCAAGCTCACCCCCGATATCGTCGATGCTGTTCTCGCCATCTACCAGGCACCTGCCAAGCCGGATCTGCACATGGTCGAGATCATGAAGATGCAGCACCGGACCGCCTCCGACACCCAGTTGATCAAGGGTCTTGCCCTCGACCACGGCGCCCGCCACCCCGATATGCCCAAGCGCCTTGAGAACGCCTACATCCTGACGATGAACGTCAGCTTGGAGTACGAGAAGTCTGAGATCAACTCTGGATTCTTCTACTCTAGCGCAGAGCAGAGAGACAAGCTGGTGGAGAGCGAGCGTCGTTTCGTTGATGCTAAGTTGAAGAAGATTGTCGAGCTGAAGAAGGAGGTTTGCGGAAATGACCCCACCAAGAACTTCGTCATCATCAACCAGAAGGGCATTGACCCTCTTTCTCTCGACGTACTGGCCAAGAACGGCATTCTCGCCCTCCGCCGTGCCAAGAGAAGAAACATGGAGAGACTGCAGCTCATCTGTGGTGGTGTTGCACAGAACAGTGTTGACGACCTGTCACCCGAGTCTCTGGGATGGGCTGGTCTTGTCTACGAGCAAACTCTGGGTGAGGAGAAGTACACCTTCATCGAGGAGGTTAAGGAGCCCAAGTCTGTCACCCTGTTGATCAAGGGACCCAATGCACACACCATTACTCAGGTTACGGACGCTGTCCGTGACGGTCTGCGCAGTGTCTACAACATGATTGTAGACAAGAGCGTTGTCCCGGGTGCTGGTGCTTTCCAGGTTGCCTGCGCAGCACACCTCAAGAGCGACGCCTTCTCCAAGACGGTGAAGGGCAAGGCCAAGTGGGGTGTCGAGGCCTTCGCTGATGCTCTGCTGATTATTCCCAAGACTCTCGCTGCCAACGCCGGTCTTGACATCCAGGATGCTCGTAAGTGCACAGTACGCTTGCCTTTTGAAGCAGATTCACTAACATGTCACAGTTGCTGCTATGCAGGATGAGCACGCGGATGGCAACATCGTTGGCTTGGACCTGGCAACGGGCGAGCCGATGGACGCAGAGCTCGAGGGTATCTTCGACTCCTTCAGAGTACTCAGAAACTGCATCGCCTCAAGTTCGAGCATTGCATCCAACCTGCTTCTGTGCGACGAACTCTTGAAGGCGAGACAGATGGGCAGAGCGGGAGGCCCTGGCCCTGGTATGGACGGCCCTGAGGAGTAAAGAGTTTGATGGATTCCAATATTAAAAGTGTTGGTACGGTAGACAAAAGGCGTTGATCTTAGATCTGTCAAAGCTGAGAGCCGGAATGATATCCAACCATGAAGACAATTCCTGCATTCCATTTCGTGAAGTGTGTTTGTTCAAAGTGGTTGGGGCATGTCAGTCAGGGGCAGCCTTCATCGTTTGCTACCCCTCGTTGGAGGAGGGCAGGTGAGGAGCGATAAGATAAGCCCCGCATCGAAATATTTCGAGAGCCAAAAAATCTTGACCCCACGTACCCAGCCCAACCCGTCAATCTGGCAGCCCATACCGATTTACACAACCATGGCAGATTACGACAGTGATTCCTCCGAGCAGGAGTTCACTGAGACCAACGTGTTGCTCGGTTACGCCAGCAAAGACGCCGACGATGACACCATCAGTCGTCTTGGTGGTCAACCAGTAAGTTCTCCTTTGCCGCCGCGCATCGACAAACAGAGATGACAGCCCCCCCAAATTGACTGACACATGGTTGTTTTCACTTGTAGGAATGGTTGAACCCCGAACAACCAGCCTCAGCAGCCCTGGCGCGCTGTCAAGTGTGCAACGAGATCATGGTCCAGCTTCTCCAACTCAACGGCGAGCTCCCCGAAAAGTTCCCCGGCCACGAGCGCCGCCTTTACGTCTTCGCCTGCCGCAAATCCACCTGCCGGCGCAAGCAGGGCAGCATCCGCGCTGTGAGAGGTGTCAAGGTATCCAAGGAAGCGCAAGCAGCGGCAGCAAAGAAGGCGGAAGTGAAGCCTCAGAAGAAAGTGGAGGAGAAGGAAGAGCCCAAGAAAGACGTCAGCTCGGGACTGGGAACCGCGCTCTTTGGCGGCGGTTCCGGTGCAGCGAACCCATTCGGAGGCAACGCGAACCCGTTCAGCACGGGCGCCTCTTCAAGCAGCAGCCCCTTTGGCACCGCCGCCCCGTCGAACCCGTTTTCTAACCCCGCCGCCGCCGACGAGCCCACGCAGAAGAAGGAGGAGGCCAAGGACCCGGCCGAGTCCCTCCCCAAAACCTTTGCCGAGACGCTGAACCTCAACAACCCGCAAACGCCTTCCGGACCGCCCCCGCCGCCAGAGCCGTGGCCCGCGGCCGACGCCCTGCCTAAGCCGTACCCGATTTCCTACCTCGCGGACGCCGAGTTCGAGACGCTCGATCCGGAACCTATGCCCGTGCCGCAGAACGCGCGAATGGAGGTGGACACCGAGGGTGGTAGCGGCGCTGGTGGGGGAGGCGACATGAAGGACGTGTTCGAGTCGTCCATGGACGCGGCGTTTCAAAAGTTTGCGGACCGCATGGAGCAGAACCCGGAACAGTGTATCCGCTACGAGTTCAACGGTACGCCGCTGCTGTACTCCAAGGCGGACGCCGTGGGCGCGAAGCTGGGCGCTGCTGCCGGCAGTGGTGGAATGACGCGGTGCGGAAACTGTGGTGCCAGGCGCGTGTTTGAGGTGCAGATGACGCCGCATGCCATCACCGAGCTCGAGGCGGAGGAGCTGTCGCTTGAGGGTATGGACTGGGGTACCATCATTGTCGGCGTTTGCGAGGCGGATTGTCAGCAGCGCGGTGTCGAGGTTGGTGAGGCAGGGTATCTTGAGGAATGGTGTGGTGTTCAGTGGGAGGAGCTTTCAAAGCGATGAGAAAATTATGTGCTACACGACGATGATAAAAAAGGGGGCAGGCAGGGACAAAGATTTTGCAGCACATCAATATAATGAGAAGAAGAAAAAAGAAGCGTTTTACACGACATTTCAAACATTGTGGCATGTCTCATATTCAGGGATATACTCTATGGCCCCCGATTCCAAAGTCAAAAGTGAACGCCGGTAATTTTTGCCGCCATGCTCTCTTCCAGCCCTAACTCCATGTACGGAGCTATTAGCAGCCAAGGGTTGTGATATCAACCCTTGCGTCCCCTTCTTCTGTTCATCCTCACACCGAAACCCAAGTCTGCGATTTCTCTTCTTATTTTTCAAAGAAGTACTTCTTTTACGCAGTCTCCTCCCATGATCTGCGAAGAATCCTCGAGAACATGTCGACGTTGACGTCCTCCCTGATCTCAGACTTCTTGGCCTCGTTCTCGGCGTTCTTGGGGATGGTAACGACGCCATTGTCGCCAACGGTCCAGCCGGCAACCTCGGTGACGAACTTTGCGGTGGCGTCGCCGTCGAGGCCGAGCCACGACTCGAGCTGGGACAGGCTGACCTCGCGGAAGGCCTGGGCGATCGAGTTGGCAATGTTGCTGCGGATGAGGTCCTCGAAGCCTGAGATGTCGGCAATGAGGTCGGCGCAGAGGTCGTCGCCGTCAATGGTGTTCCAGAAGCGGGCGTACTGGGAGCCCTCGAGCTGGCTGTTGAGGGTGCGCAGCTTGGCGACGGCCTCATGGAGCTCGCCCTGGGCGATGGTGGAGGGGTTGATGAGGTGCAGGGCGAGGGTGAACTGCGGCGAGGGGAACTGGGTCATGGCCTTGACGAGGATGTTGGTGACGACCTCATCCTTGAGACGGTCGGGGTTGAGCTGGTACCTGGAAGGAGAGAGAAGACAAAGTGGTCAGCTGTCGAGTTGCATGATGATGTAGGCTCGTATCCAAATTGTGTCTCAATATTGAGTTCCGGTATCGTTCAGTTAACACCATGTGCTGACTTCAGTTGCGACTGAGGGGTTCATGACGGAACAACCAGTGCATGTCAGGTAATAGGAAACGTTTACACGATCATCATATAAACCGGCGCAAGACCAAGCAAAGGGGTCTGATGCCACCGACGTGTACAAAAAAGACGCGTGGTGGTGGTCGAGTAGGCATATTGGAGATTGCGACTCACAGCTTCAGGAGTGTCCGGTTCGCATTGCAGTCGCAGTACTTCTGCTCGCACTGCTCCTGCAGGTAGGACTCGAGGTTGACGACAGCCTCAGGATTGTACCGCTCGAGGCCATTGATGATGTTGACAATGTAGTCGGGCCGCTCGGGCGGATCTTCGCCGTTCAACATGATTGCTGGTTTTATGTGCGGCGTGGGGGGGTGTGAGAGGGTGGTTTTCGAGGTTCGGCGGCTTAGGAGAGGTATCGTGGAGGGGAAGGAAGAAATCGGTGCCGCTGGTGGGGCTTGGGCCGCCCTGGCGAAAGATTTCCAAAAGTTCGAGTGTGTTGTTGTGTGGAAGTCGCTTGGGTCGTCAAATGAGGTTTAGCGCCGGAGCAAGGGGAAAGGTGTGGCCGTTTCTCCTCCGCAGGTAGACCAGGACACCTTACCTAAGACGATGAATCCAAGGGTTCTGCTGACTAAGGGAGCAAGCTACAGGGGTGGCTGGGAAGGTGCACGTACCCTCTTGTTCGGTTCGCAGGCAGCGGCGTCATTGACTGAGACTGTTACAGGGTTGAGCTAAGGTACCTCAGCGGACAGCTCAGTGATGAACTAACAACATTGAGCAGATGGAAAGAGACAGAAGTAAAATTCCACTGGGCAGTTCGTGATGATAGCACGAAGTTTCATTTGCATCCGTTCCCACTAGAATCATCATCCGAAGCTTTCCACGCACTAAGTCCCTGCATTGAACATCATCATCACCATGCCCAGCCCAAGTAAGAAGAGGAAACTGAACGATCAGTCGTCAACCGGAGTACCTTCGAGAGGTTTGGAATACTTCTTCTCTAAGCAGAAGCAGAACGGCACGTCGTCACTGAAACCCACAACGGAACTTGCTCCTGAAGCCATATCGAATGGCACGGGATCCGCCGACCAGCAGCCGGAGTTGACGGATGAGGAGCTTGCCAGGAAGCTGCAAGCGGAATGGGATGCCGAGGTGCAGAATGAAAGAGCAGAATCTACGCCATGTCCTGAGCCAGCAAAGGACCCAAGTTTACGGTTGAATGAGACTAATGGAGAGGAACCTATCGAGGCAAAGTCTGGACTGAAAGGGTCGCCGACATCCTCGGTTCTGCCAATTGTTACGCCAAACACGAAGACGCTGTCACTATCTTCCGTGGCAAATGCTGAAGACACGGTTTCAGCAACCATTCCTCTGGACCAAAGCCCACTGATATTTGATCCTTCAGAATATGTCCCTCAGCTGAAGGGATCATGGGCAGCTGAGGGAGGGCACGCTTCATACGCATTCCTCACCCGATGCTTCATCTTGGTATCCGCTACACAAAGTCGGATTAAGATTGTGGATACTCTAGTCAATTGTATCAGAGTACTGATTGAAGCTGACCCGGAGAGCCTACTGCCCGCGGTCTGGCTTGCAACAAATTCCATCTCGCCCCCTTACATCTCCTTAGAGCTCGGTTTGGGAGGGTCAGCGATTTCCAAGGCACTAAAGCAGGTATGTGGATTAGACGGTCGCTCCCTAAAGACACTTTACGACAAGCACGGTGATGCCGGGGACGTTGCATTCGAGGCCAAGAAGAAGCAAAGCTTTACTCTGCGGAAACCGAAGCCCTTGACCATCAAGGCTGTCTACCAATCACTAGTCAAAATTGCCAATAGCCAAGGTAACGGAAGCGGCGAAGCAAAGCAGAGAATTGTCGATCGACTTCTACAAGATGCCCGCGGTGGTGAAGAGAGCAGGTTCATTGTACGAACATTGTGTCAACATGTAGGTTTTGATTTTATAACAGCCTTTTTATCAAATGTCTAACGTCGGTAGCTACGTATTGGTGCTGTCAAAACCACCATGTTGATTGCTCTTTCAAGAGCCTTCCTCCTTTCCAGACCTCCGGGAGCTGAGTTCCCACTACGATCAGTCAAGGACCTCCAAAAACTCAAGAAGGAAGAGCTCGCTGAAGTATGGAGCAGGCCAGAGGAAATACTGAAGGCCTGCTTCGCGCGGCGCCCCAACTACAACGATCTTGTACCCGTCTTATTGGAAATTGGCGTCTGCGACGAGCTGTTACTTCGTTGTGATTTAACGCTGCATATACCACTCCGGCCCATGTTGGGAAGCATCACAAGAGACCTTTCCGAGATGCTCACGAAACTCCAGGGCAGAGACTTTGCTTGCGAGTTCAAGTATGACGGCCAAAGAGCTCAGATTCACTGCGATGAAAGCGGCAAAATTTCCATCTTCTCAAGACACCTCGAGCTGATGACGGACAAGTACCCCGACTTAGTCGCATTGATGCCCAAGGTTCGCGGCGAAGGCGTCAACAGCTTTATTATGGAAGGCGAAGTGGTGGCCGTGGACAGCGAGACGGGAGATTTGAAGAACTTCCAGACGCTGAGCAATCGCGCGCGGAAGGATGTCGCTATCGGCAGCGTGCAAGTCAACGTTTGCATGTTCGCATTTGACCTCATGTTTCTCAACGGACAACCCCTACTGAACCGGCCCTTTCGAGAAAGAAGGGAGCTCCTGCGATCGATGTTTATCGAAGTTCCCCGCCAATTCACCTGGGTGAAGAGCCTGGATGCTACATCGCAAGACTCGGATGCCGTATTGGAGTTTTTTAAAGCGGCAACCGATATCAAGTGTGAAGGCATTATGGTCAAAATCTTGGACAACTTGATAGATGTCCCCTATCAAGGTGACGGCGCAGTAGAGGCTGATGGCGAGGTTGCCGAGGAACCCAGAACGCCTTCAAAGTCAAAATCACGAAGCAAAGGCACCAAGGACGAGGAGGGCGCTCCGAAGAAAAAGGGCAGACGCAAGCCTCTCTTGGCCACATACGAGCCCGATAAGCGACTAGACTCGTGGCTAAAGGTCAAGAAGGACTACAACTCAAGCTTTGAGACGTTGGACATGATTCCGGTAGCCGCCTGGCACGGACAAGGCCGGAAGTCCAAATGGTGGTCGCCAATCCTCATGGCCGTCCGCAACGAGGACAGCGGCGCCCTCGAGGTCGTGTGCAAGTGCATGTCGGGCTTTACAGACGCCTTCTATAAGGCGAACAGGGCGCACTACGACGACGGCGAGCTAAGCGAGAGGCAGAACACGCGCACCCAGAAGCCCGCGTTTGTCGAGTACTCTGGTCCCGAGCCTGACGTGTGGTTCGAGCCTCAGGAGGTGTGGGAGATGGCGTTTGCGGACATCACTCTGAGTCCGACGTACACGGCCGCCATTGGGCTCGTCAGCGACGAGCGAGGGTTGAGCCTGCGATTCCCTCGATTTTTGAAGAAGCGCGAGGATAAGAGCATGGACGAGGCGAGTACGAATGAGTTTCTTGCTGGTTTGTGGAGGAAGCAGGAGGCGAAGGCGCCGACGAAGGAAGGGCAGGGCGATGTTTTGGACGAATTTGAAGAGTAATACTGGATAATCAGTCGAGGTGTTGATCTGTAAGCTTGCGTTGATGTTATGACAGAGTTAAGGACATCATTGTGCTTCAGTGGCCACGGGATCGGCAGGAATGGACGATATGGAGGGGTCCTCGGAGCCGATGTCTTCTCCTGGTGACGTTCGGAGATAACTCCAGCAGCTTGCCTCTTTGCCTTTCTGGCTGCTTGGCACTGTCAAATGACCAGAGAATCCGGGGTTAGAGGAGTAGGTGTTGTTGACAGCGACAGGAAGTTAATATGAACAAACACACCACAAACATTATTTTTCAAAATACCCAATAGCTCGTGGCCATACTCGGGCGTGAGAACTCCTTAACACATCGAATCATAAACGGGTCTTCTCGAGTCCATCCCGCATGGGCCGGTGAAATAATGTCTTCATATGAGAAGGTCGCGCAGCCCGAGGCGTACCCGTTGAAGAGGACTGCTCATTGTCCGAATAATGATCTTCCAGTCCTCATATATCGTGATGTTCTCCAGCCACTTAACGAGGAGAGCGCATCAGAAAGACTTCAACGTCACGGCTGGGAGAAGAAGGTAAGAATTCTGGCTTACTAAGTCTCCGTATACTCATTTGACGTCGTTATTAAAGAGACTTTTAACTATAGGGAACTTGGGGGACTATCAGTCTGAAGCACTTTCACCCAAACACTCACGAGTGTTACGGCAGGTCCATCGATCCCCTTGAATCATTCAACTCCATTAACCCATGAAGCAGGCGTCTTTCAAGGCAGTTCCGAGCTAGTCTTTGGCGAAGGGGTTTCGGATGACGTCGGCAGCGGAGTACGATGTATAGTGCGAGCCGGCGATGTCGTCGTCGTCCCAGCAGGCGTAGGGCATGCCTCTGTCTCAAAGGCGGAGGGAGCAGCGGACCCTGTTGAGGGAGAGCCTGAGTATCGATATGTTGGAGTGTATCCCAAAGGTTCACCTCATTATAAATACGAAATCGGCAAGAAGAAGTTGGAGGAGAAGAGCGGGCTGATAGAAGAGGTTTCTGCTGTTCCCGTACCGCCCAATGATCCCTTATATGGGATTGATGGGCCGTTGGTGAGGATTTGGAATAACTCAAGAGGAATATTCACGTCTGTTAGGGAGGCACTCAAAGAGAACAACTTATGATGGTGTACGGTAGTTACGATTTGAGACGGACGTGGAGACGGAGGTCTCCGCATTGGCCAGGTGTACTATCAGCAGCCGTCGCCTGCAAAGCAGAGGATCAAACAATGTTCATTGATATCAGTGGCCTGTGTCAAGGAGCCTGGCGCGGTGCTTTTTCGCATCGCATTGCCTACGACTATAGTAGCACTTGCACATCTTCCACATCTTCTTTGTGCCTTCAGGTGACTCATCAATCTGATATCATGCTCGTATACTCGCTGCAGCAACGGCTATGAGTCTCAGTCAGTCGTGAATCGGCGGTATCAGGGCCTGACCCTGTCCTCAACGAGCACCACTCTCCCAGTTGCCGGTGGAAGAGGTCGCCCGCATATGTTCAACTTCGTCCTTGCAAGCGCGAATTCCCTGTCATGCTGCGGGATGTGTCTCGCACGACTAATTTCTTCGCCTGCCCATGACTCTGCTGCGGCTGGCGTTGTTGCGGGGCGCATCATCTTGGACCGCAGAGCCCTGAAGCAGGCTTTGCGAACCTCTGGATACCCAACGCGGCGGGCATTTGTCGAAAAGCTCGGCATCTGTGGTTCAATTTAACGAACACTATTGGTTGACTGTGTTGATTCATTTCACGGCATTCATCCTCTGAGCAATCAAGCTGAAGATAGTCACAGAGCTCATGAAGAGGACTGCGTTATAAAACTGCATGACTGGTAAATTTAGGGACACCATGGAGCTGTTTGACACCGACTCACTGCTTTCCTAGACACTTCCCGCTCTTCATCATCCGTTCTTGCCTCGATGAACAAACGACGCAGGTTGGGCAATGTGGCCTTAAAGAGACTTGTGAGATGCCTTCATTCACTAGATGAACGGAAATGGCTTACCATGGTGATTTATTTAGTGATTGGTATTATTGGCAGTGTTTCAGATCGCGGGCCTGAGCCGAATTTCTTAGCAAATTTTGTTTGCTGATAGGGATAAAAGCTCCGTAATGCCGTGGAGGAGCCGGAGAAGTATAACAAAAAGTGAGGTCAAGGGCAGCAGATGGAAATGGCGATGTTGCAATGAGTTCATCAATGTTTACTTGCCTTAAGAGCTTAGTACCTTGTACCTCTATAAAAGAGTTTCCGATAAAACGACAGGCCCGATAGTTGCATGTGCATCGCTGTGGAGTCGCCAAGGAGGATGAAGCGACATTCATTTAGCGAATCGGAGCAGTGCAGCGCCCAGCACTGCTGCCAGGCTGGCCAGGCTGGGATTAAGGTTAGGGGTGCATTCCACTGCCAGGTACTTCTTCGACCACCTCATCCTCTTGGCGACTACCGACGAGGTGCATTCACTGCATCCCCCGGACACCTACGACGAGCAAAAGCAAGCGGACTGCTGTTGAATACCGAGACTTTACCTTTGGATGAGCTTGTCCAGGTCCTGATCGGACTGGCTATCTCTCTCATCTGCTAGATCGCCTCTAGCCCCCTCCGACAACACACCTTAAATCACCATACCCCCTACCTCGAGCACCTCCCGACACCATGGCGGTCAATCGGATTCGTGGGGCCTTTGCTGTCCCGAGGAAGGGAGAGACCTTTGAGCTGCGGGCAGGCCTTGTCTCTCAATATGCCTACGAGCGCAAGGAATCCATCCAGAAGACGATTATGGCGATGACGTTGGGCAAGGACGTGTCTGCTTTGTTCCCCGATGTCCTGAAGAACATTGCGACAGGCGACCTGGACCAGAAGAAGCTGGTTTACTTATACTTGATGTTAGTCCGCAGTCGAAACAGATCTGCTGCCTAGGCGAGGCATCTAAAGCGACTACTGACAGCATACAACAGGAACTACGCGAAATCGCATCCAGATCTCTGTATTCTTGCCGTTAATACTTTCGTACAAGATTCCGAAGACCCAAATCCCCTCATCCGTGCGCTAGCGATCCGAACGATGGGCTGTATTAGAGTCGACAAGATGGTGGATTACATGGAAGAGCCACTGCGGAAGACACTACGAGACGAGTCGCCATACGTTCGAAAGACGGCCGCGATTTGTGTCGCCAAACTCTTCGATCTCAACCCATCAATGTGCATAGAGAACGGCTTTTTGGAGTCACTGCAGGAGTTGATTGGGGACCCGAATCCTATGGTTGTCGCAAACTCGGTCCAGGCGCTTTCAGAAATCACCGAAACCGCCCCAGAGACTCGAGCACTTGTAGTGACACCGGCCACACTGAAGAAGCTGTTGATGGCTCTCAACGAGTGCACGGAATGGGGTCGCGTCACTATCCTGACCACACTGGCCGACTATCCTGCTGCGGATACCAAGGAGTCTGAGCACATTTGTGAAAGAGTTGCGCCACAGTTCCAACACGTCAACCCCAGTGTGGTCTTGGCCGCCGTGAAGGTGGTCTTTATCCACATGAAGGCAGTTAGCCCGGAGCTTGTGCGATCATACCTAAAGAAGATGGCGCCGCCTCTTGTCACGCTTGTGGCGTCTGCTCCTGAGGTGCAGTACGTTGCTCTGCGCAATATTGACCTCCTCCTGCAGGCCAAGCCCGATATTCTTAGCAAAGAGCTGCGAGTCTTCTTCTGCAAATATAACGATCCCCCCTACGTCAAACTTCAGAAGCTCGAGATCATGGTTCGGATAGCCAACGAGAAGAACTTTGACCAACTCCTCGCAGAATTGAAAGAGTACGCTTTGGAGGTCGATATGGACTTTGTCAAGCGCGCCGTCAAGGCCATTGGCCAGGTTGCGATCAAGCTCGAGAGTGCCAGTCAAAAGTGCGTCAACGCATTGTTGGACTTGATTGCCACCAAGGTCAACTACGTTGTGCAGGAGGTTGTGGTGGTTATCAAGGATATTCTCCGCAAATACCCTGGTTACGAGGGCGTCATCCCTACGCTCTGCAAGTATATCGACGAGCTGGACGAGCCAACGGCAAGAGGATCGCTGATTTGGATTGTGGGAGAGTACGCTGAGAAGATCAACAACGCCGACGACATTCTGGAAAGTTTCGTGGAGGGTTTCATGGAGGAGTTCACACAGGTTTGTCGATTCATTCCAGATATTCAAGGACATCGCTAACTTTCAGCAGACTCAACTCCAGATCCTGACTGCTGTGGTCAAACTCTTCCTCAAGAAGCCCGGCAGCAACCAGGGACTGGTCCAAAAGGTGCTTCAGCAGGCTACGACAGACAACGACAACCCAGATATCAGAGACAGAGCCTACGTCTACTGGCGTCTATTGTCAGGCGATTTGGATGTCGCCAAGAATATTGTCCTGTCTCAGAAACCCGCCATTACCACAACAATGACCAGCCTTCCCCCTGCTCTCCTCGAGCAACTTCTCGCAGAGCTTTCTACTCTGGCGTCGGTGTACCACAAGCCACCAGAATCATTTGTCGGCAAGGGTCGCTATGGAGCAGACGAGATTCAGCGCGCGGCCATCCGCGAACAACGGCAAGAGGCGGCCGAAAACCCCATTGCTGCGTCAGTGGCAGCTGTGGCCAACGGCAACGCCAACTCACAAAACAACATCGAAAACCTTCTCGATATCGACTTTGACGGTGCTGCCCCTGCATCAGCCGAGCAGCAGAGCAACATCAACACCCCAGACAGAGTGGCCAGCCCTGCGGGAGGTGGTAACTCGAGTGCCATGGCTGACATGATGGGTTTGTTTGATGCTCCTCCGTCGCAGCAACAGCAGGCGGCCAACCCGATGAGCCCTGGAGCAGGTGGTGGCGGCATGAATGACATGATGAATGGCTTCGCCGGGCTCGACTTTGGCAACACAGGGTCCGGGCAGCCCTTGCCGGCGGGCATGCAATTACACCAGCCTGCACAACCTCAAGGTGGCGAAGGAAACGGGAAGAAGACGAATGAGGACTTGCTTGGGTTGTTCTAGATCTCTTGCTAATGGAGCTGGTTCATTGGGGAGTCCAGGCATGCTGTTAGGAGTAGGTTGATAAATGACAAAGAACGAAGCCACGAAAAGCCTGCTTCTGCTTTTCTGCTTTCCGCGAAAAACTCATGTATATACTCGAAAAGGGGGGTGTCTAGACCAAACACCTATCGCGCCATCCTCCCAAGATGCCTCCATGTTCTTCTTTTTGGATCTCATGCGTGGCGTCTCTTTTCCCGCCTTGTATAGGGACGTATCGCCCTGTGTATATGTCCATGTCGCCCCAAGCGGCCCAGTCATCTCCGTGTTCGGCGCGAAGTGACAACTGATGATGCATAATGCTCCCCTCTCTCCAACCGGGGCGGCCAGTCCAGTCCAGCTCCAATTCCGGTGCGATGTGTCTTGTCCCATTTTCCCTTTTTCTTCACTGCGCAACACCCTCCACCCTGCCGCCGACAGTCCCGTCCATCGGCGGGCCGTCGCTGCCTCCGCCGGCGGCGGCTCTATCGCGCTCCCACTCGGCGGGCGTCTGGCACTTTGCGCTCCAGGCGTGGATCTGGGCGATCTCGTCCTTGAGGGCGGCGTTAACGAGGCGGTGGCGCTTCAGGGAGGTTTGTTTCTCGAAGGCGGGGGAGACGATTGTCGAGGTGAAGGCTTGTCCGCAGCCGCCTGTTTGATAGAATGTTTTAGTTAGGAGGAAGCCCAGAATGTCGCATAATGGTGGTTTCGCATGGGTAGGTGAGGTGTGCTGGGCGCGACAGACGATGCGCGGGCGAGTACATTGATTTCTAACATGGCGGGGCATGACGTGGGGGGGTTTTCGGTTGAAGGAGTGCATGCTGGCGACGAGCGAAGACGTACCTGACATATCCGAGATCTCGACGTGAATTGCCTGCAGACGCTCGGTGAGAGCCTGCTTTAGCGAGGCCTCTGTTATTTGGTTTGCCATCTTGTATGTGATTGTGAGGGTATCTAGTGGTTTTCGGGGAAGAGCGACGATCGGGTTCCGGGGGGTGGCAGCTTTGGGTTGGGAGATTGTCGAAAATCGGAGGTGCTTGGTTCTGCGGTGGGTTTCCTGTGGTGGGCGGCGTGGCTTGGGTCGGCGATTAGATTGATTAGATGGTGGGGTTCTTTTTTGAAAGTGTCAGGCGGAGTGGTTCCGTCATTGGGGGTCTAAGGTAAGTTTGGTGGCTTCCATTCGTCTTGGAGGCTTTGTTGGAGATGCTGCACTTCCTTACGGATTGCTGTACTGCCATGACCCTTTGATCCGAGCGCATTGAACTTGGGTTGCCCTGTTTATCTTGTTTGATCTCATAATTTCCTTTGCATCCTTTCCGTGTGAAGCAAAGCGTCATCTAACGTCCACTACGGTCTTAAGCATTCCTATCAACGAGATGGAGGTGGTCTCACCACGGGCAAAGAAAGACCTCTACTGATATAAAGTACTTCAACGCATTAACCGCTGCTTTGAGCTTTGAATCACGCACCATGAGCAGGTCCCCATGCTCACGTCCACGGGTCATTGTATGCAATTCAGAGAGTCGTAGATCCGAATCTGTTTATCTCCAGTTCGTGATTCTGCCAATCTGGTGCTCGCCAGTGCCTCTTCTTTCTCGCGTTACATTGTGATATGAGATAGATTGCAACCGATGAGGTGATGCAGTCTTCTCGCCAGTACTGGATGTCCCTTGTACTTCAACCTCACACCATGATGGGATACAGCAAAGAATACTAGATTTATCAGTAGAGACCACCATTGTAGGACTAAAAGCCTGGAACCAATCAACCCGCTGCATGCTGCTCGGATTCGTGATCGAACATTGCCAGAGGCGTTATAGATAAACAAGAACGGGTGGCCAGTCCATGCGCCCCAGGATTACGCCGAATTGCCCTGTGCACAAGTTCAAACCGGTTCATTCCAATAGATATAGCCATTGGAATTAGCGACTATCATCGCCTCTATCACGATGTACACGATCCGACAGACCTACGCAAGCGTGCACTCCTGACGCTTAGATTTGATGAGTAAGGAAGTATTTAAAGGCGAGTTTGGGTCGGGCTCTGCTCTAGCTCAGAACATATGAGAAGATATCATATCTGAAAGTTCTTTTATGTAGTTGAAGCCCTCTCTTTCACAAACTACTGTAAAAGTCATTCAGGAGAAAGAACCCTCAGCAAGAACCATAGATAGATAGGTTTCATGCTCTACAACTATAAATTTGAGTACCTTTTTTACCTCAACAGTTTTCGATTTAGATTTAGGAGTTAGTACCAATCTCGAAGTTCTTTTCATGTCATAGACACTGAGTCCCATACTTTAGAGAGAGAAGGGACATATATCATCAATATATCAACAATATATCACCCAACTGCATCATAAACATGCAAAAATGACAAAACAATTAGTTAATTCCGAAACCGAGAATCGAACTCGGGGCTATGCCTAACCTCTCACTGGGGATGAGAGGGCATCATGTTGGCCACTACACCATATCGGATTGGTGGTTGTTGATAGACCGGCGAAGACTTTGCACCAAGTACCGTGAGTGGAATGGCGGTCTCCGCTTTTGGGTACTTACTCGCTCCTTCACCATGCGCGTACCCAGCGAGGCAGTCGACCACTGCATGCGCGCCCATGGTAGACGTGGATTCTCAGCATGACAGAGAAGCTTGAGGACGAGACTTGGCTGAGTTGATGATAGAAAACAGGTCTGTCTCAATGTTGACGAAAGAAGAGTCAAGCAAGAGAGGTTTAGTTGACGACACGCAGGTCAGCACTGAAGCAACTGGGAAGGCACGACTTGGAGAGAAGTGGGGGTATGTGTCATTGCGGGGCTTATGTCATTCAGTCAAAACACCAATGACAGAAGACATCTTCGTATGCATTTAATGGATATGTGAATGAAGCTCGAGCTCTGCAACCCCTCTACAACATTACCTCATACCACGACACCCAAATTCAAGGCTTAGAGAATTCAGGAACTTGAGCGTGTTGTATGTCAATCGATTTCGAAAGAAGCAAGAGTCTGTTTGATCCTTATATATCTGAACTCTACAAGAGAAGCTATGCTCACTGGTTTCAGGACGCCCATCCAATCAATGAGCTTCAAGCTTGCTAGGGCATCAGCGCATATAAGTCGACGGTCTTGTGGGTCTACAGCTTCACTTCGGCTTCAGTCCTTGAACATCTCCACGAAAGTCCACAACTCTGCTTCTCATTTCTCGACAGCATCTTCCCTTCATCAGACTCATCTTGCCACAGCAAATATCAAAATGGCGGCTAGCAACAAGTACTCCTCTGCCGGCTTCACCGCCCAAGTAGTGGCTGCCATGCGCAAGCAGTAAGTCTCACCACCACCTCTCAGCCAAACACAGACCAATTAGAACTAAATCGTCTCGCACAGCTACCCTGAAGAGATTGCCGACAGGAGATGGGACAATGTCGGTCTTCTTCTGGATAACATCGTGACCACCACAACCGCCACGCCCAAAAGCCCAGTCGTCCTCCTCACTAACGACCTCACCTACGCCGTCGCCGAAGAGGCAGTTCAGAAAAAAGCGAGCGTCATCGTGAGCTATCGTAAGCTTCGCCCCCGAACTGACTTATAATCCATTATTCCCCTCCATCATCTGACAACCCCCCTAGACCCCTTCATCTTCTCGGGCCTTAAGTCTATCACAACAAAGGACCCCCAGCAAGCAACTCTCCTGCTCCTCGCCTCCAACGGCATCGCAGTCTACTGCCCCCACACCGCAGTCGACGCCGCCCCCAACGGTCTCAACACCTGGCTCGGCGACATCGTCTCCGGCGGGCCCGCCTCCTCCTCGACCGCGGCCCCCTCCGACCGCACCGTCATCACTCCTCACGCCTCGCCCCCCGCCGGCTTCGAGGGCTCAGGCTACGGCCTTCTCTGCACCTTCCGCCAGCCCGAGTCCCTCGCTGACATTATCCGGCGCGTAGCCTCCCGCGTAGGCATGCGCCGCGTCATGGTCGCCTCGCCGGACCCGTCGACCATCTCGATGGCGCGCGTGGGCGCCGTGGCCGTGTGCGCGGGCAGCGGGTGGGACGTTGTGAAGAGTGCGGCTGCGGACGTGGTTGTCACGGGCGAGATGAGCCATCACAATGCGCTTAAGGCCGTGCAGGAGGGCAAGACGGTTGTTGCTGTGTTCCACAGCAATTCGGAGAGGGGGTACCTTACCGAGGTGATGAAGCCCCTGTTGGAAGGGGAGCTGAAGCAGCAGGAGCATGATGTGCAGGTCCTCGTCAGCACGGCTGACCGGGATCCTTTTGACATTGTGGACGTTTCCGAACTGTAAGTCGATTTGTGAATCGAACGTTCAAGAGGAAAAGCGATGTCTTCAAATGTTTAGGAGAGAATCGAGCTCACACTTGGGGGTCAAAGACAAGCTCGAAGCAGCCATCTCTAGATAGCTGACGACGTTACCTTCCTTTCGAACGATTCGAGTCCCGTGTCGACATCGCTGCGATGGCTAAGCCATACCGCCGAGGACAGATATGCCTTATTTGTGCACGTAAGGTCCGACTTGATCCGTGAAGATGCTGTTACGTGGACTGAAGTGATGAAGTAAATCTGTGAACTCTGTGATTTTTGTCCAAATCTATTTGGCGAATCTATCTCTTTTGCTCAAACCATAAAAGTTGCGCCAAGCCCCAACACCAAATAACTCCATCGCTATGCTCGCAAACCCCAAACACGACACCAAGAACAAGACACCTCACAATCTCACGCTATCCCTTGAAGCCCGCACGCTGCTCTCCCCAGAACCACCAACCCTCAACGCCGCATCCCCCTCTTCAAGACACTCAGCAACATCCTTCCCGCCGACGCCCTTCTCCTTCCAGACCTCCAGCAGCCGCCTCGGCATCTCCCACGCACTCCTCGCCTCCTCAACCTTGCCCTCCTTCACCAGCCTTCGCAGCTTCTCAGGCGTTCCCAACACCTCCCTCGCGAGCTCCCGCGTCCTCCGCCGCGTCGCTACCGCCGCCTCATCCTCGCGCTCCTTTGACGCCGGCGACACAACCGTCTTACGCAGCGCTTCGCGGATCGAGCTCGCCTGGGCGTAGATACCCGCGATCGCAGGGTCGAGGGTCGAGGCCATGGGGTTCAGGGGGTCCATATTTGCGCGCATCTATGTTCAAATGCCCCCAAGGGTTCCTTTTAGCTTTTATCGTTCTTTCTGATCTTTTCTTGTCTGTATTTCGCTTGGGGACTTGACTCTCTCTGGGATTCTTGAAATAGCCAAAGATTCAAAATGAGATCCTGTTCTCTTGCTTACCTTGCGAATCGTCTCCGTCGCGGATATAAGCTTGGAGTAATTATCATACACCAGCGCCTTCTTCTCCGCGTCCAGCGCCCGGATCTCGCCCAGCACGCGGGTATACACCCTCAACAAATCGTCAAGCGTGTTCTCCGCCAGCGCCTTGCGCACGTAGGCCTCGGCGTCAAATGACGAGCTGTCGAGCTCGCTGGGCGGGACCTCGGAGTACTCCGCGTGGCGCTCGTGATCTTCTGTGATTTCTAGCGAAGGGGGCGTGCCGTTCCCGCCGGCTGCGGCAGCCTTCTTGAGGTTGTAGTACTCGCGGAGGGCGGCTCGGTTCGCGCGCTTGGAGGGCGCTGGCGCGGCGCCCCCGGGTCCGGTTCCGTTGCCGAAGGTCGCGGAGGAGCCTGGGTTCGGGGAGCTTGTGAGGGAGCGGGGGGTGTCGAGGGAGGGTCTGGTTGAGGATGTCGGGGTGTGTGGTTGTGCTGAGACGCGGCGGGTGAGGGCTGGCGGTTCGCGGGGGGATGCGATTGTGGACATCTTGGTGGGATACAGGCGGCCTTGCGTAAGAGACCTTCTTTCGATCGTTGCACACGGGAAGCCAATTGAGGGATTGGTCGGAGGTGTTCTGTTCTAGGTGTTTGCGTAGAGTTGGATGGTAGTGACAGATCGAAGGAAGCGAGGCTGACCTCGAGAGGACGACGGGGATGCAGGCGATAGGTCCGCGACAGAGCTCCTGTGGGGAAGCGCCCCCTGAACTTCAGCTGCACAGCGAGGCTGCGCTAATTGACACATGCTAAACGCCCAGGATCTGCAGTGGGGGGTGCGCGCCCAGGGTTTTAGAGATTTTGGGGTAGCTTACCCCACTGAAGCTTTATTCTTCTCCATCTCCAACCTAAACTCATTCGAAAGCAAACAACAAACTTCCCTCTCGATAGGCTCAGGATGTAGACACTCACCAAACCTGAACCGGCACATGAAAGATAACATGGACTACACATCCAAAATCCGCTCCGCTCTCCAAACCCAATCCTTCCCGACCCCCTCCCTACCCTGGACCACAACCCTGACCTCGCGCGTCCCGACCCCCCCTCTCCCCTCCCTCATCGCGACCGCCAAAGCCCGCCTCCTCGCCTCGGACCTCACGACGCCGGGCCTCCTCGACCCCTCCGCCACCGCGAGTCTCCCCACGACAAACACCGATCAACCCGAGTTGACCCTGCAACGAGACGTCCCCTGTCAGGTTCTCGACGTCGAGAACCTGAGCCTCTCGCGCTGGGAACAGGTCGAGGAGCTCGAGGCCGTTGCGAGGGGGGAGCAGACGACGGGGCGGAGGGTCGTGAGACTTGCTGCTGCCACTGAGGAGCCCGAGTATGATAATATCGACGAGGGCACCGGCGGCGGTGGGAATGCTGTTAGGGCGGGTAGTAGAGCCAATCACCCACAACAGCAGCAGAGACGGAACGCTACCCACAGGCTGATATTGCAAGACTTCAAGGGCAACAAGATTTACGCGCTGGAGCTCAGAAGGATAGACAAGATTGGGATCGGGAGCACAAATATCGGCGAGAAGATTGTGATCAAGAAGGGGACGGTCGTGGCGAGGGGCACGGTGTTGCTAGAGCCGGATAAGTGCGTGATGCTTGGGGGCAAGGTCGATGCGTGGCAGAAGGCCTGGATCGAGGGGCGGATGGCGAGGTTGAAGGAGGTTGTCGAGGGGGAAAGGTGATATGGCTTGAGGAAATCGGTGTGAGTGTGGCATCACTTGGAGTTTGGCATTGATACCCCCTTGCTTTATTTGCTCATAGGAAATCGGACAGGACAAATTCCCCTTTATTCTTTTTTTTATTCGTAGGCTAGCTTGCAGCAAACTCTAACAGGTCTCATGAAGAGCCGCTTTCTGATCCATATCTGGTCAAAATTGACCCTGTATATGAACCCTTCACCTATCTTACTCGGTTCAGCAGCAATAACGGTAATATCAGCACTTCATTTGGACTAGCTGCCGTAAACAGCCTCCCGCAAAGAGTTCCAACCATCAGGCTTCCAAGGAGCCAAGAAGATGGCCGTCTGCGCATCTGCCGCGACTCCCGTCCCAGCATACGCCTTTGCCAAACTCTCCGCCTCAAGCGTACCCCTAGGCGGCGCTGCCTTCTTAGCCACAGTCAACGCCATCGCCGCCGCATGTTGCTCCCCGCTAAACTCGGCCAGGTTCGACCAGCCGTGAGGCAGGTGAGGATAGAGCATGATATCCGTCTGGATCTGCGTCATGACATCTTCCTCCGTGCTCGAATCCCCGAGCTTCGCGATAGCGTTGAGAACCTCGCCGATCTGCGACTGCTCCGCGTCTCCGACGTTGTGGCTCGTCCGCAGCCCCTGCAGCTCCGACACGACGGCCTCGACCGACTCCTCGTCGTTGTCCAGGATGGCGATGACGCCGAGCAGGAGGACGGACTGGACGTGGTCGGGCTGTTTCTCAATGACCTCGAATAGCGCGACACGAGCCTTTTCGCGGGACTCTTCGGCGCCCGTGGCCCAGAGCACCTGCGCGAGGAGACAGACCGCATCGGGGTTGTTGTCGGACTCCTCGAGCGCCGACTCGAAGCACAGGAGCGCCTCGTTGACATCCTCGCTGTAGTACTGCGCCAGCCCGACGGTCAAGTGCGCCGAGAGTCGCGCCTTCTTGCGCTCTTCCCTGCTCAGCTCATTGTCGGACTCGTCGGCGCTCAGCTGGATGGCCATCTCTCCGCACTCGATAGCCTGCTCGAACGCGCCTGCGGCAAGGTAGGACCTCGCCAGGTCGGTCTTGGCCAGCGCGAAATGCGCGAGGGACTGCGGGGACTCAGTGACCTCGTAGTCGGACTCGAGGATGCCGCAGATCTTCTCCAGCGTCTCCACCGCCTTTCCCGTATCATGGGTCCGCTCCAGGAACATGGCCGACAGGTGTCCGTACGCGAGGTCTTGCGGCTTCAGGCTGTTGAGCTGGCCGAGGCCGAAGATGGGCTGAATCAGGGAGGCGATGTTGGCGGATGCCGTGCCTAGGATGAAGTCGAACACGGCCACCGAGTACTGGCGTCTAGTGAGCACCGAGGACGCCTCGGCAATCTCCATGGCGTGCGTGAACAGGCCTCTGGCCTCCTTAACCTTTCCGTACAACAGTGCCACGAAGCCCTGGCCGAGCCATGCGTGCGCGTAGTCGGGATCAGTTGACTGCGCCCGGTTAAAGGCTTCGTTCGCGAGCTGCACGTCGTTTTGGAGAAGGGCGAGGGTGCCGAGGTTGGTCCAGGCTGCCGGGCTTCTCTCGTTCAGGTGTAAGCTGCGAACGAACGAGTGCTGCGAGACGGCCGGGTTGACCTCGCTCGTGACGACACCCAAAGAGTTCCAGAAATCCGGGTTACCGGCTTCCAGTTCAATGGCTCGCTTGAAGCACTTCATGGCTGTCTTCAAGTAGACGCTCGACTTCTTCCTGATGCTCGAGGGCAGGCAAATGTGAGCCCGGTGCTCGGCCCAGGCAAGGTTGTAATATGCGACTGCTTGGGCATGCAAGTCGTTTGCAGAGACGTGGATTGCCCGCTTATGACACAAGATAGTTGCGTGGATGCATCTTGTCAGATCAACACCAAGTCTCTCATCTTCTGAGAACAAGCCCTTTGCAGATATGACACCGGTTCCGACGTTATCCACGTCGGCAAAGAGGTCATATGCCTCCTTGTCGCCACTGTCGATTAGTGTCATGATTACATCTGCTGGGAAGTCAACCGCTCGGCTTTGTACCGCGGAAAAGACGGAGCAAGCATCCGCAAGCGACTTCCAGAAGTTGAAGGTCTCGGTGACGCTAGGAGCGGCTTTTGATGCAAAGTCTATCGTGTCGATGGCGAGGTGCACCGCCTTGCCAAACAGGCCCTTTTCTACACTGTCGAGAGCACTGTCAACCATGGTCTGTATTAGGGCAATGGCAACTCCGTCCTCATCAGGGCGGCCCTCAATGACATCCTGGTACAGAGCGACGGCCTCATCGAATTCAGCCAGCTCACGCTTGACATTAGCAAGCATGTACTTGGTGAACCAAGTGTCGCCCAGAGTCTCGGCAGGCGCAGTCTCCTCCAGCTTCTGGGCGTTGAGAATCGCCTTGGTGGCTGCGATGTATCGGCCGGAAGAGTAGTAGCTTTCGCCCAGGCCGACCCATGAGTGGTAGTCCTCTGGGTGGATTCTCAGTGCAGACTGGAAAGACACAATAGACTTGTGGAAATCCTGCTTGTTCAGCTCTGCTACGCCAAGGGCAGAGAAGGGCCAGCTGATGCCCTTCCTCTTCGAGCCCGGGGGCGGCTTGACCTTTCCAGAGTCAACCACACGCTGCGCCACAAGCTCGACTCTGTCCCAGTCGCCCTCGTCAGCAAAAGACTCAGCAAGACGCTTGGCGGCTTCGACCTCGGAAGCAGAGAGCTCTACAGCCTTTTGGAAGCAGCGTTTGGCTCTCTTCTTGTCTTTGGCGTAGTCGGCGTAGTAGACACCGAGACTCGTGTAGGCTGGCGCAAAGTTGAGATTGTTCTTTAAGGCGTCCAAGAAGTACAAGTAAGCGCCGGTGCGGCTTTTGCGTGCTGCCTTTGATGTGTCAATGTTCCAGATGCATGAACCTAGTCGATACTGTGTCTGCGCGAGAAGCTCCTTCGAAGGCGTAGGCATCTCCTCGATGAGAGGCAGCGAATCCTCCAGCTCTGCCTTTGCAGTCTCAAAGTCTCCTTTGAGCGCCTGGACCCAGGCAGATTCGGTCTTGACCCGTAGGTTGGAGGGGTCTCTCTCCAGAGCACGCCCAAAGAAATCTATGGCGTCGTCGTAATCCTCCTCCTCTTCGTAGATGAGACCGACACCAATCAAGGCTGGAGTAGACGACGGATCATGTGATAGAACCCCTTCAAACAGCGACTTGGCCTCAGTGTGATGTCTCGGTGACTGGAAGAACACCAACCCTGTTGCCAAGTACAAAGAGAAGGCATCGTGGGTATTCTGGAACGACATGCCAGTCTTGTTTCTCTCCGTTTTGATGTGTCCCATCGACTTTCGCATCAGTTCAACCGTCGTTTCGTATTCCTCCAAATGCTGGTAGTACTCTCCCATCAATCGGTGAGCGAATAGTGAGTTCGACGTAGTGATGCCCTCAGTCATCATAAGGATTCTATCCTGTTCTGTGAGAGGCACCATGGAAACGCCGCCTCCCTCGTCGTCCTCGCTCTCCTCCTCGGTTTCCTCCGCTTCGAGAGCCGCCGGTGTTGGCTTAGGGAAGGGAGAGATGCTACTCGTAAGAAAGCCGGTAATGACTTTGTAGAGATCGGTCTCGGGGAAGAACGTGCAATAGTCTCTCAGCATATTGACGTCCCATTCCTTGATCTCTTTGGCGTCCTTGTAGTCAATGGCAATCTCCCAGGCAAGCCGGAAGGGGTGCTTGATGATGACCATGTCAAGCGCCAGTTTCAGGACAGCTTGAAGAGCCTGACCCTTTTCCGGGCCGTGTGGTGCGACCAGGAGGCGGTCGTAGCAGTACTGGAGAAGCTTTTCTTCATATTTCCGCCGGAGATCGTCATCGTTCGTCCAGTTGATCAGCTGGTGGTAGACGAACTCGAGCTTGCTCTGAGCTATGACTTCACGCTTGACCTCGAGAGTGACCTCAGTCAGGCGCGCGCCGATCCTTGTCCGTCGTTCGCCAATGAGTGTATTTATGCGCTTCTTCTCGTCTGTCTCAATCATCTGCGCCATGGTCTCGTAGGTTTTGGCCGGGTGTGGAACGCGACCCTCGAGAGCAGGGTAAATCGGACTCCCGGGCAAGATGACACTGAGAGCTTCGATGTATTGCGAAGTATCCCCTTGAGATCTCGCAAAGTCAATGAACTTATCAATGACATCTTGACACTTGTACATGTCTTCTGCATCACGGTAAATCTCAGCCAAGCTGATGGCAGCCTGCTGGTAGGCGGCTAAGCGTTTGCGGTCTTGCTTCTCGTAGAGCTTGATGAGACCTTGCCATGCCTGGCTGTCCTTTGGTCGTAGTGAAGCCGCAGACTTGTAAGCCTTCTCCGCGTCATCGACACGGCTCTTCTTGTCGAGGGCAAAGGCGAGGAAGATGGTCCTACGAGCAGTGTCAGCAGCTGCCTTCGGTGTAGAGACGCAGGAAATCCAACGAGCCCTTACGCTTGGTAGTTCTTTGGCTCCCGCTCAAGAAAGTCAGTCGCCTTCTGAATAGCATCATCCCATTTTTGCTGCTTCACAGAGTCGCCAATGGCCTTCAGCACAGCCTTGGCCCCGGACATCGTGGCTAGTGACAGATGTCGTGAATCATGAACGTGAGGTATTCTTCCAAAGGTGGGGCATCACCGTGGTGCTGGAAGGCCGCGAGTGAGAGGAAGAAAGAACGTAAAGAGAAAGAAGAGACCGAGAACAGAGATTCGGGATTTACAGTGTGTTGATCCAGCCCTGGTGTGTGTTGGCGGATGAAGGCAGATTCCCGTTGGTGCCTTCTCTTGCAGTAAACCCTCGCATGAGAGGCTCAGTGAGGCATGAGCTGGTGGTGAGCGCTACAGAGGGCAGTGCCCCACCATCAACACCTCCCTTATTACATCATGCCCCGCTTTGAGCATAGCAGCTCCCCGACGTGGCACCTACCTTAGGTAGCACTGGGTAGGTAGGTAGCCATAAGCTTCGCATCACCACCATCCGATAAGATAAGGAATTCCAATCCATCTGATAGGGTACCTTACCTACGATAGGTACCTATGAATAGGTACCTTAGTTACCTCAAGGTACCACTCTGACTGCGACTGACAACTAACGGATTATAGTAGTTAATCAAGAAGAAGTAAAATAACAACAATAATCAGCGACTTCAAGCATAATAGAATAGTCGCTCCGTGGAGGGTTGCTTTGAGGGGATTCTTTTGCCCTTTCCATGTAATTACTGGCCGCCTCGATATGTACTACGCCAGCCCCGAGTTCTGGGCGGAGTTCGGGCCGCCCAGCAGAGGCGCACTCTACTTAAATAAATATTCAAGAAGCAGACGAGCACCAAAAAAGTACACGCTTTGCGAGACAAAACCAGTGATCCGAATGCGACCCCCCTTGCGCCATCGCTGCAACGATCAACGAGCGTCTTAAAACAGGCATTTTCACGACGAGTCCGCCCAAAATCTACCGCCACGACGCGGTCTCCGCTACACACGCATCCTGTTTCTTTTCCCACAGAGCTCACAGTGAGCTCTCCAAGGCCTCTCTCCCCTAGACGTCTTTCCCGCGAATCTTGGAATACAACACCGTATCGAAAAAGTTGTAATTAGGGTCCAGCTCGCAGAACGGGTGCTGCGAAAGCAGGACATCTGCTGTAGGTCGCTCCAGCGGGTTTCTGTCGAAAATTAGTAGTGGACTAATGACCATATGGGATCAGACTTACACAGTGAAACAGTCCAGCATGAAAGCGATGGCCAGTGGACTGATTGTTTCCCGAACTTCATCAGGGATAGGCGGCGTCTCTCCATTGGCGATCTTGTAGATGGCTCCGACGGCTTCCTCTTTGGACCAAGGCCGTCGACCAGCGAACATCTCCAGGACAACGCAGCCCAAACTCCAGATGTCGACCTTGGCGCTGTAGCCCTTGCCTTCAGAGCGGATAACCTCTGGTGCCATCCAGAACACTGAGCCCTGCATCGAGTTGGACTTGTCGTTGCCGTAAATGTTGTCCGTCTTCTTTGAGATACCGAAATCTGAAATCTTGCAAGTTCCGTCGAGGTCTAGCAAGATGTTGTCCGCCTTGAGGTCGCGATGCAAAATACCCTCTCTGTGAAGGTACGCAAGACCAGAAAGCATCTGCCGAGTGAGTGATGAGACGACAGACTCCTCAAATTTGCCGTGCTTGCGCAGGCAAGATCCGATACTGCCACCAGAAATGTACTCGAGGAAAATACTGATAGAGGTCTCCTTACGCTCGCATCCAAGGTATTGCACAATGTTTACGTGGTCAAGATGCTGCATTGTCTCGATCTCCTGATCGAGAGCTGCCACCAGCTCACGCATCTTTGCCTTGTCGCCCTGCGCAGCCTTGGGGTTGACCTCGACTTCCTTGACAGCCAAGAATTCTCCGGTCGTAGCATTCATACCGAGATAGACACGGCCATACGTACCCTTGCCGATAAGTTGGCCCTTGAACCACCGGAATGTGGTTTGGCGTTTGGGGATGGTGTCCTGGGGAATCTGCGGCATGACCATGCTGCCTCGCTGATCGGGCCGAATTTGTACAATATTGGCATTGAACATCTTTGTGCTCTTTCTCCTCATCAGTACTGATGTGTTCTGGGTAGCCTGGCCAGGTTGTGTAGTTGTCGTCGTGGTGAACCGCTTATTAGCCTCATGAGCGCCACGGGCAACTTCACGAATGGACTTCATCCGGCCTAGGCCGCCTGAGCGTCGAACACTCCTTTGTGCAACCGACGCGACCGACGCAGGACGCTCAAGTGCCTTGAGAGTAGACTCATCCGATCCAAGCGTATCGTTGTCGTTGTAAAATGATCGATTGTTGGAAATGGCCGCACGAAGACTTGGTGGTGACTGGGGTGGTGCCGGGCGTTTAGAGGCTTCCTTCTCCTCTCCCTCAGCGATGGGAGACGGTGGGTTGGCCTCTGCCTCGCCTTCTTCCAGTACGGGTTGATCAAGATCCAGGTTGGGGAAGAAGTCATCGAGGTTGTTAATAAGGGCGTCGGTAGTCGGGCGGTTGGCCCAGACATCCTTCTCTACAAAAGACTTCCTCCTGCCCAGCTTACTATCCTCAGACTCCGACTGAGGCGTGTTTGGAGTTCTGCGTGAACTCTTACCGCTCCTGGCACTCATGAGAGCGTCTTCTTCTTCGCCTTCGGGGGTTCTATTGCTTGCACTGCCCAAGGACTTGGGAGACGTGAATGACACTGAAAGCTGCTTTCCCTTAGATCTAGACGTATTCACCGTCAAATTTGGCCGCTTGTCAGTCGATTCATCAGGCGAATCGTCGCCGTCAAAAATACGAGTGATCTTTGTCGGCTTGGGCTTGGCAGCAGCGATGGGAATTGCAAACAGGCCATCATCTGAGTCATCCCCTGAATCATCGCCACGCTCTGGAGCAGGTGGCGGAGCAGGCTTCTCAAAGCTGACTTCGGATTCGAGGAAGTCAAAGTCCGGCCCGTGAGACTTGCGACGGTGAGGCTGGGGTGGTGCACTCTGGGGAAATGGTGGGGGGTTCATGGAGCTGGGGCTGATCTCGCGCGAGGCAACTCTGTGTACTGTTTGGTTTGTTTTAGCTGCCATTCCTTTCTTAGATTGCCTCCGCGGGATCGGAGTACCCTCGGGAGAGTAGTCCGGCACAAAGAAGGGCATGTTCCCGCGACTCCATGTCAGAGTGCCGGGCGAGCCAGACAACGCTGATTGAGGGCTGTCTCGGCCCGAAAACGACTTCGCAAAGTCAACAGATGAAATAGCTCCCTTACCTCGGTCTGAGTATTCGTTGCCTAAAGCCGGTTGCGATGACACTCGGTTGGGCGACTTGGATCTTCGGTTAGCGTTAACGCCAACTGCCCCAAGGCCTCTGCCCATGCCCACAAGTGCTGCACCAATTCCGGCGACAGGCTGGCTCGAAGTCTTCTTTTTACGGTCTCCGTTCTGGCCGGGGAGCTCCATATCCTCGAACAGAGTCGAGGGCCGTCGCGGCGTAGGAGCTCCATCGGCAGACGACCGCATCGCATGCCCCGTCTTCCGACTCAATGAGTTGGCTTTGAGTAAGGTAGCTGATGGGTCACTCGGCGGCGCAGGAGGCTTCCGTACGGGGAACAGCACTTCCGGCTTCTTGTCCTCGTAAGGTGATTGGCGAGGCTGGTCGAAATCGACGGTCCTGCCGTGAATACCATACGGCGTAGTAGCACTCTCTGGCGTGTTGCCGGAACCAGCAGCTTTACGTCTCTTTTCGAGGTACTCACGCTGCTTACGCTCCATCTCGGCACGATACTCGCTTGCTTCTTGAGCAAGCATCTTGTCATCTACCCTTTCGCCGGTCATGGTGTTTTGCCTCGATGTTGGGGGAGAAGAGCTGGATCTTGTCCGCGACAACCCGTTCAGTCGGTTGTATGCCTCCTCGTCAAGGGATGTATGCGTTGGGTTGCCATTGGCGTGGCTAGAGCCTTGAGGCGCATTTCCACCTTGACGGATGAAGAACTTGAGAGTCCCTGTTGCATCGGCCCTATGCTTGCGATTATTTAGGAGTTTCTGGTCGTCCAGAGGGTTCTCATGGTTAAATTTGCCAAGCTCGGTGAGGTAAATTTGAGATGTCGTGGCATCCATCAGACCCAAGTTGCTACAAATGACGAGACGAAGGTCCATGGCCGATTCGGCCTCGGTGATGTCGCACATGCGATAATTGTATCCGTCCAAGGTAGCCAGCGCAAACACTCTGTTAGGGCCAGGACGCCTAGACTTGGCCGAGTCCTTTTCGTGAACATCAAAACTGGACCCTGGTCGAATGTCCAAAGAGGTTTCGCTGTTGTTTCCAAAGCGGGAGCCAAAAGAATGAGGTTTGAAGCTGAGAGCTGGAGACGTCGGCGATTCCATGTCGTCGGGGCTTGGGAAGCCGTCTTCTTTCTTTTGCTTGTTCTTTCTCGACAAGAAGCTGAGACTGAGGAAACTCTTAGAATCCTTAGCAGAGGACGGAGGCTCAGTGCCGGCTGAACGATCGCCAGTAGAATCCTGCGGCGATGGACGCCCTCCGTCTTGCCCGAGCCGCCGAGGCTCGCCGTTTCGAGTGGCTTGAATGATGTCTGCAATGTTCATCCCACTACGCAGCATTTGAGTAGCTTCAGGTGGGATGCCTGACCCGTAAATAGCGGCGTTGGAAGAGACAGAATCTGTGCTATTTCTCGACCTGTGTCCAAACTTGGTCGAATGAGGAGACGCTGACATGTTGCCAGCGGAGGAGGGGAACAGCGAAGCGCTCTGGGGATTTGGACTGCCGTTCGGGCTGTCGGTCCGCAAGGGGGGTGGACGGAATGTCCCCTCGCCGGACTCGCTGGCATTTGGACTTTGCCGGCGGACCCCATCCCCATCAATCTGCTTCATAATGTTTCTGTGGCTTGAATCTGAACTCATGGTGCTGTTTAGAGTTGGCATGGTCGTCGATCTCGTTTGCGAAAATCGACGGCCGCCAAAACCAGGCCCCGGCGCTTTGATAGGCGTCTGCCGTCCATCAGTCTTTGGGTGTTCACCCACACGGGTAATCATACTCACGTTGGGAGACTCTGCCATATCCGTCCCAGCGCTAGGTAAGTTATTGCCGTGGTTGACCGACTCTTTTCGGCCATGCGACGAGACTTTGGAAGGGTCAGCCGGCCGGCCGGTCACGATGCTTCTGATGAGACGTCGCATTCTTTTGCCTTCTTCTCGCTCCCGCGGCTGATCCCAGCCCGTCCCGCTGTTTGTGCACTCGACAGCCAATCTTGGGTACACTTGCTGGTGCATCATGCCAAAGTTACCCCGACCACCGTGCATACTACCGAGCTCAAGGAAGTGAGCACCATGCAGATTAAGCCCCTTGAAAGTCTCCTGCCAATCCTTGGAGAATTGATTCGTAGCCAGCCACAACAGCACCTTTTCCAACGGCCATTGCGCCGCCAGCTCTGGGTGGATGCTGGAGGTGCTAATTGACGTAGCATTGGAGGTCGTTGACATCCCACGGCTGTGCATTGCTTGAGCGTACATTCTGTCCCTCCCTCCTGATACATCATCTTGCGGCGTGGTCATTGCCGTATCGCCGCTGGTCTGACTGTTGGTAGGCCATGAGCTCTGAGAGGTTGCCGAGAATGTGGCATTTTCGTCAAAGCCGCCTAGACCAGGTATCCCAACGCCTTCGCCATACGTGTCGCCTTGCGGTATGTAGGTTGCCGACATAACATGTTCGTTCGGTGGAGGTGGCGGCGGTATCGATAAAGTCGTTCCCGTCGCAACCTGCGCGTGTAACTTTGGATTGTAGGCCTGGTGTTGTCCCGGTGGGGGAGGTGGCATATTGAAGCCGCCACGACCGTCGTACATGCGCCCAAAGGCGCCGTGCCATGGTGCTTGGCCTGCCATTGCGCTTCCAGGCGGTGGCCCTGGAGGCGGCGGAAGCATCATTCCACTTCCTCCCGTTGCGCCAGGAGCAGAAGGGAATCTCGGGGGCGGAGGAGGTATCGACATCATGTTGCTCATCTGGCCTTGCACGGGCGGCGACATAGGCGGCGGTGGAGGGGGGACCTGGAAGGGTCTCGAGGGGTCGGTCGAAGAGGCATGTCGCTGGGTGTTTTGATACATGGCCGGCGGGGGAGGCGGGCCAGCTCTGGTGGCTGGCCTCGCGGGATCGAGCCCGAGTAGAGGTGTTGTCGGAACGGAGCTCGCAGTCGAGGCCCTCGGGCGAAGACCGCCGGCGGAAAGAAAGTTGGAGTTCCTCGGCTGAGGATACGGCGAGAGAGCGCCGTTGCCGTTGATGTTCGGAGACAGGATCTTTGGTGTTGTCGAGCTCGTCGTCGAGGTATGGGTGGGTAAGTCGTTGACGTTGAAGACGAAACCGTCGAGATTGTGTATCTCGTCTCTGGATCGAGGCACAGATGGGAATGGGCTCGAATTTCGGTCGTGGGTATCAGATCGGGTCGCAGAGCGTTGGCGCGAGCTGGTGCTCATGGTATGCCAGGTATGGATGGTATGGGTACGCGGCACATGGCAGGGGTGGTGGTGTGGGCTGGTGGGCGCGAGCGGGCCTTCAGACCGTAGTCATGTTGCGGCAAGGCGGCGACTGTCGCTGTATTGGCACCAGGGCGTTATGCCTAATTATCGTAGATCGTGTTGGTGGTCTTGGCGAGCAGCTGCTTGGAGTTTGACTCTCTCGGGCGCGCTAGGTATATCTGGAGGAATTCGTCAGGTTGTAGGAATGTTGAAGAGAAGAAGACGAGAACCGAATGGGGACTTTGGACGGGAGAGAGGGGTGGGTGGTATGTGAATGTAAGGTAGCAGCCGTTCAATGTCTTTCAGCTTACGGATGTGGATAGGTAGTGGCAGACTGGCAGGGTACTGGTATGTTGTGCAAAGGCGGGCAGATAGAGGCAGAACAGAAGACAAGCCCACAGAAAGGACAGTACCTACACTCCGTACCCTGAGTGCGTGAGTACTTTGTAGCGCGCTTAGAGAATGGCGGATGCGTGTGAATGCTGGAGGCTGGGCCGCGACGAGGTGCGTCTACACTAACTCTTTGGGCTAGTGTTGGCAGGCTATCTCTAAGACTGCAGCGAGTGGCGGCAGAGCATTCGTAGATGGGATGAGACTGTTCGAAACTGGTGTGGGAAGTGGACGTTGGCTTCGGCTCTGGCGTGCGTTATCCCACGCACACGCAGCTTTTGGCGGGGGGCGGATGTGCCGTGCAGATCTCCGGGCCAATGAAGGCACCGTGAGGGTGTGACGAGGGGCTATTCGTACAGCCTATCCGTCCGGCAACGACCTCTTGCGCTGGTCGTAGGATGGAAGAGTGCGACTCGTGGGTTTCTGGCTGGTAAAGAATCCTGTGTGGGCTTCGGCGCAGACGATACAAAGGCGCAATTACGGGTACTTTTTAGAACGATGTCAGGACTCGGTGATGGTCAGTGACTCGTTTTGGGTATACCGTATGAATCGTCGTCGGTAACAGCTTGTACAGATAGAGCGCGATCAAAGACAATGCTCATGTGTCGTCGTGTTTCCGTGTTCGTGGTGGTTTGTCCAAGTCCAAGATGTTGCCGTCTTGTTCTCGGCAGCAGAGGCCAGTGGAAGCCAGGCGCGCGCAGTGCAACCAACAAATGGAAAGGACCTGCCTGCTTGGTTGATTCCTTGCATGAGCACACAGCACCTCATCCCAAAGGTACGTCCTCGCAACCATTACATTGGCTTACTCAGCTGGGAGAGGTCTCGCGAGGTACGAACATCGTACAGATACCGGTACTTTCAGGATTCTCTGTTTCATCCCCAAATCCCAATGTCCGCTAAATCCAATTCCAGCCTCATCTCAAGATCCAAGAGTAAGACACACCTACTCCAGAAAGCAGCTAGACCCAGATCAATGAATCCACCCGCGACCCGACGCAAGGCCCCGTCTGTTTCATTTGGGCCTTTCCAGGCTTGCATGAGGGGCCGGGTAGCGGGTGCCCACCTCGCGCTACCTTATTAACCTGCCGCTCTAACACGAACAATTCATTTCAACTCGACCCCCTTTGCTCGATATTTTCAAATTGAACGAGGTGCCATCACTCGTTTTTGATACCGATGGAGATGAATAGTCATTTGCAAGTCGCAAAGTAAGGGGCTTGCAGTTCAGATGCACAACTACCAGATGCAGCACACTGCATGAGAATAAGTGCTCATCGGCGTGCACAAATTGAGGTACATGACTGAGTATCATCGAAAGCGTATTGAAAGCATCAGCGAATACCAACCAGAACCAATCACTCCTCTTAAAGCAGCAAGGCACACAAGCGCTCCTCCAAACCTCCCCGCCGCCAGACCGACGAACCGGTGAGCCGCGATCCTCGCAAAATGCAGCCAACCGCCAGCATGGCTCTCGACGTCTCATTCGCCAAATTCCGACAAGCGCCATCTTGAATGTCTCCGGCTCCCCTTGTGCCCTCCTCGTCCTCCAACTTGTATCCTCTGCTGTCCTCTTTCGTCCTTGAGAGAGACTCAGGAATCAAGGCCCAAAGTTCTTTCAGGTTCCAACCGTGCGACGTTTGAAGTACCCGTACCGCATTATGGTCTACCCCAGACCCGGCCACCGGCCTTAGTCCCCGCCCCCGGTCCCGCAGGAGCTTCTTCGCCTTGGAGCATTTTCAGCCTCAACGTCAAGACGCAGCTGCGAGTTCTCAGCTCATGGGTTTCACTCAACCATCACTTTTGAAGAAAAAAGATGTTCTGCTCTGGAGATCTTTGTGTCTCGTCAAAAATGGTTTCTCGCAAAATGTACCTATTCTTCGGCGCAATCGCCAAGCATCGCTACTCTCTCCCTCTCGAGGCCCAAACACCTCCATATCGCATATCAACCACATATAGAAAACACACTTATAGCATCATCTACTACTACCCCATTCCCAGCAACAGTTCGTTCATTACCGGGCAAAGGGCCCAGCTGGCCGACGTCATCCCCCACCACTGAAACCAATATCCATAACCGTACAAATCATCGACGACACAGATTTCCATTCCACCTGACGTTGTCTTTCCGGTATAATGCTATTGACCTCACCGAACAAGCACATACGACCACACCCATCGGAAAATTCGGGATCCCGTCCGCTCTCCCATAGACAAGCCGATGAGGGCCAGATCAGTAGTTGAGTCGGTGACGATCAGCGAATACCTGGTGTTGTATGTTTTTGGCCTTTTCTTTTTTTTTTACCGGCCAAGGTGTGCTATATGTCGCTAGCCATATCTCATCCCGCAAACTGAACCGTCGTGTCCCTGACAACTCGCGGATGTGCCATATACGATGATGTTGCAGCCGAGCCGCCGCCGGGGCCGGGAGTGCATGAACCACACCACCCGAGCAGCCGACACAAACGCACGTCAACGCTGCATCAGAGAAGTATGAGACAAGTTGCCCGGTGGACCACCAAGGACAAGAAAAGTTTAATTGTAGACTGCAGAAGAAGGGGGAAGGGGGGAAAAAAAGACTGCCGCTTGACCATTCCTGTCCGAAAAACCGATGTAGGAGGACTACTACTAATAAGAATCGGGTAGGTACCTTAGTTAAGTCAGCTAAGCGCAAAACTTAGCCCATCATCGACATGCGTGTCATCGCAGACTAATGTACCTAATCTTACTAAGGTGATGTTGAAACATCGGATGGATTTGCAGGGTCTCTCGGTCTGTATTAGTTGCTTGCTGGATATGAAATGATTAAGAGGCGATTAGGGACACGCTCCACTCAACATGACGTTCAAACATCACGAACGATTACGGGAGGTCATCATAAGCCAACAAGTATGCTCCCCATTAACTCCCTGATAGCCAGAGGTGTGCCTTGAAAGCCGCCAAAAATCCTTCGCCCTCTTCATTGCTCTAAATGTAAGAAAAAACAATGCCTGCAATAACCACCTCTTGACCATCACATCATGGGCGGGCCGTGTGGCGGACCTCGCCTGGCAACTCTTATCATCCCAATCCTGACCATAACACTCTTTACATCACGCTGCACCTAGCGTAGTTCTGCTGGCACTGCTCCAGGTACCCCATGTCCTCCTCGGATCCTTCGACGATGTTATGCTGCCTCACCAAGCCCATCACCTTGAGCGTCTGCTCCCCGTCCGCGTGCCACCACTTGAGCTTCTGCAGCAGCGGGCCCTCGTCATCATCCATGCTGATCGCCCACTTGCCCGACGACACCTCGACCGTGCAGTTATCCTGTGGGTAGTGGAACTCGGGCAAGAACACCACCGTCGGCGCCGTCTCGGATGGAGGCGCGGCGGCCTTGAGCTTGAGCGTAAAGGTGCAGCTGCGCAGGTCGAAGCCGTACTCGAGCACGTCGCCCGCCACGACGACGGGGGTCGGCCGCACAAAGGCCTCGGCGGCGCGGAGGCCCGGCGCGTTGGTCAGTTCTGGGTCCTTGGAGGGGGCGGATGATATCGACGGGTTCGTGATTGTGCTTTGCAGGTTTTCCGGCGTGACGGTCGATTCGTCCGGGACGTCTCTGCTCATGGAGTTGCGCTTGAGGTCTGATGACGGGTTGGGTGATGGGCTGCGGGGGAGAGGCGACATGGGTAGTGTCTTGTCGTCTAGTGAGAAGACTGACAGATCCTCGCCGTTCCAGAGATCACCGTGCTCGTGAGTGTTCTTTAACGTGTGTTAGCTAGGGTGACATCGCGCATGAGAGAGGCTGCTTACCTTTGCAACGTAAACCCACAAACAGTGGCCCTCCATACCCGAGCCTTCGGCACCAAAATAGTTGGCATCCAAGGCAGCTGACTGATCCGAGTAATCTCCCGTCTTATACGCTTTCTTGTTGCCCATATCGTATGGGATACCGAATTCCGTCATCACGCATGGGTGGTTGCCCATTCTATCCAGACCTTCTTGCCGCAATGACGCAAGCTGGTCTTTGAAGCAGTTTCGAATAGCAGTCTCACCGACCTTGACAGAAAGCGCCTCGTGCCAGTAACGCCCACGCAACACGCCTACAACGTCCACATTCCACACTCTGTTCCATCGCTTCGTCATAAGAGTGATACCATCGTACCAATGCGGTGAAAAGGCCATCATCGGATCGTCGTCGGCGGTGCCTTTGATCTGAGGTGGTAGCTCGAGTGTCGGGTATTGCATCAGCATAATGCAGTTCTTGTGGATGGGTCGGATAGCATCTCTGTATAACCGGTACGAGTCCATGAAGTACGTATTAGTAAACTCTGGGTGGTCGATCGTCTTCCCGGTCCTAGGGTTTTTGGAGAAGTAATCCTTCTTGACCAGGGTATCCGTCTTTGTATCCCAGATACCGTGCTGGGCCCAGATGCACTCTCCAAGCTTCCAACCCTCGTCTCGCTTCCAGCCATATCTCGAGTCGTCGTAGTCGGCGGGTAGCCAAGCCATCTCACCGTGGGGGTCAATCAGTGAACGACCGACCTTGTACGGGCCCATGCCACCCATGTCCCACGTTTCCACCTCGCAGGCGCGGCCAGATCCCGTGAGGAGCGTCTGCCAGATCGTCGGGCACGAGCCCTTCTTCAGCTTCTGCGCATTGGGGATGACGGCGATATCCTGGTAGCCGACCAGACCGCAGCCCGGCTCGTTCATGCTCTCCCACCCGATGACAACCTCGTTCTCGAGGTCGCCGGCCTCGTGTATGCGCTTTGCGAGGTGCGCGCAGGCGGCGACGAAGTGGCCCTGCAAAAAGTCCTGAATGTTGATGCCGTTAATGATGCACTTTGGCGCAAAATCCCTGCCGCCAAAATACATGGTGAAGATTGTCGCGGCGGCGAGACGCCAGTAGTTTGTCGACCAGATCATCTTGGGGAACTCTTCGGGCTTCGGGTATGTGTTGTGCACGATCGCGGCCTCGGTGGCGGAGAAGCTCTGCGGGTTGAGGCCGCAGGCGTAGATTGTCCACATTGGGGCGCCAGAACCACCACAGTACCTCGACCACTGTAGGATTGGTTTGTTAGCCTTAGGAACCACATGATGGGGGAGAGAACAGTCAGACATACCACGTCCTGGTGAGGGTCCATGAAGATGTAAAAGCCATATTCTTTAGCTATCCTCAGAATCTCAATCGTATGCTGGATCCATTCTTCATCGTAACGTCCTGGGCCAGCGGCTTCGATGGCCTCCCAGGTGAAGACGTAACGGATGGTGTTGTATCCGTAGCGCTTTATCCTCGAGAAATGAACGTGAGCCTCGTCCTTGGGAAAAGGACGGTTGTGAAACTTGACATTGTCGCCATCGAAGAAGTCGTCGCCAATGTGCGAGGGTTGATCTGGCTCGCTGGGGAGCTTGGCGTCGGCGGCGACATTGAGGCCTCGAAGCACAACTTGTCTACCGTAGCCGTCGCGGAACTGGCCGTCTTCGATAGTCAATCGAAATGTGGACATGGCGAGGGCTTGTGTTGTCGAGATCTGGCAGTGCTTCTCGTTCGCTATGCCGCCAAGGTGCAATGACGACGTCCTGGAGCTTGGAGAAGGAAGAGACAAATTCAACTTTGCGGTTTCGAGATAGGAGAGCAGCAGGACACACGCGCAGCGACTGACGACGGCGGACTGAACGGGTCACGAAAGGTCCGAGATTGGAATAATTGGGACGGTTCGATGACGTCCTGACGGGGTGCCCTGATTAGCGGGATGCGCAATGTCAGTCGACGGGTGGAGGTACCTTATCGGGCCCAGCGTACGGCTTGAGCGACCGCCAAGCGCTAAATCCTTCGGGGGCCTTTACCTTAAGCGAGTACAAATGGTCTACCCCCCTGCCGAGCAGTTCATTACTTTGACCTTGAACAATGGAACCGTTTTGTTTCCGTGGCTACGGGTTTAGTTGAAGAACAAAGCAAGCAACCCAAGGTAAAGTAATTCAAAAAAGAGAAGAGAGAGAAAAGGCTTGGCCCAACAACTAGGTATGGGAAGTAGACCATCCTGGACTTTTAAAGAAAGACACAATCGTCACGCCTGCCATAGCGCAGCGTCGCAGCCCTCATCCAAACGCCCTGCAGAGTCCCGGACAATGCAGCGCGAGGTAGGAAAAAGCGTCTGCGTGACTGCACCTGCCACCCTCGCTCGTTTTCGTGTTCCACCTGTGACCCCCGGAGCCAATGGGAGCCCTTCCCAAGGGACTCTAGCGGGGTCAGGCGGAGGGGCCACGGCGTTGGCTCTCGCTTGAACTCCGGGCTGATGCCGCCAAATAATCGGGGATTTGACGGGATGGAGGTGGGTCTGACCGGCCCGCTGGCTCCGGAGTAAGCTTCAGCTCCTTCCACGAGCAGCTCCGACATAGGTACACGGACACACAACTACCTACCCTGGGTACCAAAAGGTACAATCCAACAACGAATGCTGGGTGCATCACGCCTCCAAAGAACTTTTTAAATCCAGCTATTGTAACAATTCCTCCTAAGCTTCAACAAGTCTGACATTCCTATTTTTGACCCAAAGCCAAGTGTCATTGCCACCAAATAATTCCAATAATCCTTGACTCGTATACGCGTAAAGCCAACGAGTAATTTGCGGACCAGTTTCACGCCAAAAGGACTAATAAGTAAATCATCAATTCGCTTTCTCGTTTTCGTGAACTCAGCCACAACGCTGTTGCAATCACCAGAATTCATCGTCCATTCACGCAGCCCGGTCCTCAACCTATTTACGCGTGAGTGCTGTCTCTGTCCGACTCGGAACTATCTCTCCTCTCGTCCATCCGCCGCGCATCCCTCGCCCGTGTCCGCTCGTCTTCGTCGCCTCTGGACCCCCAGATCAGATCAATATACAGACTCGGCTTGTACTCGTGCTTCCGCAGGACATAACGCCTAAAGAACCACGGCAAGTACTCGACAACCTGGTGCTTGACGAACTGTCGCTTCGACACAGCAAACACGAGGTCCAGGTCTTCTAGGCTGCGCCTCTTGGTCTCCTCCAACAGTAAAAAGACCATGACCAGGGCCAAGACATTCAGTCCCGCAAAGAGGTATAGCGAGCCGCCGTCGCCCAGCCCGGAATTGATACGCGGGAAGAAGACGGAGAGCAGACCGGCAAAGCCCAGATTCACCGCGATGGCCACCGCGGCCCCAGCTTCGCGGTGAGATAGCGGGAAGCTCTCTGACGCGTAGGTGAACGGGATAGGCCCCAGACCAGGCGAATACGCGGCCGCAAACAGGAGGATGAATAGTGCCACCACTGGGACCTTGGCATTCAGGTTGTGGATGTTGAAGGAGACGCCCGCGAGGAGCATGAAGAGTGCCATCACGGGGAGTGTCAATATCAGCCATTTCCGTCTGCCCAACGTATCGATCGTTCGGATGGCGGGTAGCCCAAAGATGAAGTTGACAGCTCCATAGCCTAGACTGAAGAACATGGCATCTCGCTTCACTGCACCGGCGCGGCTGAACAGCGTGCCCGAGTAGAAGGCCAGCACGTTGATTCCTGTTGCGTCAAGTCAGCACGGCTCTCATCTACGTCTAATCACACTTCAGAGAGTTCGCGTCTTACCACACAGTTGCTGGGCAAGCGCCACAGTCGAGCTACTAATCAATGCGTTCCTCAACCGCCTCTCAAGAAACAGCTGCCTCCACTGCCGCAGGAATCCCACCACGGTTGACACAAATCCCGGAATGTACTTGAGATTCGCGACCCCGCCCGGCACTTCCTCCTGCTCTATAGACTTTTGCACGAGGTAGATGTCCCGGAGAGCCTGCAGCTCAGTGTTCCTCAGCTTCTTGAGGATCTCGTAGGCCCGCTGCGGGTCGTACCGCGGACTCGACACGCGCATCAGGTAGCGCGGGCTTTCTTCGCAGAAACAGATGACCAGGACGAGCAGCGCGAGGGCGGGGACCATGGGCGCGCCCACCATGAGTTGGAAGGTCAGCCGCTTGTTGGCCGCTGTGTCGAAGATCAGGTTGAAGGCGAAGCCGACCATCAGGCCCGCGGCTACCCACAGCTGCCATGCGAGAATGGAGGTGCCACGCCAAAAGCCAACCGCGGTCTCACTGGCTAGGATTGGAGTGCTGACGGCCTTGAGTCCCATACCTGATCCCATCATTAGCATCGTGATATCTTTGAAAAAGGGAGGTGTGTACACTAACCTATACCATTCACCAGCCGAATACCAAAAAGATGCACCCAGTTCGTCGCAAAGGCTGAAGCAATCGAGCTGACCAGGATAAGAAAAGCAGCCACCACCATCCCCCCTTTACGACCGAGATAATGGTTTACGGGTAGCGCAAGAGGACACCCCAGCAGCGCAGCGAACAAGAAAGGAGACGCATTTGCGGCTCCCAGCTTCCAGTCATCGATTCCCAGCTCAGCATGGCTACCCGTCACACTGTTGTCGTCTTTCTTGGCCGTCGTGTTCAGCCCGAACTCGGTGTCATACAGAGAGGAGCCGTTAAATGACGCTTGCACGTGGCCTAGGGAGCTCGGTGAGCCCGTGAACCGATATTGAGCCAAAGACAAGAAGATGGTTTGCCTACCTTGCAAGAATGCTGCGAGGGACACAGTAATTATGATGGTCCACATCCCCTTTTCGCTGAACGGGACATCGCGTTCCCGAACAAGTGCCCGCTTCTCCTCCGCCGTCAGCTGGACCGGAAGCTCCTTTCCTGCCGCACCGCTTGGGTTTCTCGCAACTTCGTCATATAGCTTGATATCCTTTGCCACACGCGCAGCTCGTATCAAAGCTCCCTTATCGACGTTCAGATACCTCTCCGCGAATGACGTGACATCTGCCTCCAGCTGTTCGTCGGTATAGTGAGCTAAATGGAGAGATTTGAGTCAGCAAAAGAAGCGGTCTTTAGAAGGGAAGGGGATTTTGAGTAGTAGAGTTGAATATTTGGAGTCCTTGGAGATGGAGCTTACAGAGAGGGTTCTCGATTACCGCCCGGTCGTTGATATGCCGGTGGCGGGCTTGTTGTTTTGTCACCCTGTCATGGCCGGAATGAGACTCGGCCTGGCCGAGAGTGTCGATATCAGACATGCCGTTGTCAATATGATCGTTCTGAGAGATTATGGACTTAATTGGCACTTATCAGCAATACCACGATAAGTAGCATCACGAGTAGCCAATATAGGGCTGAAATCGATCGCGAGCCAGGCCTATCCTGGGTATTAAGTGAACGGAAGCCAGGCCGCTCAGTCATATAGGTAAGGCACTGTCATTATGGTCACCTATGCGAGCGCGAAACGGCACGAACCATGGCCCAGGAAGTGAGACCGCTGGCCTCCAATAGGATTGAGTGACGGCGTCCCGCGTCCCGCGTCTCACTGAGACTTTGTCCCGCAGGCTTTCCTCGGCTGGCGTTGTACAATCAGATGGCAGCCCATGCACAGGGCCGTCATTTTCATCCTTCGAGCCAGCGATCGTCGTCCCGTTTACTTGTCTACTCGTATATACCAGATGCGGAGTAGAGGGAAGCGAGGGGCATCTGCCCCCCCCCCCCCAATGTAGGGCTGTGAGTGTGGAGGCGAAGCCAAACCTTTCCGCCTCCCTGCCATCCACCATCCCATCAGGCAACGGAGGGAGCCTTGAGTGACAGATTCCAGATTGACCGCAGTGTTGCCCTTTGTACCACCGGGAAATGTGCTAAACTATTGAGGTATCGGGGGGTTACATTGACCAACGAGACGAACTCTTGGGATTTTGATGTGTCATTCCAGAAGTCCTTAAGTCCTAGAGAAGCCTCATCTCGGGCACTCGCAACTGACTTCACCCGCAGACGCCGAGTTCTTGTACTCGATCCCGAATACAGGAGGAAGCTGCAGATGTACGGCGCCAGGCAGCACTTGAACTGTGGCTTTGCCCAAGCCAATCGACGTTCATAAGATGAGTTTGGGGCTGCAAGGTGCAGATCGCCCAGCTCTCCTGCTGTCATCACTATGTCTTGCTTATGAATAATATACATATTGTTCATCGCCTGGTATCCTGCTGCGCCACAGACCCAGAGGACATAGTCGGGGTGAAGCTTGGCAACTGGGGTTCAAGTGGAATAAGGCTACTGCATCAACTCCCACACTACGGAGTAGACCCCGGTCCTGCGAGGTTCCCCGCGGGGGCCCGTTGTATAGAGTCACGGCTACCTACTCAAGTGGGCAGAAAGAAGCTCTAAGGTCGGGGTCGATTACGGAGTGAGATCATTTGCTTGGAAGTGAGACAATGGCATCCAAGGAGTACCTACTCACTGAGGAGCCCGCAGTGCAGGGCCAGCTGAACTCTGCGTTACACCGACTGCGGCAGCAGCCTGCCCTACGCTCGTGATGTGTTCCTTCGTGGCTATGCCCCCCAGATTGACGGCAGCGATTTTTTGTCTCGGCGAGTAAGACTCATTTGGGAGGGTAACATCTGTCGATCGCGGGGACCACAAGTGTACTTGCCTCATCGATAGATGGAGGAGGGTGTCCAATGTCTGCCCCTTCACTGCCCGCCCGTCCTCTACTGTGTGTTCTTTTCCACCCGAGTGCTTGTTGACTTTGCACATTGCACCGAGCCCATCCACGACTCCCTAACATGTTCATCGTTCAACGCCCGAGGACTCTTTGCATCGATTATCGCGAAGTCAATGGACGCGGCCGCCGTTCAGGAGACTGAGGAGAGCCAGAGATTCGGATAACAGCGCTGCACAAACAACTCGGATTGAGATGGATCCTCTTTCGATTGCCGCCTTTGCTCTGCAGATGGTCGGAATAGCCGGCAAGATCGTAGAAGGCACGGGCAAGTTTGTCCAAGAGAGCAAAGCCATTTCCTCGAGCATCTGCGAATTCCACGAGACCATCCGGAATCTACACGCCGCGCTGCGCAATGTGGCTCGAATCCTGAAGCAGCACCCGCATCAGCTTTCATTTGAGAGAGAGCATCACCAAGATATTTACCAAATTCTCAAATCATGCCGCTCCTCGCTTGACAGGCTGCAGAAAGAGCTACCGGAGCTTGACGACAAGCCGGGTCCGATTGATAAAGCTAGAGCGAGCTTTACCATGACGTTGAAGTCGGTTGTGATTCGCGATCTGGTCTCTCACATTACGTCGTATACACAAGTGCTTCAACTCAGTCTGATAACCCTGTCTCTGTACGTGAAACCCTTCAAGCAGAACCCTTTGGTGGATCGGATGACTGACTTTAGAAGCGGCTCATTATGGACTCAACAAAAGTCTCAAGACCAGGTGCATGTCGCAATCAGAAACTTGACCGACGAAATTCGAGCCGCGAACCTCATCTCACGTACGGGCAAGGGTCAACGACGACCATCAACGGAATGGGACGACGAAAGTGACACAAGAATGGATGAATCCCTGTCTGTCACAAGAGAGATCCAAGCCTGGCGAATGTCGGCCGACGAAGTAGCAGCCGCAGTCACTTTGCAAAATGCAGACCAACACCACTCGTTCTTGTCGTTCAACTCATCGTACACTAAGTTGGCATCGGGAAAGGACCAGGACTCTAAACAAACATCAGGAGACGTTGACTCAGACGACTGGGACCCAGAGCCCGAACATCCAGACGGACCAAGCAAAGACATCCTCAGTCACCAGTACGACGCGAACCAAGAAATAGTCGACCGCCTGGTAGACTGCGGAATATTTCTCCGGGCTTCGCTATATCAGAAGCGGGGCATCGAGATCCGAGAACAGCTTAGCCAGCCAGGATACGACGTTGACTTTAGCTTTGCCGAGCAAGCTGTCATGAAAGAGCGACTCGCCGATATCCTTTTAAGAAGTGAAACAGAAGAGGAAATCACCGAGGCGAAAGGGATTCTGCAGGACTTACTCCAGGAAGAGGTGAAACAACCCGAGGAGTTTCGGAATAATGAACGGCGAAGTCGGCTATACCACGACCTGGGGAGTCTATACATCCGACTCGGTAATCTAAGGCAGGCAAAGACGTTCCTAAGCCGAGCTCTTGAAGGCCGGAAGAACCAAGAACCCATCCCGGTTGAACTCGTACAAGAGACGGCAGATTTGTACATCAAGGCTCTGCAACTCGACGGGGCATTTGACGAAGCGCGCGGTGTGGAAGTCTGGGTCAACACCGTCATCATCCCGCTGACAAGCCGTCCTGCGTCGCCCCCTGATTCAGACTCTGTACCAGACGCCAGGAGACCGTCCTCCATGGGCGAGCTCTCTCAAGCCTTTCAGTGGTGTCGCGAGAACGGATTCGACATCGATGTCCCGACCGGCTTCCGCTTCGACACCTGCGACTTCATGACACGAACCTCGCCGCTCCATAAGGCCATCCAAGACGAAAACCTCGAGGTATTGAGGCAAATGGTGGGACATGTGGTCAGTCTCGAGAACGGGGGCAACGTTGGTCTACCGACGCCCTTGCTGCTTGCCGCGTCGACCAGGAACCGTGACAGCGTTGGGCTGTTGTTACAGACGGGCGCGCGGGCTGACGTTCGTGATAGTGCAGGTCTGAGTCCCCTACACCGATGTCAGAACAAATCCGGCGGCGTCAATGTTGCCCGACTTCTCCTCAAAGACACGCCTAACCTTTTGGATCTCATCGAAAATTCGGGAAAGACGGCGCTGTATATGGCTTGCGAGATGGGGAACGAGGCAATGGTCCGGTTCTTGCTGGGCGAAGGAGCCGATCCCAATATCTGCCATCAGACGAAGAGATCGCAGACGTCGTCCCCCTATCTCAGCAACAACAATGTGTGCACTCCCCTGATTGCCGCGATCCAGGTTGTAGCAACAAAAAGCTCCCGCAAAATCGGCATGATCGAAGTGCTCCTTTCCCACGGCGCGGATCCTCGCTTGACCGATGCAAATGGCCGGAACGCTTTCCAGGCGGCTTCCAACTGTGGACTGGCCGGGTCGGAGATCAAGCGACTCCTTCAGCAGTATTCGCAGACGTCGACTCGAAAGTCTAGCGACGCATCCACGTCGACCATCTTCACTAGGTCTTCAACTTCCAGTGACCACGCGTCTCATGAATCAGGCCGGCGGAGTACCATTATGAGATTATGGAGCAAGTCAGAGTCTTCTCGTTCAGGTGTTGGCTCAGTTCCGGAGGGGGGATAGTCTTGTTTGTCTGGAGCAGGTTTTTGTGTTGGATATGTTATTTTAGATACCCTTGCTTCAGAAATGTACGTGTACATCTTCATCGCGAATTAATTGGAAATTCCGAAATTGCGAAGCGAACAATGTGAAGGAGAAGACTCTAGGGCTACCAATCCGTGACTATACAAGCTGAGGTGGAGATAGACACCTTATATACTCAATCTCGTGAACGTATGAGAGCGAGCGATGAAGCGTACTCATCGCTGCTCTCCATACTTGACAATCTTCGGCAGCATCCGTGTCGGTAGATCAACAGAGACGTTTCAAGCGAAAGAGGATGCCTACCGCAGCTCGAAGTAATGAGAGTCTGGGGTATGGTATACGTTAAGCCCATATCGAAATGAGAACAATGGCTTATGTATGGCGTATGAACAGGGCATGTCTTTCTTCCGACGTTACCATGCCATGGTGGTGTTGTCCTGACATCACCGTCTCGGCTGCCTCATATAAGAATGCCATCTCACTACTCAACGATCAACTATATGGACGTAATTGACAGTATCGGTCTACTTCAATCTCTAAGCAGTCTTGGCCGTTCAGCGTTCCCATCCAAATGCGGCAATAATCCAAGGTCATATTGAACATCCCGGCAAGAGAAGGCGGGAGTGGCTCACACCTTCCCATTGTCTCATGAGACGGGAAGGAAGGCCCTCAAGGTATCCCACCCACCTTCTCTCTGAATACACGAGAAAGGTATATACCCCTCCTCAATCTAATTCCTGTCACCAGCACAGCAGGCGCCCCCTAGGTCGGGGGTCAGGTCAAACTGTGGCGTGGGTGGTGGAATGGTTAATGGTCAACAATCAACTATCTACACCAACCAGCCTACTCGACGACAGGCTAAGCGCATACGAGAGTACCCGAGTTCGAATCCCAGCATGAGCACCAAGAGATGTAGCCCCCAGTTCAGCGCCCGGGGGGGTGAACTCTTTTTAGTCCGTGGTCGTAATTAATTTGATTGCCTAGGGGTTTCTTCTGCCTCTAAGGCAGAATATATAAATAAAAAAATATAATTATTCTACTAGGTAATACTATGCCGTCGTTGCTCAGAGAAGTCTGATCAAAAAATATGTGTTTACCGATATGCATCTGTATACACATGAATAGTATACCTAGTAATAGAAACACACCATTACCTGTCCATGGAAATCCTGTTCCATCCCACCTCTCCTCGGAAATGATCTGTGTTGGAGTCAACTTATTCAGTCGATAAACTACGACCTTAATGGTAAGCTGCCAATCAGCTGCTGAGGCTATGCGTACCTCTTGCAGGATTAGCCGCCGGACCTCACATCTGACATGCAGCCAAGGTACCGCCTATTTACACTTACCTGCTCACTTGAATTTTGCAACAATCTCCTGACACTTAGAATCATCATTCTCGTTAGAACTTGAGTTTTTACCAAAGCATTGAGGAGGAGCCACACTACATTCATAATGGCAGAATGGCACGACCCGTCATGCCGGCGCCTAGACGTCTTCACCAGCGGCGGCATCTCCAGCTGCCTAAGTTGCGGCTCCATCCAACTCGATCTCGATACATTATCACCACCAGAAACAAATGACGAGGATAAAAATACAATAGACACTGCCGTCTACAGGCCCCTAGAATCCCAAACAGACATCCGCCTCCTCACCCTAGAGCCGGGGGAATTCGCAGACCCCATCAGATGCACCCTCGCCCTGAGCAGCACCGCCAGCATGATAGACTACGATGCGATCTCCTACACCTGGGCGAGCGAGGACGGCGCGATGGCCTGGACGCAGCCCATCACCCTCGACGGCCGCGCCTTCTTCGTCACGGCCAACTGCGAGACGGCGCTGCGGCGCGTCCGCAGCCGCGGCGCGCAGAGAGTCGTCTGGATCGACGCCGTCTGCATGAACCAGCAGGACGTCGAGGAGAGGGGCCACCAGGTGCGCTTGATGCCGCAAATCTACTCCCGCGCGCAGCGCGTCCTCGTCTACGTCGGGGAACCGGTGCCCGAGGAAGAGGCGCTCTTCCGCTTCTTGAATGATCGGGACACGACGACCCCGGATCTGCCCCGGCGGCTGTCGCTCCAGCAGGCGTTGGAGACGTTGCTCACGCGGCGGTACTTTTCGCGGGCATGGATTCTTCAAGAGGTGGCGCTAGCTAGGCAGGCGACGTTGATCTGCGGGCAGTACGAGATGCCCTGGTCACGGCTCCAGATCCCCTGGCTGGCGGACCGATGCTTGCTCATCAACACGAAAGAGAAGCCGCGGCTGCTGAACATGCTGCAGCTGCCGTCCGTTCTGCAGTTTCGGGCGCCTGCGTACAGGGACTCGAGTGACCTGCTCCGGCTCCTGGACCTGGCGCGCAACAGTCATGCCTCAGATCCCAGGGACAAGCTTTTCGCCGTGTATGGGCTTATATCTTGCGCGCAGAGCGATGGGATTGTAGCGGACTATACGATGTCGACGAGGGAGGCGTATATGCAGATGGCTAGGTGGATTGCGCAGAGGTTTGGAATCCCGGCGTTACTGCTCAGGTCGTTTCACGTCGGCGAGGTCGGCGAGGAAGCGGATGAGGGGGATGAAATGGTCCAACAGGAGAAGCCTGAGAAATTCAGAATCCCATCATGGACGCCGAATTGGACACATAAGCCCTCTTCGCGAGTTATGCCATTGCTTACGGAGATGTATGACGAGACTGCAGCAGGATTTGGTCCAGTCGGCCTCCCAATCAGTCTGAAGGTGGCTGAAGACTCCCTCGGGTTTCCAGCTTTCAAGCTGGGAAAACTATGTGATGTCCTGAGCGAGTACGATGCCCAAGCAAGAAGGGCAAGTCCTCCGGGATCAGTCGTTGCAGCAAAGCCATGGCCGTATACGGTCTTCGAAATGTCACATCTGGGCAGGAATAAGTCGTGCGATCAGGTGGCATTTGTTTTCTGGACGCAAGACCCAACGAACCCTCAGCGACCTCAGTTTCCCGAAGTCGAACAATTGTTTAGGAAGCTTCCAGGCCATGATATCACGGCTTACGATGCGGGGCGCAGAGAAGAGTACCAGGACCTTTACGTATATCTAGCTCCCAAGGCGGATAAGTACGATGGATTTTCCTTCGAGGAGCCGGGTACCGTCGCAGTTTGTGTTGACAATCTTTCATGCGTGTGGATTCACGATGGCCTCGACAAACGGGTGACTGAGGGCCGGTTTAGCAAGTACGCGATCTGCGCCAGAGATCTGGGTCGTGGGGATATCCGCATCGCCGGGTTGTTGCACATGGATGGGCTCGTGCATGAAGGCGTTTGGAAGAGTGGCCAGTTTGAAAATGTGAGCCTCGTCGGCGAGGATCTTGGAGCTTACCCAGAGCGAGGTAACAAGCCCAGGCGCAGCGCGTACTACTGGGAACGTGAACAGGAGCGCGCACAGTCAGCCCGAACCGGACAACTTGACGGTGCGGACGCGGCAACTGCCACAAATGGCCCCTAGTTAGGTAAAGGGATTCGTGGAAAGTTTCAAGCAGACGGAAGGATTTGATGCCCTAGAAGTGAGGTTTAAGAACATCATCGCCATTCTCGTTGGAATGAAACAATACGACCCGACGGAAGTTATCGGAAGGCTGAGAGCCGCCAATTCGCAAAAGGGAGTAGCAATTATCGCCATAAGTCGAATCGGGAAAGGAGCTTGGGCCAGTCGCAGAGAGCTCTGGACTGTCATAGTGACGCCAACCGAAATGACAGATTGAAAAATTTTTTCCTCCTTTGTTGAACTGTTGAACGCCTTGACAGCCTCGCTCGGACGGTTATGTGGTTCGGGGGTTGCAATGGCAAACGAGGTTGATGCAGTGATGCCTGGGGGTTCGTTCGACTCGGTATTGGAGCAACTACAAAAGGGGCTCCAAGGGGAGAAACGAATAGTCGCAGGGAAATCGTATGCGCGTTGGGCTTCGTGTCTGCGTACGTTCCGAATGGCTGGTAGAGAAGCCTGGGTTTTGCGTAAGGAATGGAACGTCGTAGCGAGTCTAGCGAATTACTAGAAGCCTTCCAAATGCAACTCATTCCCGGCCGAAAAACCGCACAGCCATGGACGTTCTTTCGGGCGGATGTATTTCTTCGGGATCGCCTGTACGTAGGTCGTCGCCTGCAGTCTCCTCCTTGTCGCGCTCGGTGGTTATTTCCGCAGTTGCTTCCAGTGTTGGTGCCTCAATCCAATCCCGGAAGGGGCCCCCGGGACTTGCAGCTGTGGCGGGTGTGTGTGCGACAGTGCAACCTCTTGGGCATGTGGCGTCTCAAGTCGATCCCGTTCCTGCCCGTTCATCGATTCTCGGCGCGCTGGGCGGCATCGGGTGTTTCGGTTGATGATGCAGCCACCGCGGAATAAGCATGGAAGCATGAGCCTAAGGCGACGACATGCCGCCGGACGGCACCTGCTTCTTACCTAAGGCACTTTAGGCCGGCAAGAGACATGGAAAGGGAAGGGAAGGAAATAGCCATGACAAGAGTCACCCGCAAGACAGGAAGGAGAGAAGGAAGAAAGAGCCCAGACTACTAGGACAATGAAAAGGAAGGAATGACAACAGCAAGAGTAACCCTAGCAGCTGCCCTCGGAAGGGAAGATACCCAAGGTAAGGTACCTAAGGTACCTAGGGTAAGAACTTACTCCGTGTACGTATCCGTACTTGCCTGAGGTGAAGAACCTCTGGACTCTCGTGGCGCTGGAGGAAGGGAAGGACTTTTTGGGCCTTTTTGGCTTCATGGTCATCTGTCCCGTTATCGCACATGACACCATCAGCTTCCATCATCCATCATCCCGAATACCACCATCATTGAGCAATCAATTGACGCCACACGGCCCAATGGCTCAACAATCTCCCGCGTCTTATCAGTCGGCATCATCAAAGATGGTCGGTACAAGCAAACACCATTGCTTTTTGTTCGAGAGTTCCAATTTCAGATACGATCGGAATGTCAGACTCGGACACATGATTCAGAAGCACAAGCTCTAGCTCAACCACTGGCTTCCAGGCCCTCGACGACGCCATTGGCATTGACGCAGGAGACACTCACACCCTGACAGAGACAGAGACAACAATGATGCGTCATTTTTGAGGCTCTGTAGCCTCAGGCATGCACCACAAGACAATGGCAGCGAAGCGGAATGGCGAGCGCCAACGGTGCGTTTCGGCGTTTCTTCTCCCTCAAAGCTTGCGCTTGCACTAGCAAGAGCAGCTTGGCTGGGAGTCAAAATTTTCTCCCGGCGTCGGCCTCACCCCCAGTGATTGGACGGAGGGCGGTACCTCACAGGCTCATCCTGGACGCCTCACGGGTGAAGCCCAACCGTAAAAGGTACATGGCCTCCGAGACATGGCAGACCCATGCATCATTTCGAGCGACCTGCGTATCGCGTACCGACAGCTGGGATTGACAAACGCTAGATTTACGTTTGACGCTGAATCAATCTCGCAGATACTCCTTTTGTGGATCCCGACATTACGGTTACGGCGCTGCGGTCGCACCCATCTCGGCCATCTCAGACACTGGAACCTCGGACGTCGGCTCAATGGAGCGAACCTGCCTGCCATTGGCAGATGAATTGCCACGTCCGTCGGCCGTCGGTAGGGCCAAGCTGTCCTGCAACGAGAACACTACAGCGTCCCTCGGAGCGCTGCCAGTGCAAGTGCACGCCAGCCAGGTTTCTGGGTGCTGCCGGGATCTCACGTAACACTCGTCTACTTGCAGTCGGGGGTGTAGGGAAGGGGCGTGTGTGCAGTCAGACGGCAAGCGTCCCTGACAGGAAACTGGGCTGGCCAAGGCATGTGTGCGTGCTTCGATTGACTTCATCCCATCTTCGCTGATGGTTTGGCGGCGGCATCGACTCGAACGAAAAAACGAAAAGTTTGATAAGGAGATGGGAAGAACAGTGAAAGGAAAGGGAACGAGGAATGGTTGAGAAGTGAAGGGAGGGAGCACGACATGAAATGCAAATCGACGCAAGCGACAAAACGGAAGTAGGCCTTGGGCCAATTCGCTATCTCCCCTTCAAACCACGATCCGTCTCACCGCGTCCCTTTTTATCTCTGGGACCAACGTTCCAACTCGGTCATTGTGTCCACTTCTTTTCTGGTGTTGACGCCTTTTTTTCTTGAGCTATTTTGTCGGGTCCACCCACGTGTGAGTGCAAGGCTGCGGCTGATTGGACCCAGGCGCCTCAGAGTGGGGGCCTTCGACGGTATCGGGTGGGGGTCACCGCAAGCCATGACCGGGCTGATATCAAAGCTGACATTTGGCGGATTTTTCTCTCTCTCTTTTTTGCGCTGTGTGCCTGAGGGAATGTTTTTTTTTTTTTTGAGAAAATTTTCTCTCGCCATGGGACTCCCATCCAGGCTCAACCCGTGTGTTTCCGGCACCAACAGCCTCTTATCTAGAATGCTTCAGTGAGCTTGAGGTGGTCTCTCTCCGTTAAGCCAAGATGCTTTGGAACATGGACATTGCGTGCTCATGCCGTCTCAAAGACTGAGTTGACACACGCTGGACCTACATGTTGATTATCGATTAGCCGGCCGTAACGGACTCAACCTTGCGGATTCTCCTTAGCCTTGATACCGCAACCCACTTCTCATGATTCGTGTTCCTGGCCAAGGGGGCATATCCAGCAAGTACACACTCCGTACGCCTCAGGCACGGTCAAAGGGCCCCAAGATCAACCATCTCTCAGACTCTCCCTCTCTCTGTTCAGGGATCCCCTTCGCCGTCCAGCCTCCCGACAATGCCCGAGATCGGTGCGAGGGCGTGTGTGTTGGATCTCTTTGGTGGATGAAGGTCCACGATATGTCAACGACCGCACATGTCTAAACCTGATTGGGACGCCTCGTTCATTGCGAATCCGTCCCCAGCGCCGGGCCCACCGATGTCTAGTGAATACACAAACGGTACGGATACTCACCAGTTTCTGCCGTCTCCTGTTTGATCCGATCCCACACACATCCTGAAGAAGCCTCAGGCTCATCATCTTCAGCGTGGAACCTGAGGCCTGGCTGGCGAGCCATCTGGATCAACTTCCGCCGTCCCGTTGCCCGGGCCCCTGCCCTCCTCTCTCTACCGAGCTTGCCCGTCACCTGAGCGAGAGCTTTTCCCTTCCGAACCTGCTTTTGAGCTTTTTCTCTCTCCTCCTTCTTCCTTCCACTTTACCTACCTCCATCCCAATCTGTCCTTGTTTCCTATCTTCTCTTTCTCCCAGTCCATCACCGTCTATCCCACAATCTCCCCTCACATCAGTCACAATGGCCTCCACTCGTGTCCTCGCCTCCAGACTCGCCACTCAGATGGCCACCAAGGCCGCCCGCCCTGCGGTGCGCGTCTCTGCCATGCCCAAGCGCACCATCACTGGTAAGTCTTGAAAAATTAGTTCCCGTCGAGAGAACGGAGACGAAGGGAGGAAATGGGAAAGGCATCGAACAAGAAAAAAAGAATAAGACCGACGCCGACATCGAAGCCAATGAGCAATCACATCAATTGGCCTCGCGGCACCGATCCGATATCAACGATGAGTTCGATATCGTCGCCTTCCCACCTCCCCGTCGAGAAAACCAGAAAATAATGAGAGAACCACGATTGTTCTGACTTTCGATTTGCGAAATTTTCAGGCTTCTCCAGCCCCCTCCAGGCTGTCAAGCGCCAGCAGGCTACCACCATCAAGTCCTCCAAGGTCTTCACCCAGGTCCAGGCCAAGCGCGCCTACTCTTCTGAGATCGCCCAGGCCATGGTCGAGGTCTCCAAGAACTTGGGTATGGGTTCCGCCGCCATCGGTCTTACCGGTGCTGGTATCGGTATCGGTCTGGTCTTCGCCGCCCTCCTTAACGGTGTTGCCCGCAACCCTGCCCTCCGTGGCCAGCTCTTCTCCTACGCCATTCTTGGTTTCGCTTTCGTCGAGGCCATCGGTCTTTTCGACCTCATGGTTGCCCTCATGGCCAAGTTCGTGCGTCATCACCAATCCATTCTCACCTCATCGAGACTCATCAAAGCTAACAACCACGATAGACGTAAGCGATTTATTTCGCACTGGCGAGCTGGGGAGAGGCAAGAAGACAGTTTTCGGACGGAGCTGTGCTCTCTTGACCGCCATCTCCTCTTGGGACAGGTTCGCCTATGGTCACGCAATGGAGCATCATCCACTCCACACTGCGTGACGAGCTAGAGTTAATAGACGGGATAGACAGCATGGTGGGCATTTTAGACGATTAGAGGTCATAGACCGCACGGCTCTGCTGTGTTGTATAGATGGAAATTGGTCTGTGGCAGGGACGAGGTAACGCACTACTCTTACCAGCGAAAAAGTTTTGCATCTCCCCATCTTTTGCTTCAGCCAGCCTACCCCCGTGGCTCCTGGCCCTGATACAATTTTTTCTGTAAAAATACTACAAACCTCAAACTGATGATCACCGACTTTGATGACTTTTGTGAGGCAATTAATGAAATTCTGAGCATTGGGCATGAGATCGTGAGATGAGGTCAAAATTCTCCGTACAACCCGGCAACCAGCACAATCTCACCGCCCGAGTTCAGGCACTTCATCTCCACTCTGGGGAAGGGACCGGTTCTACCGAGTGCCAGAGCTTGAAGCTTCCCGAGATCTTTCGAGGTCGAATTGGCCAATGTGAGATGAGAATTGGGCGAGCTTCACTCGAGCTACCTAGGTAGACTTTTTTTTTTGCGGGTGTCTTCCCGGGCCTGGCGGCGGGAAGCCAGCATGCCATCCCCACGGGGTTGTTTGCACACGAGCAATCACGCACCATGCCATGCCCTACGCCTCTCTCTCCTCTCACTTATCAATCTGCTGGCTTGTTCACCACTAGGTTCGATTCAGTGACTTCACTTTCGGGAGTCTCTCTCCTTTAAATGCCGTGTGGATATCCTACCTGCTCATCTAATTCTTGGTCTTGAAGGCGCTGCAGTAGAAGACCACGATGATGATGATGCCATAGGCAAAGAAGAGGTACTACCGCTGGACGCACACCTCTTGATGTGCCAATTGAAGAGCCAGGCCGGTCGCCGCCATTTTTCCATCACTCTTCCTCTCACTCGAGCAGCTTGAACCATCAATCAAGACTACTATTCCCGTCGTAACTGTCATTGACGCCGCCAACGATAGTCTGGTCCCCCCCCCCCCCCTAAAAATCCCTGACCCAAGCCCGGAAGGACAACAAGCTCGGTTTCCGAGTGCTCCGCTCGACCTCGACGTATGTCCTTATCGTCGAAGCCTGGCTCCGAGTCGTGCGTCCGACAGCGCTGTATCCGCAGGCTGCCAGACAAGTAGACTGAGGAACACCGTCACGGAGACGCTCACACACCCCCCTCGGGTCTCTTACACACCTGTCCTTTCTAGACGACGAACGGCCGTTTGTTTTGGTGGTCTTTGAGTTCTTCCCCCACTCCCATCCCCTTCAAACCGCGACGAAAACTTTCGCCGTCGTAAGCTTGAGCGAGCTTGAGCTTTGAAGAAAAAGCTTCGGGAAAAGCTAGAAAAGTCCAGATGAAATCAGATAAGACACCTGATGGTCATTGACAACGGCGATGAGAATCTTGAAGTTCGCGATCGACCTTCTTCCATCCTCATCATGTGCTCCTCCAGATCTCGATCATATGTCCTGGGTGGCAAGGCACCCAACCTGACCTGTCGGCTCCCGAAGGACCATTGTCGTCTCCCTCTCACTTGAGAGACGAGACAAGCGCGAATATCCATCCGTACGCTGTGATTATCCATTTCCGTACTGATCCCCGTTTCATCGCAGCAGTACAAAAAGGAAAAGAAAAAAGTGTACTTAGTCTCTTGCTGCTCTTATCGCAGGTACCTCTTTCGTGCGCGTGTTCCCACCCGTGGCACCCCCTTCCCTTCCCCCTTCACCCCGAGCCACGATCATCTCCCCCCCCCCCCCCGTTTTCTTTGCCCCCTTTTGGGATCAGCTTTGCGGGTCCCAACGTAAAGGTTTCGACAGTCAGGCGGCGCTGCGGGATTGGACTTTCGACTTGCTAGAGGGGCTCCACAGAACAGTAATGGCATCATGGACTTCTGTCCCATCCAAGACCAATTCCCATTCTTGTCACCGTTTTCGTTCGTATCCACCGTATTTTGCGAGGTTAGCGGGCAATGTGGTCGCCTGGTCGGTAATGTCGTGATGTTGCGTTAATGTGGGCTTGCAGTCTTTGGCACCACCCGACGTTGATTTTGAGATGGGATGTCGTTGGAGAGATTAAGTAATCCTTCCAACCCTTTTTTTGGTATTTTTTTTTTCTATTTATGACGAACCCGGCTGTAGGGTAATGGCAGGTTTCCCCTCACGCGAACCTCGTTCGACTTTTTTGAGACCTGGGCTCATTTTTTGGGCTGTGTTCTCCAATTTGGAGAACCGAGGGATTGGCGAGTGCAACGGCGTCGCGAAGAGCCGAACTGCTGCAGGAGCAAGCGAGGGTGCAGGAAAAACAGGGCAGACACGGTACCTGATAATCTGACCCACTCTTTGCCTTTTATGGATTGGGAGGGAACGGACGTGGGGGGGAACGGAAACGACGTCTGTCCCTCGGCTGCTGAAATTCTGGGAGATGTTGATGGGATGTGGTTTGTTTTGATGATATGATTATGGTGATATGTTAGGGAATGGGAAGCAAATGGAAGTAGAAGGTCGTCTCCTAAGTGTGCAGTAAGATGTTGAAGATCTAGTAAGGGTATTCACGCAACAGCCACGATCAAACCTCGAGAGCTTCCTGGAGCAACGCGTGGGAATCTGGCGAAATGTTACACAGGACACGACTAATGCGCCATGAAGTCTGTTGATCCAACAGACCAACAACGGCAACGGTGCTATCTCACCACGTTGTTCCGTTGCCAGTTGCCAGTTGCCCACCAGGAAACCGAAGACTCGAGGTCATCGTATCGAAGGCCCCCGCCCCCCATGGGGAAGCAGGTCCCGCAAGTTCACTCAGCTGATGTGGATGCCCCTGCTAAGGGATCTAGCTTATCGGTCATTGAGCCACTCGTATGAGATGACTCGAGCTCGGGCTGTGAGCGGAGAGATTCGTCGGCTGTTGTCTGCATTGGCAATACCTTGTTGTAGCTGACCGACAGAGAGCAAACTCTTTCGGTCTGGATTGCTCATCCGCTTTCTTGAGTCATGGTGAGAGGACGTCAAGTGAATACCGAATAGAGACTTGTTACAATCTCTGTGCTCTTACCAGTGCCAAAGTCTTGACATACGGCCGTTCAATCATCCAGACTCAGCCTTGTCATTTCGACCAAGGGAAAGATGGTCCTGGGCTGTAAGCGATGAGGACGTGAACAGATCTAGGCGTCAGGCCATTCACGTCTATCGCTAAGGAGAAGCAAGGCTTCAATACGCTCCACGCATGTCTGATGGTATGCTTCTCTTTTGAACATTGTCTTCGCTGTTGCAGGCTCGGTTCGTGAAACATGGCATATAGAGGTAGTCAACGAATTTCCAAAAAAAAAAAATAGAGCCGAATGTGAGACGATGACTGTAAGGCTATCAATCCCCACATATGAGTTTGGTATGCATTCTGGAAGTAGAGTTTCGCAGTCGGCACTCTCAATGGAATACGTATGCCGGGAACAACTCTAGGGACATGTCTGAGCCATCAATTTCGTCTACTGGAGAGCAAGCTTGATAAGCTGCAAGCTCTGTGACATTCCTCAGTGATATGTATTGCACAACACACGTCGATGTCAAATATCTAGCACGTATATGACGGCCGCGCCATGTGACCTGTCTCGCACGTTTCAATCTAATCACCGACCTCGTAGACATACACCACGCCAGCCTTGAGTCCCAGTCACCCAGGCATGACAGCTAGATACAACACCGTCGAGAAGGGGCGAACCCCTCTCCCCCATGAATGGTGCACAAAATCAGTACTTTCCCTTAATCCATACAAAACCAGCCAACAGAAACCAAAGAACCTTCTCGCCATACTCTCATCCCTTAACTCCGTCTCCTCTACCTCCCAACCGTGGACCTGCGCCTTTTTCTTCTCCACCAGTCACAGCCGAAAGCACCGTCAACTCCTCATCTTGACCCACGCACGTTCTGGCCTCGTGGGATCCGGTGACGCGGCGACCGAGTGTCTTCGGCACGCGGGCGATGTCAATGCCGACGTCAAGGACGATGCGCGGTTGAGTTATATCTTTGGGTCGTGAGAGGACCCGTGAATTAGTTGGTGGCTTCACAGAGGCCAGAGGGCTGAGGTCATCGATGTAGGAAAAACCAATCGACGGTACACACGTCACAAGAGAGCAACATCAACGCAATAAGCCATCATTCTCGCAAAAGAACCACAACGTGAGAATTTCATTAATCTAGTGATGATACCTCGTCCTCCCCCCGCCCCCGATCCCCGTGGGATACCTTTTCCCATTCATCACAAACGGCACGGGCTTCCTGCTGGGCTGCACCGTCGTGATGGCGTCCCACATCTGGCGGAAGCTCGCGCGGCGCGCGGGGAGCATGCTGTACTGCAGGCTGTACAGGTTCTTGCGGTTGAGCGGCGGAACGAACTTGCCCGTCACCAGGCAGAGTACCACCGTGGGCGAGAGGTAGTGCTTGCGGATGCGGTTGCCCATCTGGAAGTACTGGTGGAACATGGCGCGGAAGGTGAGGGGGATGGACTGGTGAGGCGTGTTAGAAGCGAGTTCTCTATAAACATACGGTGGTGACAAGGGAGGAATGACATACCTTGAGGTAGATGACGGAGGTCGGTGGCTCGTTGGAAGTATTATTAAGTCTATAGTCAAGGGTATCTCGAAGTTCAAAACGGATGCCGCCTACTCCGTGTTAGTCAGGTTCTTCGCATTGTTGTGGAGTGATGTATACCTGGTAGTCGTCTCGGGTCTTTGACCCGCAACATCAGCGCAAAAAGGGGAAAGTGATTTAGACAAGAGAGAAGTGTATCAAAAACAGCCTTTAGCGAAATAATGACCATTCGTGCGACGGCGAAGTTCAAGTAGAACACCACCACGGTCGGGAGGAGGAAGAAGAGTAGGGTGAAGAGGATGGTGCCCACAAGAAGCTGGTCCAGGTCGTAGTCGCACGAGTCGATACGATTGCGGAGGACATTGTGCTTCTTGCCACGGAACAGGTGAAAGAGCGAGATGAGTATTGTGAGCTGCCAATGGTAGATCCGGGCAGATGCCAGATAAAATGAGTAAATGTGGACGGTCAAGCTGGAAAGCAGGTCGGAGAACATGGCAATGGGCATGCTGGCTCCGGCGAAGCTGGAAAAGCCAATGAACCAGATGATATGTGGTAATAACGGCTGAAGCGTCGCGATACAGTCTATTCAAGTCAGTAATCTTTCACTCCTGAATTCTGAATGCAGACGAACTCACTTGACCAGTAATCAATGACCCAGAGGAAAAGGTCTCCTAGGAAGAGAGCCAGCTCGCTATTCAGCTTCAAACCCGCAGGCCATCCCATTAGCCACGATATACTTCTTTGAAGCGCCTCGACCGTGTACACCCTCAGAAGCTCGCTGATTGCGTTGGCGGCCCACTCCGCGTTGTCAATGATGTAGGAGCCCAACGCAATACCAATGATGACATCGTTGGCGACAAGCCATAGGCTATTGTAGAACCGTATGTAGTCAGGGTGACTGGTCGTGACGCTCTCCCAGTCATTCTTGCGCTGTCGCAAAGTGGTGTACTGCATGGGCCAGTAGCAAAACTGCTGCAATCGGATCTCTACTTGTTGCGCCGTTGCCGATATGTCCTTCAAAGCTAGGTAGTCGTCCCTCAATCGGAACTCCAAAATTTGGAGGAGCAACTCAGCAACCGCCCTGTGACCCATGAGCATATACACAAACCCCCACTGTATCAGCGGAAGCAGGTAGAAGATCAAGAGGTCCCAGACGAAATTCCGCATTGATGTCGCATGCTCCACCACTCGCTCCGAGACGCTGAGAGATCGCTTGGGTCGGGTGCCGATCCGGGAGATGTTCTTCTGCAACAGCTGCTCCAGCTCCCACGACCAGTTGATTTGATTCACAATTTTTGGTAGTGCTCTCTCTTTTGGTGACGGAGACCGCTTGATGATGGTGTGTTGTTTAAGCTTTTCCACCAACTTTCTCTTTTCCTCCTTCACCTTCAGCTCCTGCCTCTCTTCTTCAGCCATGTGTTCTGTCGGCGGTAGGCCCGGTGCCTCCTTATTCCCAAGCGCGAGCGAGATGGGGTTCAGCGAGATGTACTGCATTCTGCTGGGGCGCGGTCGGTCGTAGAGTATGATCTGTATGCTGAGAGCCTTTGCGCACGCGATTCGGGGCGATTTTGCGCCGGCTGGTGTTGTCGCGATGAAGAGGGAGGGATCGAGTACGACGGCTTCGCTAGGGTTCGTCAGACCGAGGACGTGCATCGCATTGTGGCCGCATCGTTCGTAGATGCTATTGACGGGGTGAGGGGAGTTTCGAAAGAGGGTGCCGATTTTGAGGGCGAATTCGACATGGCCGGCCTGTAGATTGGTCAATTGGTGAAAGAGCTGGTGGTCTCGGGGGGTTGCTGACATCGACATCGTCAAGAATGGCTACGACGAAGACATCCAGGCTCGAGTTCCTCCATCCCACGACGACGCCAGGCAGGTCGGAGCGCTGGATATCCGTCGGCCAGAATATCCTCATTAAACCGTCATTTTCTGGCATGTCAGCCGAGGGCAGCGCGGGAGACGGCGCTCAGAAGGAGCCTCTCCGTCGCAACTGTTCCCTGGCCGAGACGCCAGCTCCGGTGGATCGGGGATGCTGCGGTCGAGTCCGTCATTAGCCAGATGCTTCTCCCAGTTGCGCAACCAGACATGTCTCAGCGAGGGGGTCGAAAGGGTTTGTCGTACCAGGTTCGCCTCCTTGGTGGCCAATCGTTCCACGGGGATGAATATGACGAGGTAGACGAAGGTCAAGAGCGCGAAACCTTTGGCGGCGCGTGTCTAGACATGGATGTTAGGGTTGAGAACGAGGCAGCGCATAGGTAGCTGGGCCCGAGGGAGGAAGGGAGGATCATCATACAATAACTCCGTAGTCCCAGGCGAAAATGGCAAGCTCATAGAGACGTGTGACCAGATCCCATCGAGCGGTGATGTAGCCAGCTACGAAGATCCCAAGGCTGAGAACCGAGAGGGGGTGCATAGAATCGTTATTCCCTCGGATAGTGCATGCCGAGGCTTGTCGCCAAGGAGAGGTACTGGTATGTCGGGGCGGAAAGGACCTAGATTGAGCGTCGGACTGCGGACTCGGCGGCGGTGATTGCGGGACAAGCGCGGGGGGGAAGAGGGGGGTGAAAGCTTGGAAAGGATCGTGGGGTCGCAAGCTTGATTCGACGTGTCTTGGAGAGCTTTCGGAGGAGGACGAGGGTCGGGCGAGGACTGGCTTGGTGCGATGATTCGAATACGTTGATGTAGCACCGCAGTTGGTGTTGTGTTGCTTTGCGCAGAGATGTTCTAGAGGGGAGGAGAAGAAGAAGAAGGGACGTGGAGTCGTGGAGGGATGTGGGCGTGGATACCTTACTCTCGAGTCTCTGCAGTCTGGACGGCCGATGGAGTAAAGGTACTCGACGCGGACCTTGGAAAAGGGCACAAGACAAGATGGGATTAGAAACAACTATGTAGAGAGCCAGGGGACAAGCTTCACGCGCGCGTAGAAGGATGCGGTAAATCTGGGAATTTGCCATGTAATTATTGGAGGGACAGAACGGGGGGTACAAGAGGTTTGGCAGCTTTGGGGTTAGCTGAGGTGGAGGACGTCAGGACATCAGGTTCTTCCTCTACCGGTAAGGTACACTGTACCTTGGGGAGTTAGTCCCTGTTGGTTTCTCTGCAGTGTGCCGTCCAGCCTCCAGCCTAGGGAAGGTACATACGTAGTACGCATATACAAGTCGCTCTGCCGCTAGCGAAATGTCTCGCTAGCGGGTCTCGCGTCCACTAAAGGAGACGGGAGATCTGGACATTTTCCAGGTTTGGCTGAATGCTGCACTTTGCAGGAGTTCGACAAGTAGGAGTTCCTGCTGACCAGTGACCCGCGGGACGCACTCAGAGGGTCTACGGGGATGTGGGCGGTCTGGAACCTGGAACGAGCCCCCACCCTGCTTGAGCTTGGCTTTTTCATAGCTGGGACTGGCCCGCCTCTGGTCCATGCTTCCATTTTTTGCTAGGTTTTGTCCATAGTGACCCGGCGCGATCTGGTGAAAGTAAATCTACCAACATCACGTGGGCTGGTGCATCACATCAAGGTACTTACCTAAAAGTACTCGGATAGTTCTATTCACGTCTTGTACATGTTCGTTAGACTTCATATGTCATATAGTTGTGCTCATATGTTGGGACAAAAGGCTTTCCGTGTCCATCATGCAACTTGGGGGCCTCCTTGGTCGTGCATCAAGTCGATGGAGACTTGGCGGTGATCTCAATATTGACACATGTCCAGCAACGAACCCACGTTACACCGTTTACCTGCACAGCCATCCAGGATTCCTTTGCCTTTGCTGTCTTGTTCGCATTGCGCATACTGTGGCACCCCACTACCTAACTTGCTCTATGAGCCTGTGAGGTACCTTAGGTATCACTTGTTGTCTGCATCCCGGGAGTCTCCCTCGGAGAAATTCAAGCTTACCTGAGAGTCTACTCAGTCTAGACGTTGGTGTCCACATCCGAGTCACCAGAGGAACAGGTAGCCGGCGCGCGGACGCGTCATGGAAAAGCCAGGGAAAAAATACATCATATTGGGAGATTGCCGTCTCTAAACACTGCCACATTGTGCCCGACAAATGCAACCTGGAAAAACGCCAAAGGAAACTAGCTAGCGAGATATCTTGTCCGGAATTGAAATGCCTCCTGCACAAGTGGTCAGATTCTCATCTCCACGAACACATTGCAGCAATGGGGAGGGTGCATGCTGATGCGGCACTCACATTTACGTCCCATGTATGTCGCATCGTTGTCTTTCTGGTCTTCCCGCGCCTCATCCAGCAGCTTGTCTATGCCGCGTTCCTTGAGAGCGACCTACCTGCCAGTCAGTCATTGTGCTCTTCCTCGCCGCTCACCCGAAAGCTTGGTTGTGAGAGCAGTCGTCGTCGTTGAGACATCACCTACCGTCAAACACTTTTGGTAGTTCTTGAATAGATCGGCACACTCATTGTTATCTGTTCCGGTGCCTCTGAGGTACTCTTCAGCCCGTCGTTAGAAGTCTCCTTCGCCATCCATGTCGTGTGCAGGGAACCAACTTACTCTCACTGTACCATTTCAAGAAGCATGTATCGTAGCGCCTATCCCAGCATGATTAGCAGCCCGTTCATTCGTCTCTTTACAAAGTCAACTACTTACTCCTTGACTTCATTGCATTCGGGGGCTAAAGACGCAGACATGATGGATGCTTCTCTGTTGACGGAACTCACGGAGGACTGAAAGGTGAAGTTGCAGGTTGCGGCTAGAAATGGAGATAAAATCATCACAGGGGCCTGAGTGCCTAAGGTCAGCGGTGTCATCCGCTGTAAGTGGAAGGGCTTGGCCAAGGCTCTTACCTTCCCTTTTACTGGCATCAACCTCACACTCACCAGCTTCATCCTCTGTGTAATCAATTGCAACTTCTCAATTTCAGACATTCTGAACACCAACACTGGTTTTGTGAAATTACTGTCAGCATCGACTGAAACCAGACTCTCCATCATCCCAATACGAATACATTTTTTATTCCTCGAAGTGTAAGGTATCCTGCGCCAAGCATCGAAGTCGCTTATCCAGGCGCTTATCGATTAGATAACGCCTCTAATCTTATCGGCCGGGGCCTTTCATGGTGGGCTCTTTTTTTTTGTTCAATCGTCAAACTTCGCAGCGAAACCGCGACAGCCTCCACCGAGAACCACACCCGTTGCGCCGATACGATGGCGTCCCCCCAGGACTTCAAGTCTCTCCAGGACAAGATCCAGGCCGCGCTCGTGGCCACTGTCAAGTCGGTCAACCGTGTCTCCGCCGAGGACCTGCCCTTCCAGCGCGCCGTCAACCCCAGCGTCGGCGACGATCTCGACGCCAAAACCACACGGATTCTCGAGCTCTCGACCACACTGCTCAAGTCAGCTGCAGAGGTCTGCGGACTAAATGCGCCCGATCTCGAAGATGCCGACGACGTGGATATGCGCTGGCGAAGCATCGTGGACGTTGTCGACTCAGTCTTGGAGAAAGCCGACACATCCATTGACGAGTACACCGGAGCTTTGAAGAGGAAGGATGCGCCTGCTACTGATGCCGTAAGCGCGCTCCATTATTGACACGGAATACCATGTATACTAATGTTACATAGGCTCCCCAATCGAAGAAGCCCAAGACGGCTGGAGGCGTTGTCCGCAGCGCCAACATCACTAAACCCCAACTCCACTTCGATCAGCCGGTCGACAACAACGCTCAATGGAAGCCCCTCATTACCGAAAAGCCTCATGCTACGGTGCCTTTGGAGAAAAGCCTGATAACTAGCGAAACAGAAGAGGGTTTTGTTCAGTATGACTACCAAACTTTCTTATCGTTGATATTTCTTAGAGTGCCTAGTTCCGACAAGGTCGCATACAAGGCTGCAGCCAACTCGCGCATGAGACCGGAGAAGTTACTATTTCTCAGTGATACTGACAGAAAGATCAGATACAAGCATCCGTACGAAGCCGAAATCCTCGAGGCGAAATACCCCGACCGAGTCTACGAACAAGCCGAGCCGATTCCATGGCAGCCCGTCGAAGGTACGGAAGCTATTTACGTCGACACATACGAAGGGGTCCTGAAGATGCTGAAGGACCTCAAGAAGGCCAAGGAAATTGCCGTCGACCTGGAACATCACGACTTCAGAACATACGTCGGACTCACCTCGTTGATGCAGATAAGCACAAGAGAACAGGACTGGATTGTAGACACTCTGAAGCCATGGAGACAGCAGCTCCAGGTACTCAACGAAGTCTTTGCCGACCCCAGTATAATCAAGGTTAGTACTGCTAAGCTCACTGACGATGCCTCGACAAAACTAACAATTCTAGGTCTTCCACGGCCCATTTATGGACATGGTTTGGCTGCAGCGCGATCTCGGTCTGTATGTCAACGGTCTGTTCGATACCGGAAGTGCATGCGAAGCGCTACACTACCCCCAAAAAAGCTTGGCATTTCTTCTCAAGAAGTTTGTCAACTTTGACGCCGACAAGAAGTACCAACTTGCCGACTGGAGAGTGCGGTAAGCAAACCCCTGAAGCGACCTCTCTGAGATACTAATACTGTGTAGCCCCCTTTCTGACGAGATGCTGTACTATGCCCGTTCTGATACCCACTTCCTGCTTTACATCTACGACAAGATGCGCAACGAGCTCGTGATGAAGTCGGACAGGGGCAACCCCAGCACCGACTACATCGAAATGACGCTCCAGAAATCCAAAACTCTCTCATTGAGTCGGTATGGTGGTGAGACGTTCGACCCCAAGTCTGGCAAGGGAAGCAAGGGCTGGTACAACACTCTTCTGAAGCACCCTATGCCCTTTTCGGGCCAGCAATTTGCCGTATATAGATCCATCTGGGAATGGAGAGACGAGGTGGCACGGAAAGAGGACGAAAGTACAGCCTTTGTTATGCCCAATGGTATCGTTGGCGATATCGCAAAACACATGCCACCCGACGCCAAGGCTCTACATGCACTGATACCGAACCACGCCTTCATCGCACGGAAAAATGTTACGGAGATATGGACGCGCTACCAGGAGGCACGTGAAAGGGGCATCAACGAACCGCGTCTGCTGGACTTTTTCAAGTCGGAGCTTCCAAGGGCCGCTGCTAAGCCTTTGGCAGTGGCTGCGAGCGAGGATACGGTCGAGGGAGCGCTGGAACCTGCCCTCCTGTCAGAGTCACAGCTGTTCGGCCGCATGGCTCTGAGCTCGGCCTGGGAACAGCCAGCCTCTGCAGCTAATGGCCTTGGAGAGTATGTCATGCTCCCGTGGCAGAAGTTTGTGCAAAATGCGAAAACGGTCGAGGTCGCTCCTGAGGAAGATGTTGCTATGGAGGGAGGCGTCGAGGAGGAAGCCAAGGCTGCTGCGGCCGCTCAGCCCGCTGAGCCTGAGGTGGAGGAGGAATTCACCCTCAAGGCTGGCACGAAACGGAAAGCCCCTGCAGCAGACGCTTCTGATGTTAGCGACAACGAGTCAGAATCCGGCGAGAGCTCCATCGACATTGTTTTGGAGCGGCCAGAGTCCGAGAGAAAGTCAAAGAAGCACGGCAAGACGGATGCTGGCGAGCGCGAGGCAAAGGTGGCTGCGAAGAGAGCAGACAAGGTGGCGCGCTATACGGAAGATTACGACAAGGCCGCGGCCGAGGTACAACGTTTGGAGAAGGAAGTTGCCAAGAAGAAGGCCGAGCCGGCTCAATTGGAGGAGGCGAAGGAGACGGCCACGGAGAAGCAGAGAAAACTCCAAGGATACCTGACGGCGATCAACAACCGCAAGTCCAAGACGGAGAAGAAGGCGGCAAAGAAGGCCGAGAAGGCTCAAAAGGAGGCGGAGAAGAAGGCGAAGAAGGAACAGAAGCGTGCCGCGAAGAAGGCCAAGAAGGAGGCGAAGAAAGCCGAGCAGCAGGAGGCTGACGGTGTGGACTCGAGCGACAGCGACGAGGAGGAGGAGACGTTTGACTACAGCAAGGCCACATCGGTGCTCCATGCGGCGAGGACAGGCAACCGCGGCAAGACGCACGTCAAGCCGACGTTTGATCCGTATGCGAAGACGGGCGATGAGCCGCTCAAGGGCGCGAGAAAGGCGCCACCTCCTAGAGGTGAAAGGAGCGCTACGTTTAGAAAATAGGATGGGTGAGGTTCGTGTTGGGTTCTGCTGTCAACGGGTTTGCAGCTTGATGGGAGTAGGATAATTGGAACGTGAGTGGATGAATCAGTAGCAATACTGTTCCGGGCGAGAGAAGCTCTCGGGCAGATGGTTCCGTCTAGAAATAGGAACAGGACTAGGACATTTTGCCAAAAGAGAGAAATGATGCCATCATTACATGCATGTCTTGGAGCAGTGGCAGAGCTTGTCAAATTGATTTGTGAGAGATGTTATTCCGTTCTACGTGTTGCACGAAAAGACGAGCGCCTTTCGTGAGGGTCTCTCAGACATTGTAAGCCGCATGGTAAACACGGAATTCCTTCCGCGGTTGTCACACCCTTCGTGCGGCTCCCCGCGTTTGAGTTGAGGGTGAGGGCGTCGAGGGGCTGGGGGCTTGTGGTTGTGTAGATGGATCATGGATATGTGGATGTCAAAAATCAAAGCCGCACCATCTCCACACCGCGCCCTTCCATCGAGTAGCAAACACACGGCATGTCATATTACATGTGCCGATCTTATCGCGTCCCGGGAGTGGGAAAATGCGGAGCGCGGAGAAAGTAGCATGGCACTAGCGAGGTTGGGAACTTTGGAAGGGAGCAGCAGAGTGTTATGTCCGGACGTGTGGCACCCCTGAGGCTCTTTTCTCCTTGCTTTTTTCTGATGTTTTGATAAGATAAGTAGCCAGCCGTACACAAATACTTATCTCGTCGCTCGTTTCTTGGAATTGAGGTTTGGGATCTGAGTTTACAGCTGTGGCTTGCATATATCAAGTTGAGACGAGATCTTTTAGACTTTTGAGACTAAACAAGACATCGACTGCGCGACTTCAACACGGGTTCCATCTGTAGGGCCTGTTTGTCGTTACACCACCGTTGGTATAAATACTCCCTTATCATCATCAATCATGCTCGCATCTTTATAGACTCACCGTCCTTCAAACACCTACTTCAAGCCTACAAAGAGCACAGCAGACAACACACCTTTACAAAAAGGGAACACAACCAACGAAGGAAGCAATGGCCGACCCCGCGACAGAAGTAAAGAAGCCCGCCCGCCCGCCTTCGGCTACGCACCACGTCATCGTCAAGCTCGAGACGATCCACGTGCCGCCTCCGGAGGTCAATGATGGTGACCTGGGACCGGGAGTGACGCACGAGGTTATTGGGTACGAGTATACCCGGCCCTCGGAGAGCGCCGTCGCGGCGGCGAGGGCGTGGCCTGCGAGCGTGCTGATTACGACGACTGTGCCTATTAATAAGGAGACGCTCGGGGAGGCGCCGTATTTGTGAGTTTTGGGTTGAATTTTCTTCAGTTTTGGGGGAGTTCGGTTTGGGTTGTGGTGGCTAAGGGTTGAGAGGGAGGAGGGGGTGGGGGTTGAGGTGAGGATGAGTTGAGGAGAGGATCTCAGGGGGAAAGTGGCTGTTGCTTCTAAGAGTAATGAGGTCAATGGCCGAGCAAGGTGGTCTGGCGCAGGATCGAGTGATTCCTACCTACCAGACCACGAGTTTGAGAGGGTATGGTGTACCGGGCAGGGCTGATGACTTTGGAAGTCTTCCCTCTAGGACTCCTGTAAGACAAGTGTCTACTTGAGCTGGGAAACGACCGCCGCCAATCTGCCTACATTACCGTGCTCAGAAACAAACTCGACATAGCTAGCTGATTTGAAGGCGAGTGATGGCTGACGACGTGGACGACGCAGAAAGTGTATCATCACAGAGACGGTGGGAACAGATCACATTGATCTAGAGGAGTGCAGGCGTCGCGGCGTGACCGTAATATACTCGCCCAACGCGACAGTCGAAGCCGTCTCCGAGCACGCCCTCGGCTTGGTGAGTCCTTCCGCTCTCTAATTTGAGATGAATCTTCGACATCTCAAGTCATGAGCCATCATCGACTAGGGGTGGAAAGAGAGAGAAAGCTGTTCACTGACCTTGGATGCCGGGGAACTCTAGTACTTCTCATCCCGCCGACGCTTCGTGACGCTCCACAACACGATGATGGACCACGCTGAGGGCCGCCCGAACCCCTGGCGCGCAAAGGGGAGCATGTCCTCCCTCCTCCTCGACAGTGAGGGCCGCCCGCCGCATACGTGCGGCAACGAGGTGGTGGGGATGATCGGCTACGGGCCCATAGGGCAGCGCGTCGCCAAGATGTGTCGCTCGCTGGGCATGAAGGTCCTCGTCGCTGCGAGGAAGAACGATGCCGCGCCTGCTGTGAACGGTAACGGGGTAACTCCCGCTGCCGCCGCTCAGCCGAATGGCAACGGAGACGTCCACCGCACGCCCTTCGCAGAGGTCATCTGTCGCGCAACGACACTCTTCCTCATCGTGCCCCTCACGGCAGAGACCAAAAACCTCGTCGGCGAGGCTGAGATGGCGACGATGAGGTCTGACGCCGTGATTATCAACGTCGGGCGGGGCGGGACCGTGAATGAGGCTGCGCTGGTGGTAGCGTTGCGGGAGGGTAGGATCTCGGGGGCGGCGACGGATGTTTACGAGGTTGAGCCGGCGGGGAGTGGGCAGGATAGTGTGTTACTGGGGGAGGAGGCCAAGGGCTTAAACTTGACGCTGACGCCGCATTTGGCGTGGTGCGCCGATCAGACGAGAGTGAATATCCGGAGGGTTGTCGGGGAGAATGTGAGGTTGTTTTTCGGGGGCGGGAAGGGTAGTAATGTTGTGCTTGATATGCGGTGAAAAACTTAGATTATTCGGATCGAGGGAATGGGATAGATTCATCTCATTGAAGCCGGATGGCTATTGTTGAAATAGTATGTCAACGTCTGAGTAGATGTCGATGAGATTGAGTACGAGCCAAAAGACTGATGAGGTTATTCTCAACAGAGATCACAAGCTTCCACCCCAGATTAGAACGCCCGCTCGCTGCAACACCCCACACTTTGCGTCTTTTAAATGCCCGAAGACGACCTCGCGTCTCATTGGTGCTTTAGACGGCTTCCAAGTGATGCCAAGACATCTGCTTGATCCCGGCGAGCCTCAAAGGTTAATCGAGCAATAATCGATCTCAATTATCAGCCTTCATGAGAATCCCGTATGCTGAAGCTCGGGCCAGCGACTGGATCGACGCGAATCACATAGAGAAGGCCCTCGTGCGAGGGAGAGCAATTCCGACGAAACCTACTCAGTAGAGATCAGGACGTTCAAAGAACGAGCAAGTTTGAAGTATTCATTAGATCAAAAGAAGATCGTCTCGAGGATTGACGCGCCGCGTAAGCCTCACTTCTATCTCATCTGTCGTACCAAGCTCCTGAAAATGTCGCGTATAGAGTGGCTAGCAACAACACGACTCACGCGAGTTCCGTCGCTCAAAATCATTCGAGCTTTGTTATGCTTGAAACATCTAAACTTCTCCCACTTGTGCCGTCCGCCGTGCCCACAGTGACACAGTTTTGGCGAGATTTGCTTCTTTTTTCGCGACTCGACCTAAGCAACAATTTCTCACAAACATGCAAGAGCCTGCAATTCACGGATTTTTAGAGAGCGTCGTCATCAAAAATAAGTTGGTACATTTGAACGATATTTTGTCTGAGCCACAGTGATGCGTTCATCCGTTCGGTGAATGAGTTAGTGAACGGCATCGTTCGCCGTGCGCTGGAAATGCAGGACGCGGGAGTCCCCACTGATCGCCTTTAATTTCCTCGACCCCTGGGCTCTGCTCTGGGCTGAGTTGAGCTCACCTGTCCGGATGAAACGTCAGCTGCTTCCGAGCGTCTTACCTCAAGTAGGGATATTGACTGAGTGAGCTCCTGTATCCAAATGTGAACGGCGGGCTGCAGCTCTGCCTATTTACTTGATGTGCTGGTCCGTCCGATGAACTCTCATGTTGAGTTCTGAGAGACATGAGATGTGGGTGAGTGGAGGTCTGTCATGTCATAAAAACAACAGAACACGATGTATTAGCTGGCCAAGGCAGTGCCGCGGGATCCACCGCGGGAAATGTCAGATTGTGTGGGGATTTGGGACGATGGGTAAGGGGTGTCAGCAGAAACTCTCACTCAGGAGAGCCAAGCCTTTCTTGTTCTCCCAGGTTGATGACTTGGCATCGAACAAGCTCTCGACCTCAGTCAGGCACCGTCGATTCTCAAGTGGCCTCTTGATTGAGGTGAACGGGTCTGTCTGATGGAAATAGAAACCCAAAAGGTCTAGAACCCGATTGCGAGCGGGAGACTGGGATGCTTCCCGCCCCGCCGGGACCGGGTGCCGCGCGCTCAGGGGCCGGCCGGCCTCCAGGCGCTCGTAATGCGTTCGTTTGTTCGAAACGCGGGCCCCAGAAGCAATTTACATTGGACATACGCTACCACCCGCAGAGAACACCAGACCAAGATGAAGGGAAACAAATCCCAGGGATGGGTCGACTTTGAGCAATCTATATATGAACTGGACGCGACTTTCCCTTTTTCCTCCGAAAGTCTCTTTTTGATCTTGCTCTCCATTCTCACACACCACCGTTCATTCGTGCTTCAATTCTTTGCAACTCCTTGGGCTGGACTCGGATAACTCTCGTTTACAACACAACCGGAAACACATCACACTCGTTCTTACCCATTTTCCGACCTCTAACCGCCTCAAGATGCAGCTCTCCGCCCTCTTCCTCCTCGCCCCCGCCCTCGTGGCCGCGACCCTTGACCCGGCCACCTCCAACACCAAGGGCAAGTGTCCCTCGAGCTACAACTGCAGCGCCACAAAGGTCTCAAAGGCCATCCAGGCCGCCGAGTGCTCCCACAACACCCGCACTAGCAAGACCCAGACGTTCGCTGTCTTCGAGACCGACCACCAGTACGACGGCAACAACGGGTACCCCTACGGTACCTGCTCCGCGTACACCTGCGAGTCCCCCACCGAGATGATCACCGACGACGACTGCTGGACTTTCTTCTGGAGGTGAGTTGCGAAAAGATGAACCAGTGATGTTCTTTTTGTTTTGCTAGTAATGGACTGATGGCTGACGGGTTTACGATGTATAGCGGCACCGGTGAAGAGGACGGTGTTGGCACCGGCTGCATCAAGGACCCCAACACGGGCGTCTGCGGCTGCGAGAACTCTGACGGCACCTTCATCTCCGGCGCCAGCGACTGCACGTAAAGAACGTCTGACTCATAGGAGACGTTCGTCGTGGTTGATGGGCGATGTGGTCATGCTTGACATGAGCCAACGGTGTGTGCTATTCATGTACATATACGATACAAAGACAAAACATTTTGTACAAAAGTGATCAAATATTCATTCACCACGTGGCCTAGATGGGGCGTGGTCATCATCATCCCGGCGCAGAGTTTGCTGCTCTATACCGCTTATTATATCGTTCTCCATCTTGGTTAAGACTCGGGTCTCGGTGTGGCCCGAGCCATCCTTTTCATCGAAATGAGGCTGAACCTAAATGACCTTTTGACTTTGATCTCGCATCTCGCAATTACCTAATGATGTAATCCGCTATTTTCCACTAGCAAATGTCAAAATGAGATCTGGAAGTGATTATTACGGAGTCAGGTTACTCGGTACTTACAAAAGCCGCATTCTAGGGCAAACAGAGGTGCCGGATGATATTCTCTCGGCCTGATCATATCTCGGCAACCCAGTGCGGGTCTAGCCCGACCTGCTGGGCTCTGCGACACGAATAACTAGGCAGCTTCTCCGTACATTTAGTACTTCTATGATGAGCTTGAATCGCGTTTTCACTCGATCATCGATGGATGTTGAGTGATTCAAACTAGAAACGCCTCAGTTGAGGCTGACATGCCATGAAGGTTCTGTGCAACGAGACATGCAATTTGAAGTGTCTTGAGACAGCAATGAACTCACCCGCGCCTTGAAGAGGAAGGAAATTTCAAGGAGAGAAGATGCCGATCAATGCTGGGACATGATGACGCCCAAGAAAGATGGTCGGGAGGGGGACGCGGCATGCTCTCACTGCTCACGAGTATTGTGCGAGAAGTTGGATCCACCAACCTCAGTAGCGCAGATAGACGCATCGGAACACTCCCCAGAGTTTTTTCTCTAATTGATCATCTCGTTATGACCACAACGCTTTATCCTGACCTGGTAAACGGTTTGTGAGAGGTGAGAAATAAAACTGCCTCTCAGTCCCGGTGATTCGCTATCTAGCTCCTGCGTCACTGGACCGAACGCTTCGCGGAGCCTCCCGAAGTTCAATTAGTAACCAGGAGCTGAAGTACCCTGCAAGTTTGTGCCACAAGACATTGAGTTAGCGGTGATCTGACGGGACTGGGACATCACATTATGTCAGTGTCAGTTGGCCTCTCCAGTAGCTGGCTCGTCCAAGGATAACGGCAGCTCGTGCGGATAGCCGCGGACCCGGGCTGCGTTCCGAAAGATTACTGTACCCGCCACCATTCCTTTGTAGGCACGATGAACCAGTGCTCTGGGTTTAACGTGCTCTGATACGTGAGGCTCATTCCTATTTTGGGATGCACCTCCGTAAAAGTGGGAACAAAACGCATGCAGTTGGTCGTCTTGCACCAACAATGTTTGCTTCCACGCGCATGAGCGGAAGCCAAGAAGAGGGGTAATTGTGGAAAGATCTTGTCTCTCAATAAGAGAGAGAGCGTCCAACCGAATGTTCGGGAGGAACCTTCGAAAACGAAGTTTCAAGTTCTGCCACGACCAAACTACCTATTACCGCACTGGGTTAACAACAGGCGTCACCTGGTTCGAGTCCACCCTGTTAAGGTGCCTCTCAAACTCTTCCAAGTACAGAAAGAAGACGTTGAAGACACACGATGTGTGAGGATAACACTGGAAACAACGCGGCTGCTGATGCCAACGCTCAGCCCGACCATGAGGTTGTTTTGCTCGCCGAGGATGAACAGGTGAGGCCAATGCAGCTCGTCCACAAAGCATTGCGCGAAAATACTAAGACTATCAAACAGAGCGATACGTCCTCAGAAATTGGAAGCGTAGGCTGAGGGACCAACTTCCAGTAATATACCGCCTTACTAAGGAACCATCAGAGTGTAGCTTCTTCGAGTGCAAGTGTGAGCAGTTCGATTCTAGACTACCGTTTGGAAAACGGTAGAACCTACCACAAGTATAAAGACGGGAGTAAGTTCTAACAAGGAAAGGGAATGAGATGATCATGATCTCTTTGATGCTGATCTCAAAAACATCAAATAGAATACTGGTTTCCAAATGACGAGAGAGAAAACGATCGTCTCGGTATGACATGAAAACTCCAAGGAACACTTTCCAAATCAGCTCTTAACCTATTTCACATAGATCTGCAGCACAACCTATTCATCCTGACCTTTGATGACAGACTCGCAACTGCCCCTCCAAACGAACCTGATGCAAAGGTTGGAAAGGTGTTGGACGTTGGCACAGGTAGTGGCATATGGGCCATTGACTTTGGCGAAGAGCATCCAGATGCTGAGGTTTGATACCCAATTGCACGTAACACAACTCACACACCTTCTAATAGTGAATGTAGGTGCGAGGCATTGATCTTTCCGCTATTCAGCCGGAATTGTATGTGCTCATTCTCGTCCCATTTGGCTTCCGATACAGTATGCTGACGATCAAATACAGCGTGCCACCCAACGTCAAGTTTGAGATCGACGACATTGAACAACCCTGGACGTTTTCTCACTCATTCGACTACATTCATAGTCGCATGATGAACTCATCCCTCAAGGACTGGAACGCATATATCAAAACTTGCTATGAGTCAGTCACACCTCACACCTTCAAAGATATTTATTTTTGACATGTTGAAGTAATCTGGAGCCTGGAGGATACCTCGAATTGAACGAAATCGATGTCATCCCCACATCTGATGACGGGACCCTGAAGCCAGAGTCTGCAATCTCCAGGTCTGCCAAGTTACTTCATGACGCAGGCGAAATCATCGGAAGGCCCTTCCTCGAGATGAGCTCTCTCAAGGATGTGCTAATCAATACCGGGTTCGAGGACGTCCACAGGCAACTGTACAAGTGGCCCACGAACTCCTGGCCCAAGCACGAGAGGTACAAGGAGTTGGGAATCTGGAACCACGAGAATCTTGTTGCTGGTTGGGAAGGCTTCTGCATGGCCCCTTTCACAAGGGTTCACGGTTGGAGCAAGGAGGAAGTCATTGTTTTCATGGCTGAGATTCGAAAAGAGTTCCAAGATCGGTCGATCCACGCGTACTTCAAAATGTAAGTTGGCTCCTGGATGAGGCTCTTGCATTCAACGCTGACATTTCCAGCTGGTCCATCTATGGAAGAAAGCCTCTGCAATCCGACACGACAGAGGCCGCGTGATTGCTGTTCAAGATTCTATCTGTCGCTGGCAATCTACAGGGCGACCCTTGATAGAAGAATGTTCATCTGCTCAAGTTCAAGTTAGGTTTCAGTTGACGATAGAATACTACTCGGGATTCTGATTACGTTCGAGCATTACACTCAAGTGATGTTGCTACGAAGATAGACAAGTTGGAAGAGTCTTCTGTGCACAAGAAGTCTGTCGAAATAATCCAGTTTTCTTCAAGTTTGGGCATAATTAATGACGTACTATAGTAATACAACACAAATCTGAGCTCTCGTCTGTCTCCATATTGATATACTCTCAAAGCTTTTCAATGTACCATACGAGCCACGCCAAACCAAAGTTTGTGACGGGAAGCCAATAGGGCATGTCGGCTCGCATCTGGCTCCAGTATCCAGAAGATGTCAAAAAGCATCCCAGGAAGAGGGCGAAAGCCCCCCCTCGGGTTTGTGGCAGCGCGAGTAGGAAGCCTTCCGTGACCATCAGCGCTCCGATGTATTGCATATGAAGCTTGATCTTGCGTTGATCAGTGAAAGGGTAGAGTGGGTGGAGGAACGGCGCAGTCTTCTGAGACTTTCGGTAGATTCTCTCGTGAAGCGTCTTGAAAGGCCAAGGGCCGAGTCTAGGAATACCGCCGACGAAGTATTCGAACGCGAGAATAATGCGCGGGATGGCGAGCAGAATGGAGGCCATGATAAAGGATGTTGTGGTGCTAAGGCGGAAACTGAAGCCTTTCCTCAGGGAATATGTAAAGTGGGCTCTTGAATCAGGCCATGCGACTAGTAATCAGGCAACAATATCTAAGAGGTAGAGTGAATATGGTTATTCCGAGGCGTCCGGGGAAATGGTTGTGTTCAAGAATCGTTCAACGGTGATGATGTAATGGTGGCGCTCACCACGCAAGTCCTGAGACATAACCGCTGCACGTGAGCAGAATAGCCCAGATCCAAGATCATGAACACCAACAACAGACCCGAGGATTTCGTGCATAGTATAAAGTTGCAATGTGTCTCAGATGACTGGAAATTGGTTTTTGACGATGTTAGGCCTTGATCATTTGAATATTTGGAGATTACTTCTGCACTTTCGCGATCTCCGCCATTGTTTCTGCAGCTCCCCGGGCTAGTATCGCAGAGTCTTGTCCTCCAAGGAGAAAGCGGACGCCTAGTTCATTAATCGCCCAGTCATGCAGCTCATGGTTGTTGTAGATACCAGCCAAGCCCATGATCTTGCCGTGTTTTTTGCATGCCCGGCTTACGATCTCCATAGCTTCCCGAAAAACTGGACTCTTAAATTGGCTCGGCGCGCCTAACTCGATAGCGAGGTCATTCGACCCGACGAGGAGAACGTCGGCGCCTTCAACAGAAGCGATCTCGTCGATGTTCTCAATACTCTCCTTCGTCTCGATCATCAGGAATACAGTTGAGCCGTTGGCGTTCGTCTCTGAGATTATGGTGCTCTGTGGCACAGCCTTTAATGAGAATACGGGCAGTTGGCCAGTGATGGACCTCTTTCCTTGCGGCGGATATTTGCAGATCGAGACAGCAGCCATGGCATCAACTGCAAGGACTTTGTAAGTTCCTCTTGCCAACCGAATGGACGCGGAAATCCAGGTAGGAATCTCTTGTGGTACTTACCGCGGCCGTGAATGTGAGGAAATACAACTCCCATGGCTCCTCCATCGAGAACCTTTTGAACAAAGCCATTGCCGCACTGATAAGGTACTCTGACAAAGGGCGTCATACCCAACTGAAGACCAACGATACAGTGCTGACTGGCATCATGAATGGATAATGTCGAATGTTCGAGATCAATGAAAAGAGCATCAAACCCTCCGTTTGCCGCCAAATGGACAATTTGTGTATTTGCCACAAGGCGAATGCCCATTGCCTATATCGTTATGTCAGTAAGAGGAGTAATACTATGGCTCTCTTCTGAAGCATACCGTGCATAGCTTTCCCGACGCGCTTAGGCGAGTCAAGCTGTTGGAAAGGAGAGAGGCCATTTTAGATGAACGAAAAGATTACTGAATTGTCAACGTGCAGTACTTCATCATGAGGTATCATGAAGATATTATTTAGTATTCAGTACTTCCTTGGGCCGAGGATAGTGTCAGCTTACTTGTTGATGGTTCGGCTCCTCTTCCCGCCAATCTGAGCGATTCGGCCAGCCTTCCCGATAGCGTGCAAGTGTCAAGTGGAGACTCGGTAGCCCGCACCGCCGCCAACTCGGCGATGGATGCTAGTTAGCCGGGGAATTTGAGTCGCCATTTGCTCGCTAATATTTGAGTGGTCAATTCAAAAAATTACGAGAAAGCTCGAAGGCTTACTTGCAAAAGCCTTCAGCGTTTCTTCATTCCAGCTTTGGCATTCCAGCTTTGCCACGATGTTTGGACACGTACAGCCCGGTCCTCCGGACCCCATGTTCACCCTCAAAAGAGATGCAGACAACGACACAAGCCCAGAAAAGGTCGACTTGGGTGTTGGCATCTATCGTAACGAAGAGGGTAGTTACCAAGAGCTGGAGGTTGTCAAAAAGGTATCGTCAAAAGTTTCTGCCCCAGTACCAGAGACAACAAAGGGTAAGCTTCGATTGGAGTCAGAACTGATCAAAATGTAGGCCAAATTAGAACTAGATGAGCTGGGCCTAGGGCATGATGTAGGAGTCTTAAACCCAACGTTTTGGAAAATAGTAGGCTGAGATCTTTGTCTAGTATGAGTTGACGATAGGAAATGCGGATTTTCTCCGATTGGCCGCAGAAGTCATCTTTGGCGCGCACAGCGATGCCCTTCAAACTGGCAGAGTATGTGGTTGGCTTCGTAGTCTTCTGAGATCAAATGATATCCGAATAGATTCAGATCACTTCCCAGGTCAAATACACTAACTTCAATATCCAGATTTCTTCAGTTCAGACCATCTCCGGGACAGGGGCCAACTCACTGGGAGCTCTCTTCATTTCAAAACTTATGGAACCGGAACCCAGAGTCTACATCGGAGTTCCCACATGGGGAAACCACATCCCGATTTTCCAAGATACGGGTCTGAAAACCACCACTTACCCCTATCTCGATGCGTCAAAACATGCTGTCAACTTTACCGCTCTCCTCGATACTGTACGATCGGCTGCGCGAGGCAGCATTTTCGTATTGCAAGGTTGCTGCCATAATCCTACCGGAGTCGATCTAAGCCTAAAACAATGGGAGGAGTTAGCTTGTGAGATAAAATATTACGGGCACTTGCCGTTCTTTGATATAGCGTATCAGGGCCTGGGTGACGGGCTTGACGAAGATGCCGCAGGTGTACGCGCTTTCGTAGATGCGGGGATTGAGATGATGGTTTGCCAGTCATTCTCAAAGAACTTTGCATTGTATGGGGAGCGATGTGGCGCCCTTCATTTTGTTGGCAACTCGCAGGAGGTAGCTGCAAATGTTCAAGATAGGCTTCGAAGTTTGATCAGGCACACGTACTCATCAGCTCCGGCCTACGGTAGCCGTCTTGTCAAGATCGTACTCGACGATGCCGACTTGCGAAAAGAGTGGTAAGTCGGTGTTCGAGAAGTCCCTGTTTGTCATCCGCTAACAACATGCTTTAGGACTTCAGAGACCGATGGCATGAGGAAACGTCTGAAGAGAAATCGCCAAGCTCTGTATGATGAGCTTGCGATGCGTCTCAAGGTACTTTGTTCCGAAAGCAGACATACGTGCCAGGATTGACTTCAAGTAGACACCCGGAAATTGGTCATATCTGGTGAAGGAAAAGGGGCTGTTCTCGTCAGTAGTGCTGTGTTCTTAACGGTGGATGGTTACATCGCTAATCTTGTGTATAGGTGCCTGGCGCTGTCACCATCTCAGTGCAGGGAGCTAGTTGAGGCGTATCATGTTCATCTCCCAGGGTCCGGAAGGATCAATCTTGCTGGCTTGAGCGAGGAGAATGTGAAGCGCGCAGCACAGGCCATTGACAAGGTCACTAGGACAAATGTGAACGGGAAGCTCTGAGTCTGCCAAAGGTTCGAAGTGGTTCTAAAGAATAGGTGACTCTAGCACTTGATGCACGATTCTGTACTTCGTCTTTATCAATATAAATGACAAGCACGACGTACAAGTACAATAGGTAGATAAACTAGGAAGTTTAGGGAAGCTCAACCTCGATCAGACTCTCAACACCTTTGCCACCACCCCAAATTTTGACAATCTTCAGTCCTGCGATGATCTCCAACAAGTGGTACCAGTCACCCTCAGTACGCTCCTTTGAGCAAAAAAGCGTTAGCATGACCATGTCAAGAGCCGACGTCTCCCACCATGCTCCTGTTGAGGGAATGACATTCTCATTGACCAACAACTTGCTGTACCCAGGCTTCATAGCAGCCTTGATCTGCTTCAGGATAGTCTCACAGACGTTATCCGGCCAGTCATGCAGACATGAGTGCATGTAGTGGGCGCGAGCTCCCTTCACGAGCTGCTCTATCAGAAAGTCATGGCCCATTGGTGTGATTGCTGGCGTGAGCTCTTGGATCTGGCCAAGAACGACTGGAAGATCCTGCAGGATCAGCTTGCCTGGCGCCTCAGGGAAGTACGAGTGGAACTCAGCCAAGTCGTGACCGATGCTGCCGCCAATGTCCACCAAGAAGGGTGCGTCGGTGTCCGTGCTAGCGCCCTCGATAAGCCTCTCCTTGACGGGGAAAAAGCCGGGGGCCATCCAAGGATTACGACCCTGGCGGTAGCCGGACATGTGGTGGTTGAAGTGAGTACCGTCTTTGTAGATTGCATGTTAGTGCCCATCTGTCACCAAAGTATGTTGGTAATTGTACTTACATCCAAGGTCCTGCTGCCACGCAAACATATCCTTGTCAGTGTTGTATGCGTACATCATAGGTGTGTCCTTGGCATCAGTGGGATTCTTGAAGCCCCTCTTGCGAGAGTACTCGTGGAATCTCAAGGGCCCAGCGCCAGTGCAAGATGTCCTTGGATTTCCAAGAAGTTAGCAAAGGCATTGATAAAATGCAATAGAGCAACTAAGTATGCGAGGGCAAGGAGTCCAACAGGGAGCTAAATAGTTCGACTTACATCGCGATATACCCATCTCCAATCATGGGGAGGCTCAATGACTTTGAGAAGTTGGTAGGTTGGTACTCATCAAGGCTTGTCTCCTTGATATAGCCCATGGCACCAAGATGGCGCATGAGGCGGCCTGTAGAAATTATGAGCCATGTGAGTAGTACAAGAAGGGAGCTCACTAACTGAGCAGGGCCGGGTCGACGCCGAGAGCTTCAGCAAGCTCCTTCACCGTCTGTGGCCTGTCGCCGTTCTTGGCCATGAGCTTCCACAGACCCGTATCTACGCCAAAGTTGATACCAGAAATTGCACCGGTCTTTGACGAAAGTTAGTCATATCAAGTAACATGTATATCAGCTGACCACCTGAGGCTTACCTGTGCCCAGCAGTGCTTGATCATGGTCTCTCTTGGAGCCTCGAGGGCTTGTACTATAGACCGAGCCTTAAGGAGCAGCTCTTGACGCGCATGGTGGTCATCAGCAGACAAAGAGGGTCGAATAGGAGATTGCTCCGTCTCCAGCTAACGACACGACACCTGATCACCCCGAGCACTCCAATACCTGGTAAGAATCCCAGGTTGCGCAAGATCTGCACGTCTTCGGCCAATTTCTTGGTCGACGCTGGAGAATCGCTCTGCAAGGCATTATGCCGCAGTCTGCTTTGCATTTATTCAACAGAGTCTTGGTTGCGCCTAGATCAGCTCTTGTCTCCTGTGTCACATTTTCCGTGATCGATATATTCCCATTCGTTGCCTACTACAAATCCAATATGTCGGCTTCGCCAGCGGAGGGATCAGATGAGTGGAAGGCTCAGGACAAAGGGCCAATCATCGTTATCGTCTGCTGGATTGTCACGGCCATCAGCACTTGCTTCGTCTTCGGTCGTGTCTACGTGAGGGGGAAGATAATGAAGAAGTTCCAGAGCGATGATTGGTTCATCATCTTAGGATTGGTACGTGTCTATGGTTGTCTGTGAAGTTCCTGTCACGAATTACACTCTCTTCGCTTGCCTCTTTCGCGTCAGCAACTCAGTCTAATTTAAGAATTTTCCCAGTTCTGCGGTTACATCTCAACGGCTTTGTCTACGATCGCAGTCACCTACGGAAACGGAAGGCACATGTCCCTATTATCGACCGAGCAGCAGCAGGGAGCCATTCTCTGGACTACGGCAGCTTTCTGCCCTGGTATCATGTCCTTCGGTCTCCCCAAACTAGCTGTTGTCTCCTTGTTGGTTCGACTGATGAACCCTGACAGATATCATAAGTGGTTTTTATGGTGGCTGGGGATTTGGTGCCAGTTGACGCTGTTCGTGACGGCTGGTCTCCTACTTGGACGTTGCATGCCGGCCAGGTCCTTGTGGGACTTTTCTGTCAAGGGCACCTGCTTTGATGTCAATATTCTGGTGGCCTATTGCATTTATGCGGGATGTGAGGCAACCCTTTTCCATAAGTACTTAGAAAGGTTCTTGAGTTTTGCTAATACTGTTCTACGACACAGCTTTTTCGGCCTTTGTCGATGTATACCTCGCTGTTTACCCGGCAATTGTACTATTCCGCCTTCAGATGGCCACAAAAAAGAAAATTGCGCTTTCTTGTGCGCTAGGCATCGGGTCAATGTAAGACTCTTCTTTCTTTCGGCCAGTTTGCAGCTTCAACACATGATTCATACAACTAATAACTTGAAGATCTGGTATCGTTGCTATTTACAAGACGACTCGCATCCCGTCCCTTGCGAGCAAGGATTTCTCATGTGGGGCCCCGCATTTCCTGTTGAATAAGTTGATAGATCTTACTGATCTTTTCCGCATAGACGATACCTCTGATCTGGTGATCTGGACAGTGTAAGTCTAGCCCTTTCTTTACAACGTACAATCCGCTTCAGGAGGCTCACAGGAAGAAACACCTTACTGAATTTGGATTCCGGTAGTGTCGAGGGCAGCACCATCATTATCGCAAGCTCAATACCTGTCATGCAGCCGCTTCTTGAGCTCATTCTTCGACGCAACCCCTTCAGCTCGGCTAAGGGATCCAAACAAACGCCGCAATACTATGAGGACTACGGCTCTCAGAGCAAGTCAAAATCTCGGGGAGGAGGAGGTATTGAGCTGGGACAGCGCAAGCCAAAAATCAAACCCAAAGATGAACTTGGTCTCACCATTGTCGAGGGCGACAGCCAGGAGAATATCCTTACGCCAGCAACCGACTCAAACCAGGGCATATCAGCTTCTTTAAATGCCCCAACTCTCACATCCAGACAAAGTGACTCAAGTCAGCGTCCCTCTGACGGAAAGATTATTCGGACCGACTTCGTGAGCGTTACTTGCGAGGAACAAGGTCCGGTTCGCGATATATCGGCTTCGAGCCGATGGAGAGCCGTCTAGAAGACCAATTGGTCATGGCAAAATTGAACGATAGATCCTTTTTGGGCGCAAGCTGGAGCCCTTGGTTGAACTTATGAACTAAGACTTTGTGGTAAATACTGCGGTAGGATGGCAGGAAGAGCAAGAATTATAATCTCATCGTCTTACCTAACCAAATAGTTTAGCATTTCGTGATGTTAATAAATGACTACTCCATCTTTCCTGCGAAGCTTTGGAAAAGTGACGTCGTGACTTCTGCTCATTAAATCCGACAGCGCAGGGACAAATTCGAGCAGACATGAAACTTGTCAGAGCGATATGTGAACAGGCCCGGTCCGCTATGGTTGTTTTACAACAGGTTTGGAACTTTTCAAGCCACTCCAATGATCTTTCCATTTCTTCTATGACCAGAGCACGTCATCTTATGTCTTCTTTCTTGAACAGTGGTTGTTTCCCAGCCAGTCAGTTTCGACCGGCGAAGATGCGCCACACCTCGCCGAGGTCGCCGAGGCTAGGTACCGTTTTGGAACAGGAGTCTGAAACCCCCCAGGGTTGCTCTGCGCCGGAAGAAAGAGAGACACATCATATTATCTAGGTATAGTAAAGGATCGATGGCTAGATGAGCAACTGTTACCGGGTGCCGGAAGGGCGTGGGGGAAGGGCCAATCGTAAGTTCGAATTGTCGGATCGCGGCAGGCCGTTTTCGTCAAAGGCGAGCACAAAGTGGTGCGGGCAAACCGAGCTTACGTTAGATGATTCGTACAGAAACGTTTCCTGTGTCTTCGATTTCCGCCACCCTTACTCGCCTTGTCTCACCCATGCCCGGATTCGATGGTTTCGGAAACGCGGCGAAGTGGGGCCGTCCCGGCGGAGGCCTCGAGTGAACATGCGGCCCGGACACCGGGGTCCCTTCAGAAGCTGCTTGTTCACTAGGTACCGATATTTGATACATGGAAAATTATAGATGAATATTAGAGTCAGTCAACATCAGCTCTCAAAATCCAACCTCGGGATGGATGAAGGTGATTTGACTTCTGACCTATATGTCTCTGGCGAGCCGCGAGGATCATTGAGCAAGGTATCTACCTAAGTAGATTCATCTCATCATGCTCAATATTTCCACGCGTTTCTCTCCGTGAAGTCTCCAATTCACTCGACGGAAATGTTCAAAATACATCTAGAAGGGTCATTGTTGGAATTCAAATCGATCAGCGTGTCGTCAAAGCGAAAGAATCCGTCTAGAATACTGTGTTGACTGTATAATGGCGTGCTCTTGAAACGTACCTTTAGGTCTCTTGCCCAATGATTGCTATCTGATGGGGGAAGATCATACGTCCGTACTCATCAAAACATCGGAAAGTGCTGGTCTAGAACGGCTACGCAGCGAGTGGGCCACTCTTCGGGTTCTCCCAGAAGCTAGTTCCCGTTTCGAAAGGCCGAAGCCTGTAAACAACCTGATTATTCCACGTGCTGCCCCGGGTCTAGTTCACCACATTGGTCTCGGCGCGGCTAGTCTACATAGATTAGGACTGCAGCCAAATGGTAGCGTGAGTGATCAGGATAGAGCGGCTCAGTCTACGTAACCATGTGCTGCGATGTGGCGCGGATCGCACAGACTGGTTCCATGGGCACCGTTCCGGCCCGTCAAATCAGCTGCACGGGTACGGACGAAACGGAGTGCGCGAAACGTATGCGCGGAGTTTGGCTGTTTTGAACCCTTTACTACCTGTAGATAGGCTCATAGTGGTACCAAACTAAGGCTCGTAAGGGCTCAACGCATCTTGTGTTTTATTTGAAGAATTCCGCGGGCCGTTGTCCTTTCGGCTTCCCGAACTCGATCCCGATCGAGGAAGGGCCGCAAATGAGAGGCATCCGATGATATACTTTACCGGCGCTCTTTGAATCTAAGAATGAACTCGGCGAGCGGGGTGTCAGATCTTGAAGCAGGCGGTGACACGGGTGATCTTTTGTATCCAAGACAATACTCCACGTTGCAGGGGAAACAGCATGTCAGCCGACCAAGACACTCATCTCGGACCCCTGATGCAATGAATATGAAGAACCCGCTTAAATGGTCCACTTCGATTCAATTAATGTTCTCTCTATAATGGTTGGCATCGGCATTATCTTCACAATGAGTTCATGCAAGCCATGTCCACATCGTTATGCATCCCTTTGGAGGACGCCTGCCTTGCTGTATTTGTGTTCTTGCAGCGCTTTCACGCATGTGCAAGAGGATCTAGGGTCGGCCGATGGGCGCGACTTTCAAGGATAAAGTTAGAGCACTTCCGAATCCGGACGATGAATTCGGTATCGTACGTATATTTAGTTCGAAATCGGATAACGGAACCAGTGCTAGTATGATTCTCATCTCACGCTAGGAGTCAGTCTGTCTCAACTAGCCCACGCAGGCATTCAGCTCTTTTTCCATCCTCTTTAATAATTCCAGACGCCCACTTTCTTGACGGGGCTCAATAACGTGTGTGAAGATGTGACGATGGATAATGGCTCACTTTCCGACCCCAAAGGCGGTAACAATCATTGTATGTCAGATCTCAGATTCTGAACGTCGGGACCTGGGAAATCGGAACATGATCGCTGACCTTTCTGGCACGAACTTAGACGACGGGATGGGTCACCATCTTGACCGCCGGCGCAGTACTAGCTGCTTCTCTTCATCTCCGAATCAACATCCAGGGGAGGAAATTACAAATTAGCGATTACTTCCTATGCCTAGCATGGTGCTCTGCAGTTGTAACTGCCTCATTCGATATACAGTTCACAGTCATGGGCGCTTTGCATCAAAATATCAAAATCAATCTCGATGGATTCAACGGAAACGACGACGAAGTAATGCTAATTATGAGGGTAAGAAAGAACACCTTCTTCATGATCAATTTAGTTGTACTGACACTCCGTGCCTGAAAGTTGTTTTGGGCCAGCAGCATACCATTCTTCACAACATTCTACCTCTGCAAAGGAGCCCTTCTCGCCGTCTACGTTCAGATATTCCCCATTTTTATGTACTATCGACGAATGATGTTATGGACTGCTATAATATACGTTGGGCTGGCGTACTTGGTCAGCATGATTTTGCTTTTCACTATTTGCCTGCCCCTTAGTAAGAACTGGTCAGTTAATCCGACAGCGAGAAATCCTGTTCTCAGGCATTGAAACTGACTTCAGCTCTCGGTCAGGTCTGTCGAAGATCGGGTCGTAGGAACAGAAAATGTTATGTGCTCGGCTTCGTCTCCCGCAATTGTCTTCCAAGTCGGCTGGGCATTGCATTTCTTCGGGGATATTCTGAGTAAGTAAACAGAGACCCTGGTCTTTCAACTCAAAGATTTCCTGACTTTCTACAAAGTTTTCTGCCTTCCTTGGCTCATCTTACCTGATTTGAAGATCAAGAGAGCCCTCAAAATCGGCGTTTATTGTACCTTTGGTCTCGGCATCATCAACATGACCTTCTCTCTCGTTCGCTTCATTACGATTCAGACAGCATCGGTCGAGGCCTTGCCTTTCGGTTTAGTTGGTGAGTTTGAACATGCTGCATGTCTCTATAGGCTCTTTGATACGTGTGCTGACGGCTGAGCCGCAGAACTTTGGAGCGAGCTAGACGTCAATATTGGTCTTTTAGTCGCGACATTACCATGCCTAAGACCGTACTTCCGATCGAACCGAAACGCTGGCTATTCGGACAAGTCTAACGCTTACAACTACAAATCAACCGTCAAGACGCTGCAAATAACACGCATGAGCAGATTTGATGTCGTCAGCGAGCCGTCGTACGACCTCAATGTCGACCTTGAGCATGTTGCGGCTTGCTCAACCACTACGCAATCACAGAAGTCCAGCGAGACGGTGTAGAACCCTGGAGATGCAGAGATTTAGAAGAAAGCTTGATGATACCCCAGTGCCACCAGAAGGTAGGCCAGCATTTGAATAAGCGTGGTTAGGTAACGATCATGAGGCTATATCAATTGAAATACACCATCGAGGTGTTGATAGACATAATAAATGTTTTATGACCAGTAATACCCAAGAATCCTTCATATTCCTGTGCATGCATTCAGCTGATATGCTCCTTCTCTTCACTCCTTGGTATTCTGACGAAGAAACCACATATCAAAGCGCCTGTCAGAGCGGTCGCCAGGCTCAGCCACCAGATAGAACGCAGGGCCATTAAGTCTAGGGAACCCCCCGGCTGCCCTGTGATCTTTTCCCCAATAGTGTCTCCCAATGCCGCGAATACAGCGGTGGACAGGTTTTGCGCAGTGATGACCAAGCTTCCTGCAGCACCTTGGTACGATCTGGGCACGTTTGACGTGATGAACACGGAGACAGCTGCGAACGACATATCCGGCCCAAATGTGCTTACGATGAAGCAGGGAAATGAGAGCGCCCAATAAAGTGTACCCGCTTGTTGAGGTAAGAAGAAAGCAGGGCCTGTGGCAAATGCAAGCATACTTCCCATCATGATAACGTGTCCCGGTATTATATGAAGCGTCCTGGATACAATCCACGACGCAAGGGTTCCGCTTACGCCGATAGGGAGAAGATAACATGCGACAATGATGGGTGGCTTTTGCTGGATGGTAAGCAGAAAGCGCACCGCATAGAATTGCCAGGCTCCGGCATAAGCACCGTATCCTAGGAAATAGGACGAGATCAAAGGAAAGAATCCAGGAGTCTTCCAAAGGCGATTGTCGATCAGCGGCCGCCGTACACGGCTCTCAATGAGACCGAAGCTGGCTAAACAGGCAACTCCGATGATGACAAGGGTGTAAGTGTATGGAGTCCACTGCGCAGGCGATCCTTGAGTGAGACCAAAGATGAGCAATCCGCATCCAAGAATTGCTGCTGCAGCTCCGATGTAGTCAAAGTCCTTCAAAGACAATGATTCATTGGGGAGAGAAGGAATACACCAGATAGCGGCGACGAGGCATGCCAGAGACAAGATGGATGTTGACCCGAATATCCAAGGCAAATGTGTACTTAACGCACCGCCCTGTATGAACCCGAGGGCAAACCCGAGGGGAATCATGGCACCCATCAAAGAAAATACTCGGTTCTTCCGTAGACCGGGATTGTAAACCCTCCCGAGTATGCTCATTGCCGCGGAGCAAAGGGTTCCAACAGCCAAGCCAGACATTGCTCGAGCGACGAAGAATAGTATCATTCTCTTAGGTATGACAGAGAACGCACCGATAAGATTCCAAAGAGTAAGCCAGATGAAGGCCGCACAGGTAAGATGTTTCGGACTGATAAGATCTGCCAAGGAGCCCGAGATCACAACGGAAACTCCGTTAGCGACGAGATATGAACCGATAAGCCATGGTGTATTGAGCGAAGTCGTTTTCAGAGCGTCGATTAAAGTGATTTGATTGACAAAGGTATGCGAAAGATGTATTGCAAACAGCAGCTGGCCCATAGAGCATATGCAGACGAACCCGATTTCTTCCGCGAAGGAGGCGAACTCTCGAGGGATGGCAGAGGCTTCTAGTCGACGGGTGATAGCTGATACTCGAGTTTCCGTCTCCATGCCATCGTCTATTGGAGCCGAGCCAAGTTCCATTGCATGGGGTTGAGAGGTTGTTACTGTGGTCGACATGACTAAGGAAGCGTAATCAATAGAAGAAGTTCCTAGTCAAAATTGGCAGCGAAGAGCTTTGGATGTATCTCCAGGCAGGCTGGGATTCTTCAATGGATTGATGCCTTTCTTATTGGAGATCATGTCCCTGAGATTCTGAATGTGATTTATCAGCCATGATACATTACAAATCGTGTTTTCTATTAACAATCCGGGGGGGAAAAAAACTCAGGTGACGTAGAGATGGGGCTCAAAAGCCGAAATCGCGGCCGGCTACTCGGTCTCTTGAGTACGCGCTTTGGAACACCACCATAAAGCCGAAGTCATTTTACACGAAGAAATTTGTCGAATAGAGTTCGATTCGTTCGAAAAGCTGTAGATACGGTAGGATATCAAGTCAATACGAATGGTTTGGAATAGATTTTGATCAAACTTGGTCACCGGTAAGAGCGAGACAAACGCGCCCAGGAAGAATTGCTGTTAAGATAAGATGCAAGAAATCCTTTGGATCTCTATTGATGCTAATTGAATGATTCTATACTTGAGGTCAATTGACCCCGGGCCCTCAGACTCTCGGCTCTTCTTTCATATAGCTCAGATGCGAATGCATGACCCTGCCATCCTTCACAACAGCCAATATAGACTCCTGAGACTTGTCCAGGATTGTGATATCATCCAGAGGGTTACGATCTAGAATCAATAAATCTGCCATGAATCCTTCCTTGACCTGGCCAAGCTTGTTTTCTTGGCCAAGCAGCTTGGCGGCATTGATAGTGGCGCTTTGCAGAATCTGAAGAGATGTCTGGACTTGACTGCGAATAGAGAACTCTTTCGACTGAGCGAAGTGAGTTGGACCCAGCAGATCTGTTCCGAAACATACTGTGACACCGACCTCAGTTGCCATCTTGAGTGTAACTAAGCCCTGTTCAAGTACAGTGGTGACTTTGGCCTCTGACTCAGCATCTAGGAAATGTGACTCCTTTGATACGAAGTGAGTGACAAGCGTCGGCGTGAGAAAGGTCCCCGTATCCGCCATCAATTTTGCAGTTTCGAGATCGATCAGGTTGCCGTGCTCAATACCCTTGACGCCCTGGTTGATGGCCTGTGTCACTGCCTCTGTGGTATAGCAGTGACTCGTGACATATGTCTTTGCGTTATTTGCGACGGTGACTATAGCCTTGATTTCGTCGTCCGAGAACTGGAGCTGGTCGATGCGGTCAGTTGGACTGGCAACGCCACCACCGCCCATGATCTTGATGAAGTCTGCACCTTGGCGTAACTCGTCTCTAGCAACACGGTAGCATTCCGGCACCCCATCTACGATTCGACTGATGCCCGAAACAGCGCCGCCGCAACAGGGGATGGTGTCGTGTCGCCCTCTCATGTCACCGTGGCCGCCAGTCTGGGACAGAGCCTTTCCAGAGATGAAGAGGCGCGGACCGGGATAGATGCCCTCTTCAACAGCCTCTTTCATGGCGAGAGTTGCGCCACCGCAGTCTCTGACAGTAGTGAACCCGCGCTGGAGCATTGACTTCAGAACACTAGGCTGCCGCAGAAGGCTTTTGGTCTCAGTCATGTCTCGGTACGACGCCAGACTGGCTGCGCCTGGTGTAACTGCGATGTGGACATGGCAGTCGATCAGACCGGGGCAGACATATTTTCCCTCAAGGTCGATAATGTTCTCTGTCTTGATCTCAATTCTATCCGACTTTGCTGGCTCGCCTGCTTCAACGGAAATAATCTTGCCGGCGGACAGGGCGATAGTGGCATTGCTGCTGATCGATCCATGAACAGGGTCAACAATTCTGCAATTTTTCAGGAGGTATGGTTGCTGTGGATCAAGCTTCCACGGAGTGATGTACTTCGACATGTCCAGACCAGAAGACTCGGGTTTTGATTGTGTGGTGACCATTGTGGTGTGAGAATTACCGGACAGTTTTTGACTAGGTTAATGCATGCCCATGTCTGACGATAAGTCACGCATGGAGAGACTTAGATATACATTTTGACGCGCTTGCCATTCACCACGGACACATGATATCAAGAAAACATGAGACGAACCAAAGTATGAAAACGTCACAGGCAGTCGGAACAGAAATGATTTGGGGCGTTTAAATGATGCGACTTCCGGTGAGCAGACGATGTTGAAGAATCCGGGAGTAATCCAGGCAGGGCGGATGTTGAGACATTCCGTCTGCGGCTTGAGAAGTTCGTGGTGTGGACCCTTCCTCACCGGTGAACATCGGACGCATGCGGCGACACACATGGTCTGACTTCAAGACCCGCTCGCCGAATGCCATCTTCAGTTAGCGTGTTATATGCGAGAATACGAAAGCGTTCTCGTTCAGCTTGAATCTCGAGTCATATCCTCGGCTATCAGTCCTACATTGGTGAGTGGTCGTTTTTCAAGCACCGGTTGGGCCAGATCGTTGGGGCTGGACCATGGTGCTGATTCAGTGATTCCGATCTTCCGGGTACAGTTTCGTAACCCGTGGGTGAGAGGCTGTTGGGCAAGTGCCAATTGGATGTGACTACAACTTGACCGAAGATGCATCGTTACCTACCTTGTCGTGTGAGATGTGGTGTATGCTCCAAACTGCCTTGTCCAGTCTAAGCGGGGCGATGGCGGACTTCTGACGGGTCAGCGCACCCGGGCATTCATCAGCTTAAGGTAGGTCTCTGACGGCTCACGTGCAGAGGAATCAGTCTTTTCACTAAGAGAGTTCAGATGCGTTCGAAAAAGCTCGTCAATAGCGAGGGTATGGTCTGACTGAAGGATGTTGCTGGCAATTTAAATGTCAATATGTCATGGTTGCAAATGACAATATGTACAAATTAGTAGGCTTATGTGATGGCCTAGATTGAATCTCGAGAGACAAACAACAGGACGTTTTGTTTCGGAAGAATGCAAACAAAAATCTATGCGTCAATGCCATTCGCCAGAACGGCCGTCTGTAATCTATCTGAGCAACTCGGCAATAGCCAAGCAACTTGTTGTGCGGCAAGATAATCAAAGGGATGTACAAAAGAAATGTGATCGTCACTAGGACATCGCTTTTACTAGTTATGAGCGAACACTGGCTTGACCGATGACAGCCTGACAGGGCCATCAACCACCTGCACGGAATACCGGCATGGAGAAGAAGAAATAGGCTAGACCCGAAGACATGGCATTTGAAGCAGCCCTGTCTCTTTTCACAATAGATTCCCACAACGCGATCCGTCCACGTGGGATCCGAAGTGGAATTCTGCTCACGAACAGGCCGTGCAATCTGAAATACGGCACCGCCCGCAATATCGCGACTCATGTCCACTATCCACTCCGGTCCAGACTCGCGGCCAGTAACCATCCCTTTGGGTTAGCATTGACTATTTAGTGAAACGTTGAACTTTAAAGCTCCCAATTGGCACGCTCCTCCACCAAGGGATAAACCCAAAGTCGGCAACAAACCGTACGACGCGGATACAAGCCCCCTTGACAGGATGACACCTATAAATTAATGCAGGTAGCCGGGGAGCCGACGAAGCACAGTCCGCTGCTAGTATAGAGTAGGAGGCAGAACAGGTCCATTGTGAACCTCTGTGGCTCCGTTTCCCGATCGCGTTTCCGCTTGCTCCGCGCTCCTAGCGCTACTTTGACAAATTAGAGGGCACGATTCCCCCATGTAGTCTCACATGGTAGAGAAAGGGGGGCTGTTATTGCTGAGTGGCGGGTTTCTGATAAGTTGCAAGAGCCATTAGTCTTTAGGAATGATACCCCAAAGAGTTTGTCATTCGGGTGAAATAGATTAATGAATTGAGTATTGTTTCTTCTGTGGGATGCCGCATGGCTGACAGTATGCCATCCCGTCCCTTGAGACCTTCTTCATTTGGTTGCGTGCTTTAGAGTGATTGGGACAAGCATCGTGGGCTTCCTGGTATAAATCGAGCTGGCTTTCCTGCGATCTCTTCCCAACCAGCCTTCCATTCAGTTCATTCTCACTTGACTTCCAGGATCATCCCCTCCATCCATCAAGATGCACGGTCTTATTTCTCTCGGCGTGGCCCTTGCCGTCATGGTTCAAGGCACCACCGCTGCCACGAGCGCTGTTGCAACTTGGTATGGTGGAAACCTGAACGGAGGTAACTGCCTGTTTTCCGGTTACACGTTGCCATCAAGCGTCCTGGGTACTGCCTTGTCCTATACCAACTACAACGGAAACTGCGGTACTTGCCTCAATGTGAAGGGACCCAAGGGTAACACCATCAAGGTTATGGTGAGTATCAATAATCTCTTTCAATCACATCTACGAGCCATTTTAACTGGGTATCAGGTCGTCGATAAGTGCCCCTCAGGTTGCGGAAGCGGCCAACTCGATCTCTTCCCCGACGCTTTCGCCAAGCTCGACGATCCCAATAAGGGACAGATCAGCGTCTCATGGGAACAGGTTCCTTGCGGCATCACCTCGCCCTTGATCGTCCGAAATAAGGAAGGAACTTCGAAGTATTGGTATGTGTCTTTTATCACAGCAGTGACCCAGATAGTCTGACTTACATAACTCCTAGGTTCTCCATGCAAGTTGTGAACCACAACTACCCAGTCACCAAGTTCGAAGTCAGTACCGACAGCGGCAAGAGCTGGCAGCCCACCGTCCGTCAGGACTACAACTACTGGCAGAAGAGCAGTGGTGACGGCTTCCTTGTGGACACAGTCAGCGTCCGCGTCACCTGCTCCAACGGTAAGCAGGTCGTCGTAAACAAAGTTGGTACCAAGGAGAAGGCCTCCTTCACTGCATCGGGCAACTGTTAGAAAGGGATCATTGAACAGCCTGCCTCAGGGAACATCCGATTTTCGTACCCCTGGGCTCGGCGTGTTTCTTTGATTGACACACCACGACTCCTCAGTGGGAAAATTTGTACATAGCCTTTACTTCTTGCACATAATTTGACAGTACATACCTTTCGAATGGCACCATGAATCTGGGTTAGACCGGTAATTTGGATCCCTTTTGGGTACTACGTCTTCTTATATCTTCACGCGATCTCTGCCCCCGATGCATGTGTAGCATTCACTCGCGTGGATAGCGGGAGACCAACTCTGAAGGCCTCGTAAACAATGTAAGCGGTAAACCATACTTACTGTTACATCGAGTGCTTTGTCCTGTTCAAACACCAATCAAACAAGGACAAATGCTCTATAAATTTGTAGGTTCCTATTTACCAAAATCCTTTGCCCTAGGTAAGAGATTCAGTTTTGGAAGATATCGCGTAGACACGGACGAGAGCTTTTGTTTTTAGACTCCAAGCTGTTAACGAGAGCGACTCTGAGGCAGGAGGTAGTCCATTGCAACGTCCTACTCGCAACTCAACAATACCAAACAGAGGCCACGGCAAATGGTCATTTTTTGCTGCGTTTCCAGTGCTTGTAAGCCTGTACAGTGCAGTCAAAAGCATGTTCAGTAAGGTAGGTAGTCTATGCTGCCTTGCTTTAGCAAACAGGTGACCAGAATTTGCATCGTCGTGAATGGAGAGACCCTGATGCCGTGACTTTGCTCAGAGCCATGGCATCGGTAGAGTGTCCCATTACAGTAATTTGTGGCTAGAGTGCAGGCGGGCCAGGAAGCCGAGTCAAGGAGCGATCTTCGGCCCAGTGAGCCGAGCTGAGGGGCCCTACTGCTCCGCGCTATCGGTTTATCAAGCAGTGGGAAGAAGACAAAAGTCTGGTATTAGTCAATGCCGAAAGAAAGCAAAAGATATTTGAGAAGCAAACAGAATGCCACGTTCGATTAAGGGGAGAGTAAACTCAAGCCTGAGTTGAGCCGAGATACTGACTTTGGGAGACTGGCTTCTGAGTTGTTCAAAGCACGCTAAGGTGCGCCACAATCATCACTGTGGCTGGAATTGGAGATGCAATCAACATGTCTCCGCACCTCATTTCATCTCGAGATTGACAATTACAAGACTTCAACGAGAGAAACTAGACAACATAGGGCAAATGCACCCATGAGACCTTTTTGTGAATAATTGAAAATACCGATGTGATGGCTGGCGAAGGCGAGAGTTCAAGCAGCTCAGCCGAGCAAGAAGCTGAGACGGCAAACTCTGTCCCGCGCGGCAAGCGAGCGAGCAACGCGTGAGTGCAGCAACCTCCAGGCTCAGCATCCTCGGATGTGAGAGCAGGTATCAGTCAATCGGATTCTAATGATAATTCAAGTTGTACTCGGTGCCGTGAACGGAAGGTGAAGTGTTCGGGCTCATTACCTTGTGCGAATTGCCTGCGCAAGTCGGTGGAGTGCGTCTTTGATAAAGAAGATCGGAAGGTTGTCGTATCCGAGAGGTAATCCAGACCCGCTTTAACGTGTCTTTTGTTTTTCTTTGAAGCCCAAGATCTAATTATCTAAAGGTTTCTTAACGAGTTGAAACGCAAGTCGGGATATGGCGTCGAAGGGGAAATATCGACTTCACCGACAGCGAAACGATCTCGACGTCATCGGTCCACGTCGCCCGCTGATGCTGGCCTTCGTGATGGTAAGCCTTCATCTTGTATCGCGTTACTTAGTGGGATTTCACTTATCATAATAATTGCTACATGTAGTGGTTGATGAAACAACAGCACCAGTGTTGATAGAGGTCGGCCACGGAGCCTCGCCACCGGCACGTAGTTTCAGTCTCGACGACGGCACGACTATCGTCGGCGGTGAGGATGACCCGGAAGAACGCCGTGGTTTCTCGAACATGCGGAATCCATTAGCGAGCGGACCATCAAAGTTCCTCACGGATGCAACAGGTAGAAGGAGTGAGTAACTACTTGGCGTCATCGTTGCTTCTTTCAATCTAAGCGGCTTACAGGATGGCTTGGGCCTTCATCAACTTGGGCATACAGCCGACAGGTACTAAACATGATCCAGGGTCATCTCGGCCAACACGAATCTCCAGAGGTTCCTCTCAATGTTGATGCTGAAGCATTCAAGCTGGACTGGCCCTCGTCTAGAGGCATCACCCCGCAAGCCACAGTTGATATCCCCTCCCTAGACTATGCTCTGTATCTCACAAATACGGTCAAGTTTCATCTCGGGCAGACATACCATCTCTTTGACGAGGAAAGCTTCATGACTGGGCTTTACGATCTCTACAGAACAGGACCGAAGCTGGAACCGACGGTAGGTTCCAGATTGTGGTATATCCAATTCCTCATCATCATGGCTTTCGGGAAAGCTCTTTTAGTCCCTGGAAACCCAAATCAGACCCCTCCTGGAAGTGATTTGGTGACGAGGGCTCTCGAGCTGCTTCCTGATGTTCATGGACTATATCAAGACCCTGTGCTATCCGTAGAGATACTATGCGGTCTTGCTCTATACTTGCAGTCGGTAGACCACAGAAACAGTGCTTATACCTACGTGAGTTAATGGCCAGCCTTTAGTCACTTGCCGAGCCTTTTCGCTGATTCTAGCAGATCGGTCAAGCATTTCGGATTGCCGTTTCGCAAGGGTTACACCGAGAACCACTAAGAGACCAACTTAACGACAGTGAGGCTAACAGACTCCGCTGCGTCTGGTGGACCCTGTATATCTTAGACCGCAAGATGTCATCCCTTATGGGCGCTCCCAATTCGATACAAGATAGCGACATCACCGTTCAACTGCCAAGATCAGACCCGGTTGTTCACAAGTATAAGGCACTCGGAATCCACGTTGTCCTGTCTCAGCTGCTTGCCAAGGTTTTGAATAGTGAGTTTAGAGAGCCCACATACAGGACTGGAACTCTCTAACCGAAACATAGCTGTATACGGCGTAGACGGAAAACTCGATCCTTCATTTCTGAAGAGTGTCCAGGAAGTTTTAAGAGACATGGCAAGGCTAGCACCTCAGCTTACGGCGGGGTTCGAGTTCAAGTTCAACAACTCTGAACCTGCGTCCAGGGTTTCCGCTACACTGAACTTATGTTATCACCAAGTAAGTGAATTTAGAGAACCTTACTAAGTGTCTGGAAGCTGACTATCTCAAGTGTGTCGTTCTTGCCACACGCCCAATCCTCATGTGCCTCTTACAAGATGTTCTAGGAAGGCGAGGAAATTTGAACAGAGGCCTAGCGAGCCCAATCAAAGCACTTTTGAAGACATCATCAGATTCGGCAAACAAATCGCTTCGGATTCTGTCAACATTACAGTCTCAGCACCTACTAGGTAGGCATACATATGATCTACGAGCGGTCCTTACATGAACTGATGTGCTAGTCAGAATCTTTCCTCCCCTTTGACTTGGAGCAGGCGTTCTCATCAGCTTTCGTTCTTACTTTGATGACCTCCATGCCAAGTCTTTCCGAGCGAGATAACCGCTATATGCAAACTACGACTGATATCCTTGATACCATGATTGCGCGCGGTAACGTTGTGGCCCGGTGCCGGAAGGAAGAGCTCGAAAAGCTCCAAGAGATGCTGTGTCTCGCTCAACGTCAGCTCCATGCTCCACCGTCAGTTGCAGGTGACGGCAGCAGCGGTATGCAGGCTGAGAATCAGTCTTCACTGCGCATAGACGCTGGTGACCTTTCATTACCAACCGAACAACCCACAGAAGCCGGCCCGGCTATTGGCAGCACAACAAATGGGCTCGCTTCAGAACAAATGCTGTCCATAGCGGGCTTGCTCGATTGGGAACCGAATATGGCCGCTTTCGACGACGATCAGCTCGCGGGGAGTTGGTTATGGACCGAGGCGATTGCCCCGGATTTTGATTTTAGCGGGGGTTTGCTATGATTGACTAATAGGATACTAGACTGACCCTCGGATGTGTGCTTCCGAAATCAGGTCTGGAGGAATTAAGACAGCTTACGATACTAGGCTCGCTGGAGAAAGACACGCCTCAGAGATAGGGTCGGATTTGCAGATAGAGACGATCTAATCCCGCGGGGTAATCGTCCCATCGACGACGGCCAACAGCCGGCTTCAACACGTAGCTCCATATGCAGGTACTCAGGTAGTGAAGGCGCCAGGAGAAACCTTGCAACAAGCCCAAGTTAGATGGCGAGACTCTTATCAACTAAACTTGAACAAGACTCCGCGACATTCCAGTTCTCTAGATAGGGGCTTGTCCGAGTCAGTTGACTATCTGATACCAGCTTGCGGGTTGACAATCCGAGGATTTCTCCCCGCGTTTTCGACGCCTCGGGACCCACTCCCGAATCGCTTCCCCGGACCCACGGACTCGAGATAGTGACCAAGACTGGGGTGTCAAGGACTTATCTGGCAATTGACTAAAGCGAAGGATCCGATTATAAGACTTTGATATAACACTGACTGTTCCGGCCTGGTGCTTTTGGGTTCATAGAGACACAGGAACTGGTCAACTTGGGTAAACTCTTTGAGTTTCTGTCGAGAAACAACACTCCAAAAATTTGGATGTTGCCATTTTTGCAGCAGTAGACACGCCAATTTAACAGTCCAACTTCAGACAAGTCAACGATGGACCAAGAGAAGATGGAACCTGCGGGCTTGGAGAACCTGTGCCATCAACAAAGTGCGAAGATCGGCCAAGTCGAAGATCCATACATCCAGCCCGGCTATGAACTTCACAAACGTCTCGAAACGCGCCATGTCACGATGATTGCGCTTGGCGGTGCGCTTGGAACAGGATTGCTGATTGGAACGTAAGCTGTCTCCCCGTACGAAAAATGACCGCCCTGGCGTTCGTTCTAACTCACCAATTTACAGAGGCTCGGCTCTAGTCAAGGCAGGCCCAGCCGGCATCCTCATCGACTACTCCATCGTCGGCTGCATCGTCTTCCTCGTCATGGCCGCCCTCGGCGAAATCATTTCTTACATGCCCCTCTCCCACGGCTTCGGCGGCTACGCGACACGCTTCGTCGACCCGGCTCTCGGCTTCGCGACGGGCTACTGCTACTTCTTCAAGTACCTCCTCGCCACGCCTAACCAACTCTCTGCCTTTGCCCTGATCATGAAGTTCTGGGTAGGGGACCGCGTCAACCCGACCGTCTTCATCACCATCGCCCTGGTCCTGATTCTCCTGATCAACAGTATCAGCGTCAAGGCCTTTGGCGAGTTCGAGTTTTGGCTCTCATCTCTGAAAGTGGTCATCATGATTGGCGTCATCCTGCTGCTCTTCATCCTCGCCGTGGGAGGCGGTCCCACCGGCGACCGTCCCGGCTTCAGGTACTGGTCCGACCCGGGTGCTTTCGCCGAGTACAAGGTCGATGGTGCCCAGGGCCGTCTTCTCGGGGTCTGGAGCGCCATGGTGGCCGCCGTATACGCCTTCTCCGGCACGGAACTCGTCGGCGTCACAGTCGGCGAGGCCAAGAACCCGCGTCTGTGCATGCCAAAGGCTATTCGCCTGACCTTCATGCGCATCGTCTTCTTCTACATCATCTCCGTCTTCCTGCTGGGCATGGTTGTCCCTTATAACAGCGCCGAGCTCGTCTTCGCAGCTAAGGCCAAGACCAGTGCTGCGGCCTCGCCGTTTGTGGTGGCCATCACCATTGCCAAGATTAAGGGGCTCGATCACGTCATCAACGGTTGTCTCGTAGTTTTTGTCTTCTCAGCTGCGAACTCGGACATTTACATCTCGTCTCGCACGCTGTATGGCATCGCTGTCGATGGCAAAGCCCCTCGTATCTTTTCCAAGACTACCAAGGCCGGCGTGCCCTTCGTGGCTTTGGGTCTATGTGGTGTCTTCTGCTGTCTGGCGTACATGTCTGTCAGCTCCGGTGCCGCAACCGTCTTTGGCTACTTGACGAACGTCGTCACTGTCTTTGGTAAGTCTGTCGTGATGCTTGAATGAAAAGACCAACACTAACGCGTAATGTACCATAGGTCTGCTTACATGGATGTCCATTCTCGTCTCCCACATCTTCTTCTGCCGCGCCCGCACCGCCCAACGAATCGATGCTGCCTATATCCCGTATCGCGCTCCTCTGGGCTCTTGGGGCTCCTATGCCGCCCTCGGCTTCCTCATTGTCCTGACCTTGACTAAAGGTATCGAAGTGTTCGTCGGCACTTTCGACTACAAGAACTTCATCGTTCAGTACATTGGGATCCCTGTCTACCTGATCTGCATTTTTGGGTACAAGATCTTCAAAAAGTCCCATCGCGTTCGGGCTGAGACAGCCGACTTGGTCACGGGCGTGCCAGCAGAGACCGTTGCCGAGGAGAGAGCAGCGGTCGAGGCAGAAAGAAGGGAAAAGGAGGTAGCGATGGGGAAGAAGAGCGCATTTGCTAAGATTTACCGGAAGGGGTTCTCATGGCTATTCTAAGACGAGTTGATAACATGTAACACTCCCATGCGAAACCTAAGGCTATACGCATTACACATAGTCAGTAGCATTATTTGGGCAAGTCGAATCTTTCAAAGCGATCAGTTCGTTCCGTATATGGGACATTTATGTGTGCAAGTTCCCCCATCGATCTCTCGACCCATTCAGATCGGGTGCTCAATCACAACTTTCTCCAACGAAGCACCGCCATAGGCCACTCTCTGGATCTCCCGTAACCCGGCTTCGCCACCCTTGACAACAGTAATATTGGGGTGCTTCGGAGCCCTTTCGGCAGAGTCCAGAACATGTTCCATGACCCTACGCAAGCGAACCGGAAATTCAGGGTCTTGCGGGTGACCCATGGCACCGACGCTACCAACGGGCCGGTAGCACGTGCAGAAACCAAAAGCCGGATCATGGGGTATGGGTTGCGTGCACACAAGCTTGACAGACTTTTCCTCGACGCCTCCAGACAAGCTCCTGCGGAGAAGCGTCGGCGTAGACGTCTCAGGGTCGGCGTTGGGGCCATGCAGACCGCTGCCAACAGTATCGAAGCCGGTAGTCAGGCTCACGCCGATATCCTTGGCAGCAGCGCGGATATCGCCAGTCACATCGGGGCTCTTATAGTCGAAGCAATGTGTAGCCCCGAGCAGCTGTAGCGCGGCGTGGTTCTTGACGGACGCAGTCGTGAAGATGGGATTGAATCCTGCCGCCTTTGCGAGCTGAACGGCCGCGACGCCGACGCTGCTGGCCCCGCCCCAAATCAGTATCGGCTTGTCGGTGCCATCAGTCCCGGTGACGCCCGCGGCGGGGAAGGCGAAACCGAGAATGTTGAAGATGGCGTCGGCGGCGGTCTGCGTCGTGAGAGCCAGGCCCCCGGCGTCTTTGAGAGCGAGGCCGGGAGGCAGCTTGAAGGTAAGATTACTTTCGACGATGGCCTTGTCTTGATGTGTGCAAGCCGAAGATCTTTGGGGAAACCCGACGGGCGAGATACCGAGAACGGCGTCGCCGATTTGCAGGGTGGATTCGGGCCCGACTGCCTCGACGTTGCCGGCGAACTCGAAGCCGGTGACGAAGGAGTTGAGGCCAACGTGAAAGAAGTTGAGATCGCAGGGGTTGATGCCCGAGTACTTTATTGAGACAAGGGCTTGAAGTTTTTGAGGTGTGTAGTCTTCCGTGACTTGCTTGATGGTGAGTTGGCCATCGGCACCTAAGTAAATTGAGCGAGACATTTTTTGTAAGTTGTTGTTCTTGGTGATGCTGGTAACTTGGCTCATCTTAACATAAACCTCTCGCAAAATTGTGAGGTTTTATATCTGACTATTCAATAATCAAACGATATACAAAGAGCTCGTATGGCTCGGCCTGGACATCACAATGGGCCGCGACCATCGGCGGTTCCCACTGTTAATGTCCGCTTCTCTCGGGATTATGAAAGAATACTGTCGTTGCGCCGAACGCCCCATGGCACCGGACTTAAGAACGTGCTGGGGTTGTCTAAAACGGCGGGAAATAGATTGGGTTTGTCTATGTGATCGATCAGTCGAAAATGATGAACCTTGGACAAGGCCGGAAGACAGACGATACTGCGGCCGACCGGAGCTACCCGGGAAGCTCATCCGGAGTAGCCCTTCGGTTCAACGCCGGTACTTTCGGAGTCCGTGGCTAAAGATAGGCTAGAGGGCTTGCACACAGCATGATCGGACTCAGCTTGACGTTTAGGTTTCAGTCAACTCTGCAATTTATTCGTTGATGGTCTGTTTCTTTTTAACTGTAAAAAACCTCCGCATCAGAATTCCATGTTCTACTAAGTACACCCGGTTGGCAATCACCAAGAGAATAGATTTTTCAGCCCATGCAATTCTACAATACCTGATGGAGAGAACTTTTCCTCGAAACGACAACCCTTGGTTGTTGCTGAACGTCGGCTTCTTCAACAAGTTGCACCGAGCAACCGACGAGCTTTACAAGCTGAAAGAGCTCAGGTTTGAATAGAAGAGGCAAAGTCGATCTTTGACATCATCAGAAAGGGGAAGAAGCCCCTACTTTCGCGGATTGAGCTATAGGATGTTTAGTTTCGTGCGATTATTTAGCTAGGGTATCTACGGGGTTGCATAATGACCACCGATATGGCAATTCCAACTTGCAAGTTCTTCATCTCCATCACCAAAGTTCAACAGACCAAATCAAATTTCCTTCACCCCTCCAGACTCCGGGGTTTGACATCCACAACCTTGTAGATCGAGCTGGATGCCTGGAGCACAACCCACGTTCGAGTTCTGCACACTTTGCAGATCTGGATCAAGCACCCGGAGTCTGTTGCTTTTCCGCGACAGGCGGTGCAACAGGCGCATACTGCGACGGCACGAGACCGCCCCCAGGCTGCGGCGAGAAGACCTGGATCGTCCCGTCGTATGGCCTCGTGGCGACCTTGTTCTTGCAGTTTGAGCAAGTGTAGTGCATGTCCTCACACCACCCCGCGATGCAGGGCACGCATGTGAGGCAGATGCAGAGGAGGCAGCACAGAGCACCGGCAACCCTGAGGAAGTCCGTGTATTAGCTAAACTGGTTCATGAAATACTCCCATATGATCAAAATTAACTTACATTTGCATGGCAGTACCCTCTTTTGCAATGACCGTCTGCGTCCGCTGTTTGCAAAAGGGGCAGTCGATCCATTGCGGCTCGTCGCCCAGCATGTGCAACGGCGTGACGGTCGCTGGGTTCGCGAGGGGGGTAATGGTCGGACCGCCCTTTTGTTGAGCGGGCATTGGTGTTGCTGGTTGTCTGCCCAATTTATCAGTATTTTCTAAGAAGGTGACGGTGTTCTAGGAGACACTTACTCAAGCTGCACTAGGTTCGCTGGCATCTCTCTGGCAGGGGCAGGACCGCTTCCTTGCACAGTAGATGTCACTGGTGATTCTCTCTCATAGGCTGGCGCCGGCTCTTGAATGTCGATCGCTGGGGGAGAAGCAGTCTTTTGTTCCGACATCTTTGATTTTGAGGTCTGCTTAGGTAGTGGTGTAAGATGACGAAATTACTGAATTGTTGGATATCACGGCTGTACGGTCTGTAAGTCACTACGAATGACTTGGATAATTGAGGAAAAGTTGAAGGAAGATAGATCAATGTTGAACAGAGAGACCAAAGGAAGAAGATGATAAAATACAGACTTTTGAGATGACGAGCGCTTGTTCCTTTTCCACTTCATGTAAAACTCTCCCTCCAGGTAAGATTGCCTCCAGTGCGCGTGAGCACTACCAAGGTGGCACTAACAGCGGCACAGCATCGCAGGAATCCACAATCAGGCAGAACCGTAACATCGACAACGATCGCCATTGGTGCTTACGGGAATAGACTCGCTTGGCAGGGGACAGATGTCTCTCCCGGGTCGCCCCCCCAAGGCTCTACGAGTTGGTGTGGGCGGCGCAGCCCTACAACCAGAGCGATTGCGCCTCGTGTATGAAATGCGAGGGTCGTGCCGTTGTGGTGACTAGGGGCAGAGCTGAGAGACACCCTGGGAATCTTACACCCACGCGCTTGGGATGACCAGATGATAGGTGGTCTTACCTGCCTAATGCAGTTTCAATGGCGAAGCAATATCCGATGTTACACCACTTTCTCCCGTCCTCCATAATGATAGAGCAGGGGGAGCAGACATGACGATCGGATAGCGCAGCCTTACTTCGACTTCACGAATCCAATGACTTTTCTGACACAGCCTCTTTCTTATGCAGTAGCGCTCCTTTGAACTTCATCACCACTCTAATTCAATGATCAAAAGTCGGTCCGTTGATGCAGCTGGGAGTCCACGTTCAGGACATGTTGATGTAGTCCCACCAACCCACTGGCCTCTTTGAAAGTCACCCCAGATGGACTAAGCATCCACAGTTCCAACATCGAATTGCCATCGCAAGCTCAAGATGCGCTTAATCAAAGCTTCATCCATACACAGCAGCAACCTCCAGCTCGTCGACTTCAACCCCGATCAGCTCCCCCGGTACGCCATTCTCTCGCACACCTGGGGCGACAACGAAGTCATCTACGCCGATATTAGAAACGAAAATGCCGCCACCAAGCCAGCTTTCCAAAAGGTCCGCTATAGCTGCATCCAAACCCTGGCAGACGGCCTCGAATACGTCTGGATCGACTCATGCTGCATCGACAAAAGCAGCAGCGCGGAGCTCTCCGAGGCCATCAATTCCATGTACGAGTGGTACATGAAGTCAGAAGTCTGCTACACTTACCTCTCTGGCGTCCCTGCCACCGTCGACCCTGTCAAGACCGACGGCGCGTTTGCCTCGTGCCGGTGGTTCACGCGCGGCTGGACGCTTCAGGAACTAATCGCTCCGGCCGAGATGGTTTTCTTCTCCGAGGACTGGGTGAAAGTTGGAGAGAAGACGACGCTGAGCAGGCCTCTATCCGTCATCACAGGCATAGACGAAGACATCCTCACGGGCCTCAGACCCCTCGAATCAGCGAGCCTCGCCAAGCGCATGTCCTGGGCAGCACACCGGCAGACGACGAGACCAGAGGATGTGGCCTACTGCCTGATGGGCCTCTTTGGCGTCAACATGCCCATGCTCTACGGCGAAGGCGACCGCGCCTTCCTCCGCCTCCAAGAGGAAATCATGAAGCAGTCCGACGACCAGTCTCTCTTCGCCTGGGTCGACCTCTCCGCCTCAACCGAGACCTACCACGGCCTGCTGGCCAAGTCGCCGGTCAACTTCGCCTACTCCAACTCCATCATGCCTTACCAGGACTGGGAGCCGCGGCCGCCGTACTTCATGAGCAACCGCGGCCTGCGCATCGATCTACCCCTGACGCTGCGCGACCAAGACATCTTCGTCGCCGCGCTCGACTGTCCCGCGCCGCCGGACTACGAAGACTCTACTTTCCTAGCAATCTACCTCAAAAAGATTTCGAGCGGCGGAGATCAGCAATTCGCCCGCGTGCGGGTGAACCAGTTCGCCAAAGTCCAGGAGCGGGGGAACAAGCAGACGCTCTACGTGCGGCAGACGTTCAACGGCGTCGCGGACGCGGAGGGTGTGTTTCCGCAGCACATCATCCAGCTCCGAAAGGGTCCGCCGCGTGACCAGTACTCGGTGCTGAACCTCGTGCACTCCAAGGAGGCCGACAGAGGGGACCGGCCGGCGGCGTGCACGTCGAGCAGGGGTTCCGGAAGGGACTTGATCCACACGGCGACGGGGAAGACGATTGCTTTCCGCATCCCGAAGGCGGCGGGCCAGCTCGCCGGGGCCGTCACATTCGCGCGGACGGACGGGTCCCGGCTGCTCATCATGTTCGGGTCCACGGACGGCATCCGAGCCGGGTTCCACGCCCGCGAGCTACCGCCTCGTTTCCCGGGCATGAACCAGAAACAGAACCAGAACCAAGCAAAAAGTACGAGCTCATCAAAAGCAAAGGAGAACCAACAGCAAGAACCACCAGAAGTCACCTTCTCATTCGACGACTTGCAGACGATGTTCCGGCCGACCCCTGCGGGCGTCGACGTGGAGCTGGAGCGGTTCCGGGTGCGCGTCGACGTGGAGACGGTGATTGCGAACGCGAGCAAGTACCTCATGGCCGACGTGCTTATCGAACCCGTCAACCGGCCGTGGGACCCGTTTGAGCCGCTGGACGCGGCTCTCGGATGGTACGAGGGGGCGACGGGGCGGCAGAATCGGGGGCAGGCTGCCGCAGCTCAAGCGGCGACGGCGCAAGCGACGGCGACTACTAGTACTAGTGCGAAAACGAAGAGAGCCTCTTCTGGGTGGAGGAGGTTGATATCGTGAGTTATGTCTAGCTTCGATGAGATCACATGTTGCGGTAGCTAGGACACAAGGGTACTTGGATATGAAGGAGAGAAAAGGGGCACATGAATCGAGGGAGATACTACATGGCTGAAGAGAGTATACTGGCGTTCAAGGCGTACATGCTAGCATTCTATAGGTGATTGAATTTCAAGAACTAAGATAGGGCATAATGCCCCCTTCGATGTCATAAAGTCCAGTATCATATTCAGTTAACAACGGTGTCAAGAGTCAAGCTCCGAAATCTCTCCCTCTTTCCTTGCTTCAGAGGCCAACCTAAAAGGCACCAGCGACTTACAGGTAGAAGTCCCCTTATCCTCTCTCAGAGCCCTTTCCACGACTACCATCACCAAGTGCCGGCAGCAACGGCGTACCAGTGCCACCAGAGATGGTAGAAAGGTCAAGATCAGTATGTGCTGACCTTGCGGTTGCTGACATTGCACGCGCTGACGATGCGCGTGGCTGGTCCGCAACAGGTGCAATGATCAAGGCCCAACTGTTTCAATGCTAAGGCATGGAAGAGATAAGAACTAGAACTTGACCATGGTGGATAAAAAAAGAGGTAATCCTGGGCAGCTCCCTCGTGAACTCGGTGGTGATAGGTATTGCTATCTCAAGGTACCAGGTGACTTTCGTCGACTCATACCATCACGTGACCCTGAATGACTCACCAATACAGAGCTCTATCACTTCTTAGGTAATCAGACATAAATTGGAACTCCCTCCGATACGGAGCAGCTCTTAGCTAACTTTTTTGAAGTTACTCAATTCAACCCCTCTAGATACCCCATATACCCCCCCGCCAGATACCAACGCAGTCATCATGGCACCCGGAAAGACGCCTGCAGAGAACATGCTTTGGGGTGGCCGCTTCACAGGTAAGCTGTTTTTTCCCCCAATAAGTTCAATTGGCAAGTTCAATTGCAGCTGTGCTAACCCCAGAAATGAACAGGCGGCCTCGATCCCCTCATGCTCAAGTACAATGCGAGTATAGGATACGACAAGCTCCTGTTCAAGGAGGATATCCTCGGCAGCATCGCGTTTGCGCGCGCCAACGCAAAGTCCGGCATCATCACCAACGACGAGTTTTCCGAAATCGAGAGGGGACTCCGGGAGGTGCAGAAGGAGTGGGAGGCTGATACCTTTGTCATCATGCCCAATGATGAAGATATCCACACTGCCAACGAGCGCCGGCTCGGCGAGATCATCGGCAAGGACATCGCCGGCAAGCTGCATACCGGTCGCAGTCGCAATGAGCAGGTCGCCTGTGACATGCGCCTGTGGCTGAACAACCAGATCAAGGAGATTGAGAGCCACCTGGTCGCCTTTATCGAGGTGATTGCCGCCCGCGCCGAGGCGGAGGTGTAAGTCCGAGTATCACCCCGCAAATCCGGCAACCTCCCTTGCTGATCTTTCAAATAGTGGCATTCTCATGCCTGGATATACCCATCTCCAGCGCGCCATGCCGGTCCGGTGGTCGCAGCACCTGCTGTCGTACGGCTTCGCCTTCCAGAGTGATCTCGACCGTCTGCGCGAGGTTTCCAAGCGCGTGAACAGGAGCCCGCTCGGTGCTGGCGCTCTCGCCGGCAACGGCTTCAACATCGACCGCGATATGATGGCCGAGGAGCTGGGCTTCACAGGCCTCCTGTGGAACTCCATGGGCGCCGTTGGCGACAGAGACTTCGTCACTGAGTTCCTGCAATGGGGTAGCATGTTCATGCAACATACTTCTCGATGGGCCGAGGATCTCATCCTGTACTCCTCTTCAGAATTCGGCTTCATTTCCATCGCCGATGCGTACTCCACTGGAAGTTCGTTGATGCCGAACAAGAAGAACCCGGATGGCTTGGAGTTGTTGCGCGGAAAGGCTGGTCGAACCTTTGGCCACATGGCCGGCCTGATGATGACCCAGAAGGGTCTCCCCAGCACATACCAAAAGGATTTGCAGGAGAGTTGGGAGCCCATGTTGGATCACGTCAAGACCATCTCTGATAGTCTTCAGATCGCACAGGGCATTCTCGTCACTCTGACCGTCAGGCCAGAGCGCATGAAGGCTGCCCTGGACCCTTTCATGCTGGCTACCGATCTGGCTGATTACCTCGTACGAAAGGGCGTCCCCTTCCGCGAGACGCACCACATTTCTGGCCGATGCGTCGCCGAGAGCGAGAAGCGCGGTATCCCGATGAACGAGCTCTCGCTGGAGCAATTGCAGGCTATTGACAGCCGATTTGGGGAGGATGTTGCGCAGACGTTTGACTATGAGAGGAGCGTCGAGATGAGGGCGTCCAAGGGTGGTACGAGCCGAGCCAAGGTTCTGGAACAGGTCCAGGTTCTTAAGGGCATGCTTGCTTAGAGAGGTGTTTGATAGCTGGGACTCAAAAGGGCAGGTTCTAGAGGGATTAAAAAAAGGCGTATTGGTAGAAAGGTGTTAGGTTCCGAAGTAGCCCGTCGGAGGGACTAGAAGGTTGAGGTGGTTTATCAAGGCGATTTTGAGCAAGCGTGATCAAAGACTGAGCGAGAGCGGCTCCGCCTACTTGGCTGGCCTGGGCCAACCCTCGTCCAGTTTTCTTCTGGCTCTCAACGGATAGAAAAATGAAACAGAATCACATACTTATCAGACAATCACACTGTTCAAGTATACACCAATTGCTATTGACACTGTCATTTTTGAGATAAACTTCGAGATCTCAGTGTTATAGAATAGCCTTTCTCTTCCTCGACCAGGTTCATAGTCAAGTTCATAGTCAAGCTCAATGGCCTCAAGATGAGAAAAGCTTGGTAGACACAACCTTGTCCAGATCTCGTGGTAGACTACCCGCCAACTAGCCCAAGGTGAGTATTAGCGTACCAATATGTGAAAGACGAAGAGAAAAGACCCGACCCACACAGCCACTCACTGACCGCCGTTTCCCACGGTCCCCCTTCCCCGCCCCTCGTTCCGGCCCCAGAACCCGGCCCGGTGCTTTCCCACCCCCGTCCTCTGCGCAGCGTAGCGCCGTAGCCTCCCTCACAGGCTCACAAGCTCACAGATATACGTGAGAAGTCCAATCGGGTAGAAAAGTCGGGCAGAAGAAGGAAATCGGCTCAAACTCGCAACTCTCTAATTTTTGAGGTACAGGAAATGTACCCGACCTATCCTTTGAGTTACATCGCTCGTCACCAAAGATTCTTAGGGACGAAAAATGCACCGAAAAAGCGAAACTACCCGCTATCGCGCCTTGCTATAAGGTATTATTGTGCCATTCAGTCGTTGGAGGAAGGCTCGCACTCTTGGGAGTCGAGTATCATACCTGAACCGCTGTAAGCGAATGCGCTTGCTGGCCCTGCCTATTCGCCATCATTCGATTCTTTAGTATAGTTGTACACATGCAATTCGCAGACGCATAGACACAGCGTGGAAGAAAAAACACATGCAAATCCCACCCCGTCTCATGAATTCGGCCGGCGAATCGGTGGACCCCGCCTCAAAATCACCCGGAGACTCGACCCGGGCCTCCCCCACTTTCTTCCCTCCCCGAATCCAATGACGAGGGAAAAGCAAAGTACCCGACCTCACCCACTACGCATGATCCTCTGTACCTTAGGTGCTCCTCCGCACTCCGTACTCCGTATCTTGCTCTCGTAAACAAAAAAAAAAGACAGAGGTGCTGATAATCCAATGAAAACCCCGCTGCTCACCGAAAAATAAAGAGGCAAAGTGATGTCGCCTCCCGAACACGCTGCTCAATGTCATTCGCTCATGGCCTGCCTCACGATTTTGGCATTGCCAACACCCCCGTTCCCGCCGTGAAGGTGGTGGTTCCCAAAGTCCCCCTTCCGGACCCTTCTTGCCTTCCATCCCCCTCCCCGAGTATCCGCGCCATCCTCCAACCCAGCGCCAGCCCAGACCCAGCCAGCCCAAGGTAGGGTAGTTGGGTAGGCACGCTGGCGCGGTAGCGTAGCCTCCCATCCGTAGGTCGCCCTCCCATTTCATCCCGCTGATCCGCTGCACGTCATCACCCATCGCTCCCGGTGCCATCGCCATCGCCATTATCAAACACACCGCCCTTGGGTACGGTAGGCATGAGTCCCGGCCCATGATTGAACATGAAAAGTTTCGCCTCCCCTCCCCGCTTGGCAGAAACGCCTCCCTACCAGCGGCATTGGCTTGGTGCGGCGTATGACTTGTGATGGCAGTGGTGTCCTGCCGTCGAGGTTGGCGAGCGGTTGCCACAGCCAGGTGAAATCCAGGAAGTACTCTGGTCTGACACTAGACACGTGGGAATGGCTTGGGAGCACTGGCATGTTGGCCCGGGAGCGTAATGGGTAATGGCGCAAGTAAACATTTCATTAGAGCTGCGAGGCTCTTCTATGGAAACCCAGTCTATCATAGGAAACCAAAACACACACGCACAAAATCATCCATCACTCGTGCTGCTCCGTAACAGAAATGTAAAAAACAAGATGCTGGTCGTCAATCCGTCATCGTCGTCAATCTATGCCATCATCCCTGTATGCTCGTCGTGAAACATCAGTGTGCGCCGATAAGAGGCCTCGTGCTGCGGCGAAGAGACGAGACCAGACGCTGTATATCGTTGTGGTTATTATTCATGGTTGTTGTAAAACGTATAATGAGTGCCTTGAAATCGACAGGCAATCATGGCCCGCTCATGGGCTAGGACTAGGGCTGGGACTCTCGTACTCCATAATCTCGATGGAGTAGTAGGGAAGCTCTCGCGCCAGCGTGCCGCTGTCACAAAAGAATAAAGTGCCTTCGACCTCACTCTCGGGCTCCTCGACTTCGTCGATACGAGGCGGAGGTGGGTCTTGGAATAGGATAAAGCTGTGCCTGTGGCTGTCCCCGTAGCGTCGCCGGAGTCTGCGTGCGCTGGAGCCAACATCGTCTGCGTCGAGGGGTGTCATATCTTCGTGGTCAGAGTCGCTACGTTCTGATATGGTGCGCTTGCCAATGCTAGATCCGTGGGCCCGCCGCTTGCGCATCTTCAGCTCCCGTTGCATACGCACAAACTCGCGGTGAGCCTCATCGGCATCTAGGTCGTTATCCGAGCCTTCGGAGCTGCTTCCATCGAATCCGAGATTTCTCATCTCCTGAGTGAAGCCAGGAGGGAGCCCTTTAGGTGGTGGAGCCCGTGAGCGAGAGCGAGCAGATGACGGGGAGGAGAAGCCGGAGGGGGCAATGGTGCCGCTGCGGTCTTGATCCATTGGGTCAAAGTCGGAAAGCTCTTCCAGTGTGAAATTCGCCTTGACAGTCGAGGTGGTGGTAGCGGTGACAATGTGGTGAATCTCTTGGATAGGAGGGGTGGCCAGAGACTCTGATTCCGAATCAGAGTCAGACTCCTCGTCTTCGTCTTCATCTTCTTCCTCCTCATCCGATTCTTCTCCAGAACTGCTGTCGACGGCCATACGGGAGGCCGGCATCGGCACAGACCTCGGAGCGAACATGGAAGCGGACACGGATGCTGGCACCGGGGTAGGCGTTGGAGCCGGGGCCGGAGGAGCAAAGCGCATACGCGTATCGTCGTCCGAGTCTTCCGATTCTGTGTCGTCTGAATCTTCATCTTCGTCTTCATCATCGCTGTCTTCATCTTCGTCGTCTTCTTCGTCATCGTTGGTCCTAGGTCTTACGTGAGGTACCTGGCGTTGTTCAGATTCGGGTTCGGACTCGGATTCATCCTCTTCATCAGACTCAGAGGAGTCTTCGGAAGAAGTGCGGGGTGACAAGTGAGCAAAGCGATTAGAGGGCGTAAAACTGAATTCGTGGCCATTGCCAGTAGGCTGAATGCTGGAGTCATCCAGTATGATTTGGTGATGCCATTGCGGCAAGTGTCGTGCAGCGAACTTACGATTCGCCATTGGCACGGTGGTGGTAGGGGTATGAGGGGGTGAGTTTGGTCCTCCAAGAGGGCCCAGCATCATGCTGGGCGTCGCCGGCCGCGACTTGCGAGGCATGCTCAATGGCGTCTGCGATACGGCAATTGAGGTGCTGCCTCTCTGATGCGCCTCAAGGGCCGATTTTTTGTATCTGTAGCTCGAATCTCCTTTGTGTGTTGGTGATTTATCGATCGTGTCTTTGTTGCGGAACTCGGGTTTTTTTTCTCTCTTCTGTATCCCTCGAACTTGCGGGGAAGATGAAGTTGAGCGGGCAAATGAGATCAGATCAGCTCCAACGAGCGACAGCCAGTAGATCGGCTTGGTTATGTGATTGGTTCCGATGAAGGTGGTATATCAAGTGAAGTAGCAAAAGTCAAGGCGTCAACACCCAGAGTAAGAACCTCCGACAAGGAGAAGAGGATATTCGGCTGAAGCTGTAGGTTGTCATGATAGATCTGGCGGGAAATGCTTGAGATTGAGCGAAAGCGCGCGGGAGGAAGCGGACCAGTTCGAATGCACTCAAGGAGCAACACAAGCCAGGGTCTCTTCTAGGAATGGAAGCACAGTTCAGGCCACTGGTAAGTGACGGAAAGTCCCCAATGTTCGTTCTCTTTCGAAAGAGAAATCGGGGTTTCCAACCAGCTGGGTGTCACTGACCCGACACTGACAAGAGAGACAGCGGGGAGGAATGTTTCGGGGGAGACACCGTGGGATGTGCGGGATCCCGGGTGTGGGGTCGACGAAAATCGGGCGGGCGGTGACGATAGGACCACGGGCTTTGTCCAGGGTGACCAGGGACTGCCTTGTTGAGGGGCTGCGGGTAGCAGTACGAAATGGCTGATTGAGAAGAAGAAGAAAGTCCACAGGGTGGTGCAATGCGCACGCGAGCAGGAATAGTACCAGTGAGGTGACTTCGGCTGCTGGCCTAGGGGAATGTATTGGACGGAAGAGAGTTGGGGAAAGTCGAAGACAAGCGTGGGGGACCTGGGTCAAGAAGAAAGGCTCAGGAATTTGTCGGGCAAGAGGTGCGTGGGATGAATACCGTGGAAGAACACCAGAGGAACGACAACAACAGATTGCCGGAGCAAGCAATTCCGAGTCTGAATCCGAATCTGAGTCTGGCTGGGTTTGTTGTGATGCGTTGTCGTCTCAAGTGGAATGGCAAGCCAAAAGAACGGACTGCCGATTTTATGATTCCTCGCTGGATTCTGGATTTGTGGATGTCCGAGCTGTCGGTGGTAATGGTGGTGGTGAGCAAGTCTCACGGTGTTGCTTGAATTAACCGTCCAAAATGTGTACTAAATGACTCCCGTGATAGGCCGAGAGCGGGTCGTTGGCACGGCCAGACAGTCCCGGTCTTATAGGTGTGGCTGCTATAATGCTTGAATTCCCACCGATCGACCCTTTGCGCTGACTAGCAGAGGGGATGGGAATCGAACGTGATATGACGGCCAGACGGTTGATGGTCGAGCGAAAGGTAGACCCAAGTCAACCACAAGAAGAGAAGAGGGGAGAGGGGAAACGAGAAAAAAGATTTTCTAATAGTCTGTGGGATGGGGAGAGAATTAAGAATTAAAAGAAGTCATTGCACATGTGCGCTGCAGCTCTGCGGCATGCCCATGCCCATGCCATTCCATGCAGCAAAGAAACTCCATCCCTTGGTCACCTAAGGTAAGGTAGAGAAGGAGGGAGAGCCTCTTCTCGCCCACTTGCTGCAAGTTGCAACTGGTGCTGCTAGAGCCGTGTGGGTGCCCGCCAGCTGCTTTACTGCGGTGTAATCTCATTGCTGGCGCGAGTGCTCCTGTGAAGGACTCCATAGTGCCACTGCTGGATACTGTAACCCTCGTGGAGTTCTTCCTATCAGAAGTAAAAGTCTGGTCTAGTCGGCGGTTGGGGTTGGTTGCGGTTCCTCTTTTGCGCATTCTCGCGGGGCGCAAAGTTGGACTTTGGGCAGCAATGCTCCAGGACTCCCCCGGTCTAACCGTGTGTCCCGCAGCGGCGTCGAGAGAATTTCATGTGTGTGTGTGTGTGTGCTCGCGCGTTTGCGGATACCGCAGCAGCGTACGGGCTGACTGGACCGGGGCCGCCATGGCTTGACTGGTTGCTCGGCTGGAATGGGCTGGAATGGGGGTTCTGAACGGTATCAAGCGAAGGAGGACGTCCAATGCGCGAGAGTTGAGAGGGCGTGATGCGAAGGAGGGGTAATGGAGGGGTGTGGCTGTGGATAGGCGCCAGATCGCCGACTATTGGCGATTCTTGGTCGGCCTCTTTTTTTCTTAGCTGGAGCCCTATTTGGCCTGTCAAGCCTTTCTCCCACAGCCTGTTGGATAATAACACTTCATTCACCCTTTGGTGGGGTTCTGGTCTCGGTTTAGGTCTGAGTCTAGACTGATTATTGTCCTCGCCCTTGACTGTGCCTAGTCCTTGCGAAGCTTGATACTCAGTTCAACGTCTGTTGTGTGGTGTAATATGGAAGTCTGACACCGTGAGAGGGCATGTTATGTCAACGTCCACAAAGCATGACGCTGTCCCTTCTTGGGACGATGCTGCGCGTGTCTGTCAGAGACTGGCTGATGAATACGATCAGTAAAGATACGTGCCTCTCGCTGAAGACGATAGCAAGGTATCGAGCATCAGTACCTAGGCTCTGGCCATAGGCACCCGTCCAGTAGCAGAAGGAGACCTGATAGGCGTGGAAAAATTCATAAGACTGCTGTGAACGATTAGAAGATTGCAAGAATTAGAAGAGGGATGGCTGTGTGACAGCACTTGTGCCCAATCATCGAGGGCCGAGATTGCCTAGACGAAAGGCGTTTTCAACGACTTGCATTCTTTTCTGCAGCATGGCTCCACGAGAAGTTCCCTCTTCCTCGAGCCACCGCATAGCTGCAGCAAAGAGCCTAAGAGCCTCAAGGACTACGTGTGAGACAGAAAAAAACGAAAGGAAAAAAAAAAGGCGGAAGTGATTGACTGAGAGACTGAGAGACTGAGAGGAATGACTTCTTGTGTACTGTATTCGTAGGTAGTCTGAGCCTCTCTGAGGTGTAATGGAGGGGTGGATGTGACGAGGGGCAGGATGCATCATGCTCGTGGCCAGGTCAGATTTGTGGAGAGGAAGAAAAAGAAGGCGGTCAGAATGCACACGCCCGCTACCCCCAGACTCTGAGCCATAGACGGAAGGTCCAGAAACGAAAACTGGCAGGAGCAAGAGTAACGTAAGGTAGGAGAAAGAGCAGGAGCGACCACCACAGTCATCAGTGCCTTCCTGCTTCTCTCCGTCTCTTTCCAATTCCATGGTAACACAACAATGCACATGTCGCAGGGTGGGAAGGTGGGAAGGCGGGAAGGTGGGAAGATGCCGCCGTGACTGGAAGTCGCGACTTGCAAATTACAATTCCATTTCCTGCGGTGAATTTCTAGAAGGCAAGCCAACAAGGTCAAGTGCATGAAACGGCAGCTTTGCGTCGGGCATCGACGTTGTGTCACTCATACTCCGTCCAAAACGGCACTTGCACCCAGCTCTGGGGGTTTTGTTAGTCAAGTCCAGCCTGCCGCCCTGCCCACATCATTGGGAATATCATCGCCAATACAGCCAGCCACCTGGCACTGCCATCATCCATCACTATCGTCATCTCAGAACGCCTGCGCGAATCACCAAATTCTTGCAGTCGGATTTTCTCCGTCCACAGTAGACCTACGTAGTAGACCACAGCACCCCTGAAGAGACTGGGATGCGTAGGTGGGCACTGGGCAGTTCCTAGACTGGTATGGTTCCCTGCAGCCCAACGCTGACGGACCCTCTTCTTAGCCTTTCTTCCATTCCTTGCTCGATGAGAAGAACCCTCATCCCCAGCGGCAAGGCCCGATTACACATGATTTGTTTGCTTCGCTGACAACAGCCGGTTCTTTCTTACCCCAGTAGTCTTGTTGCTACTCGGCTCTGCTGAGAAACGTGGGATCAAGTAGACTGTATATTCTATCATTCCATTGGTGAGATGTGATATACCCTAAAGACTCTCAGTGTCCAGACTGATTTCCACGATCCTCGAGGGGTTTCTTCCAGAAGCACGAAAAAGGCATCGTCGTTCTTCCTTCCGCGTTAGGGCATGACCCCCCTTCTTCCCACCTCTTCGTCTATGCACTGCATCGTCAACTTGCGCAAGTGTGCATTTGGGAGTTCGCGCCAGAGTGGGCAACCCAACGACCCAAAGGCCCCCGTTCATCTGCAGGTCCGACGGGCCTTTCCCGCAGGAAGACCGACCTGAGAGCAACTCCACGTGTGGCCGTCGATGGTGGGCTGGTGGTGTCCGTGTGAGGGCCCCATGTCTTGTTCGAGAAGCCTGCTTTTTGTGGAAGAACAAGGAACCTTTGCCTTGCTAATTGAGGCTCTGCGATTCTGCAATCAAATTGGTGTCTTTTGGGTCCCAGCGGAGCAGAGGGATACCTGCAATTTGCGTTCATCGGACAAGAATGAGACCTGGTGGTGATGCTTACATTTTGAGATTCGTAAAGGGCACTCTCCCGCCAACAAACAAGTTGCCCCCATCGACCTGCTTAATGTACGTAGACTTTTGCTATATATGAGTGACTTTATGAGGCAGGCCGGGAGCTCTTCAAGAGATCTTCAAAGCGAGATATTACTTCTGTTGATAGGCACTTGCATAGCAAGGTACTTGCCTTAGCCGCGCACCTACAAGTGACTCTTTTTGTGTTCTAATCATCTGCTTCAAGGAATTCAGCCATCACACGGACAGTAAGATTCGTCGGAAAAAAAAAAAAGATTTCCCTCGAGACCTTGATAATGTTTGCAATATCCAGTCATTTTATACCTTGCAACCCTGTGGGAAGCTCCCAAGGCCGACCAGGTTTGTCACGAGGTAAGGCAGCTGGTGTTGGTGGAAGGAGGCGCCTGCCACCTGTTTGAGCCTTGAGCTCCAAAGCCAGAGCGCGTCGATGCAACATCCAATCATTGCTCTCCTCTGAGCCCCACACGGAACTTTCCAGCTACGCGTGCTTCGACGCAACTACACTTCTTAACCATCCGTCAGAAACATTAACGCTGGTCTACACATCTTCCGTCACCAACAGGGTGTAGAACATTAGTTGTATCATTCAAACTTTTTCTCCGATCGAATACTAAGCTCTCGAATACTGTCAAAGTTGTCTCCATCTTACCGCTGAATCCGATAACCGTAAGAACCGCGACGATGAACAATCAAGGCCAGCCTGGCCAGGCCGCCGCCGGTCAAACTGTGCCTAGTGCGCGACAGCCACCCATGTATCGACCCGAGATGATGCGAAACCTTCCCATTCTGAACGACGAAGAGAAGCAGAAGTATGAGAGGGGTTTGCGCCAGTTGTGGAATCATTATGAAACGCATCCTGAGGAGTCCGCTCAACATCAAGACGCCAAGAAGAAAATCCAGGACTTTACCAAGATGCTGCTTAACAAGCTCCAGCAACGCCGCATGCAGGTTCAGCAACAGCAACAGGCTCAGCAGCAAGCCGCTCAACAGCAGCAACAGGGTGGTCAACAGGCTCAACAGCAACAGAGTCAGCCAGCGCAGTCAGCTGCCCCCGCGCAACAAGCCCAGCCGGCTCAGCAACAAGCACCGGCGACCGCCGCCAGCCAAGCGAACGTCGGAGGCGTCACTATAAAGACCGAACCGAAGACCGAGAACACGGCGACGACGACGGCAGAGCCTGCGCATGCTCCCACGCCCGCGCCCGCTCCAGCGGCGGCAGCACCGACTCCCACTGCGCCGCAGCAGGCGCCGCAGGCGACACAGTTTCCAGATCACATCCTAGCCCATATTCGACAGATGACCTTCAACCCGCCTCAGGGCATCCTAGATAAAGGCCAGGAGGCGGCTGCTCGGTGGTCCAATGACTTCAAAGCGAAATATTTGAGGGCCTTGATGCAGATGGATCAGCAGGGAATCCAGATAAGGCGGATCGATGCACACGTCAAGAATCAACAGGAGAAGGGCGCATTGGGTGCAGATGAAGCAAAGCAATTGCAAATTAGAAGGGATCATGCGCAAAAGATGCACACTGAGGCCCAGACCTTCGTCCAAAATTTCAGGAAGTCCCAGGAGGGCATCAATAAGGCGAGAGCGGCGGTGGCAGCTGCTGCCGCGGCGGGACAGACTGCGGCAAGTGCGAGCGCGGCTGCACAACAACGACCGCCTTCTCAGCAACAGCAAAACAGCCCAGCCGTCGCAGCGTCGCAACCGCCCTCGACACAGCCTGGTGGTGCTCAAGCAAGCCCGGCACCGACCGCCCAAGGCACTCCGGCCACGCAAAACGCGCAGAACCCTACCACGGCAGTGAATGCCGCGATCGAGGCAGCGAAGAACCAGCAAATGACCGGCACAGCCGCCGCAGGTCAAGGCACCCCCACTCAGCAGCAACAGCAGCTGCCTCAACAACAAGTGCAACAGCAACAGCTACAGCAACAACAGCAGTTGCAGCAACAACAGCAGCAGCTCCGACAGCAACAACTCCAGCAACAGCAGGCTCAGGCTGCCGCTCAAGCTGCGGCTTCCTCTGCCGCGACACCAACCACATCCCAAGCCCCTCAAGCTCAACAACCCATGGCTTCTGCGCCGCAGCAAACTATGAATCAGGGTCAACATCACCCCCCGCCAGTCAATACTGCCATCGCGTCGGTTTCCGCAGGCGGTGGACTCCCTGCGGCAGGCACACCCACCCAGCGCGTGGCGACTCCCCAGTCTGCTGCTCCTGCCGGTCCTGGTCAAGCTCTCAGCCACTCAGCCGCCGTCTCCCGCGCGAACCAGCGCAACGTCCAGACATCGGCTCCCATTCAGCAGGCCACCGGTACTCCTGGCTCGGCCGGCGCACACGCTCAGGGTGTCATGGGATCTGGAGCAGTTCCGCAACAACAACACGCGCATCCGACACAGCCAACTCAGACGTTGCAGTCTAAACTTCCGATCCCTAAGCAACTTCCAGAAAAGGCTACTTCCGTGCCTCAACCCGTTGCGATGGCGGGCGGTGCTGGCGCTGGCAGGCCTACTTACACGGGAGGTGGCGGCATTGCTGGAGGTGTCATGGGCCAGCCCGCGATTTCTAAGATCCCTGCATACGTCCATGAGGCTGAGGGCGATCACGTACTCAGCAAGAAGAAATTGGACGAGCTCGTGCGACAAGTTTGCGGCGGGAATGCCGAGGGCCAGGAGATCAACATGTTGACTCCCGAGGTCGAAGAGGTACGTGACTTATCACTGACGACCCGATGATGACAAACTTTTGCTAACTCCATTGCAGAGTGTCTTGGCCATGGCAGACAGCTTTGTCGATAACGTCCTGGAGACGGCTTGCCGCAACGCCAAAGAGCGAGGCTCAAAGGTCCTTGAGATTCGCGACATCCAGCTTGTCCTTGAACGCACTTACAATATCCGCGTCCCTGGCTACTCCTCTGACGAGCTTCGCACCGTGCGCAAGATCCAGCCCTCGACTGCCTGGATCACTAAGATGAGCGCCATCCAAGCAGCCAAGGTGACCTCGGGTAAGGGCGAGTAGTACGAACCCACCGAGAAACCGCGGCATGCTGCTGCTAGAAACCGAAGCACTGCTAGGAGAAGCACGACAAAGAGCGTCCGGTTCAATCAAGATGACATCGGAGCACGTGCGACATCGCCGGTCAAGGCCGCCTCGTCCAAGGCGAGGTCTCGTAAATCTACATCACTGGCCAAGAAGGCTTCAACCTCGAGATCTGCTCCGACTCAGACTACTGGTCCTCCCCTCAGGCACTTCTCGGTTGATAGCAATACCCAGCAGGCGGACTTGTCCATGGCGACACGTATGGAGGTCAACTTTCTCCCAGCAAAGAAGTAGGCTCCTCTTCAGGAGTAAGGATGATTTGACAATGGCAAATGGATTGGTTTTCATGGGCATAACGGTATGGTTTGGGAGACATGGGAAAAGGCGTTTGGGACGGACAGCAATTGCTAGTTGACTAGCAATATCTGGTGCTGCGGTGGTCATCCATCATGGCTTTCATAGTTATGGTATACCCAAATTGTTACTCGAGTCCATTCACAGTGTTCATCTAGGTCCGTCTCAGTGTTGTGGTGTCATTAATTATGCCACAAGGAGGTAGGCCAGCAAGGTCCTCACGATGAAGGTAGCGCAGCTGGAGCCAGGTGGTGCAAAGGCGCCTCCGTTCCGATAAGACAACAGCAAGAGTAGGCACCTAGAAGCAACAGTCTGCATTCAGCTGAGCAAACGACTCAAATATGAAGGTGGCGTTGACATTCTGACGAACCTAGCGCGTGATATAGATTCAGAGGCAGAATGGTGTTTGACGGCAACAAATCAGGAGGTTGCGTGCAATGCCAATTCAGGTGATATGCCATATTGATCAGGTACTACCTATGCCTACAGCTTCGATGGCGGGATTGGGAGCTTCGGCGACGGACCCTGAATAATTACATAATTCAGGTAGCTGGGGCGTGCATAAGTGTGGCACAATTAAAAAAAGGCACCACGACGACGCAGCTGAGGCAGGCAGCATCGACAACGTCACTCCCGCTTTGGACCTGGTGGCCTTTGCCTCGTTCGGTGTTGGGGGGGTTGCTCCACGCTTTCAGCAGGCCCGGCAATCTCACTCGCTAAGTGATATCAGGTAGAGTGTACAAACTACGGTAGCTGAGCCCCCGCAAAGATGGGTGTTTCTGCCTCGCGTTGGGTCCACAATCTTGTACCCGCTACCGAGCACCGGCTAGTGTGGTGGGTGAGGTGCTTGCCCGGTCTGTGTCGTTCCCCCCCGGCCTGGAAGCAGCAACCTAAGCCTCAGGTATTCAATCTTTGAGCTTCCATCCATCGGACCTTCCTGCATCACGAGCCAAACAGCCAAACAGCAACCACGCAATCCCATCAACGACAGCCGACTCTCACAGAGCTCCGAGATCGACTCCCGCTCGTCCTGACGCTTTTTCAACCTGTGTCACCTGACTTTCTCTCCCTCAACACCTTGCTTTCAGACGAAGCATCCGACGGGACGCCATATCTAAGCAAAACAACCCGCCCACACTCTCCTCCCCGGGCGCGACTCCACGATCATATCCGACTGCTGCCATCCCAAGCAGCACTCAACACACTGCCCACAGCATATCCACGCACACCCGGTTGAGCAAAGATGCCGGGCAAAACACCTTCACGCAGCGGGAAGGATCCCCTCGAGAACGGGGTTCGTAAGAACAACAAGGATGCCGACTCAAAGAGCAAGGGCAAGAAGGGAGCAAAGGACGGCGACGAAGAGATGACTGTTGTTGTCCCTCCGTCCAAGAAGGCGGCTGCTCCCCCGGCGGATGCTGACGGAGACGTTGCGATGGGTGACGAGGCTGGAGCAGATGAAGCAGAGGTCAAGGTTGACCCCGTGGTGCAGGCTGTAGCAGGTACGTCATGCTTTATCAGTTCTGAAGCTCTTGATCTGTCCGCAAACAAACCAGAAAGCTGACAGATGTCAATTCTACAGATATCAAGAGCAATTTCGCTCTGCTGGACCGCGCAGTCGCGCTCTTCGATGCCAGATTCTCCCTCCGAGCCCTGCGGTCGATTTCCACCATCCGCAAGCGCCTGACACCCGATATCATCGCCCAGGCCATTGCCGAGAGCTTCCCCGCAACCGTTGCCTCCGGAAATGTTGCCAAGCAGCTTCTGATTGCCATCGGTCGCGAGAACGTACCCCTCGGCCGCTCCAGCGGACCGGAGATGGAGGTAGACAGCGAGCCTGCGAAGACGAAGAACGGCCTGAAGAAGGAGGTGAAGGAGATCATCCCCGAGATTGACATCTTCCTCGGCATCCTGATCCAGGTCCACCTCTACGACACCAAGCAGTTCCAACACGGAGCCGAGTTCTCTAAGCAGCTCACTGACCGTATCCACACGCTTAACCGCCGTACACTAGACTCCCTTTCCGCCAAGGTCTACTTCTACTACTCAATGTTCTGCGAAAGCCTCGCTCCTCAGCCTCCTTCTCCTCAGTCTCCGGTCGTCGCTATTCGACCCACTCTTCTGGCTGCTCTGCGGACCGCCGTTCTCCGCAAGGATATCGACACGCAAGCCTCGGTCATTGTGCTTTTGCTTCGCAGCTATTTGTTGACGTCTCACATTGCGCAGGCCGACCTGCTCGTATCCCATACCCAGTTCCCCGAGAACGCGGCCAACAACCAGGTCGCACGCTTCCTGTACTACCTTGGACGCATCCGCGCTATTCAGCTGAGATACACTGAGGCACACGAGCACCTCACAGCTGCGACAAGAAAGGCTCCCTCAAGCGCCTGCGCGGTCGGCTTCTCACAGACGGCGACCAAGCTTCTGTTGGTGGTTGAATTGTTGATGGGTGATATTCCCGAGAGATCTACTTTCCGCCAGCCCACTTTGGAGCTCTCTCTGCACCCTTATTTCCTCCTTGTTCAGGCCGTCCGGGTTGGCAAGGTCCAGAACTTCGAGACTATCATTGCGGATCACGCCGACACCTTCCGCCGCGACGGCACATACAGCTTGATCCTCCGCCTGCGCCAGAACGTCATCAAGACCGGCATCCGTATGATGTCTTTGTCGTATTCTCGCATTTCCCTGCGCGATATCTGCATCCGCCTCGACCTTGGTAGCGAAGAGTCGGCCGAGTACATTGTCGCCAAGGCCATCCGCGATGGTGTTATCGAAGCTACCCTAGACCGCGAGCATGGATACATGAAGAGCAAGGAAGTCGGCGACGTCTACGCTACGCGGGAGCCTGGTGAAGCCTTCCACGACAGAATTCGCGCATGCTTGGCTCTCCACGATGAGAGCGTCAAGGTGAGTTTTCCAGCACATTTCCATCTGAAAATACACTCTAACAATACCGTGTTTTAAGGCCATGCGATTCCCCATGAACCAGCACCGCTTGGAGTTGAAGAATGCCCAGGAGGCGCGCGAACGTGAGCGTGAGATGGCCAAGGAGATACAGGAGGGAGATCTGGACGAGGACGATCTTGGCGGCGACTTTGATGGCATGTAACAACGCTATGTCTACTTGTTGTGTTATCCAAACCTTCCTACCCGGTGTGCCGACGTGCCGACCCGCAACTACAAATCCAACCAGTGGTTTAGAGACATTGCGGGCAATTTGATTTTACTGATTCATTAATGGACGGGGGGACGGCGCTAGGGGGCGGAAGAAGGGGGGGCCTATTAGCAATGATTCCGGATGCGATAGACAAGTTTCTCTTACGCTGGTCATGTTCTCGAAGGGTGCCTGCTGGTGCGGTAGAAAAGGGGCCCCAGCTCGGCTATGGTAATTAGCCACCCGGCGTGTATGTGTGAGCTGAGTTGCAGTGCATGCCATGCGGCTCTGTGTATTAAGTAACGCAAGACATGAATGAGGTTGCCAATTATTCGATGTCGCTATTGAGGATGTTATGCTCGTGAGTTGTTTGTCATGTTTGCGCGCCTGAGGCACTCTGTCGAAGCCATCACGACGAGGAAGACTTTAGCGTGTGCTGCTGGTTGTGTTTTCCTCATCGAGTGTCGTGTTAGGGGGGGGAGAGAGAGAGAGAGAGATGGAGATGGTTTTCGAGGCTACTCGCTGAGGCATACCTGTTCCTCAAGTATCTAGTCTCAGTCTCTTGGGTCCTCGTGGGTTTGGTGCCATTGGGTAGCCCATGTCACTTTACACCCCGTAAGTTGACATCGTGAAGCCTTTTTATTCCTTACATAGTAAATGTCTAGTACATTAAATGTTGAGCAACTGATATGTCCCAAGAGAATCTAAAATAAATAGGTATACAAGAATTTACAAAAGAACACTTAGGCAAAAAGGCTGTCCTTCTCGAGAACCACTAGTACGCCGAGCTATTCGGATCCGTCTTCCACCTCAGGCAGTTGTTACTCCCATACCCGCCCTGCTTACCGTTCTCCCCGCCACAGTTACAGCTATCGACAGGCGTCTTGAAGTATCGCGTACACTCGTCCATGCTGAACGTCCACGAGCAGCCGCAGAGCACCTCGAAGCTGAAGCTAATCTCCTCCTGTACAGAAAAGGGCTTGATGTACTCCTTCTTGGAGCCGCTCAGGAGCTGCTGCTGCCCGGCGGCGGCCCTGCCATCTAGGTCGCGGGCCTGGACGCCAACGTCGGAGCCAATGTTCTTGCAGAAGGAATTGATGCCGTTCTGTAGCCGGATGTTGCTCATCTTGCGCCCCTCGCCGTAGCATTTCACGTTGTTGTGCTTGGCGTCGGCCTGCTTGAGCGGCTTTGCTTTCGGCTGGGAAGGCTGAGTCGTCTGCGCCCTGGTGGTGGTGGTGGTGGTGGTGGTCTTCGATTCAAGCGGCTGTTCGCACATGCGCCCAAGCTCACTCAACATTGAGCCCCAGGGGGGGAAAGCTCAGGCAGGCTCATGGTGCCGTTCTTTGAAATCTTGGGGACCTCCCAGCCAGTGCCGTCACCCATCGGCATCTGTTCCGAGTCGTTGTTGTTTCCACCCCTTCCTGGGCCATTCGAGCATGTCCATGTCGTAGTGACTGGGTGACTCGGCAGCCTGCCGACACATCCAGTCCTTGAGGCGATCGTTCAGCTCCTTGTTGGGGTCTACGGCGGCGGCCATGCGCGGCCGGAGGGCTTTTGCTGGCCAGGCGCCGTTTTGCGGCGGTGGCGAGCCGGACTTGATGGATGGAGGCTGCGTCGGATAAGGCGCTTTAGGGCTCGCCGTTGACTCTTCACCATCAGAGCCGTTGTCAATAACGACGGGCCAAGCGGCAGTCGTAGCGGGAACGGGCCAGAAGTCCTCAAAGGCTCGGCGGTTCAGGCTGCCACTGTCCCTCTTCACGTTGGAACCCCCGATTGTCATTACCTCGAAGCCCAACTTGGATAGCGTCATGGGCCGCACCGTAATTGTACTCATCCACGCGTCCTGGCTGGCGGTCATGAGTGGGTAATTGACGGTAGTAGCCGCCCCTTCGTGTGCCTTCTGGCACAGCTGTCCACCGATACAATCTTGGGCGTAGGCCGAGAACCACGAGTACAGGCCAGCGCCAGCAATGATGCGGTCCTCGCAGCCGTGCATCACAACGGCCCACGATGCATCACAACCACTTAACTCGTTGCGAGCGGCACAGGAGTAGGCCGGAAAGAGGCCGACGGAGCTAGCGGAAGGGGCAGGCGGGTTTGGGGTCGGCTTGTAGTATGGTCACTCTGCTTGAATCATGGCGGCGAAGACGCTCGCGGCATTGTGAAAGTTGTATTGGTACATGACCACGTACTCTGATGCCGTGCCGTAGAGCCATGTTGCCCCGGTGCTCTCTACAAGCAGGCCGTAAGCAACGTAGATCGAGTTCTGTACCATGGTGTTGTTGGCATCTTCCAGATCTGGGCCATCAATTTTATGGGCAGCCAGCCACAGCCACATGTTCTCGAAGTATCACGATGCGCCCGGCGCAATGTGCACCATCAGAGGTAGCAGTATTACAGCTCGGGGCGATTTCAGTGGTCTAACCCGGGCACTCTCAGTAGGCGTCAAGTCGGGACCCGTCGCACCGCCGACCCGGACGTGGTAGTCCCAGAGAGCCGCTGGTCCCTTTGCATCAGTAGCCATATCCAAGTCAATGAGCACGGCGCAGATGGTTAGGAGCGCGTACTAGCATCGACTGAGGTCGAATATATGGGGGCCAGCACCCACTCGCCAAGCCTGGTTAACGCGGCCAGCAGGGAGCGGTCGTTCGTGTCGGCGACGGCGGTGGTGACACCCGACATGGCCGTGTTCTCAATGCCGCGGCCGGTGCTTCCAGAGCTGAGTTCAGATGACGGCAGCTGAATAACGACGACGGCACCGACGTTTGTGAAGGGCGAGTCCATAACCAGCGACGACCCAGTGCTGCCGTCGGGATAGTCAAGCACAAACTTGAGGCCTTTGTTCACATCGGTCATGCTTATCGACTTCCACACCCAACCCCAGTCCTTTCTGACCTGGTGGCCTGGGTTATCTGGTAGTTGAGGCATGCCACATCCTCTGAGGGCGGCGCTGGGCGGACGTCGATGATGACGTTGCAGGTCTGGCGGTGTAGATTGGCCGTGTTGACACACTACTGCTAACCGTGCCCGTCTAGAGCAGTCCCGCTGCTGGTGTACTCGTCCGTTGAAGTACCCTGAGACGGCTGAGGGACTTCAAAGTGATCGGTTCTGAGCGACTGGTGGTATCGCCGATGATCTACGCCTCTAAGGGAAGAGGCATTGTGCTGCGTGAGAGGGAAGTAGATGATGGCGTTCTTAATCGTCGAGCCGTTGCATTTTTCGCCGCAACGCCGCCCGTCGTTAATGGCCCGCTTGATGGGGGGGGGGGGGGGGGGTGTGGGGGGGGGGGGGTGGTGTGGTGTTGGGTGTGGTTGTGTCGCGTTTCCCCCGCCCGCCCCGCGGCCGCGGGGGTGGGGGCGGGGGGGGGGGGGGGGGGGGGGGGGGGGTATTGTATTGTGAGTTTCACCGTTGTTGATGGCGCCGTAATAAATTGCAACGCAGAATACTGCGTAAGAGAGATCATCGCCGTAGGGGACAACGCCTTTGGGGGCGATGGACTCCATCCAGTTTGAGTCGGCAGCGGTGCGTTGCGTAATATTGACTGGTGGCTTGAGGCTCTGAATGCTGTTCTGTTTCGATTTTGTTTAGGAGTGCGGCGACCTAGGCGATCTCATCGATGATTTTGAGGAGCGGGGGTCGTCTCGGCGGGCACCGGCAGCTCTCGTCCATAATTACTCCGGTGATAAGTACCGGCCTTGAGCATGTATAGGGCGGCCGAGCCAGCAGCCCGCATCTCTGCTTGGCCATGATTGAGGGCAGCTGGAGACCTCGCGGCGCGTTATTCTGGAGAGAAGACGCAATGCTGCTGCGTGCCCTGTCCTTCTAGCCTCCACTTACCTCCTGTCATCGGGTTTTACGGAGCGGATATTCTTCAATCGCCAACGGTGGTCGAGTCGACTGGGCAAGCGTCTTTCAAGGGTTTTTGAAGGGAAGTGGTGTAAATGGACCGCTGGCCTTCTTGGGACACCGTTATGCGAAGTGCCAAGCACGATACGTACTGCGAGAAACGGTGGAAACACAATCTGGCATTAACGACTTACAAGTGATTCGGCCGCACCTCAAGGCGCAAATCAGCATTCAAAGTCTTGTATTACTACCTGATGTATCGCCAACCCTCGAAATACGATTTGACGGCGCAGCCTTGGAACACCTGAAGCAACTCAGCTTACAGGCATTCGGCTTTTTTCGATAGTGAAACGCATCCAAGATAGCAATGGTATTCCACAGGCTAAGCTTCAAGAGCAGAGCAATTGCGGCTCAGCTACTAATCAGGCATGTTGTGTGCTGCATCGTCCGTAATCTTGCCCTGGTACACGAAGTTGGAGGATGAAGATGACCCCTTTGCCATGATAGGTTCCATATCAAGGCCTGATGAAAATTCGGTTGCCTACATAATCTGAATCAGTACAGTCTGATAACGGGTTTCCAGATGGGGGTGAAAGGACTTTGCGAGTGCTCACCTTGTCAACTGCCTCGGATTCGAGACCTCGCTTTCGCATATCTACCGCGAGCTGAACCGCTGTGGACTTTGTGACGGGGTTATTCCATACCTTGGCAGCCAATATGATGATGCGAAGGATAAAATCGAGGTTATCCTGCCGCCGATAATCCTGGGCTGACGTATCCCAGTTTTCGAGGAACACGAGAGAGGCAGTGTATATGGAGAAGTTCATTATAGGATTCTTGAGTGTGTGCGTGATATCGGGCATCATTCGGATGATATTAAGAATCTCCTCGGCGGCGCAGATCAACCGTGCCTGGCTCTGTTTCGCCATGTGCTCCGGCAGCCCGGATGACCCTATCCTGGCGAGAGCTGCTCTGTGTAGCAAAATGACCGACGTGTGGATGATGGCGTTGACAAAGGTGGCGTTGCGGCTTTGGATATTTTGGGGGAGCGTCAGGTCATCCGGGAGGGCAGCAAGGAGACCCACTAGGTCGTTGTCAATCTCACGGTGGCGTTTCCAGTTCCGACTTGTACGTAGGTCGGTAAGGTCATCGTCTGGTAATGTCCGTGTCGAGTGCTGGAAGGCTTGGAAGAAGGATGCCGCGGCCAGGACCCGTCCTGCAAAGGCGGAGAAGTCGCGACCTTCTTGTAGGAGAATGCTCGTCAGTGGACTCGTCTGCTCTTCGACGCCTGTTTCAAATGCCGTTTCTGACGCAGGGAGATGTGTAGTAATCTGCAAAAAGTTATGTGAGCACGAACGGTCAGACCTTAGATATCATGTCTTCTCCAACTAGGTAGGTAGGGTTCGGCGTTAAATGCTGTTTGCTTACATCTTGCTGGTTGATCATGACTGGCCAGCCTGTGCTACCGCCAACCAACCGATCCGAGCAGTAAATTACCCACCACGTCCTCCGTCTCTCCTCTGCCTCGGACCAGTCCTGTGGAGGCGGAAGTAGAGACATCGCATCGACACGTTCCCCGTCAACCCGGTGAAGGCCGAGCATCTGACCGATCCTGATGGCTCTGCAAAGACTCATTGAAGCTTGCGCAAAGTAGAGTTGCTGGGCTTCAAAGTTGGCGATCAGTGTCCAGCACTGAGCATGTGCTACAGTAGCGAAGAACTGCCCATCACCCTTTTTTTGAGTTAGTATGTCAGCAACATGGTCAAGCCAAAGTTGGCTGATTTCTCAGTGAAAAGGGCCGCACAACTCACTCTCATTTCATCGGCTTCTACATATGCCTTTGCGCGATGGTAGAACGGCATGGCTAGCTGCCGGTGAGTCTTGGCCACTTCTGCGCCAGAGGCCATGACGATGTATTGTAGGCACATTGGAGGCTGCATATGAGGCGGCAAGTACAATGACATGGTATACCGAGTCGGGTGCAACATTGGCGCAGCGTATTGCCATTTTTCAAAGTAGGTCCTCGTTCTGCCGGTAGAGTTAGAAACGTAATAACTTCAATAATCTCAAACCAATAGGCAGTAGTGACAGTTCTCACAGAAACTCAATGACGTCTTGAGATGGTGGTTGCTCAAAAAGTCCGAGGGAGAGTAAATCTGTGAAAGACGTCTTGTCGTTTAGTGGGGGTTGAGTTTGATCTGGAGTACCGCTGGTAGATGTCGTCGCATACGGCAAACCACCCGTCAAGCAATCAGCACTCTCGCCGGCGATTTGCTGAGGCGGACTTTCGTCATTTTCAGAGGCAGAAGGGTTGTCTCCGGTCTTTGCCAGCCGCTCAAGTTGCTCTATAAGATTAAGAGTGTAAGACTAACTGGTTCCCAAGAACACATTGTAATGAGTCCCGTATCATCGCAGGCGGTGAAACCAGAACTGACGTACCTAATTTAGCCTCTAGCTCATGCACGCGTTTTCTCCTGCCGACATTCGCTCTTCTCGACCGTGGATAGTCGCAGCTGTCCCCAAGCCTAGCACACCGTCCACAGCGCGGGCGGGCGCGATCGCACCTGAGTTTCCGTGTTCGGCATTGTGTGCATGAAAATTGGTTGGCGGGAGCATCATTCCCCTCCTGCGATTGCATATTTTCCCTTGGGGTGTTAAAAGATACAGCGCCAAAGAAGAGCGGCGGCTCTCAACCGGTAAACCATCGCCATTATGTTCATCATGGCAGATTTGCAAGAGTCCAACAAAGGGTTAGACGGCTTACATAATTACTCTACCACATGAGTAATGCACAAGATTAGGTTCCCCTACGTAAGGGGGACTGCCTATTTGAAGGTGGAATGTCATTCGACGTTTGCGTACGGCCGGTCTCCGATCAAGTGCGAGCCGCTAAGAGCCCCATATTTCCCGCTGTATTTGACCAATTGTGCCGGGATACGAGAGCGAGGAGGAGCCCCGTCCGGGACCGAAGTTTCGCGGACAGCGGCCTGGACTTGATAGTTCTACTCTCGGCGAATGCCGTCCTCATCATGAGGTCGTAGCATCGTAGCGTTTGGGGACGTTGTATTTAGACCATGACCAACATGTGGAACGATTACATCCCATCATTGTGTGAGTGTTTACCCTTTTTCTAGATGTCTTGGCGCCTATGATCTTATTTCTGGCTTCATCCAGGTCTGCTACATGATGCACAAGTGCAAAGACGCTCATATTGGCCTTTGACTGACGTAAAATATTGTGTCGTAGAACATCAGCCATTACATCCCCAATTAAGGGCAGACAGGGTCGTCAAGATGGTGTAAGTGTCATGGCGAGCGAGCAATTGATGTTCTTCCGTAGAGTATCATTACAGGGTTCCCTTCACGTGGGTCTATAATTTGCGAAGTATTAATAGGTAGCGTGGCAAACTTAGGTATGTACAGGCTGAGTCTAGAAATCGTGGAGACGAATCAAGGCAGCTGGCATCAAGAGATTTTCAGGCCGGTAGAGTCAAGACCATAGATAATCTAATGAACGCTCTAATCCAAAGGGGACCCGCTATTGTATACAGTAGAGACTTGTCACTTACTTTTGTTGGAGATGAATCTACTGGTCTACCTGCAACGGCCTCTTGCGAATATTCAGCTTGAGAAAATGCTCCTTATTTTTACCCCTTAGAGCCATCAAGGCACTCTTGAATGAGTTTGGAAGCTACTAGTAAGCAGCCTTTTGTTTATCCTCTTCCAGGTAATTCAACAGTGCACTCGTACGATTGACATCTTCGGAAAAGATGGTATGAATGGCCAATTGGAGGAGGTCGAGTAAGAAATGACAAATTCTCGCTTTTGACTAGCGCCACACAATGGCAACCTGTTTGAACATCCATAGCTTGAGTAAAAGGAGATCCTTGCAACACATGGCCATTTCAGAATAAGTTGCACATAATTGTCATGAAGTGGGGGCGGGGATCGCCGCAACATGGCATATCAAGTTGCCAAACTAACTTTTGGTGCGAAAGAAAATACACGTAAGAAGAAAAGGCCTCAAATTTGGATTCAGCAACTGAATAAGACCGCACTTTGCAGCATGTATCGTTTCTGGTAGACAGTCGGAAAATTCATGTTTCTGGTACTGTTTGAGTCCCATGTCAAGTCTTGCGTAACTACAACCCCTTGGAACCAATTGTCAGCCATACGAATCCTCAATGTTCGGACGAGGTTTTTTAGAGGAATGGAAAAATTCCTCTGATGCCGACTCATCCGCAAAGAACCAATTGGTGTCGCATTATTTTATCGGTGCAAGTAGCTCTTTTCTCGCGATATGTCGTGGGGGTGCATCGGCTCTGGGTCCCATTTTGTCATCTTGGGCCTTTTCCAGGAGTCCCACTTGGCGTTCAACGACAACGGTCTCTGGCAAAAAGGCTGTTTCAAACCACCAGAACAATGTCACAAGTGACAGACACGAAACCTCTATCTAAATAAAAAGGCGGGGTAGATTTTCCTGAGCCTTAGATGCATTCAGAAAGCCTTCGAAAATCAGTAGAGTTTATAAAATCATCCGCTTGCTTTCGTTTTCGTTCTTGACGGGATGCCTGGCGGTCACCGCGCGCAGCAACGCAGCCATCTCGACAAACAGCCGCACTTCTTGGCTCTGCGAACAGCCACGGTGGTTCTGCACTCGTCATCCTTGTAACGGACAGTCAATATCTTCAGCCTCAAGTTTCTTCAATATGACTCCGGAACGAAAATTCGCCATTCCAAAGGGCTCAACAGTCCTGGTGACGGGTGCGAACGGCTTCATCGGCTCCCACGTCTGCAAGGAACTGCTGCAGCTGGGGTTCAACGTCCGCGGAACAGTTCGCGACGTTTCGAAATGCGCCTGGCTCCCAGAGGCGCTGACGAGACAGAGACCAAAGGGCGACTTCATGTTGGTTTCATTGCCGGACATGGAGAAGGAGGGCGCTTTTGACGCTGCGGTTGAGGGTGAACATTTTGAAGTTCTTACTTATACACCAGAGAGGCTAACACCCTTACAGGCGTCTCTGCTGTGATCCATACTGCTTCCCCGGTGTCTTTTAGCCCAAATCCCGAGAGCGTCATTCCTCGCAGCATCACTGTGGCTCTGAATGCTCTGAAGGCCGCCAACAAAGCGGCGAGTGTGAAGCGGTTCATCTTCACCAGCTCTTCCGTTGCTGCAGCCCTCCCTCGACCCGGGAAGAAGGGAATCGAGGTGAACTCCGACAGTTGGAATACTGAGTCGGTGGAGATAGCATGGAGAGAGGCTCCGTACCACCCTCAGCGAGCGTGGCATATATATGCCGCTAGTAAGGTAGAAGCTGAGATGGCAGTGTGGAAGTTTTATCACGAGAATATTCGGCGTCGCTATGACTTGATAGTCAGCAGTGGTAAGCAACCTGCAGTTCTATGGATACTTGGATTGTGCAATGAAGCTGATTGGGTGTTAGTGCTTCCCGGAACCAACTTTGGAAGAGCTCTGGATGCGGCCAATCAGGGCCATTCGTCAACCTCGTCCTTCATCGAGAGTCTATGGAACGGAACGCACGTGGACCGTCTAGCAAGCATTCCACCACGTAAGTGCATAGGAAAATGTTCACCTCTTGCTTATCCGAGAAGCTCATAAAGACTACAGAGTATTTCGTCGATGTGGAAGACAACGCTCGACTTCACGTGGCTGCTGCAGTGCTCCCAAACGTCCGCAGCGAGAGAATTTTTGCTTGGGCTGAGCCCTTCAACTTTGATACCGTCCTTGACATTTTGCGCACGCACTTCCCGGAGAAGAACTTCGTGGATAACTTCCATCACTACCGCGAGCTTTCTGTTGTTTCACAACCCCAATCGCGGGCGGTTGAGCTGCTGAGGCAACTCGGAAGAGAAGGCTTTGTTCCTTTGAAGCAGAGCGTTCTTCTCAACGTTGAAGATCTATCATGAGACGAATACGAGAACGACGAACGAGAGATATGAATCGAGAGCAAGCAGTCTTGAGGATGCGACGATAACGGGCAGACGCCAACAACTACGGCTCACGATTTTTTCTGAACCCAATTTCTTTGACAACGTCACCTAAGTGTGGCAACATTTTGTTCTTCAATTCCTTTACATGTACATACTTGATCTACATATTCGGTGTCCTTGTCTAGCTTCAACACAAGGCCGGGTCATAGTGTCACTCCTTAAGTAGATCCTCTCAGAGGTGCCGATCGCGCGACAGGGGAAAGGGGTAGCTTAACGAGCATCAACCCTGTCGGCGGGAATGGCCATGGTCTATAAATATCACAATGCACAGAGCACGAGACAAGGTATCACTTGGTTCATCGTGAAAAATGTAAATGCCGTTCGATGTCTCTTGGTTTCTGAACACCCTCAGTCAATTTGCAGACCAAGTGCACTGGCAGCTATTTGCCTGTGGAGGTGGCACAAAGTGTACAATCCACGTATTCGTACTCGCCATCTCAGGCGCCGTGCACAGAATTGGGACGACTGGCGGGACGTGGAACCATCAACCCCGCCTGACTCCTGTCAGTTTGTCACACCCGCGCGTTTGTCCAAGCTTTCAGCGCCATGCTGCCACGCCGATCCCAGACGCACGTTTTGGAGATCCCTGAGCATCCGTGTCAGTTGGCTTTCACCGCTAGAAACGTTTAGCTGGTCAGAACTTACCTTTTTACTGGGACCACACTTGAAGTCCGAGAGCAGTGGAGTCGGACGACTGGCGGGTGGAGGTGCAAGTATCGCCGGCCTCAACGGGGAAGCATGCCGAGCCGTAGTTGCAGAACAACAGCCATTTCTTGGACGTGTTCTTGACAGTAATAGTGGTGTCGGAGAAGGTGACGGAGCCGTAGGAGGCAGCCGTAGCGGTGGAGGTGCTTCCGTCTTGGACGTAGCTGACGCTGGCAACCTGACCACAACCGGGGCAGCCGCCGTCGCGAATGCATTCTCCGGCCAGAGCGGCGGGGATGAGAGGGAGGAAGACAGCAGCGAACTTCATTTTAGTAGCGATTGTTGAGATTTGTTGACCGAGAAAGAATGTGTGAACGAAGTTAAGCTGACAACGCTGCGCTGGTGGGCTGAAGAGTCAAGATGGGATGAACTACCAGGAAACTGATGCATCGAAGGCCAGGGAGGAACTAGGCGGCTTATATCTTACTTACCATGTTGCATTCCCATCGAGTCTAGAAGGTAGCATCTAGCAGTAGACACCCATGATCTTACGATGTCCGATATTCTGCTTTCGCTCTCGTTAACCACTATGCGCCACTATTGCAGGCCAATCGCACGAGAGCCCCTGGCCGATGACGATCGGTCCTCAGAAATAGAGTTGTCTTATTGAGGGCAGTCGGCTTAAGTCTCCCGAAGTACTGTATAATTACTGTAGAGTTGTATACATGCGACATTATCCCCGCAATGAACCGCCCAACTATCCATATTTAAGTCAGACCACATGACTCGATTCAGAAGCGTGCCCCGAGAACCCCCTGAAGTTTATTTGTAAGAACTGTCAACCAACCCGTTGATCAGCATAACTCCTTCTATAAACCGGTTTTGTTGTTTGTCGGTAAGTCCGGAGTTGGAAGGTTAAGTTATAAGGTTGTACTGAAAAATGCAGGATGCCTTCTACGGCTAGTACGGTGCGGGCGCGATGTTGCAATGCACTTTCGAAGAACCAGAGAACCAACTATAGGGAAACAGCCTCATTTTTCCCAAACAGTGTTACCGAGCATTGGAGAAGCATATAGTTCTCTTAAAAATCTTAAGATCGGCAGCAATTCGCTGGATGTCGCAACTTGTTAGGATTGTGCGTGGAGTTGCTGCCCGCGCTTTGAGATCAGTAATTCTTTCCGTCGGCCAACTTATAGAATACACCATAAAGATGGCGAGGTATGATTGAAGACCCCAGAGTTGTATTCCCGCGCGGGTCGGACTTTTGTATGCAAGGTTGAGGCAGGGGCTAGCAAGCTCGCATTAGCTGCAATCGGCCCATCTCACCGGCAGATCGTCCTGGAGTCGATTGAGTTGCCTGATGTGTGCAGGTGACGTCACTGGACCAGGTGGTTCTGTGGGTGTTCAACTTCAGCCGTTGATGCAATGAGTGGTCTTTAATGTTGCATTCGGGCCTCGCAACTCTCTGCAAAGCACTTAACGATATGACATATCACGTGCAACTACTGATTGGCCGCTGCGCTCAAAGAAGAGTATCTTGCTTCCACATTAATCCTATCATTACCTACCTTAGTCTAAGTGCTCTTACTACAGTAGTCATGCAAGAGAATCCCCTCCTGAATCCTTAGCCTGGATATTTTCACTTCTTTACAAAGGCACTCTCCTTCAACCAAGCTCCCATAGTCAGAATGTCTGGATGGACTTTCTTGACCTGTGACAAATTCGCCTTGTAGCCTTCATCCTTGAACCAGTTGACCATGATACCAATCTCAGAGACTCCATGCTTCAAAGCTTTGCCGAGCAATCCAAACGTGGTCCCGACGGGTGCGCCAGTCGCCTTCTCGAAAGTCTGGTTCATTTGCGAGAAGGTAAGCTCGTCACCAGCCAGACCGACCGCCTTCTTGTTCCAGGTAGCCGGGTCATGGAATGCCTCAGCCGCGAAGAAGCCAATGTCCTTGGTCGCGATCCACTGCAAAGGCTTCTCCTTCATGGTGTCGCGGAGCATGGTGAAGAACACCTTGCCGAAGAAGCCTGGCATGAGGTTGTCCATGAAGATGACGGGACGTAGGATCGTCCAGCCCATGTCGGTCTTGCTATTGACGGCGCTGTCGCGGAGGTGGTGTTCAATTTGATGCTTCGTGATGAAATGTGGTACCGGCGTAGGGTTGCTCCAAGACCGTTCGTCACCGCCTCGCTCGACGCTGCTGTAGACAAAGTGCCGTACCCCTGCCTTAATGGATTCATCCACCAATGCCTTGCCTTGCTTTGTCTCACTATCTGACTTCTGGTCGCCCATTGCCTGAACAGAATACACGCCCCATAGAGGAACGGTTCCGGCAACGGCCTTTGCGGAAGCAAATAACGCCGGGGTTGCATCAAGGTCTCCCTCAACGAGTTTGATGTTCGAGGACTTTGCTGCAAGTCGTTTGGCAGATGTCGACTGCGCGTTTCTCGTTACTGCAAGAAGCAGAAAGTCCGATGGCTGTCTGGCTAGAAGAGCACTGATAACGGCACCGCCTTGTTTGCCTGTGGCGCCAGTGATGAGAATCGCGCGTGACATGTTGTTCTGAATTGTCTTGATAGGTTTGAATAAAAAGTTGCCGTAGAACTTCGGTGTAAGTTGAGATGCAGGCCAGAGGCGTTTGTTGGGTTCTTGTCTGTCGCTAATCGGCAACAGAACTTCAGAAGACAAATCAGTCAAGGAGGAAACACCTCTTTTTGTACTCATCCTCAGGAACGGTGCGATGTGAGAGAAACTTCCATCGTGTAAGCTTCGCTCCTTAGTCATTCAATCCCTGATTGATAAGTGAGAAGCTCGATTACCAACGGCCCGCTCCCGAATCGTCGCCGTCTCGGGCCTCTTAAAATTCGGACCTCATCGGAGGCCGGCGCTGATTCGAGGCGACGTCAATTGACCCCACCTAGCGCCATTGAAGTTGGCCGGTCTGGCTATGAGTTTCACTCGCATTTTATTGACGAAGATTGTTCGTTCTCCCAAATTGCACCACTCACTCCGAGTCGTTAAGCAACATGGTTCTTTGCATTCCAGGCAAAGTTTGCATCAGTAAAAAATGTGCTCATAAGGTACTTCAAAATAACTATCATTGCACACTCAGAATACAGGCAGAATTGGCCTCAATAGATGTGAAATGACAAATGCTCGCTTGTTATTCTATTTTTGAACTAGCACGCTCAGTTCTCCGTGCAAGAAGAGGGCCATCCCGACTCGTCAACAGCTCCTTGCGCCGAGCAGAAGTAGTATGTATCCTTCGCCTTATCGTAAGCGAAGTAGATGCTTCCCTTGCCAGAAACGCCGCCCTGTGAGAAGAGTCTGATTAGCACATGAAAGTTCCAGAGGTAAATATGCGGAAGATATCCCATGCTGTTACTTACTCCGTAGAAGGGTATGCCAGAGAGGCTGACGCACTTGCCAGAAGCAACATTGGCGGCAGAGTCGTCCTGTTTGGTTCCGTTGGGGCCCTTCACGGCATCCTGGGCTTCGATCTTTGAAATGGTGGCAGTTTCTTTGCCGCCAGCGCCAGTCTTGCAGGTCAAGCTGGTGGGGAAGTCCACGAACTTCTGGGCGGAGGCGACGGCGCCAAGGGCGAGAATGAGAACGTTGCGGGCGTGCATTTTGACGAGTTGTTAAAGATGCGAGTTGATTGAGCACGGTTTTTGGGTATCAGAAGTACAGAGATGCAGTGGCAATGTTGCTGTAAAATGTAGAGACTGTAGAGAAGCGACTGGTTTGTGAGGTAAGAGAGTGCGGTGAGGATAATGGAAAGGTTTTGGGCAGAGGGTAGAGAAGCCGCAACTTATACTTAAGAAATCCGACTTTCAAAACCCTTTTAATTTTCATAATTGAGGTTGAGTGATCAAAAGACTCGCCGATTAGTCTGCGACAACCCCTTGCGGAGGCTGCCTGCCGGCCCTGGGCCTTGGAATGGAGTCCTGCTTTCAAATGCGCGACAGGTATTGGCAGGGAAAGACCACACAGCCGCGCGCAAGTAATATGAGCGTCAAACTATGTCAACTGCCGCATCTCTCTAAGGTGAGTTGTGGGGGCCTTAGCCTAGGTAGTTGTAAGGCGAGCATTGCCCAGTTCATCGGAAGATGTGGAGGCGGCCGCTGTCAGGTGGTGTATTTTAAGGTAAGCTATGGTCTTAAAGTTCTTAATAGGCGTTTGGTGTAAATGGAATTTGCTTGGTCAGCTCGGTTCGGTTGCCGACGTCGCTTTTTCCGAAACAGCGCTTCAAGGTCACGACTCGAGCATGTTAGTGTCGCCATCAATAGCCTTTTTCGAAGGACTCAGCCCCTAATATTTGACGAGACGGCTCATTACGGTTTCTTCGTTAGGAAAGACTTCATTTGCACGATAATAATCTTCGACTTGAGTCATGTTGCGTTGATCTCGCAAGATTGCGCCGGTGGGATAGCAGGCTAGAGACAAATAGTCTGATCAAGAACAACACAACGATCAGATTCAAGTTGTAAACCTCTTTTATAGTCCCACAGCTCTCCATATTGCGCCAAGGCTTCACTTGTATTTAAATTGCCAGTCTCCTATTCCCCTATGGTACCTGGTCTTGCCTTCAAGGAATTCAAGTTGACGGCAAACAGCTCATCTTCACGCACATCAATGTGGTCTCAATTCATTGCCATATCGCTCGTATACTCATGCGTGGAATCTGATACTTGACGGCATTAGAAATCACAAACTCCAGCTCCTTTGTTTCTCTGAGTCTATTTTGGGCACAGCAAGTCCTGAAGCAAGAAATATTTCATCGCTGTCTTGGAGGAAAACCCCGTTCAAAAGCCCAGAACATACGGACTCATGCCTTCTCATTCTCTATCATCACTAAGCGAAGCTTGTTACGAGGCTCTTGATCTCGCTGATGCAAATATGATCAAAATATCTAACATGTAGTGACCACAAGTCTCGTCTCCGTTGACGAAATAAGGCCCCAGATATTGGACTGAGTCTCACTCAAGTCTAGAACAAGGTCTTGGGATTCCAACCACAAGCTACGCCTCTAGCAACTGCAAAAGCGCAGAACGACAAGATATATAGACCACCCGCAAAGAGTATAAGGCCGTCATAAGTGCCACCTGACCATTGCAGAATAGCTCCAGCGAAGGGCACACCGACAAGGGCACCAAAACTGCAGACAAAGAACGCCGTGCCACTCCTTTTCCCATAGTCTTCGATTTTGCACACCTGTCCAATGCAGACTGGCGTCAAGCTGATGGCAGCTCCGGACCAGAATCCAAACATGACCGCAAAGGCAGTCGTAGCAGCTTCTCCGCCATGCGCTGTCAACCAGAGCGCGAAGATGAATGCCGAGCACACCAAGGCAGTGACGCACATGACATTGAAGGGACCAAATCGGTCTGCGACGTAGCCCGGTAGGGCACGGCCTGGGATCGCTCCAGCGTTGAGCAGTGCACTTAGGAGGAGAGACTTCTGGAGATCGATGCCCTCATGGATAGCGTACAAGCAAATGTAAGTGTACGGGATGAAGACTGCGAACTCGATCAGGAAGACGGCCAATGTTGCGAGACCGAATTTTGTCTCTTTCAGCGCCTTGAGGTCGATTGCGCCACTGGATGTCTTGCTTGGTGGAAGCCTCTTCTTCAAGAGCGTGCATGCCAAAACAGACGCGGCAGCACAGATAAACCCAACCGTCCTGATGGCCCATGGAAAACCAACCCTGGGAGCCATGTAGAGAATGATGAGAGGAAAGACAACGCCGCCGACGCCTCCAGCCGTGCAGGCTATTCCTGTAGCTAGAGCACGGCGTTCCGAGAACCAGTGGCCGACTGCAGCGATGCTCGGGTTGAAAAGAAGCGAAGCTGATACGCCGCCGAGGACACCAAAGGTGAGCAAAAACTGGTAGAACTCTGGCACAGATTGAAGGTTTAGCAATGTTTGAGACTTTGAACATTTACGAGGGAAAACGATGACCCTTACCTTTGCAGAGACTCATCAGCATCATAGACGCCACAGATCCTACGCATCCGGGTATCACCAGGAACCTCACATCATGAGCGTCAAAGATGGGGCCTTGAAGATTTATCAGCTTGAGTCATTACTTTGATTGAGATGTGTCTCATACCAACTTGAGCGCCGCAAAAGTAGAGGAAGAAGGCGTAAGTGCTAAACACCCAGCCTATTGTCGACTCCGGGAGCCCATGAAGTTCATTCTGTGAAACCCAGGCCTGCAGAACTGCAAGAGTATTGAGAAGACCCATGGATGGTATCATGGCGCACCATGCACCAGCCACAACAAGCCATGCATCTTTGCCGCCCTCAGGGTACTTGTGGGACTCTTGTGCTACGTCCAGAGCTGTCAAGGTTCTAAGATCAGCATATTGTACCTTCGCGCTACGAGAGTATTAACGGCAAGTCAAAAACTTACTTTCCGCAGGTTGCGCACGCTCAAGCGAGTCGGCTTCCTGGCGCTCGGCGAGTTGCATCCTGATGGCGCTGGGAAATGATGTTGAGAAATTTCTTTTACCCGCTTCAGACGACCTTTAGACGGCCTTTTAACTAGGCCAATAGAATGAATGTCAAGGAAGGGCGCAAGACTTCTGTAGCCAAGTTGTTCTCAAGACGAACTCGACATCTGCAAGTGAAGTTTTCCAACCAATCAAAGTTAGCGGTGACACAAAAACCTCCCAACCGAGATGTTGTGCCGGGAAGTTGATACACAAAAACGGTGAGGCGGGTAATTGTCCGGCGCCTATGTGGAGCTGAGCGACATCGGGAAGACTAAAGCCGGATGGCGTGGTCTCCACCGACTTAACCTCATCTCTTCAAGCACTCGGCGCTTACAAATACACGCTTAATGGCTTCGGACTTTCAATCTTGAACAACCTGAGGACCGAATCGGTGGCATGAGAAACACAGCCCTGGCTACTCAGGTAAATAGAGGTGTGTATGGCACCGGAAAATGGAACAATAACAGGAATTCCATGAGCTAATCTTCATGCCCCTTGATGGATCTGAAAAATATCGGATTCTCTTCAGGACATACAAGGAATTTAGTATCCGTGATAGGCTTGATAATAGACCAGAAAGGTCTCTAGCGGCAAGACTGTGTGTCTTGAAAGCAGGGAGTCGACTTCTGCTAACGATTTTGCCAACGAGCCTATGGATATTGGAAGTCTTTAGTCATTAGAAAATGGACATGTGTTCTACTGATAACTATGCTACCATAAATTCTCTCTAATTCCAGGTAGAAGTCATTTGAGTTTTGTAAGGCGTTGGCAACGCTCGATGAAGGTTCAAGGCTTCCCGCAACCTAAAAGAGAGAACAGCGCAGTTTGCGAAGGGTCAGACCATAAAGGTTGGTTCATAGCCACTTTGATCTAGCCCTGGTGATGAATCTTCCGGAGATACGTCGAATAATTCACTTAACTTCCTCTTTATGTGTCATCGCATTCTCGATGATTTACTCACTCACACTTCATCACCACGGCCCAATCCGGAAATCGGAACATCATCAAAGCTAAAATACTTGCAACACGCACAACACAAATTAATGGCAAGCTACACTTCCGCCAATTTCCCAACAGCGGAGTCTTATCCCTTCGGCGGAAACGGCGCCCGGCGGCCTCTCATGGACAGTCGTGCCTGGAATTTGATCTTTCACGAGTCGCAAACGAACACTCCCCGCAAAGCCGTTTCGATCATGACTCTTATCTGCCTCAGCGCCGTGATGGGATTCATTACGGCGGTTGCCATCGTCATGGGATCATTCTCCTACGCTGCACACTGGGACGTTATCCCTGAGGATATCTGGGACTACTATGAGAACTACGATTTTTCCTGGTCTTTTCGCAACCAGGTGATTTGGCTCGATGCACACGATATCTTCTGGTGGTTAGTCTTCACGGCGGTATGGATGCTGTCGACGATGATCATGTATCGTGTGTTCTTGTACGTCAGGTTTGCCCCGTTTCGCGAGGCGAAGCACAGGGGGTACCAAGATTGATCATGGGATCAAATTTGCGAGCGGTCCCAGTTAGGTACCGCGATCATTACAGCCACTATAGGTTGTCTCAATTCATCACATTGGGCAACTTTTGAATGAGCGGAACAGCTTTTGGCCTTGACGTGGTGATCTCAACCCTTGCCAAGATAGATAGTGTCTACGGGTGATCGGAACATCCGTAGCTCACTTCATACCTGCCTCGGCCTCGAGGGCATCTTCGGGACAAAACATCCAGGAACCAGTCATAGAGCTTCTGTACATGATGCCTTGGGAGGCAGTCGGAGAAGAAGACGAGAAAGAGAGCTGATGGTCATGGAGTCATAAGCCTGGACCGGTCAAGCATCCCTCCGGGAAATGAACGTACGGTTCGATGTTGATGGAACAGACTCTAGGCCACTGAGATTACTCAAGAAGTCGTGGACAGAAATATAATAAGATATACCTAGAGATAGAGGTTGTTACATGCGTCGCCAAGACGTAGTCGAAGTTTGGTATCGCCATTGACTATAATGAATATTGCACGTTCGAGCAATACTTATAGGCATGCCTTGAATACATATATAATCAGGTCTTGAGAAGAATCAAAAGAGTTCGCCCCCCCGATGCTGAATTGGGGGCTACATCTCTGATCCACATGCTGGGATTCGAACTCGGGTACTCTCGTATGCGCTGAGCCTGTCGTCGAGTAGGCTGTGGGCGTACTTGATTGCTGACCATGAACCATTCCACCACCCACGCCACAGTTTGACCTGACCCCCGACCTAGAGGGCGCCTTCTGTGCTGGTGACAGGAATGGAGTTGAGGGGATCTTTATTCCTTAGCCATCCCGTCTCGTGGTCACGTGTGGAAGGCACGGTCAAGACCGCTTGCTCCTTCCATTCATAATCCAATCACAATAGAGACATATAGGGTACAGAATACAGTTGCGTTGAAGGTCTCACTTTGAAATTGACCTAGGCAATCAGCCGCAAGAGTTACAGCCTGTGGGCAAGAAAGCAAGAGTTCGAGGCCTTTCAACAACCCGAAAGTACCGAGCGGACATGGCATTTTACAAAGGATTTGGAAGATATGAAGGCTTGTTGACTATTTACGTGTCGTTTCGTCTATGTACAGAGCCTTGGCTAGTTTTGTTTGAAATATGTACAGTGAAATTCGAGCAATCAAGTCATTAGAGGCCAAGCTCCTCGACAAGACGACATCAACCTCCCCACATCCTAGGTTTCGCCACCGGAACCTTCCCTTATCCTCGCATATGAGAATCGAAATTCCAACTAGTAGACGGTCTTGATGGGCGTCTTGACGTGGGCGGCAAGGCTGGTCGTGCCGTTCATCTTTTGGTAGATGGCCTGGACGAAAGCCTGGGAGCTGAGGTCGGCACCCGCGGCGCTGGTGTGCGTGTTGTCCTTGATGTACAGGGCCTTGACGGCCGACGATCCAAGCTTGAGGTACATGTTGCTGACGGCCTGGTGGTGGTCGACGAAGGTGACGGCCGCGTCGTTGATGGTCGCGGCGGCCTTCTTCTGCATGGCGACGAAGCGGGACGGGGTGCCAACCCAGGTGCCCGTGGCCCACTGGTTCTTAGGGGTCTGCGAGCTGAGGATGACGGTGGCGCCCTTGGCGGTCATGAGCTTGGCGGCCTGGATGACGTAAAAGATGTATGTGTAGACGGTCTCGCCCGTCGTGTCCGAGACGCACGTCTCGGTGCCCTCGCCGGGGCAGACGGAGCGGCCGTTGTCGTTGGAGCGCGGGGAGCCGACGTCGTTGTGGCCGAACTCGATGACGACAATGTCGCCGGCCTTGACCTCGTTGGCGACATTTTGGAAGCGGCCTTCGTTCCAGAAGGAGCGAGATGAGCGGCCGCCGATGGCGCGGTTGACGACGGCGATGTTGAGGTACTTTGAGACGTACTGGCCCCAGCCGTCCATCTGAGAGTCGCTGCTCCTGGCCATGGTGCTGTCACCGCAGAGGTAGAGGGTAGGGGCGCGGGCCGCGAGCTCGGCAGGCTCGGGAGAGGCGGCGGGTGCGGCGGAGGTGAGGGCGCTCAGCGCCAAAGAGGCGAGAATAGAAGTGAACTTCATGATGTCGATGGTATGGTGTACTAAGAGGTATCCTAAGAAGCAAAAACAAGACGGCAGAGCAAAGGCAGAGAGGCTGAGGTATCAAAGACCATGTTCATAATGAACCAGGACAAATCACGCTCTACTTATGGGAACCTAGATCCAAAGTCTCTTGTCTCTCAACAATACCATCTCCTTGCCCGGTAATGAGCTTCAGAGGCAGTGGACGTCGAGGTTCCACTCCGCTCGGCCGAGACTCCCAAGTTCGTATCTTTTATACTTGCCAAGACGCCCAAGAGAAGCAAAAGCTATTGTTCCGCCAGTCGGGATACCTGCAAGACGAACTAAAGGGTTAGTCAATCTACTGCGTAGTTGTGCCAATACGACATTGAAAAGTCTTGGGCTTGTCAGCTCAACTTTACTTGAGACTATGCATCATCCCCGGTTGGATTGGACCGAATGACAAGGGGGTCCTCGCCGCTCTCTTGCAAACACCGGATCTGTCTGCCCCCTTTCGGAGGATTCCATCGGTCAAGAACATTAAAGAACCTCCGTCTAGCGTTTGGAGTTGAGCACAAAAGTATGCTTCTTTGCTAGCGAGGCCGGGGTTCATGAGTTTATTCCTCTTAGGCCCTTGTGCCCGAGTCTCCGAGTGGCTACCACACGTGCACCCTAGCGGCTTGGCCCGTTGCATCGGTCCCCGGCAGACCAGGCACCTTCCCTCTTGGAAGGCCGCCTTGGAGAAATGTCAATGGTCCGCCTAAGGGAACTGCGGGGAACTGCCGATCCTTGACTGAAATTGGCTCCGAGTTGGGACGAACCAGCAGTTGTTCGGCTGATGTTTGGTGCGAGACTCTCAATAAATCACGTCAACTGACTTGAGACCGCCATAATTTAAAGGCGAGTTGATGGCTGCTTCTGTTGAGACTCCTCTCTTGGCATCAATCAAAGGCCATGTAAGCATAAAGCATAGACATAGTGTTGGGGGCTGTTGACTAATTATTTGGTTAGTTGGTTCATTACGGAGTAGCGAAAGTTGAGTCGCGGGGTTGAGAAGTCCCGTCTGCTTACACACACGCATCCGACTCCTGGTACAAATAGGCCGATCAACCCGGCGCTGGTGCATGAAGGTATTCGCCCTATGTAAAGAGGCGGATTAGATTCAGTACAAAGTTGAAAGGAATCTGAACTGCCGAACTATGGGCAAGGGCATGTATATTTACACGAAGTGCTCTGAACACGTTCAGTTGGTAATCTTTCCAAGAGTAAAAGCTCCCGAGATCCATGGTGACATTGGGAACATGTTAAACCACCAATGAACCCATACATCGCTCTCTTCTCGATGAAATACCCACAAAAGTCATAACAACAAATGCGGAAGGATCTTTGGAGAGTCTCAAAATACTTGCTCGTCAAGTCTACCTTGAGTATTCGACAAGAGACGATGTGCATTCACTCTATCTCGTTTTTTCATAGTGCCGATATCATTTCTGAAAAATATAGCCCAGATACATACGAACAGTTGTCATAATAGTAGATACTGCTTCTACACGAGTTGCACCTCTTATTGCAGATACATACCTCATCTCTGGAATTCAGAGGGCTGGCTTACAGATGTAGGCAGGGATGACAACGTGGCTCACTGAAGACACCTTACTGCAAGTTCGTGCTGTATGGCCGAGTTGCAGCCAAGTAGCAAGATGCGCGCAGGCTCTGCAGTTGCATGAGCATGCTTCAATAGAAATCGTGTTCGTTTCCTCACCCCAAACTCCATGAACTCGTTCTCCAGGCCGTTTGCCGAAGGCCTACGCCTTAATCGACTGCAGGCTCTGTCGGGTCAAGGCCATGAATGATGAGAACATCCTTTTGAGCAGTGAAAGTCACGGTCCTTCAAGGTCAGATTGTGCCGATAGCAGAGCATACATATCAAGCCAATCACCACCTTCGGGGAACAACAGCCACGTGAGACGTGTATTCATCCCAACTCCCACAATACACACAGGAGGAAAGCCCATGTATATACTTTCAACTCTTTTCCTGTCACCAGCACAGCAGGCGCCCGTCTAGGTCGGCGGGTCAGGTCAAACTGACTGAGTGGTGGAGTGGTCTTGGGTCAGCAGTTGATTATGTCACGCCCAACAGCCTACTCGACGACAGGCTCCGAGTTCGAGTTCGATTCCCAGCATGAGCACCAAGAGATGTAGCCTACCGAGGTTAACTCTTTTTTCGTCTTCTCTTTTCAATCTCTACTAAGATGCCTTTGCATGGAATTGTTGCGATTGATGTACGGAAGGGAAGAAATTACATATCTTGTGGGTGAGCGCATTGCACTTATCCCAAGACACTTCTTGTCCTCCATCCTACTACCTGGGCTTCAATGAAGCAAGACCTACCAGCTCCCAACTTCTTTCCCTTGCGCTTCAAGATGTTGATCGAGATCGCTGCTGTAATGAACCAACAGAGATGTAGAGGGAGTCAGTGCATATCATGTCCAAAGACCACGGAGGCTATCAGAGGAAGACAACCAATAATGGAGAAAACATAAGGGAGCATTTGAGAATGTCTAGCACCTTTTAGTCTTCCTGATACGATACGATACGATAAGATACGATACACGAGGCAGCTGACACTGGCGTTTTCTTCTATTACACTGATTGTGACATTACTGATCGTGTTCGCAGGCTGAAGAGTCGCGAACCTAGGCCGGGAGGCTGGATCTACGTCTACGCCTACAAAGAATACACAACCGGCCAAGCCCACGTACATATATCTCGCGTCAAGACCAGTGCCTCCAAGTCCCGGTCGTCCCTGAACATACGCTACGGGTGTAAGTCCCAGCTATTTCAAGCCAACCACCTCCTTCCCCCCTTCCACCACCCCATGATCCACCTCCCTCCCAACCGTCTAAATCAAACCACGATCAATCCCTCCTCAAAGCCTCATTCCTCGCCTCCAAAGCCCTCTTCACCCACCCAATCCCCGGCGCACTCTCAAACCCATGCGGCAACCCAGGCCACAAGTGAAACTCAACCTCCACCTCAGCCTCACATAGCCTCCTCACGAAGTCAACACACTCGTCCCGGAACAAATCCAACCCGCCCACATCAATATACGTCCTCGGCAGTCCCCTCAACTCCTCCACCGAAGCCCTACCCGGCGCAGCATACAACGAGACACCCGCCTCCGCGTGAGGCCTCGGGTCCCCAGCCTTATCCCCCAACACCGCCCGCCACGCGAGCACGCTGTCGTGCGCCTTCCACGCCAGAAAGGGGTACATCGCCGCATTCTCCGGCACCGTGGTCCGGTCGTCGAGCATCGGGTACACGAGAACCTGCTTCCTCAGCGGCGGCGTCAGACCCCTATCACGCGCCATCAACGTCGCGCCCGCCGCGAGCCCGCCGCCCGCCGAGTCGCCCATGATGACGACGTTGCCGCTATCCACGTTCCAGCGCGCAGCGTTCTCCGAGAGGTACTTTAACCCGTAATACACGTCTTCGGCGCCCAGCCCGTCAGGAAACTCTGGCGCGAGCCTGTAATCCACCGCGAAGAACGGCATTCCCACCATCTCGACGAACCGCTTAATCTGCGGGCTGAAGATGTCGACATCGCACGAGACCATCCCGCCGCCGTGGACGTATACCACGGCGGCCAGGGGCTCGGAGCTGTCAATCATCTCCCGCGTCGCGAAGCGGTAGAGCCCGACCTCCTGTCCATCGTGCGAGATGAACGGGATACGCGTCTCGAGAACGTTGTCCGGCGTCGGCTGCGCGCGGAGGACGGTGCGGAGCAAGGGCTCAGAGAAGGTGCGGAGTTCAAGGGCGTCCTTGAACGGTGCCGCCGGCGGGGCGGGACCTCCGCCGCCGCTGTCTCTGGCGGCGATGGCGGCTTGGTACTCTGGGTCGAATCGCAGGGTCATGGCTGCGGGAGTTTTGTTTTTTGCGTTGTTGCGCTGTCTATGGCAAGATGTGGAAGAAAATGCAAAGGCACCAACGTCGAACGTGAGTATTTCTGGAATAGTATGCTTCTGGATCGTGACTGGAAAGATGATTGAGAAGGTGCTGTCCCGAGATGTGTGCCCTTTTTAACCGCCAGACGGGATATCCGACGTCGTGAAACTCGACGGGTGCCTGCCCGTATTCCCGAAAGGAGGGGTTCTCGAGCGTCCTTCACTTTCCGTCCTGTTGTCTTGATGCAGCCATATCTCCTCTCACATGAAAAAACATTAGATCGCGACATCATGAGAATTCCACGGAGCTTTGCATTTCGGTCGAATGGACCGTCCCCTAGACGCCAGCAGAAGCCGCCTCAGCGTGGTCTCCATGCCTCAAAGTTGTCCGAAGCCCATCAAAAGTTCATATGTTCGCTATCATCTGTTCGACTCTGGCAGCATCCCGCCCAATTTTATCCATTGAAGCTTGATAATCACAGCCGACGCGACGGGCGACCGCCTCTTCGCTTTTAACTCGCTTTTTTGGAAAGATTTAGATTGGCTCGACTCAGTCATGTTAAAGGAATCCGATCCCTACTCAGCAGTTACAATCCTTCCACATATCCCAGTCTCGAGACAATAGCAACATAGAAAACGCGAGCCGACAGGCCAGTCCACTTGACTTGAATTTATCAGCCATCAACGGTGCCATATCGGAATAGAAATTTGAATGATATTGCCGGGCGCCAGTTGCGAGAAGAATGTTTATGCGACCAGCCTCTTTCCCGACAGATCAACATGCTGATTTCAATCGAGCGAACCATTTCTGAGCTTTCAGAGAGGATTGGTTCATTGGCGGACCGAACAGTGTCCCATTTCCAGTAAATGTAGAATGGCCCGGAAAGCTTTCCTTGGGAATCTATGCGCAGCTCAAACGTTGACGAGAGCCTCCATTTCGGCGGAACGTACCAAAACACCCGAGAACCGCAATGTCTCCTACCAGTCTTGGCCGAGGCACCCATGGCACTGACGACATGTCAGTGCTGGCTGTCAATTGAACGGAGTTTATCGCGCACATTGCCCGTCATGGCTCAGTTTCGTCATCTCCTCGTCGCGCTTGGATTCGAAAACAGTCCTTGCTGCGTTCCAATGGCGATCAAAGTCTTCCCAAGCAAAGTGAAGCATCGCGCAACAACGAGGGCATCGCGGCCAGCATGGGGCCGATCACCTAGTGACCGCTGCTACATCTGAGCGCTTACACAAGGACGTTCTGCTTCTTGTTTGCGCTTGCACCAGAATTCGACTTCAACTATAAAGTGTATGGCGTCAGTAGTCGAGCCTAAAAGAAAATCCTGTTGAGGGCGTTGAATGCACATGATTTTGGCAGATATCATCTCCACTTGGAGCGTTAGTGTTGGTAAGGAAAAGTGTCGCAGCGCAGTAGGCGCGATCCAGAGTACTGTCGCATCGAGGACTTCAACGCAATCGGGGTCCTGAATCGCGGCATGACCCAATACCCTTACCCTCCCGAGCCTTTGCGATGGAGAGAGGAACTCCCGCTGCAGGTTGACCCATCGTTGGTGGGAACCCCAAGCGGTGATAGTTAGCGGCAGCGGATCGAAATGGCACCGCCGAGAAAACACGATGCAGACCGTTGGTGATAATTTCTCATGAGATCGTGAACTCTGACAGACGGTCAATCGTTCGTCTGGTAGGTGCAGGGCTGACGGGGGGGTGTTCGGCTGGCTAGATTAAAGAATTGTTGCTCCCGATCCAGAAGAAAGTAGCTGGCCCACGTCCCAGAACGTTGGAATCGGGGCTGTGAATGTTCCGATGGCACGTTGGCTGCTTCGATCGCTCCAACAAAGGAACCAGTTCGAGGGGCCGGGGAGCCCTGTTTTTGACCATGCCACGATGCGGACTGCCCTGCAGAACTTGAGGGGATCGCGAAATCCGGGGCCCGCCGTCCGATCTGCGAACATGTCGTGTGAATCGGAAACAGGGATCCAGAGAGACCATTTGGGCACTGCCGCCCGATTCTCGTGGGTTTCTCTGGAAATCGGGGCGGAACGGCTCAGGGCTCACTTAGGCCGTGCGCTCACCTCATCATGGTCAGGAAATCTGCGGAATCTGTAAAGCGACAGGACAAACGATGAAGAACCAGGACTGACTTAGAACAGTTTGAATGAGAAATGGGGCCGAGAATTTGAAATCCGCAGTCCTTGCGGATGCTATCAATGTTGATTGAAGCCTCAGAAGAGTCAACCTTACCGTAACACCGCTGGGATGTTTGAAAGCGGGCGAAAGAGACACCATGCGTTCCACTAAGGCTTGGCCGGTATCAGCAGAGTCCTGGAAGCATTTTGGCTTCCACAGGCTATCCGGCCGCAAGGTGGGATATCAGAACCAGGGCCGAACGAAAGTCCAGCCACCACACCAATTCGTCCCGGCGGCCCGATGAGTCTGCAGGACTGCTAGTAAATTCTCCCACCCGGCTCCTCGGGCTGCTTGCGCACGTAGCACAGCATAAGCAGAACCTCCTCCCAGTGTTCCCCCAAGCCGGGCATCTCACATGGCACCAAGTATTGACAGATGGTGGACGAGCAATACGGACTGCTCTGGCCGGATTGTTGAAATGGCACGATGTCTCTAGTTTGAGTACACAGTGTCTCCCTAACGACAGGGGCTCAGGCAGTGGGCTGGTGGGTAATTGGGCGAGCGTCTGGAACGCTGGTTTCCTATCCCGGTGGAAGGCCCTTTTGACTTATCCCAGCCCGACGTGCTTTTGGAAAAACCGGCGTGCCAAAAAGACAAGCTGGAACGGATTTTGGGCAGGCGGCCATCGGCTGTCTGAGCCACCATCGAGATTTCTGAGCAGTTGTGTAGGCTTCCTTATTCTCTTCGAGCACTAGCGGCTGAGCCAGCCTATCGGTTAAGGTCCCCCTCTCACTAGGTGCGTTGAATAGTACCACAAGCCTCCCGAAGCCAGCCAAGTGAGGAAGCTCTGGTGTGGTAGCGCGTCCAGACATCACGATCAATCTTCCATTGCAGCTTATGTCCGCGGGCCCGGACGCTCTCTAGAGCACCAGAGCGAGTAGGTACGTTTGAGCTGTTGTCTTCGCGATAGTGTCTTTGTCGAGTTGCAAAACCACGTGGTGGGGGATCGAGATGCGATGGATGTCGTGCATCGTCGGAACACTGGCTGTGACCGGTGTTATGCTGATGCAGAAATAGATTATTGCCGCTAACGCAGCTCAAATGCTCTCTGGCTGAAAGAGTGCCATCTCTGAACGAATTGATCAAAATCTTGAGTTGTATCCGGTATGCCAGTTTCCAGGGTTCTCTCGTCGGCGCTGCACATCGCATTCTTCCATGGAGATTGCAATGCCAATCCAACGTAGCTGTAATAGGGCACCAGCAACTGCATTCCCACTTTCCCAGTGAACCGTCTCCGCGGGCGTCCTTGGTGCCCGCTCCTTGCGCATCCAGCCTCCAGGCGACCCGTGAGACTTTACGTCAGGGTTCAGGAACGTGGCGCTCCTCCCCGCTGTTTAAGAATATTTCAGTCACCCCTCGGCGTGCGTCTTTGACCAGTGCCATCTGCCGACGTCTATCAACGATCGCCTGATCGCCTGGCTTTGGCCTCCTAGCCTTGCCCAGCAGAGACTATAGGCGGGGCGTCTCCAACGTCGCTGGTGGCCGTTTCTGATTTATGCTGACTCACAAGAAGGAGCAAGGGGCATTTGGAATCAAATTGATGAGATCAGGATCCGGGGTAGGAGGCGAAAAGGTCGATTGGCCGTCACGGCTCCGAACATGAGATGTCAGCGCGCGATCTCTCGCTTATCTAGAAACGAACGTCGACATGATTTTCCATCTTCAACGTCGACTTTTGGCTCCATTAAGAAGCTCTTCTGCAAATTTGGATGGAACACCTGCACCGCTGCATCGAGCCATATATTTTGCGCACACTTCGCCGAGATGGCCGAGATGGCCGAGAATACTCCTCATGGAAATGCCGTAAATTTTATGTTCCTGTGACGTGCGGCGAGCAAAGTGAGCGGTGGTGCTCCTTGCAATGACGAGGAGCCGAGAGTCGCAACATAATAAACGGGGGAAGCAAAATCCCATGCTCTAAACCATGGCAATTTGCGGGGTATGGATGTGCCCGAAAACCTCGATCGCCCTCTTGCGTATTGCAAGTTTGAAAAGGGGCGACAGCTCACTGGGCGTGTGCGTCTGTGGTAGCCAGATGGGACGGAGTCGAGTGTCTGTCGTTGTTTCGCCACAAACCACAGGAAACAGGCAATTGGGGAAACGGGGAAGGGTGTGGTTCAAAGGCTTGTTCGCAGGCTCGGCAGGTTGTACATAGCATCTGCTTCACCGGCCGAATGGACTTTCTGGGGTTCCGAGATGCAGCAACGGCACTGTCGACATGGGAAGTTCGTTGGTTAGCATGGTTCCACAGCTAGTAAGCAACGTGCAGCCAGCAGAACCATGAGAGATGAGTGGACAGTGTCGGCTGAACCTCGATGGCTGACGACAAAGATATGTCATTTCTCATGGTTGATCATGGTTGATTCCCATACGGGAAGTAGGCAGGCGGGTCGACATACTACCCGCTGCCCCGCTGTGGCAGAAGGTCGATCAGAGTAGACTGCCCGGCGTTGGTGCCCCTGTGTCTGTATGCCGTGGTTCTTCGCAGTCCCTTTGATTATGTGATTATCGATCTTGGTCAAAGCACGGATAGGCGTAAGCATCCGTACGGCAGATAGGTAGGCTTGCCCTGGGGGTCCAGAAACCCGGTGTCGAAATGTGCTCGAGATATCCGCCCCCATGGGTTGTAGACCACCACTCTATGGCGTGAATGTAGAATGAGGAGCATAGAGTTGCCGGGACTGGGCCGTGGACCGTGGTCTGCTGATTGGTCTCAGAGATGTTCGTCCCGCTCGAGGGGTCTGCCATGGTTCTGTTGTAACTCCAAGTATCGGTTTCACACACCAAAGAAGATGGGTGAGCTAGTGGCGCGCGGACAGATTGCTCCGTCTCAACGTCGAGCAACGCCAGTCGTTTTAATAATGGCAAGTCCAACTTTGTCGTCTAACGTAGCGCTTAAGCCAGAGCTAACCCGCGAGCGAGCAGAATTCACCAAAAACGGAACGTAACTACTATTCTCAGCCCAGTATCATCCACTGAATGTTTGAAGCAGCTGATCCATCTTGAGGTGACGTCAAATTTTTTTAGATCTCTAGGAGCAACTCACCAAGTCGACTTCAGTCTGGCGGGGAGAAATTCCAGAGGACTAGGCAAAAATGGATTCTCCTGGGCTTAGGTGACACCCGTAAGATTGGACGATTAGTACTTGGTAGCCGTGGTAGCGTGTACATCCTCGAGACTGATACCTACTCGACCTGATCAACATCGTCGTTAGGCTTGTCTAACCTAGCGAACCAGCTGAAAGCCATCCGCTGAGGTTGCAACCAACAATTCGGTACGCGAGGGGCAGTGCACAGCCATACAACTGTGACAACGAATTCTTGGAGAAGCAACCACCACCATCCCTCGCGTTGGCCACGGCGGCGGCGGGGTAAGAACATTCCGCTCGCGGCTCTTGTCAACTGGAGTGTTATCGCTCTGATCATGGCCTGTGTCCAGTTGGTCTTTTCAGTTGGCCCTTGCTTGTTGTGCAACTCTGCTAGGCGTATGCTGTAAATACTTGAGTGCCCAAAGCTGTATCCAGCATGTGATGCCCACTGAGACCATTCGACCAGAAGGCGACATGATCCAAGGTTGAGAATGTGCGAAAGTAGGTTTCTTCTAACCCTTGGCTCGTAAATGAGTGTTGTCACTCTTGAGCTTCTGAAGCAAGAGTCGGAGAACTTGTCGAAAGGTAAGCTGATGTTGTGCCTGGAGGTAATTGGCAAACTTTTGGCTGCCGCCGACGAGAGTCTAGGCCCTCTCGAAGAATCTGCGTGCGCATCACGGCTTCCTCGAGTTAGACTGAGCGGGCCATGGCTGGTCGGATTTAACGCAGCTTTGTGCCACAATTACCGCCTGCGAACAAGGCACCTGCAAATGCCACGTTCCCAGAGCGTAGGCTGGGGGCAGCCATCCCGTCTGTTGGCGTGACCCTGGTGGCACATCTTCCGTAAAGGGTCGGTCTTGCGAAACCTGCGAAGCGCGAGGTGAACCGATATTGATCTGGGAGATTAGGACGATAATCCCCCCACCGGCTTGGTTGAATGTGTCAGAAGGTATACTGTTTCAATCATCGCACAGTCTACAATTCTTGCAGAAGACCTTATCGCAAGTGGTTTCGTCCTGCATCGGGATTCGCTTGCAAGGCAGGATGACCTCCTGGACTGTCGACTAATGAACAAAGAATGAATTGGCACTGTCGGCACGGCTTGGCTCCTTACTCGCTCGCGAACCTGTTGTTTCTGAAGAGGGCACCCGCCCCCTGGAAGTTCGTAGGCAATAATGGTGCTAGAATATTCCGATCAGTGTATCGAAGCGTGGCAGCGTGTCAATTCTCATCGCCATCTTGCTTAGGGCCCCTAATAGTCGGCATCGGACCCTGGGGATCGATCGTCGCTGTCGCCAGTCGCCCCATGCTACCGGACCCACCCTTCTTTCCGAATTGCGGACGCGGAGAGATTCTAGCACCGAGTGTCGAGGTATTCGGATCAATAGCGCGTGGTGCTATACCGCTGGAGCAGCCAAACGCTAAGGTACAGCCCTAGCACAACAGCAAGGTATCTCATGCCACAGATGACAGGATTGGGAACCGCGAACCAAGCATCAGTAAGTTAACCTATCCGTAGTGAGATCGGATGCAATCGGTTTGAGACTCTGGTGCAGTCGATGGCATCGGCTTCGTCAGAGCCACCCATACGCAGTACGTCTATTGCCATAGCCACAGAGACTTGACGAGACTATTCGATTGATTGGTGATGCATTTGGGTTCCATGACATGCCAGCTGTATCTTGCTGAGAAGGCCAGTGGTAGCGACCTCTCCATTACATTGGGAGGAAAATCGACTGGGACGACTCGAGGAAGGAGTAGTTTCGAGATCGCTATGGTCGTACTGATACAGGTCCAGCAAGCTATCACCTCGTAGCGAAGCTGTTTTGTCTCAACTGCATTGGGCTTATTGGCGGTGAGGCCTCGGAGTGTACTCCTGGCAAAAATTCCGTAGCCAACCGCTCCGTACAGATTTGTTCAGGTCAAGGGTTGAAGTACGCGGCCTGTCAGCGGGGTAGTGAAATGTTCAAAGTTGTGGGTGTGTGCCGTGTCTCGAAGCAATGTGCTCCGTAGGATACATGCATGGATGCAGAGCAAAGCACCGCAGGGCTCGTGGAACATTGACCGGTCCCTGCCTCTCTTGTCTTAAGCTCACGCATGTTTGCGGAATGGAGTTTGCCATAGAGGCGCTACACCGTATGGCATGGTGCAATCGCCCACGCATATCAGAACTATGTCAGGTCTACAACTGTGATATGTCAGAGTGTAGCCGTATAGGACTCGGGCATCCGTAGCGAGCGAGCCATTCGAAGTAAATGAATCACTCACATGGGATTGGCTGAGGCGTGTCAAGACACCTAAGAGATAGTTGGGATCCAACTCTTGGGATGGACCTAAGAGATACCGGACAGAAATGCAGCCGATGGGCAACATCCAATGTCTCGAATAAGACACTATGCAGTCGGACATGGCCAGCAGCGGGCTGCAGCATTGCTAAGCGTCTTTAGACTTTAGCATGACAAGAGAGTTTGACGAGTTGGGGATGCTGGTACGACTGGCACCCCAAAGGTTCCGCCCGAGCGATAACTCTAGGCCCGCCACCCACCACAGCGAACGCAGGTATCTCACGGAGGGGAACAGCACATCTGCAGGTAGAGATTGCACAAATCGAGGGACGAAATGAAGCCGGTCGATGTGGTTGTGTGGTTGTGTGGTTGTCAAGGTTGTCAAGGTTGTCGTTGTTAGTCAGTGATGGTTGCAGCAGGCCACCTTGAATCCCCCCGGCCTCCCGTCTGTCGATTCTCTTCTCGTGTCCAAGGTACGAAGTGCAGGAAGTTCTCTCCTATCAAATTCCTGTGTAAAAATTTGCACCCACCCTCCGGCCTTCTCTTCCTGTCCGCCAACGCGGTTGCTCGTTTACTATCCGCTTGTAAACAATCCTCGCAAAAGGCAGGAAGGAAAAGAAAGTATACTGTGTAAATACGTACACAATGTCTCTTGCCGTAATGGCGAATGTACGCAAGGGGAAGACAGGAAGAAGCAGGGTGCATGGAATCATAGGTTTTTAGGGAAAGGACGGAGTTTCGTGGAGGGACGCTCCCGCCTCCCTCTGTAAAGCACCCTCTTTGCGCGAAACCCACTCCGAACAGCTTACGAACATATGGGACACCCGAATATGTACTATGTTACTATGAATTAGTTGTGTGCTGAGAGTAAGTAGTCGTATTAGCGCGTCGTCCCAGTTACCACTTGTTTCGATAATTATTGCGTAGCTGCGAGTGTATTGACATTATTTCGATGCAGCAAGAGGAATCGATGCGGAACTGCCCAAAATGACAGTGGAAAATTGGACCACTGGGAAGAAGCTCTCTATCTCTGAGTCTCTCACAGGACGTGACTGGGATAAGGCCTGGAGCATATGGCCCGGGGATTGATCCCGCCCTGTCGGTTGCACTTGGGTGCATTCGGGTGGGGATGTGGCACAGGCGAGAGCCCGAGCTTGGGATCGCCCCACTCAGGCCAAAGCTCCACCCCATGCAGCAGCTGCTGCTGCATCTGCACCTGCCCTGCGGCCCTCGAGACATTTTGTGCTCCTGCCTCTCTGTCTGTCCGTACACGTCCCGCTGCGATCTTGAGCTTGGCAAAAGTATCTAACAACAGAACATACGGGAAGACACAAATCTGTGAGGTGTAGGTATTACGAGTGAAAGACTGTGGTGAAAAGACAAATAGAGAGTCGAAAGGAGCAAGAATGATTGACATGAGGGAAAAGCTAGGTACGCCTTCCCAAAAAGCTACAATACCTACCTATCACTGGCGACTGCCTTAGCCGTGAACCCAGCCCCTGCCAACACAACCACGACGACCAAACCGTGGTTGCCATCTTCCCAAACGACCCGGCGCTAATCTAAAAGAAGTAGAGTACGAGGGCGGGCGGCAGGAGACAGCCAGTCCAGAGATCAGAAGAGAGGGGGGAAATAGAAGGAGAAGCAGAGAGAGTGGGCAGCCCTTTCCTTCCATTCGATGGAGTGAAGAGTGACTACTGGGGTACTTTGCTCCACGGGCGTCGGCCTAGCACACAGTCCCTTCTCATCGAGATCGATCAACAGAGCGTAACCCGATCAAACCCTCCAAGATCGTCTAGCGATCGAAAGCAGTCGAAATGCCACTTTCCCTTTCCCCTCTCACTCTGCCGTCCCTCGCCGTCTCTCTTTCTGCCAATTATGCTGGACTGCCCCAGTTGCGGCACAGCCAGCAACACCGCATTTCCCAGGCCCAATGTATCCTTAGCGTACCTAGTCAAGCTCCCATCTCGCTCTCTCGCGCACTGCAACTGCATCAGGTTGACCAAACAGAACAACGAACCTAACCCCTTCCCCATGTACCATGTCCCCGGTCACATCTATCCGGCCGCCATCTGTCTGGTCAATCCCCGAACCAGTACTCCGTAACCCAGCATCAGATGTACCCCCAGCAGTACCTCCTCACGCTCTCACTCTCACTCTCTCTCTCTCACTTCGCCCGCCCAAGGTAGACTGAACCCTCTCCCATGCTTTCGCATGGAACATTGCTCCGGGTTGTCCTCTGTTCCACCGCACGCCCAGCTAGTTCACTGCCTTTTTCTTCCTCTCCACGCTGCTCCGCACCTCGAGACTAATACCCAGTCGTTTCTCCCGAGCACGTACCCTTGGATTGTATAAGACTTAGATACCGCCCTGTTCCACACTTTGCCTCCCCAACTTCCACACACCCTTTTGGTCCCTCGACCGACGAGCTCCTTCAGAAAACGCAACCGTCTTAGGACACCACGATAAACCCGTACGACTCATACGTCTCTATATCCCCGAGTTAATCACTAGGTTTCGACCAACCTCATCGCGATACCAGGTGGTTCCGGCTTCAAGGTTCTAGCCACAACGAAGCCCATCACCGCAAGTGAATAGAAGCTTCCAATATATTCCTGCACCCCGCATCAGCTACCTCTCTGGCCAAGCCATCTTTGACCCCATTACCACTCAACTATCTATAATACTCGTCGATCTCCGAATCCTCGACGTCAACGAAAATGCCGAAGCGCTCCTTGGACGCCAGCAACCTGTCGCCTACGATGCAGACTGAACGGGCACAGAAGAAGGTACGTTCAAGCCGTGATATTCGAGTCAAATCATCCTGCCCGCATTAGTACCCATTCCTTGACTATCAAATTATCCACGAACGTCTTTCCCCCCAGTTTGGCTATACTTGCCACACTTGTACAAAATTGTTTGCCATGGTGGTTTGTTTGACTTGCCAGAAGAAAGTTTCCAATTGCCAGAAGAAAGTTTCCACTCCCCCGGATCCAAATGCTGACCATTCACACGTAGACGGAGAGATCTCATGAAGAGAACCAAGAGCGCGCTTACATTGCCGCCTCACGGCGGGCGGACCGTAGTATCGAAGCCCGTGTGCAGTCCGCCAAGATGGCGAGCGAGATCCACAAGAAGCGCACCGGCAAGGGATTCAAGATCTCTGAAGCGATTGTGCAGGCGGAGGAAATGTACGAAGAGGAGGAGGACGACATGCCTCGCTCCTATCGCATGTTGGCTGCTCACCTTCAGACCGGTTCCCCAGAGTTCGACTACCGTGTCAATGCCTTTTTGGCTAACAGAGTAGCCATGGCGAGCATGGTGGCCGGGCTCCGCAACGAGGAATGGGCTCAAAACCCAATCAATAAGATGTTTGCCGAGCAGTTCCCAAACGCCAACAAGCAAGCACAGGCATTGTCTCGTAACATTACGAACTCAATGTACTCCGTTCCCGGGCAACGTTCAATGTCTTTGTCACAGCCCACTCAGTCCGAAAACGCGGTCACCAGCCCCATGTCACCAACCTTCTCGTCGGTAAACTTCCAGCCCGAGACCCAGCGATACCAACGCCAGAGAACACAGTCAGTGGCGTCGCCCATGGACATGACCACACCGGTAGCGCGTGATCATCCTCAATCGCCGCCAGCTTTGTCGCCGTCATCAGACGCTGCTGCTGGCACCCCCTCGACGCGAACAGCTTCGGCTTTCCCTTCACCCATGACGACAATCGATCACAGCCTCTTTTCTCCTGAGTCATCCTTTACCGCTGAGCTGCCTATGGATGCGAAGATGATGGTACCCAACTTGGACATGAGCGACCCGATGGCTCAAATGTTTATGGGCAACCCGTTACAGCAGCAGATGTACTACCCAGACACTCATTCGATGGCCGACCTGAAACATGAGCAGCACCTGAATGAGCTTACGCTTTCTTCGCACGAGTACTTCAACGGACACGTGAACCCTTATGCGTCTCGGTTTGAAGAGCCCAGAAGCGATGATGCGACCCCAGGCCCCGTTAATGACAACTGGGACGCCTTCCTAGACTTTGGTGAGCAGTCCGACACTGGCGCCATTGATCCGACATTGTAGTCGGCATACCACACCGTGTAATTTGACACGAAGTATTGATGGAAGTAATGAGGAAGAAGCGTCCAAAAGGGATGACAAGCAGAAGTGGTATGATATGATGAAGGGACCCTGGCTGGTTCATGAGCATGACTTTTTAGAGTACGCATTGCATCGGTCGGGCCACAAAAGGAGGCATGGAATACCCATGGGAAAGGCACTTGGTTACTTCTTTGGCGTTATGGTACGGGAAATCTGCCCGATTTTGCCTTTTTGTCGTCTTCCTTTTTCCTGTTCACAATGTCCGCTATTTTATGGACGAAAGGGGCCTGTATGTCCTCAAAACATGTTTTTCTTATGTTGGGAGCCGTCAGTGTTTGGAACTTACACGCCAGGAATTTGGCCTCTGTATGTTCGCTTGGGAACGGGAACACAGGATTTGCGAGAGAGCACCAAAGATGGAAGAATTTGGGAAGGAAGATGATATCCAGGGAGGCGTGGACGGCGAGGGAAGACACGCCGAGAAAAGAGGAGGACGGATACGAAAACCCTGAAGTTGACGAAATAGTTGTTGGCAGGCCTCGCCTTACGGTGGTTCAGCGGAAGCAAGTGCTGGTAAGAGGCACGAATCTGACCAGGGTTTGGTTCAGCCGGGACTGCAAAAAAATAAGAAAATGAGAGAAACTGTTATCTGTCAATTAGTGTCTCCTTCGTGAACCCATTTGTTTTACATGTTGAGTGGGCAAGCCAATGCAAGCTGGAGGCAGTATTGCTGCACGACTCCTACCGTGGTACTTAGGTTAACATTACACCACGAACTAACGGCCACACTCGACCCCCAGTCATGAAGTTCTTCTCTTGATAGAAATTAAGCACCGTACTCATTCAGCTCGAACGGCATCTTTCGAGAGAAAAGCAGAGTTGTTGCATTAAATGACAAGTGCACTACTAAGCAGCAACAGCTTTGACCATAGCGCTTACCCTTCTGGTTCAATCACACAATATCAGGTACCTTTCCATCATAACTTTTTTCCAGAAACTTGCCGTCAGACTGGGAAAGGAGGCGAAACTGCCTTGACCGAGGGAAGTACCGAACCGTTCACCGGCTTTGATATCTCCACTTCGCCACACTTCGGAACCGGATGTGGGGCGGGAGGACGGTAGCCACGCGTGCCACGGTACGGAGTACGTAGAACAAGACGTCCAGGTGCACCTTTAGTGACACTGACCTTCGCTCCCTGACCTTGGTGAGTATTCGTCGAAAGGAGATATCCCTATCATCTACCATATGACGGCCTGCTCTAAATCTAATTTAATCTTTGTTAATTGTTTACATGATGCTGATTGGAAGCCGTCAACACCGCGGTTCTCATCCAGAGTCGTGGAGTTTGCTTATCTAATCGGCCCATCCCCTAATGACATAAGCAGTGGCTGCTTAATGACGGGAGCTGCCACAGAAAGCCCAGCCGGTTAGCAGCGCTCTCCAGGGACTTGCCTCCCATAATGACGGGCCAGCCCCACAAAGCCAACGGCTGGGAAAACTTCCTACTGGCACAAGCCGCGGTCGCACCTACCACTGTAGCAAAGCTCGAGTCGCCTAGCCACTGCCCTGGTTCTGCGCGCTCGCGAATCTATCGACGACCCGCTCTTTGAACAATTCCCACCTCTCTCGGAATTTCGAAGTCTGGTCAACATTCATGTTGGCAGCTTCCAGATTCACCCGCCGAGTCATGACGTCCGCATACGCCAATGGCTCTGCTAAGGCGGCCTACTCGACATCCTCTGCGACGACTACTGCATTGAGCAGATGGAGCATCGCGACGGCACAGCTGCCTGCCGTCGATAAGATCAAGGCTCTGCACATCTACGACTTTGACAACACACGTAAGTCTACCTTCTCTATGCTGCCGCGTTGCGTGATTCCTTCGCCAATCTTCTGAACCCAAAGCTAACGTCGTCTGACATCCATAGTCTTCAAAACTCCCTTGCCGAACCCCGCATTATGGAGCGGCCCTACGATCGGCGTGCTGTCAAGTCAAGACGTCATCTGCAACGGCGGCTGGTGGCACGACTCCCGAATCCTCTCAGCGACGGGTGAGGGCGCCGACACGGAAGAGAAGCGCGCGTGGGAAGGCTGGTGGAATGAAAAGATTGTCGAGCTGGTGAAGCTGAGCGTCAAGCAAAAGGACGCTCTGTGCGTGCTGCTGACGGGCCGCTCCGAGCGAGGCTTCGGGGAGCTCATCAAGAGGATGATTCACAGTAAGGGACTCGAATTCGACATGGTCGGGCTCAAACCTGCAGTCAGCCCAACGAACCAGAACTTTTCAAGCACGATGCACTTTAAGCAGCTCTTTCTCACCGCGGTCATGGAGACGTACAAGAACGCCGAAGAGATTCGCATCTACGAGGACCGTCCGAAACACGTCAAGGGATTCAGAGATTTCATGACAGAGTATAACCGCAAGCAGAACATCAATGCTACTCGCACACGCGGCCCCATCACGGCGGAGGTCGTTCAAGTCGCGGACATGTCAACGACCCTGGACCCCGTGGTTGAGGTTGCTGAGGTGCAGCATATGATCAACCTTCACAACGAGGAGATTGGCAAACACTCGACTGACGTTCGCCCGCAACGACTGAGGATCAAGAAGACTGTCTATTTCACAGGCTATTTGATCAGCAAGGAAGACACGGCGCAATTGATGAAGATGGCCCAGATCCCCTCCGGACTGCCCGAGCAGGAGCTCAAGTTCCACGCCAACAATATTCTCATCTGCCCTCGTCCTTGCCCGGCCAGCATCCTGGAAAAGGTTGGAGGTATGGGCAGCAAGATGAAGTGGGAGGTCACAGGCACAGCGTGCTTTGAAAATAGCATCTGGGCAGCGAGCCTCCGACCCGTTCCCGCCACCGCGAAGTTCCACACGGATAACCCGTCGCCTCTCGTTGTGCTCGCCCTCCGCAAGGGTGCCCGCCCCGTAGATGCCGGCAAGATCCAGAACTGGCAACCGATTCCCGCCGATAAGGCAATGACCTTCGAGACAACAGTTGGAGAGAAGATGATCCTGCGCATCGAGCCAGAGGACCCCCGCGAAGACGAGTATGAATCGCTCTTCGCCAACAAGTCTTCTAAGCGGAAACATGATGGCGGCGACTACTCACGCGACCACCACCGACACAACCCCTATAACGGCCGCAATGAGCGCCGCGATTTCCATTCTGGGCGAGGAGGCAGTGGCCGTGGTGGTGGTGGTGGTGGTGGTGGTGGTGGTGGTGGCTTCCGCGGCGGTGGAGGAAGAGGTGGCAGAGGCCGCGGCAATGGTAAGGGCGGCCGTGGCGGACGTGGCATGCACGGCTACCGCTCCCTCGACGACGTCGAGCCCCGCAACCAGCAGGGAGGGTACGGACAGACTGTCGAGTATGACGACAACAGCTATCCGTCCCTCCCAGGGCAGCAGCAAGGCGGCTTCCACGGGGGTCAACAGCAACAGTACCAACCTCCGCTTAGCGCGTGGAACTCGGGTCCTCCGCCGAACGCCCCCACGGGCCCAGCTAGTCGTCCCATGGGCGGCGGCGGCGGTGGCGGTAACTACGGAGGTGGTGGAAACGCTGGCAACAGCAACGATCTCCAGAGCTATTACTAGAAGGAATGCTCTTGGAGATGAGTCCGCTAAGCAATTGTTTTGGGGCGGCGGTTCAAGAACAAGCTTCTATCCAGTTTTTGGGGATCATAAGCTTTGCCATTCGTCGCGTAAATGGGGATGGCCAACCTTCTGAGTTCTGCTGTATGTTCGAGAAAACACAAAAAGTCGGGGGTATCACACGGTGATGGATGGGACGGGAGTCTTCACATCTTTTTGGGCCAGGTTTCAGCTCGGCGTTTTTGGAGGGCTTTATGCTTTTTGATATGATACCTTTTTAGTCGCCTTGCAATACAAGCAGGTCATTTCATGCTGTTTTCGCCATCTCTGACGTGCCCGTGATGCTTCGTCTATGAGACACTGGTAGGTCCACTTTGTTGTTTAACGTATTCTTTGATTCTTATTCTACCATAACTTTTTGGCCAAGTCCTGGACCCTGCTTACGAGTCTGCTGCAGTGTACAACTGTGCTATGCAAGCCATCCACTCTCTACGCCAGGCATATAACACTCGTTGATGGTTCGAGTCCGTTTTCTTCCTCTGTCTCTCTCCTCTCTCTCCCTCCTGCACTTGCCTAATCACAACTCCCGAGACGTAGTCCGAGATGCCAACACCTAGTCGTCATCCTCTTCCGAATCATCGTCGTCCTCCTCATCAGCATCCTCCAACCACTCGACGAGAACCCGGCACTTCTCCTTGAGCGCCGCCATGCCCTCGCCCCCGCCCTCCTCGGCGCGCTCGTCCTCCCACCAGGCCAAGATGCCGTCCTCCTCGAGAACGTCCAAGCCATACAGCTGCTGCAGCATGGCGGCGAGCAGCACGCCGGCGCGCGCGTGCTCGAGGTTCCGGCACCCGAGCAGAGCGCGCTGCAGCGCGAGGACGAACTCGACCTGCTCCGTCTCGCCGCCGCCGACGCCGACCTCGGATACGAATTTTGAGGCACCCTTGTTGGAGTTGAAGGTCTTGTCGGCGGCCTTTGCGGGCTCGAGACCGCCGTGTTCGGGGTCGAGGAGCTCTGCGGCGCGGCGGGCAAAGGCGATGGCAACAGCCTTACGCATGGCCACGTCCGAAGCGTCGTTGGCGAGGCGGAGACCCATGAATTCGAGCTTGGCGGAGTCAAAGTCGCCTGATTCGGCGCGGAGGGCATCGAGGAGGCCGTGGACGGCGTCGTGGTGGAAGCCTGATTTGCCTTGGGAGTCGTCTGAGACGAACGAGTCTGCGCGGTTGCGGGAGTCGGCGGAGAATTGGGTGATGCCGTCGCCGGCGTCCGAGTCGTCGTCGTCGATGTCGGAGGAGAGGGTTGAGACTGTCGAGGTGGAGAGGTTGAGGTGGGCGAGGTTGTAGAGGAGAGAGCGCTGGAGGGTGGAAGGGTCCTCGTCGTCCATGTCCTCGGCCTCTGGGTCGACGTAAGGGGCGCCCTTACCTGAGGGACCGACGAGTGACTTGTCGGGATTGACGGGCGTGCCGTTGTGTGTGGTGACTGCGAGGACCGTGGCCTCGGGAATCTTGCTGTTGTCGCTGAGGACAACGCCAAAGGAGAGGAGGGAGCCGGCAGCGACGACCGAGCCCTTGCCCACGATGCTTGAGTCGGCTAGGATGGAGCGCGTGATGACCGTATCATCTTCGATTACGGCGTCGTCCCAGATGAAGCTGTTTTCGATGCGAACGTTATTGCCGATCTTGCACCGCCTGCCGATGATGCTGTTTGATACCGTGCTGCCGGCGCCCACGGTGGCTCCCTGGCCGAGGATTGACCTGGTAATCTTGCTGGTGGGCGCCATCACCGTTCCGTCCTCAACGCAGACTGCACCGCTGGTCATCTTGTACGTCTGACCGGGAATGACGTTGCAGTCGGGAACGAACGGGAATGTCCAACGGCCGAGGACATCTTTGCTGATTGACTCGTACATTTGGAGGTTGCTCGCGCGCGCTGCGTAGCCGTCATCGAGGACCTCTGCGTAGATCGCCTTGCCGTTCAGCTCCCAATCTTTTAGGACACCATGCAGAAAGTTTCGCCTCGGGAGCTCGTAGTCGAAACTCTCGGACCACAGCGCCAGCACTTCAGGAGTACAGATATCGATACCCGCATCAATCAGGTCGCCCCGCATCTCAAAGTCGGTCGAGAGCTCGTCAATCACGGCCGGGTCGAGGGTGAGGTAGTGGTCGCTCTGGAGGGGATGTATCTCGTCGTAGTGTAGGCACCGCTTTGTCTTTGAGTCGATCACGAAGACGGGGTTGATTCCGTTGGGCTTCGTTCTGTGCTCCTCCGCGCCGCCTGATCGCAGGACCACTGTCATGATATTCGTTGCCGCGGCCTCCTTGCGCGCCTTATGTGCCGCCAGCGCGCCGTCAAGTGAGATGTTGGATACCACGTCGCCGTGGACCACAATGAAGTCGCCGTCCATAATGCCACGTCCGTCGAGGTCACGGAGGAAGTCGCCGATTGAGCGGGCGTCGGATACGCGGATGAACTGCAGGCTCGTGAATGGAGTTCGAATGGACATGGGGGACCATCTTGATGTGTTGATATAGTTCTCGATCTGTTCGGAGTGGGAGCCGCAGTAGATGTAGACCTCTTGGACGCCGTTCATGGCGAGGAACTCGAGGGTATACTCGATGAGGGGCGTGTTTGCAAGGGGTAGAAGGCACTGCGGGCGGGCGGTCAGTCGTCGTCGCATAGCTCCGGGACATATATCATGACTTACTCTTGGCTTCTCTGCTGAAAAGGGAGCAAACCTATCTTGAAAAGAGTCGGCGATGAGCTGCAATGGGCGAAAAGGAAAGCCATCAGGTTAGCCAATTCAACACCCATCACCGTGCCTGCCCCACCATGACGCTTCAGACTTACCACAGCCTGCAGGACATCCTCGCGCTTGCCCTCACCTCCAGCCTTGCCGGACTTCTTGCCTTTGCCAGCGGCGGCCTTTCCCTTTTGCTGCGACATCGTGTGCTAAGGTGGATCGCAAGGGCGTGGGTGGGCGCTTTGGGGGGATTTATTGTGTTGGTCGCGGGGTGGTGAGTCAAAGCCCGGTCGCAAGCTTGGGAGTTGGAAATTTAAGGTGAGTGACTCAACGGCTCCGAGGCGGGGTGGGCCGTGCGGTAACCCTCTCTCGGTCTATCTCGGTGAGGAGCTTCACCGAATATTCCGCTGCAACAAACTCATCTCTAGACTATGATATTACCCGGTAATACGGTGGCACATGGTTGTATGATTCAGCTGAGAATTTCTACTGCTTACTATGGCACATAGTCTCGCAGAGACCACAGCTTTTACATTTGTACGATTGATATGAACTCACCAAATACCAAATAAGGCCAAGAGAAAAGGGGATTCAAAATATATTGACTATCCACCACTTACACGTGGGTACCTCTTGAATTATGCGTGGAAGATGAAGCATAATAATTCAGGCGTATCTATTGTATATGAATTCATCTCAAATTCAAGTACACATTGAACAGCTTGACAAAGTTCTCTTTAAGAACCCTTGCGCATTTTCCTTCATGGCTTTTGGGAGGGTGAAGCATAGTTTTTATGTTGGCTTCAGGATACGCCTATGTGATAACCGAATTACAGTCTAGGCGAATAGCTATGTTTTCGAATCAATAGCTGGCCTATGTCATAAAAGACTGAGACACACGCAAGAGCAAGAAATAGCAAGGCTGACAAAATAAACTTATGGTAGATCATGCCGATAGCTAGATAGGTCGATAGGGAGCTTAAATAGGTGGCCAACCTAGCGAGAGCCTACGGCAGACCAAGTTCTCCCATCCATAACTACTTGAAAAGTCTGACAATCGGAATGCGGACGATTCTAGACTTTCTAGGGAATGAAATAGTACGATATTAGAGTAATCAACATGGCCTTCGCATGGACTCATGGTAGAGTTTACATAGACTTGCAAACATAAAAAATGCGTATCTCTGATTACTGAAGCTCCCTGAATGAGTTTGTTGACGGTGTCAAGACATCCAGGAAATGAACTTGGGCACAGTGTGGTTCTGAATGCCATGACGAATAAGATTTCATGAAATGGAGTATCTAGCCCATTAACCAACGAAGTTGGCGAAACCGAAACGAAGCCGTGTTTCTTCTGAGTGAGATAATCACAAAGACCAAAGACCTCAGCACCATCTTTTGCCTATCTCCTTCAGCTATTCTAGAAGCTGCTTATCTCCAGACCCCACCCAGACGAGACAAGCTCACTACATGCCTAGTAGTCCACCAACCAGGGTTTGTTGTTTTCACCGTGGTGATCCATGATTGCTGCATTGACGAGTATTGTGTTGCGTGCCTCCTTCTCTGGCACCATGATGATATTCCCCTCCTTGATGACTGGATCTGCAATGCTTTGTGTCCCGTCGGCATGCCATTCGACCACTTGGGATCCGTAGCCCTCGTGGAGATGGCCGAAGCAGTGGAGTCGTGGGCGAATGCGTTGCACCGCCTTCCACAACTTTGGGCAGCCACAATGGGCGCCCTTGCCGTCGAGATCGAGGCGGTAGTCTTCGCCTGGGACCTGTGGCGGGCCGTGCGTAATCAGAATATCGACTTCCGAGGAGATTGGCGTCGGACCGCGGACCGCTTTGCCCAGGTCTGAAGTGTTGTTTCGGCCGGATTAAATCTGTCTTCATTCGCACCGTATGAGAATGCGTATCCGTTGAACTCGGGTGTGTAAGGCGAGGCATAAAGAGTAAAGGAACGCCCGTTCTTGAGAGTGAATGAATGGTATCCTTCGCTCAAGAGATTGATTCCGGATTGGTTGAAAAGATAAGTCGCTTTTTTTGGCTCCTCGAGATCGTCGTCTTCATCTGCATTGTCGGCCCACCATGTGGGATCCAGAGACACATCGTGGTTTCCGGGAATCACGAGCTTGAGTTCAGCGTCGCAACTCAAAAGGCTTTTGATGGCAGCTTTGTAGTTCGACATGCCGCCGATCATAGTTAGATCGCCACAGTGGAGGACAACATCTGCCGGAGGAAGCTCCGATGGGAAGGCGGAGTCGTGGGTGTCTGACAGAACCAAAAAACGAATATTGGAAGTCGCCATTTTGTTGTTGAGCGATATGAGTGGGTCGAGGGTGTGATAGTTGAGTTGCATCAAAGTTGGAATGAGAGACGTAAGCCTTGTGTAAGGGTGGCAAGTTGATTGAGATTCGGTAGAAGTCTAGGGGGATGGTCGACTTTATGTACTTCAGATGGGAAACTCAGAAAACGAGAGAGGGTTCAACCTTTCGGAGATACGTATTAAGAAGGTGGCAAAGGTTTCCATACTTCTATGGATCCACGTTTAAGGATGGTCCTCAAGGTGCCCGAGCAGATTAAAATTCGATAAGGTTAAGAAGGATTCTCGTGTGCTTTGCTTGTTCTTGCAAACATCGTGAATAAGTCAGTACCCGGGCGGTCCTGTATAGTGAATCCTTCATCTTGCTACATTATTACCTCTACTTACTGTAGTTATACTGAGGGGAATGTCTCAATCTTGATAAGCGGGAGATCGTGTGAAGTAGTGGTTCACAGAAAGTATGTAAGAGAGTGAATCACTCAATTATGCGCTACTCTTTTCAAAGACAAGGTTCTTCATCAGAGACTGAAATCAAATGATCACTTGACCCGGATTGCATGAACTGAATCAGTAGCACTTAGTGAATCAGTTGAACTTACCTCTGTTACGTAGCCCGTAGATAATACATATATAAGACCACAGTACTCTGCCACGAAAGTGAAGTTTGCTATTCGGTTACTATCCAGACTATCTTTCGGAATAGTAAACACCATGGCATCTACTCCAGAGACTCCCGGCTCTCCTCAAAGCCCTAGCACTATCCGCACTCCCAAACGAAAATCCATCATTGGATATTTCGGGGACATGAGCTTGGGTGAAGATGAGAAGGGTGGCTCTTCGCTTGAACCTGAATCTCCGACGAAGAAGTCTAGATCTGAAGCTATACGTTCTCTTCAAGTTCTTCGATCGTCAACATCAAGCTCAAGCGTCAAGAAGTCGTTGCTTCGTGGGACATTTCGATACAGCTGGCCGCCTACCATTAGAGGCAATCAAACCTTGAAGTCAAGCAGCTCATCCTCTCAGCCGAAGTAAGTACCATTGGAAATTGAATTGCTGGAGATGCAATTTCTAAATTTTGTTTGCAGAAATCCAAAACTTACTCTGAGAATGAGTGATCTTTACCGTGTTTATGGAGACAATTGGGCTATGGACCCCAAGGTTGAAGACCAACCTGTCGACGTTTCTGAGCATTTCTTGGTTGTTACCAGAATCATGGACGAGGTGAAAGAGATCTTGGGGAAAGCAAAGAATGGAGGAGACGACATCGCGAGTTTTCTCCTGCAGCAGATGGCAGAGGCGGTTTACTCCTCCAATGTAAAGTCCAGAAAGGGCTTGGGCCTTGATATCACCATGAAACTTTGCATGATGATATTCGAAGGCAACGCAGGCGTGGAATACACCGAGCGGTAAGCAAAAGTACAGCTTGCACTATCTTGAAGACATTTTACTAAGACATCTTATAGAACAGAAGAGTACCAGGTTCGGCTTGAAGCACTAGTACGGAAAGACGTACCTCCTGGCGAGCACCAGGTACTTCGAAGCCGGAGGGAGATTGTTCAGCATGCTGCTGCATTTCAACATATCATCAACCAGTTCGTCCGTGAAGGAAAGCCAATGACCGAGCAACTGATCAAAGACACACACGCTATACTCGTCAAAGGTGTTAGTGGCGAAAATGCCGGCATACTCAGTAGCAGAGATTTTGGTGGTTTCTACCGCACCGAAGACGTTTTCGTGGGCACTACCAGATTTATCCGCCCGAATAAGATCTCCGAAGCCATGAACTCGATGATCTTGAACCTTCAACAGCACTTGATAGCGTCTGAAAGATCACAATCGCTCGATCCCTTTGCGACAGCTGCACAGTATTGCGATCGGTTCGTCAATATTCATCCATTCGAGATGGTAACGGGCGCATGTGCCGGCTCATTCTCAACGCAATCCTCATCAAATACGCTAGAATCGTTGTTAATGTTGGAGAGCATGGGCAAGAGAGAGACGAGTACATTCAGACAGCTCGTGAAAGCAGAGAAGTTGGTGGTCATGGTGGTGCTTTAGCAACGATGGTTTTGAAGGAGGCCACCAAGAGCTACCGGAAAATACGCAACACGCTGAGACACAGACACCGGGAATAGGCCATAAGAACCTGCAAGCAACTGTGTAAAGAATTCACACTGCATTTTGGGCAGCTGTCCTTTGAATAGGAGAGAATGTGATCAATCTGAAAAACATGATACTGCTAGCCACTTTCACGGCGCCGCAAGGCCCAGATTGCATCCAGCAAGATAGGTAGAAGGCCGTCCGACGAAATTATGACCCGTCCCTTTCAAATATTTTATGCCTCTTCATACTCACGCCGTCACGCACGGGTTATCCTCGTATTCAAAAATCAGACCACTTACACGGATTTAAGACCCCAGATCCCGGAGTAAACCACCCGAAGGCCAAGATCGAACCCCTTGGCCCAGCACGTCAACATACCAAACAAAGTAAAACGCCACAGCATGCCGAGGCCTACCTACTTATTGCGGCTGATGCATGCAGTATGGTAAGAAAGGGAAATGGTCCACGGCAATGGCACGTTGAAACGGCTGACAAGTTTTGTTTCCCAATCATCAATCATCGGGGTTGGTCCGGTTGGTGGTCCAGACCGGTACACCAAAGGGAGGAAGTTGATTGGAACTAAGCGGCTTTGTATGATTGGCTCTAGTTACGCCCATCTCACCTCCGAAGACGTGCATGATACTGCATGCTTGCTTTGTGTACGAGGCTAGTCTGTTTTTTGACTGGAGTCCTCCCTTTTGTTTTCCCCCTATGGGTATGTTACCCGTATTTATTCGTTCTAGCCGAGACTTTAGGCTCTATGACCGTCAGATGATATGGGAAACCCCTAAAGCAGGTCGGAGAATCGCATGTTCTCCAATTGGTTTTTTCTTCTTTCTTCAGGCTTGATGGAGACGTCGATGGTTAAATTATCATGAATTTCCAGACCCTGGATCGATGGCTTGCCATAGTCTCATATCTGGAAGAATGAGAATCTGCATGACGGCAAGACTTAAATTCCTTACATGCAGAACCAGAAGAGAGTTCGGGGTCGCATTGAGACATACTGATACGAGTAACAGACTAGAGGAAGCATCACAAACTCGTAGGGTCGCTAGCAAGTCATCTTACAAGGGAACCGAAGCGCCAAAAGATCACGATTTGCCTACAGGTGTTTGTCCATGATGTAAGATCTAGAGCGGTTTATGCAGTCTGACTTTGATACGGCCGTGTGCCAAGCGACCTGCATATGACCTGGTATATCCTCATGTTGTCTTTTTCGAGCTACTTCCTTTCGATGCAAAGTTGTATAGCAGATGTCAAAGTGGAGGTCCTCTACAATGGTCCTCTCGAGTCCTGACTCCGGAGAGAAAGGTTTGGACTACCTACCTTGGCGCAACCCAGAGGCAGGTGGCCAGCATTCAAAATGTGAAACTTGATCCAATCGCATGCTTCTCTGCCGGAACTCCATGGTTTTCTGCTTGCCGAATAAACCAGTTGATGGCGAAGCATCCCCAAGACGTTACACAACATGCCTCTGATTAGACGAAACCGGCCCTCTTCACTATGATGGAATACCAAACGTCCACATCACGTTTACACGTGCAGGAGCAGAACGGAAGACGTTATGTTTCCGATACCTTTCTACTAATGAGTACCGAGGCGTTTGGGGAGGTAGGCAGTGACAAGACACGATTTATGGCGAGTGACTGACACCTGTCTCGTAAACTGTCACCGAGAGACCCGTATGGCTTGGAAAATGCCATCCTCATTTAGGCTAGACGATCAGGTCATCGATGAATCTTTCATCATTAGGGTATCTATTTCTTTGCTTTTTTCTTGTTTCTCATTTCGTAACGGATTACCTATCTTTTGTTTCTATGAATTAGGTTCTCGCACTCTCTAAACCCTTACGTGGCTGGCGGAAGACTTGGGAGAAGTCCGTTGGAAGACCCAGATGGCAATAGGTACCGAGGTAAGCAGGCAAGACACAAGCCATCAATTTTCAGGGCCGAAATGTGTTTTAATGATATGGAGGGATATTGAGTGTATGTCACAAATGGGATACTGTACCATACTACCGAACCTCCCCCTTCCTCAACACTGCCATTCGCATGGGTAGATTCTTAGCCACATAGAACGCACAGAAATTGTTTTGTAAGTTCGAGCAAGCAGATTTGCCCTCACAGGTCCAAGAAGGGAGTGAAAGAGGCCAGCAAGAGATTACCACGGAGATTTCTCCGGCTCTCCAGGGGCAAAACCAGCTGGACTATCCAGCCAGCCTCAAACACAAGACACTTGAGTGATCGCCCAAGACCCATCCCCCACGAGCTTGTTTTGGGTGGGACAGAAAAAGGGCAGCACCGGCGGGCTGGTATTCGGAGTGAATCTGCGGCTGGGTACGTTTTCTTGGCTGGAACATGCTCGCCCCTTTTATTGATGAGAGCCTGAGAGGTACAAGAACCCCGAACAGACCTAAACTAGGTAGGTAGAGAGAGGGATTTCGACATTGCTACTTTCAAGGAGCTGACCCCGGCCCGAGGCCCACTACATAAGCATTTTGTAATCCTCCATCATATCTCAGAAAACCATCGCCAGTATGCTACATCTGCGCCAAGACGATGAACGACGGCAAAGGTTCTAGGCAAACGTGTCTTAGTCTATCCAATCTTGTTCCCTCTACTCGGCATCGAATTTTCCAATAAACCGGTTCTCTTGGTTTTGCCGCCTTTTTTTTTCTTTTGCCGCGCTCTCTCTACCTGCAATACGAGCCCTCTGACCATATCCAGCACTCCAACATAAACCCGGCCTCAGAAAACTACAAGAAGCAACAGTAAGAAACAAATCCTCTGCCCCGAATCAGACCCAAAAAATGAAAAAAGAACAAGAAGAAAAGGTCTAGACCGATCCGACAAGAAAAAGGGCTGGGCCCAGGCCGCTGCAAGTTCCCGTAGAAGGCGGTTCGCATACACCTGTAAGTGCCTTTGTGCGTGTAAGTGTGTGTCTGCGTGTCTGCATGTGTGTATGTGTAACAACCCAGAAACTCACACCACCTCCGTCACATGGACCGCAATCTCGCCCACACTTAGCCGCACCCTGCAGGAAGCAGCCTCCCCCCTCCACTGCCTCCAGATTGGCCCCCCTCCCTTGTAACGAAACCATTCTTTTCTTCCTTGTGCCCTGCCCCCTCCTCATCCCCATGCCTTTGCAGGATGCAGAAAAAAACTTAACAGTAGCACAGTATAGACACGATGCCCTGCCGTCGGGTTTACCGGATTACGGTGGTTTGTTCATTGCAATGAACCGTTTGCTGCGGTCGCCTTGCCTCTCATCGCCTGCTGTTGATCACCCAGAATCCCGTTTAATTAATATGCTAGGTTATCCACGCTTGTCTGTTCAATCGGTAAGAAATCCCACTTCCAGAAATTGAGACTAGACTAGCCTCGAAACTTCATCGTTCTTCCCGCTAACCGCAAGTCACAAAACCATAGTTCGTACCAGTGCAAGTCTCACGTATCTATCTACCTTGTACGAAGTTCACAAACGGAAACTTCCCGTTCTGGTTCCAAATTTCCTTCATTCGAGTAACATGCCAAGACCTGGCGCTACCCTTTCACCCACCTGCTTACCTTGCTCTAGGTTCGTTTCCCTGAATCCCCATCCTTTCTCGAAGAGTCTTGGTCTCGTCTCATCTCGTCTGGTCGGGTTCCGGCTCGCAGCCAAACGAGTAAACCTACCTTACCTTAGCGACCAAAGGAAATTCAACGTCAGCAAAGCATCACCTTCGTGGGAAAGTCTGGGCTCGTCATGGACCCCGTCATGGGCTGGTTCTGGCCAGGACTCTCCCATCAACGGGCCTCGGACGCTCAAAAAAGCACAAGCCCGCTTACACAAACAAGAGGTCCAGTCTGGCCCATGCTGCCGGCCAGCCAGCGAGCGCCAGCCCCCCCTCCCGTCCCATCCCATCCCATCTTGTCGTCCAAGGTACGATGGGCTGGATGGCACGGATAGAACCTGCAGAAGACATAAACTCTCGTGGCTTCCCACATCAGACGCATCGCTTTATCTCGCACACCTACATTTTTTCCTTCTGTTTCCTCTTTTCGACCTTCCATCGACGTCAAACCCCAGAAGACGATCACTGGTCGATGATCCTTTTCCCCGCCGCCCCCAACGTCCGCCGATCTCCCGGATCATCTCTCCAGATGTCTTCCTTCTTTTGTGCTGAGATCCACCATGGGATCGCTTTCTCCCACGCGTCATCTCTTCTGAAAGTTCATAGCCATGATGCGAGATTAATGGGACAATACAGTGGACAGATCGACAATCCCCCCCGTGGAGCTCAGAAAACCCCATCTTAACCAGCCCTACGAACCGACGACTTTCACCACTACCCCCGGCCGAATCTCCGGAAACCCGCCCACCACAAAAAACCACATAAGAAAGAGGAGCAAAGAATCCCAACGGTCACAGTGTGGGCCAGCCAGAAAGGCGCAGCAGCATCGGACAGCGGTAACCCTTCAGACGAAACTCATCTGGGCCCCCTCGGTCCCTCGTGGACGGGTGGATTCGCGGGAATACGCAGTGCTATTGCGGCGGATACGCAGACAAAAAAAAAAAAAAAAGGTTCCAGACCGTTCCGGACCTCCTTGGCAGGGACCCCGGCACATCAGACCACCCGGGCGCCACACGGGGGGGCCTAGACCTCGCCCATCGACCATCCCATCCCGTCTGCCCCCCTTCCCCCCAACCCATGCGGGGTGTACCGCCGTACCGTCCCGTAACTGCAACACCACACACAGACACCACCATCCCCAAGCTTCCAGCCTGCAAACTGCAACTGCGCGCCTATCCCGTACCCGTACCCGCATGGATCGGGGGGTCCTGCACCCTTAAGATCTGGCGTGAACCTGAGCCTGGGCTCCGTCTCTGGCCAAGAGTTTCCAGTCTTGGTACTCCGTAGAGGCAGCAGCACCCTCTATACAGTGGAGGCTTACGGAAGGATCAAGCATCTTGCTTATCCATAGGGCACTGTGTTCGCCGCAGCAGGTCCGAGTATCCCGTGCTGACATACAACCAGGGGCAGTGCTGCTGCTATCACCAAAAGCATGCCATCCCGCAACTTTTCGACTCGTCCTTGTTCATTCAGCATCACTTTCAAAAAGTCCTTTCTCAAGTATGAGCAAAACAGCAAGGTTTATCTATGAAGACGGGTAACATATACCCCGTATAGCTGACAGCAGATATCTTTTCAAATTCGCCTTCAACCACCTGCGGTTCAGAAATGCGAACCATGATACTCCACCAACTCCGATCACCAAATCTCTCCTCTCAAGGTCGGATAGTTGTCACCGATTCCGCCCCATTCGTCCAACCCATGCCGATACCCAATTGGCGACATGTCCTTTCTTGGGACATCATCAGTCGCTCTTCCTGAGGGGTATATGTTCGGAATGCAATATCGACTGCTTTGCAACCGTCCTACTCTTTCTGAGACAAGGCAGTTGTCGTGGGCCAATCCCCGAGCATTCAAAGACGGCAATGAGAAATTCACGCGCAAGGGAGGCTGGCGTTCTTCCTCTTCAACTTCATACGATGTTCAGCACCTGCTCGAGGACACTCCGTCATCACACCATTGTGCACGATGGAAGGGAAGACTGCTTAGTGGCACCCACAAATCCCGTCTAGGCGTATCCGCCTTGCGGTCCGTATAACCTTTGGCGCTTCTCCGGTCGGTCATCGCCGACAATATGATCCGGCACACGCATTTGTTGCATCCCAGGAGGCATGTTTTGGAACGTCGGTCGCTGAGCGGACGTTGGCGTCATCACCATCTGCGCCGTGTTTGCCATCGGGTAGCCAGTCTCGATGTTTGCCACGTTCGGTGATGGCTGATGCATCTGTGCAGGCGAATGCCACGACGCGGTTGTCGCTGGTGACTGGCCAGGCGTGGAGTCGAACTTGACTTGGGGGTTCATCGGTGGCGCCGTCATGTTGTTGGCGTGAAGCTGAGCAGCGCCGTGGCCTACGGCGAGCTCGTCTGGTGGCGCGTTCTTGAGGAGGTGCGGCACATGCTTTCGAAGAATGCGCAGCATGCCTTCCTTGGTAAATGGTTTGGCCAACACATCGTTCAAGCCTGATGAACGCAAAGATTAGTATATGTCGTTCGCGTGTGCAAGTGCTATTTATAACAACTTACTCCAGTTGAAGTAGTGGCTGATGTCTTCGGGGCGGATATTCGAGGTCATGGCGACAACAGGGACGTCGGGGTGAACCTCGCGGATGAGCTGTGTTGCGGATACACCATCCATCTGCGGCATGACAATATCCATGAAGATGAGATCGAAATGACCAGATGGAACCTCTTTGCATCTGTTGACGGCGTCGATACCATTTTCCTATCACGGATCAGTATCCCAAACCATGGGTACCACCGCCAGGACTGGCCGGCAAAGCAAAGGTAAGAGACTCACGGCAAGCTCGACAATGCACTCCATCTGTGTCAGGAACTTGGAACCGATCCTCGAACACGTCCTGTCATCCTCGACCAAGTATACTCGCGGTTTCTTGTTGCCCCACAGACCCTTATCGTTCGTCGACGGCGGCCGTGCTGGCGCAGCAGCGGCAGGAGCTGGCGTTGCCGGCCCTGGTTCCGGCTTAACGACGGGTGGAGCCTGAAAGTCGTTCATTGGCAAAGAATTCAGCGTGTATGGGATATTGTTGAAGTGATCCTGGGACAATGGGTCGATGCCTACGTTCTCACCTACAGGATAGACGAGGTGGCGCATGTTCATGTGCTCAGGAAGCATGGGTGGCATTCCAGCATTGCCAGGCTGGAACATGAGAGACGATGCGGAATCGGGCGGAGAGCTTTGCGCGTACATGCCGTTGAGCCTCTCGAGCTCTCGATCGTAACCGCTGTTGGTTGTTACGCTGGAAAGAAGCTCTCTCGCGCGTCGAAGCTCGGGGGGCTGATCGTCCATGGCACCTCCGTTCATCTGCGGGTTTTGTCCAGGGTACCGTTGTCCCCTCATTCTGTCTTCGGCATGCGACATGAAGTTGAGCATCTCGTGTTGCGATTGTCGCTGGGCGTCGATGATCTTGTGCATGGTGTGGACTTCATGGACAAGCGTCTTGTTGGTCCGCGCCATCTCGGCAACTTGTTCTTGCAGTGCCTGCACCTGCTGTTGTTGCGCAAATAGCGTCTCTTGGAGCAGATTGATGGACTGGTTAGTAGTGAACTGGTCCTCCGTCTGCTGTGTTTTCCTTTGAGCTGGAGCCTTTCGTCTGATATTATCCAGATTATCTTTTCTATCAGCACGGAAAGCCGAGTGCTTGAACTCCCACGCCTGCCTGCGGTGTCAGCGATATAGGGTCGGCCTACGGTGTTTCGTCCCTTACCTGCTTCCCATAAGGCGATTCGTTGTTTTCGTCGTTGCGACGTAGCTTGTGGAAGTCATACTTGTTTAGCTGTCGGACGAAGCTTGAGAAGTTGCTGTGCTTGAAGTGCTTTGGGAGGATGTCATTGGTGAATTTGTCAGTCTAGCAGTAGCATGTCAGCTTCCGATGCATTATTTCACCGCGATGTTTCAAGCTCAGCGCACCTCCAGAATGACGAAAGTGTCACCCTCGTTTCCCCATCTAACAATGTTCGCATAGGCTGGGTCCTCCAACATTCTATCGCAACTGTTAGCAGGCAGTGAATAGCCAATATCGAGGGGTATTCGAACTTGTAGAGTTTGCGAACCTGTGCACAGAAAGTCAGTAAGATATTTACAGCATTTCGATGGAGCTCAAAGATGGCTTGCGGGCTTACAAAATCGCTCGAGTTGCTGCCACCACCTTGGGCGGCGACATTATCGGGCTCGGGCATGATGGGCGCCGAGATCGAGGAAGAGAGATTGATAGACGATGCGCGCCTGTTGCGTCAATCGGGGCGATGTAGACGACGATGAGTAGGTCGTTGAGTCGTTCGATGGGCGATCTCGACAGGACTACAGGTCGGTACAAAGCGGTTTCCAAGTTGCTGAACAGGCCAACCGTTGCTTCGGAAAGAATTCTTCGTGTACAAGTCGTTGCAGAACGGATTGAGAGTCTAGACGAGTCCAAGGATTTGGAATAGGAGCGGGCGTGAGGTGAGAATAGGCCAATCTCCACCGAAGCTTTCGTAGCAATGTGACGGTATCCGGATGCGGTCGCCTGGGGGAATGGGGGCTAAAGTAGATAGTAAGGGATCTAAGACAGCAGAGCGTCCTCGAGGAGGATATGCGGCCGAAGTGTATCCAAAAGGCTTTGTTCGGTATGGTGCGCTGGAATCGAGGGAGGGCGCAGTCGTGGGAGACGTTGGAACGGGTCGCCGGCCTCGATTGAGCAGAGGTTGAGGTTTCGCAGAGTCGAAAAGACGAGATCTAGGAAACTGGGAACTGGCGCAGGGCACCAGATGGATGGATGGATGGATGGATGGCAGGCCCCGACGTGGAGCAGGACCTGGCTGGTGCGTCTTTGGTGCTCGTTCTGGTTTTTTGGCGCTGCTGGTACTTCGTACTGCTGGTTCGTACTCGACTGGGACCCGGCCGACGAGGGAGAGGGAGGTACGGGGACGGACGGGGGTGTGGGAAGGGGGCAAGGATGAGGGGGTGTGGACGTGTGGTGGACTTGGGTGCGGCGACAGGGAATGGGGGTGAGCTGGATATGCTTGGTTTTTGACTGCTCTGCTTGCCCTGCTTCTGCGTCTGTCGCCTGCGGCCTGCGTGTGTGCGTGTGTGCGTCTGGGGGTCCGAAAGTGGGAGAGATTCAGATGGGAAGAGTCGACTCAGTCGAGAGGTGCAGCGCCGCGGCCACGGTGGGATGGTATTGGGATGCGCGGTGCAGTACCGCACTGGTGCTGGCCTGACGTGCGAGCGAGATTGCGGTGGTGGTGTTGGGTGTCCACGAGTGATTAGCGCGCTGCCTCATATGCAAGTCGCTGTTCAAAGGGACGAATAGGTTATCCGGTATGGATTGCTATGTGGTGCTGGCGTTCGCGCTCGTGCTGCCGCTGCCACTGCCGCCGCCGTCTTCGATGGCTTGTACCCTTCTTTTCCTATTCCAACCAGCTACTTTATCGCAAGTTAGAAACCCAGAGCGCCATGGGAAAGAGGAAAGACTCGGCTTGAACTGTACAAAGAAGCACTCACTCACTGGGAGGGCGGCTCGATAAGATCACGGCGATGAGAGATGCGAGTGAGGTGATGCCTTGAACAAGAGAAAGCCGCGGGAGCAGACTGACAGGGGTAGCCTGAGGTACTAAGGTAGTGTTGAGATTGAGCCTGGCAGGATCCGATATTGAGGTTGATGAAAAAGGGAAACTTTGGCCTGTGCTAATCCTTCCAACGTCCGCGCACGATGTATCAGAGAGAGAAGGCGCCGACTCCTCAGTGCCAAAGAGAGTGTTCTGTTCCTGATCTATCTGTTGTTTCTTCTCGAGTCTGAGTTTCTGAGTCCTGGTAATGGTGGATGATACCCTCGAGCCAAATGGGTCGAACTGGAGATGTTGGGTGGAGAGAAGAGGCGAGCACGAGGACGGTGACCCTGTACCTGTGTCCACTGCCCGTACCTTACGGATACCTCGTTCGAGTCGTTCCAGTGGGTATGGGTACCGTAAAAAGAACGGGAACAAGCGGACGAGTTGTCTCAATCTCGATCGGCTGGTCCTGCTGCATTTCCTGCGCGGCGCGGAAGGGAAGGAAACGCGGGTGCGGTGCGGGCGGCAGGTTCCAGGAGCAGAAAAGCGACCTGGGCCGTGGGGCGGCGGGCAACGGACGGGGGAGAAGCCTGACGCCTGAAGCCCCCGAATCTTGAATCTCAAAGGCTGAAGCAGCGCGTGGGAAGCGGGAAATGTGAATGTGATTTTAGTGCCGTATTGCTGTGTATGCGAATTTGCGACCCAGGAAACCTCATTAAACACGGTAAAAGGACCTTTCGGAGGGGAGAGGGGGGCGGGGGGGGGGGCAACTGGCAATCTGGCAGCCCTGGTCTGTCAATGGACCCCGGCCCTGGTCGACAAGTCGCGAATTGTCGAATTCGAGGTCCCAGTTCGCGCAGCTCGTGGCCCTTGTGCCAACTGCGGTTGCATTGGAAGTGGTTAAGCTGCGATGGGGACAAGAGACATGCGAATCGTGGATCAGCCCTTCCATGTTCACAGTGTGACAGTGTGTCCTTTTTCTCCTCTCGTGGGATTCGTCCATTTCGGGTCCGCAGCCGACCCCACACCTGGGACGTCTCCAGTTGCTGCCGGCTGCGCGGGTCCACTGATGATCCGTGTCGGAAACAATGACCTCATACTGTCCTCAGAACATGGCAAGACGTCTGACGGTGTGACCAGTACGTAGCTACGTACCTCGACAAGCCCTGCATGCACGCTTTTTTCCCAACCCGGGAGTACCTCGGTACACTAACAGAACAGGCACCACCACCACCTCAACTTGCCCTTCTCGTCGCCCGATGGTTCATCAAGCCAATTTCAACATGCAGACAACCTCAGTGCTCACAAACAGGTGGTCCAAAGATAGCTACGGCTCGCCACCGACCAGACCGAGCATTTCGACAGCATCCCTAAAGGCTCTAATAAGTATACCGTCCTTGCCACCTGTCCCCCATGTGCCTCAGGTTGGCATAGGGTACTACCAACTTCAACCTCATCTACCGTCTCCACCACACTCTCACCATCCGCGTCTCTCTGACCGTGTCGTGTGTTGCACCTGTCAGGACTTCCCCGGTTCGACTAGCCGACAGAAGTCGGGCTAGTAGGCGACATGCAACCCAGACAAGCCAGATTCCGCCACTCAATCTTCTCGATAGATCAAAATCATCGGAGCTAAGAGCACGTCTACCACAGCAGAGTCACTCGTCCCAACTTGCAAGGCACGGTACACGCGCCTTACGTAGACGACATGCACTCACAGAGCTTGTCAGTGCACTTTGCAAAGTCATCTGGCCAAGGTTTGGTCTGACCTGCTGGTCTAGGTATGCAAGCACTGGCAGGCTGCCTACGCGGGGAACTAACTTTTACCACGGGCTGATATTCGTTAGTAGGGAAATGGCACCTTGGCTCTGAACTGCTGCTCTGGACCCTTGCTCTTTGTGTCGTGTTGACCTAAAACCACCTCGCATCCTGACTCTCCAACTCCTGGCCTGAACCCACAAGGCGATCCAGATGAATACCTACCTAGCGTGTGAAGACACAGATGCTCGCACGCACACAGTGGTCATCCTTCACACCACGAATAGGGAGTCCGAGACAATAAGGAACTCGGGTTATCCGACGCTGGGGGCCAACTGGCGCCCCAAAAGCAATTCCGGCGGGCAAGCAACCACCAAGTTGCGTGCCACACGGCGCGATGGCTTCTTCTCAAAGACCCTGTCGTCCTGAAAATATCGTGCTCGAGTAAGCCATCTTCTCGGCGACCTCGAAAGACGGACTGGCATCCGAAATATGGAGTAACGAATAGGACACGGCCGGCTGTTTCCGCGACACACGATTCCTGCTGCGCTGTGCGAGTGTCCTGTATAGGAGCAACGAGCGCAGAGACAGCTGCAGAAATTATCTTGTCTTGCTTGTCTCGCCGACTCCTAGGATGCATGCCATCTCAACTCTGGGCGGTAAAGGGTCCTTCCTGTAGTGCGGGGAGAGACGGAGAAACGGTTTGGGAGAACCTCTCGGACAAAGACAAAACTGGAATAAAGACCCTTCATACTGTGCTCCAAGTCAACAGTAGTTGTTCGCCAATCGAGTGGATGCCCGTGTGATGGGCGGTGGATTTGGCAACTTGACCGGCCTACTGCACCACCCGCCCAGCCATCATCCTGAGGACCAAGACAGCAACGATCCGCGATGGCTGCCTCTAGATTGGCCAGCCTTGATTAACTGGATCAGCTCAAGACGTCCTAAACGGGCGTCTGAGTCTTGCCGCGCTGCCACCATCTGACGAGCAGTCCAGGCTGCTTTGACAATAGGTCCTACAATCCGCTGTCCCTTTTCCGCCAATCCTCCCACCTGAAGACGGTTCGTTCCCGCCAGTGTATTTCGAACGTTAATGACCACGGCGGTCTAGAGATCACAGCATCTTTCAGACACACAACAACGAGATATCAAGTTGACCTCGCCAACTACAAACCAATGACGCCGGTAACTAATACGCAAAGCTGTGTTTTACACTTTCGGTCCTGTCCCCTTCAATTTCTCAACAGTGTAACGCAGTCTGCTCATCTTGAAGCAGCATCTCGCTGATCCTAATCTGTCGTCCGGGGTGACCTTTCTCTGCTTTCTAGAAGGCATTGCGTAAAGGGCGTCGCAGCGCAAGCCTACCTCGTCAGCGCGTGCAGCATAGGGCAGACCAGACTCGAGCACTGACAGCAGCCGAAACCCGGCCTTCTGGGACCGCCCTTCGGTTTGAACCGACTACCTAAAAACCTCCCTCGCCAAAGGAAGCTTAGATACTGCCTGTACGAATAGTTCAGATGGGCACACGGCATTGTGCTTTCCAACCGTACCTTGCGGTGCATTCCCCTCCATCTGGCCCATGCAAGGGGTCCCAGCGAAGGACGTGTCGGCCGATTGGACTGCTCAGTCCCCGGAATACTTCAGCGTGCGGACACAAATAATTGAATTAGCTCAGCGGTCCCAGGCCGATTCCGAAACGGACAGCATTCCATCCGGCGCCAAGATCGGCAAACCAAGAAGTTGGACGGCGCCACGGCGTCGCCAAGGGTTCAACGTCGCCAAACGGACAACTAGGATGCTGTCAAAGCATGCGGCCGGCGGAGGTGACGCAGCTCGCGCCGAACTTGCCCTTCTCAGGTTGCCAACTAAAATTAAGGTACACGAAGCTTTCAATCAACCTTGAAGTTATCATCATCAACATCATCATCATGGACGTCCGAGCGGCAACATGGCCAAACATGGCACACTTGCTGATGGAGGCTGAAGTTAGCAGACAACTCCAAGCCGGCCTGTCCCATCTACACAGCGACGCTAGCCCCATTATGACGCAACTGAGGGGACGCTGCCAGTTCTGCACGGGTCACACCATCCACACCGTGACCTTGGCGCCCAGGACCAGGATCCATGAGATCTCCCGACCGATGGGAGAGGGAAAATGATGAGGCGGGACGGTAAGATTTTTCACAGCGTCAGGTGAGGGAGGTCACCGTCAAACCCCTTGGCCCTATCCACTGTCCGCCACTGGTGCTGGGGGGTTGGCCCCAATTGGCGAAACCATCCGGATTCCTACCACGACGCACGATGTAAATTGCAGAGCAGTATCCAGGGGACCAGCAGCACGTTTTGACGGCACGACGGCTGCCCGCTTCACCGCAAATACCTACTCTATTCGAACACTGTGCAGCCAACCACGGAGTCGGATATTTCCCGGCTGCCTCTCACTCTTGCCGTACGGTACCGCACTTCTGGCTGAAGGGTCTCAGACCGAGCAGTGCGAGCCTGAGATCCTCCTCTCCTTGTCAGACGTCTCCATTCGTTGGATGCCTGCGGCGGGGATTACGAGCAGGGGATCGACATTGGCGTTTCCGAAAACACTTTACACCCGCCGGATCCGAAGTCGAACACACACTCGAACACCCGTTACAGCCGCCCTGTCAGTTGCTGGTTGGTGATCGCGTCTCGAGGCGCAGAGAGCCGCTGGCGCGGTGAGCCTCCAACCGCATCCGATGTTTCTGAAGATGCAGATGCCGTTAAGCCGAGGACACCAGCAACGTTCCCGCAGTGACCAGCAGATTCAATTTTTTCTGATGAAATGTAATACTGTTACGAGGTGAGATGACTCTAGGACATCTAAGACGGGCTTGGATCCATCTAATCAGATTACCTTTCCACGCCTTCGTCCAAAACCGGCTCAATTCTTGAACAAGAAGTCAGCAATGGGCTCAGACAACATGTTTCTAGAGACACCGGACGGCACATGCTGGACAAGTCCTCTTCCCCTCAAGGGATCGTCAAGCGGCCCTCAGGATTATTGATCTGAATCCCTCTCCAGTCGATCATCCCATCCGCCAGAACCAAGTGCCTGGGACGAGATCGAATCAGGCCATATCGCCGAGCTCTACGAGTGCAGGGAGATTGGGTTCGAAGACATCGTGGCCGAGCATTCCACAGCGGGGGACCAGGCGCCGAGACACAATGTCTCGAGCTAGAGGGCGGGCGAGCGCCCGGCTCCGCGTTGTTGATGGCTTTTGCTCCCGCCCTGCCAGCCGGACGTAGCGCCGTAGACCAGCAGGTGCCGGCCATGGCCTCCTCCCTTGAACCCTTTATAGCCCTATCGCGTGGCATGTGTGGCATATATCGCCCGCATGGAAGTCCACCAATCATCTATGATCCTTCTTCCAGATTGGCCTGTTTTTTTCGAGACAGTGATTGACTGGACAACTTGCATACTGAAGACCCTTTTTGATTCCACATCACTGGCATGGAGGCGAGTTTCGCACATCGGCATCGTGTCGAGAATTACCTGGCGATCGCCAGCTGAGATACGTATTCTTCACGCTCCTGTCAATTACACACAAAGGAGATCCCTTTGAATCGTAATCCAGACCTGTCTGAGGTGAGCTTGAAGCACTGGGGGTGTTCTCATTTCAAAATCGCTGGGAAAATTCCGCAAACCAACCAGCCAATGAGATTCAACTTCGGGCGAGACGCCGCTCCAAGGGTTGAAATCATCAAGAACTTGAATCTATTGGTTGTTTGATATCCCAGTTCTGGAGGCTCTGCTATTTGACGGGCGTAGCCGGCCAAGTCATCTCGTCGCTGGAGAGCCTCCAGATGCTTACTGGAGCGATAGAGCATCCGGCGAGGGACACCTGATGCCCGAAGATCTGCCAACGAGGTCATTATCACTCGAGGCTGAGATTTTCCGGCACGGGGCTGCCGAGTCCATATGGTGGAGAACCAAGAGCCTGCAATTTTGCCGACTGAACGGGATCACGCTTAGAGTTCAAGATGAATCACGGCAATGATTTCAAACTACATCATCCCCTCTACCGGGCCCTCGTGCTAAAGATGTTGAAATGTTTGCTCTCTGTGGCGTTGATAGCTTTCCCCTGTGTAAGCAAAGGCAGCGATATCTAAGTGAGAGCGGCAGTCATGTTCTCCAGGTAAAGTAGGCTTGCAAGTACAGACCACAACTTGGCCCTGCTTTATGAGCACGAGAAGCCAGCGGCTGATCAATTTCGATCATATCTAGTAGCATATGCAGCAGACTAGCTTGCGGGATTCGAGATTTTTGGATAGCTTCACGGCCAACTTTTATGGGACGAGGAGAGCTCGACGAAGCAAGTCGAATAGAGGACACTCTGACGCCGGTGCTGACCATGATTGCTCCTGGCCCTCCGTGTTACACGGCTACTGGTGGATTCTTGTCACCGACATGGAGTTCTTGCTGCTTGAGCGAGCTCTACCGGCGTACCTCCTCACTTTCTCGTCATCATATTGATGAGACTTCAAGCCTCCCATCTGGACCTCCATCTTACTTCTCAAGTTTACGGTGAAACGAGCGTGCCTTCCAGTAGACTCTGAACACATATGAAAATGATGTTGTTTTCCGTGGCCACTGGCCTCCACCAGAAATCTCTTTCGAGCTGCCAGCATCCTTCCCAGTCACCAAGTCTCACGCTCATCCTTCCTGTGTTTGTTCACGAAGGGATGAAAGCGATGGATCATGAAACCCGTACGGGGCAATTTTGCAACGGCAGCTTCTCGTCAATGTCATGCACCGATGATATCCTAATAAGAAATCGATTTCTTTTCGCACCGTAGATGTTACGAATTCTCCATCGAATGAGGTACCAAAAGTCAAGAGATCCTACGGTATGAGGTATAGGGCTCTATGCCTTCTCTTCGGCATCTGCAGCATTGATATTGCCCACGAATGGATTGAAGAAACTCAGTCATCTGGAACCACGTTGCACTGCTGATCATGGAATGAACTACCACGGGAGCGCCTCGGCCGAGTAAGCACCTCGTGGTCAAGTATACATGGGGTTGACCTTCAGTGCTAGATCCGATACTGTGCGATGTATTCCCGCAACCACCTGTGAGGCTTTCCCAGAGACGGCGATCCAATTAAGAAAGTGCTTGGTGTCAGGGCCTCTGGTTCAGTCTTTCATGAATTTGTAGTGAACTGTTACGATGAAGTCAGTCGACAAGTGAGGGTCATTGGAATTATACGTTTAAGTGAGAGGATAGCCTGGACCGGTGCCTCGTACAATTCGCCGTGGACTCTCACTCCATATGAGGAAGCGGTCGATTAGCGGAACGGGAGTTAGCCTGGTGAAGTATTGCTAACCCTGTTTCGGGTCTCAAAATCCTGTGGGAGCCGTCAATGAGGATGAGTTTGCGGCAATCTGAGATCTATCCGGCCGAGTGAAAATCAGAGGCTCAGATAAGGAAGCAAAGAGGGATCGAATCAGGCGGAAAGAGCCAGAAAACCGGACGGTTCACGGATGGCATTGCTCTGGTAGGTGGTCTTTTACGTCAACTATTGTCATGGTGTATTGCGCCTGAATGAGTTTATGATAGACGAATGTTGGGCATCATCTGAAACGGGACCATTGAATTTTTACCTAGAAATATAGGGAAATAATACAATCCGACTCAGAATGTGAGGAACGTTGCATTGACTAGGTCCCTTCGAGGAGTTAGAGTAGTAGAGCACGGAGTAGGGTAGACGGAAGGAAGGAGGTGAAGTCGGGATGGTTCCGCTAATGACTAAGCCATTCAGCAGGGGACGGGGCCCATCCCAGCTCTTTACGCGAGAAAACGCGTCCCTGACGCGCCCCTGTCCAGCAACGCCCGCCCGCAAAGTTGCCCCGGCAAATTGCCCACCAAGACAAAGTGACCGATACTACCTTAGCAGAGCGATACTTGAAGTTGTCACCTTCAATCACCCTCACAGACATAGCGATGCCTCATTCAGTGTCACCAGAAGCAAACTCACCTCAGACCACCGCCATGACCGACGACACAATGGTCGATTCCACCGTTCCCGAAGATGTTGCCCAGGTAACGGATGGCGACGTAGCGATGGAGGAGGCCGAGGCGCCTGCGCCTGCGCCGGCCGCCGAAGAGAAGAGCGAGGTCAAGCTGGACGACCTGTTCGCAGACGCCGATTCAGACGATGAATTCCCCAGCTCAAGACCACAAGACGCTCCCTCATCGAGTCCAGATGGGGTCTTGACACCCCCTTCTCCAACGTGGGTTATCCGACATGGAATGGAGGGGCAATTGCTAATACCAGGTGTAGAGATGTTGCAGACCTCAAGGCTTCAGATCCTGAGGTGATGCGCAGTTTTTATCAGCGTCTATTCCCTTGGAGATACCTCTTCCAATGGCTGAATCACAGCCCATCACCGACCAACGACTTTGGCCATAGAGAATTCGCTTTCACGCTACAGAACGACGCATACCTACGATACCAGTCCTTTGCGAGCCACGATCTGTGAGTCTACTATGACCTTGTTACTTCACTCCTGGGAGTACGACAGAAACTAACCCCTCACACCCCAGCCTGCGAAAAGACGTTCTTCGCCTCATGCCCTCCCGTTTCGAGATCGGTCCCGTCTACACCACGAACCCGCGCGACCGCAAAACCCTCCGTAACGCCAGCGCATTCAAGCCGCTCGCCAAGGAGCTGTGCTTCGATATCGATTTGACAGATTACGACGACATCAGAACGTGTTGTGACAAGGCGAATATCTGCAATAAGTGTTGGCAGTTCATCACGATGGCGATCAAGGTCGTCGACGTTGCGCTGCGGGACGACTTTGGATTCAAGCACATAATGTGGGTGTACTCTGGTCGAAGAGGTGCCCACGCGTGGGTTTGCGACAAGAAGGCGCGCACGATGGGCGACCAGATGCGTAGGTCTATCGCGGGGTACTTGGAGGTTCTCAAGGGTGGCGCGCAGAGCGGGAAGAAGGTCAACCTGTGGCGACCGCTGCATCCTCACGTTTCGTAAGTGATGTTTGCACAACTGAGCAAGGCGTTGGAATAACTAACATGGCCGTAGACGGAGTCTGGATACCCTCAAATCACACTTCCAAGAAGATGTCCTCGAGGCTCAAGACCCCTGGGCCTCCAACGAGCGCGCGGAGCGTCTGCTCCAGCTCCTCCCGGACAAGGACCTCAACGAATCCCTTCGCAAGAAGTGGGACGCGGCGCCGGGTCGGTCATCCATTGCCAAGTGGGCCGACATCGACACCGTGGCCAAGAGCGGCGCGAGCAAGAAGCTCGATGCCAAGGCGCTGCTGGAGGCCAAGCAGGATATTGTGCTCGAGTACACGTACCCGCGCCTCGATATCGAGGTCAGCAAGAAGCTGAACCATTTGCTCAAATCGCCCTTTGTTGTCCACCCCGGCACCGGCAGGGTGTGCGTGCCGATCGACACCAAGAGGCTCGAGGACTTTGACCCGCTGGCCGTGCCGACGGTGCAGAGCCTGCTGGCGGAGATTGATGCGTGGAAGGGCGGCGACGAGGACGCCGAGGGGGCTGGGTCGCAGCAGAAGAGCGTGCAGGATTGGGAGAAGACGAGCTTGAAGCCGTACGTGGAACAGTTCCGGTCGTTTGTGATTGGCTTGATGAAGGATGAGAGGGACGTCAAGGTCAAGAGGGAAAGGGAAGAGGACAGCATGGAATTTTGAAAGCAAATCGACACGACTTTTGTATGATTGGGGGCCTTTTGGTTAATGGGTTGGTGTTTGTGGTCTGTTTTGTCCCTTTGATTCCAGACAACAAAGGGAGGGGGTATTCTATCAACTTTTTAAATCGCCTGCCATGCCTGGCTATGATGTACTCACTTCCGTCTTGCCACTCTCCTGAGCCGCCTCCGTTGATTCAGGTGCCGCCACGGTCTCCGTGATGGTCTGGTTCTCATCCACATCCTCATCATTCTCTTCCTCAAACCTGCTATCCTCAACATTATCACCCTCGCCCTCGCCCTCCCCCTGAGCAGCCGGCGTACCACTGGCACTGCCCGCGCCCTCCTCCTTCAGCTTCGCCTCCTTGCGCTTGGGGATGATCTTAAGGAACGCCTCGGCCCAGCTGCCCGTCTCGAGCCAGTTGAGCATAATCTCCACAACGTGGTTCGTCGCGAGGACCCTCCGGCTTGACAGGTTCATGTATTCCCCGATGGGCAACTTGGCCGTCCGGATGCCCATCTCGCGCGCGCGGCGGTGGCACAGGCCCTTTTCCCTGTTCCTGTCCACGAGGCCGCCAATGACATAGCTCGTGTTGGGCTCGAGGCGGTCGAGGGTGTTTACCGAGTCGGAGGAGAGGTAGACAATGTTCTTGAGCTCGTCCGCGGGTTCGGGTTCGGGATCCGGGTTCGGCGAGTCGTGGATGACGTCTCTAAACACGGCGGGCTTCTTCGCGGGTGTGCCGTCCTCCTCGGTGGGATTCAGCACGTCAATGATCTTTCCGCCGCGCGGGCCCTTCATCAGCTCGTCCGCGTCCTTGGCCGCCGCGACAAAGTCGCCCTCGACGAGCTTCACGCCCTTCCAGTGCACGTGCTGACTGCCCAGCGTACCCTCGAAGCGCTCCTTGAGCTGGCCCCCGTACGAGCTGACGTACAGGTGCGCGCGGTACCGCGACTGGCGGTTGTCCGAGTAGGACCGGGTGATCTGGCTCGCGAGCGAGACCTGCTCCTTTTCGAGCATGTACTTTTCGAACGCGCAGTCGAGGATCAGGGTGATGGGCACCTGCGTCGGGGGCACGCGGGGCACCTTGCGGCGCGGCGGGATGGTGACGGTGGACGGGTCGATACCTTTTGCTTCGGCTTCGGCCACGGCGGCGGCGAGCTCTTCGCGGCGGGCGACTTGTCTGTCGTGGCGCTTGTCTTTGCGTTTGCGCTTGCGGTCTTCGCGGCCGTCCTCCCACGCGGCTTTGCGCTTCATCTTGCGGAGCTGGTTCTTTGAGATTTTGGGTTCTTCGGAGGCGGCGCCGTCGCCGTCTGCGGCTGGACCGGATGATTCTACGTCGGCTTCCTCGCCTTCCTTTTCCTCAGCGGCTTGCGCTCCTCCTTCTACCGTGGCGATCGACGGTGCTGATGCTGCGGCACCCTCTGCGACACCACCATTGGGGGCTGAAGATGCGACGGCGGTAGTTTCTGGAGTGGTTTCGGACATCTCGAGGTCCTTTGCTGGCTGATTGACGGGTTCTGCTGCGGATGTGTCCATTGCTGCGGTGGTCGAGCTGGACGTCGATGCAAACTTTAGGTAGCGAAGTGGGGGACTTTTGCGAAATTTTGGCGATGACCACCTGCGATGGTCGTTGCCCAGCTGGTGGTGTGCGGAAAGGTTGGAGAAATACGCTAAACCGTTTGGAGCGTAATGCGGGGCAGTTGTTGGAGCTTTGCAGCTCTCCCTTGCAACGGCACCGGCGCGACAGAGAACTCGCGTTCTGAGCTGCAGTTCTCTCAAGTTCCTGAACAGCATCAACGCGGGGGCTGGGTTTCGAATGATGAGTGGACACTTATATCTATGAGAGCGTAGATAGCGTGTTTGGCAATGTGTGAGATCAGATGTCGAAAAAGACCGGCTGGTTTGCTGTTCCGTAGCCAGAGCCAAAGTCTTGATACGCAGATTACCAAAATTGTAGCTGGTCACCTACAACGGCGTTTTGCTGTGAAAGTGAGCAGACTTCTGAAAAGCGTCAACTTTGGACTGATGAGATTGAAATTTTGAGCCGTAAGTAAGCTCGCTGAATGGCATTCACAGTCTCAGCATCTTCGGCAGTGGTGGCTAGCACGGAGTAATTGAGGTGCGAATACCTAGTTAGTTAGTCCCGGCAGATTGGAGGGCGGTCAGCACTTTTGGCACCGAAATTGAACTAGCGCCAGCGCGTCGCGTCTTCCGCCAGGTAGATTTCCAGACGCGCCACACTCGGAAACCACTTTAACTTCGCTCACTCGGGAGAAGCAAAGCACCTGGTGTCACGCACGGTTTACACCACCTACATTGTCCAACTTGATTTTGCTTTCCGTTTTACCGTTCGCTATTCAATCCTTTACGATACCCTCCTCACCATGTCTTCCCGGCCGGAATTGAAGGTTTGTTTTCCAATCAATACCGACTAGACGCCTCGCTGATACGTCATCGCCATAGGTCGACGATGAACACGGCTTCATTCGCTTCTTCAGGTCGCTCCCGGCCGTCCACGAGGATACAGTTCGCATATTCGACCGAGGTGACTGGTACACATCACATGGCGAAGATGCCAACTTCATTGCCCGCACAGTACGTCTGGTCCTACATCACCTATTCACCACCATGAGCTGAGCGGTCTGACAATTCTCAGGTCTATAAGACAACATCCGTCGTAAGAACCCTCGGCCGAGATGAGAAGACGGGGCTCGCCTCAGTGACAATGACCGTCACGGTATTTCGACAATTCCTCCGAGAAGCACTGTTCAAGCTCGGCAAGAGAATCGAGATATGGGAGAGCACCGGCGGTCGCATGAACTGGAAAGTTGTCAAGCAAGCTTCGCCTGGCAACCTGCAGGATGTGGAGGAGGACCTCGGTGGTCAAATTGAAGCAGCACCGATGATGCTTGCCGTCAAGATCTCAACAAAAGCCTCGGAGGCCCGGAGTGTGGGCGTCTGCTTCGCCGATGCCAGTGTGCGAGAGCTGGGTGTCAGCGAGTTCCTTGACAACGACCTCTTCTCCAACTTCGAGGCCCTCCTCATTCAGCTCGGTGTCAGGGAGTGTCTTGTTCAGACAGACAAGGCGGATAAGAACAAGGATCCCGACCTGACAAAGCTCAAGCAGATCATCGTCAACTGCGGCGTAGCTGTCTCGGAGCGGTCTGCCAGCGAGTTCGGTACCAAGGATATCGAGCAGGACCTGGCACGTCTTTTGAAGGACGAACGCGCCACCACTCTCCTCCCACAAACCGACCTCAAGTTGGCCATGGGCTCGGCCGCGGCGCTTATCAAGTACCTCGGCGTTCTCCACGATTCGTCCAACTTTGGGCAGTACCAGCTGTACCAGCATGACCTCTCACAGTTCATGAAGCTGGATGCGGCGGCGCTCAAGGCTCTCAACTTGATGCCCGGCGCCCGCGACGGTGCCAAGTCTATGAGTTTGTACGGTCTGCTGAACCACTGCAAGACACCTGTCGGCAGCAGACTGCTGTCGCAATGGCTCAAGCAACCACTCATGAACAAAGAGGAAATCGAGAAGCGCCAACAGCTTGTTGAGGCATTCGTCAATGATACTGAGCTGCGGCAGACTATGCAAGAGGAGCACCTTCGCTCAGTCCCGGATCTATACCGCCTTGCCAAGCGGTTCCAAAGGGGCAAGGCAAACCTCGAGGACGTTGTTCGTGCGTATCAGGTCATCATTCGTCTGCCCGGGTTCTTGGGAACCCTAGAGGGTGTCATGGACGAAGCCTACAGAGACCCTCTCGATGAAGCATACACCACCCCTCTCCGTGAGCTATCCAATAGTCTTGCAAAGCTCTCGGAGATGGTTGAAACCACGGTTGACTTGGATGCGCTCGACAATCATGAGTACATCATCAAGCCAGAGTTCGACGACAGCTTGAGGATCATCAGAAAGAAGCTCGACAAGCTCAAGAGGGATATTGACCAGCAATTTTCGGATGCCGCTCGCGACCTGAAGCAGGAAGTTGGCAAGAAGATCTTCCTCGAGAACCACAAAGTCCATGGCTACTGCATGAGACTCACGAGACAAGAAGCCGGCGCAATTCGTAATAAGTCGGGCTACCAGGAATGCTCAACGCAGAAGAACGGTGTATACTTCACGACGAAGACCCTACAAAGTCTTCGCCGCGAGTTCGATCAGCTGTCGCAGAACTACAACAGAACCCAGAGCAGTTTGGTCAACGAGGTCGTCGGCGTAGCTGCGTCGTATTGCCCAGTCTTGGAGAGACTCGCTGGTGTCCTGGCACACCTGGACGTCATCGTTTCCCTCGCACACTGCTCGGTCCATGCACCTTCGGAATACGTCCGACCCAAGATTCACAAGCGGGGTGAAGGCCAGACAATCCTGAAGGAGGCTCGACACCCATGTCTGGAGATGCAAGACGACGTGCAGTTCATCACGAACGACGTCTCTTTGACTCGCGACAAGTCTTCATTCCTCATCATCACTGGCCCCAACATGGGCGGAAAGTCAACATACATTCGTCAGATTGGCGTCATCGCCCTCATGGCCCAGATTGGCTGCTTCGTTCCCTGCAGTGAGGCCGAGCTAACCATCTTCGACTCCATTCTGGCGCGTGTCGGAGCCAGCGACTCTCAGCTCAAGGGCGTGTCAACCTTCATGGCGGAAATGCTCGAGACGGCCAACATTCTCAAATCGGCCACGGCCGAATCGCTCATCATCATTGACGAACTCGGTCGCGGCACATCAACGTACGACGGCTTCGGTCTCGCGTGGGCCATTTCCGAACACATTGTCAAGGAGATTGGCTGCTTCGCCATGTTCGCGACGCATTTCCACGAGCTGACGGCCCTGGCGGACGACCATCCGCAGGTGCACAACCTGCACGTCACCGCGCACATTGGCGGCGGCGGCGGCGAAAACAGCAAGCGCGAGGTGACGTTGCTGTACAAGGTCGACGACGGCGTGTGCGATCAGAGCTTCGGTATCCACGTTGCAGAGCTGGTCCGCTTCCCCGACAAGGTCGTGCGGATGGCGAAGCGCAAGGCTGACGAGCTGGAGGACTTTACGTCCAAGCACGAGGACCTGGGTCTCAAGTACAGCAAGACCGATATCGAGGAGGGCAGCGCGCTGCTCAAGGAGGTGCTGCTCAAGTGGAAGGAAGAGGTCGCCGCTGGGCAGATGAGTAAGGAGGAGATGGTCTCTAAGCTCAAGGGGCTCGTCATGGCGGATGAGAAGTTGCTTGCGAACCCCTTTTTCCAGTCTGTCAAGACTTTGTGAGGGCAACCCCAATGATGGCTGCCCTCGTTTGATAACTTTGCGCAAGGCGTTGGGGGTCTAGGTCACTGGTGTACAATATTACGATCAATATGCTGGCTTCTGAAGAAGAATGGCTTTTATTAAGGACGGCAGAACTACAATGGGAGGCATGTAGCAAGACAACATCGGATCACTCTATGCGACGTTCTTGATTAATAGTGCCAGCGCAAAGTGCAATGCATACCTAGAGACTTGGGATTGTTAACACCTTGTACGATGCATCCCGTGAGGGTATCAAAGTAGAATTGTTGTCGTGGAACAAATCAGACAAATGATAGAACGGTAAAAGTTTGAATCACAAATAACATTCATAAACAGCCTCTGAAGCTGAATATCATCATAGTAACAGGGGAGATATGAAAGGGGCAGAGAAGAGGACGACGTACCATGGATAAAGTGCTGCACAGCACCGTGGAACTGCTAGAGATGAGCATTAATGACGAAGGATGTTCATCATAATGAGTCCAGGACATGTTGGAACGTGCTGCTGAAGAGATCTGGCAACGAAGTTAGCCAACTGCAATTTTTGTGTACAAATGATGTCTGAACGTGAGTAAGGTTGTGGCGTCGTAGCGGGTGTCAGAAAGTGATAGAACGGTGATGTTTCGAATCATGTTGATTGTAATCATAAACAGCCTCTGAAGCTGAGTCTCATCATGTAGTGGGGGTTTGATTCGGTGACGCGAGTTGTGAGAAGAGTGCTTACCAAGACTTCAACATTGCGACTGTGAAAGCGTCTTTATTAACTGAACAGAAGCCCTTTGACCCAGAAAGATCCTGTCTGAAGGGTGATTAGCCGATGTCGGACCTCGACGGATACGAAAAGCCAAGATATTGTGGTTTAAGAAGGATCAGAAAAATGATAGAACGGTGATGGGTCGAATCATGAAATAATTCATAAACAGCCTCTGAAGCTAGTGATTCATCATGCTAGAGAAAGGGGGTAACGAGAGAAAATCCAAGCTTACCAAAGTCGGGGACGAGAACCCGCGTGTCCGCCGTTCCATCACGGCGTTTACTGCAACTAAAGTCTGTCCACACTATAGCGGGATATTGCACCCTGATCCCTTGATCTGACAAGTGAAAGAGTCTTCGCGTAGATCTGATGGCACACCGAGCGTCCTTCCATGGCTTCTGTTCTCTGCTTTTCTCTTGTAGTTCCAAATGAGTTCTGCAATTTTCTAGCATTCAAATGCCTAGACGTCGCGGTCAGTACATCTGAAAGATCAACAAAGTATGCAATGTTGACAGGAAAGATTGAAGTGTAATCAGACAAATGATAGAACGGTGATGGGTCTAATCATGAAGATCATAAACAGCCTCTGAAGCTAGTGTATCATCATACAGAAAATGTGCAGTGAATGAAAATAAAGGCTGGACTTACTCTGAAAACATCAAGTTGGGCTTGGCCTGAAGGTTAGATCATGCTGGCCTAAAAGCTATGTCAGTATTCGTGAAAAGCTGGCAGACGCAGAAAATCGGAAATTTGAATCGCAAATCAGACAAAAAGATAGAACGGTGATGTGTTGAATCATGTAGATCATAAACAGCCTCTGAAGCTTGAGTATCATCAAGAGAGATGGGGTAGAGACAAAGAACTTGCCAAGACTTACCTTAACATATGTGGATGGTGTGTATCGGAGGCTCAGCATAGCACACTGACGTCAGGTCTGGATTTGGATGTCAGTTTCAGTCACAGATAATGTAACACGAGATTATGAGTATTGAGAGCCAAGTCAGACGAATGATAGAACGGTGATGGGTCGAATCATGAAGTGATTTCATAAACAGCCTCTGAAGCTACTGTATCATCATAAGGAGGGAAAGGGTAAACAAAATAAACTGACCATTAGTAGATGAGGTTGCGGCGGTGATAACGAAACACTTGTTGTTGTTGGTTGCTGCTAGAAATCGACTTCTTGTTAGCGAGTGTCGAGAACAGCAAGATGCAAAAGTTTCCAAAAAACAAACTCATAATCAGATAAATGATAGAACGGTGATTGGTCGAATCATAAAATAATTCATAAACAGCCTCTGAAGCTAATGTATCATCATTGAAGTTGGCAAATGCCGACATTACGCAAGAACGTACCATTGTTGAGACGCAGTCGGCGGTGCGTCATTGGAGACAGGCACACATCACGCGGAAGCTCAGAGAGCATGAGAAAAAAATAGTACAATTCTCCATTTCCTCTAGCCGATGAGACTCCTCTTCATGTGCCCACGTGTTTCGCAGGCTGTGTATATGTACAAGCAACGGGAAATAAAAGAGCATGCCTCGCTGGGCTGGGTGGTGGATTGGTGGTGGTGATGGTTTTGATGTTTCGTTTGACTTTGTTTTACTCGACAGTTGCCTTGACGGGGTTGATCTCAACACCGTACTTCTCCTTAAGCCGCTCACGTCTCCGCTCCTCGTAGCCCGGCGGCCGGATACCTGTAACGCGTCAGCCCTCTGTGGGATATCAAGCCCCGTACTCCAAAGGTTCAACATACCACGGCCCTCGCCAAGCTCTGCAATCGTCTCCTCGATCGGGCGTCTCTTGGCCGCGCGCTGAGCAATCTTGCCCTCGAAATCGGCTTCGTCAACTTCGGCCGTGTTCCATCCTCTGAGGCGTCCGCCGGTGACCTCAAAGACTCCTTGCCATGCGCCGAAGGCAGCACCCAGGCCGAGCACAACGGGCATTCTTCTGGCTGTGTGAGGCGCGACTTGTAAGTATCCTGTCTTGATTGCTTCTTTCCAGACTCGGGGTTTGTATCCATACTTGTCATTCCGAGGATTGAACCGGCAATGAAGCCGGCAGTCGCGGTGTTCCACGGGTCGTCCTTTTCTCTCAGGTTGGCCATTGCCGACTTGGTGAAGCCGTATGCGCCACCACCAATCGCTGCGCACATTCGTTAGTATTGAAAACTTTCAATTGGACGTGGCGAAAGGCAATTGGGCGACATACCCATCACGGCGATGATGCCGCCGCTGCGGGTGAAGACGGACATGGCGCCAACATTCTGCTTCTGGAGGGCATTGTGAACAGCGGCAATGAAGAAGCCGGCACCACCGAGGGCGGCAGAGGAGGAGATGGCCGCCTTGATGGCGTCCTTGGAGTGGTACGTATCGTGGTCGCCGGCCATGGTTGCGGGGTGGTTTGGAGTCGCGGGCCAGACACTCAATTGGAAAAGAAGTTGGTGAGGGATGTTGCGGAAGTTTGAGGTCAGGTTGAAGCTCCACGACAGGTGCTCCACCTCCGGGTCAGTCACGTGCCAGTTCGGTGTGGAGCCAATCAGACTACCTGCAAAGGTCAACTGTGTATGCCCTCGGTGAGGTGTGTTTCCGCTTTTGGCTTTGGCACATAAGGTACTTGAAGTTGATTTCTATATTGAATTAGAAACAATCAATTCATATCTTACATGGGTTCAAGGCTAAGATGCCTTGAGACCAATTCACATCTGTTTCAACCAGTCTTTTCTTGGTCGAGGTAAGTAGGCAATTTGGTTGCTTGGGAAGAAGAATTAGGTGGTGCAGTTTTCTTGATGACTCAGCTTTCCTCTAACGAGCTTGGATCCGCTCGCCAGGTCACCTGATCTTGATCCCGACGACGGTTCATGGAAGCCATATCCCTGCATTCCATGTGATTCTAGCCACAGGCGCCGTGCCTTAATCACCCCATGCCGAGCCGGGGGTTGACCTGAAAGAAATCGGCAGGCGGTGAAGAGGTTAGCGGCTACATACCTACCTAAGGCACTTGAGGTACCTCACCGGCGAAGCTTCCTCTCGCTGGCAAAGTACCTTGCAGGTGATCTAAGCTCCTTCAACTGCGACGGCTTAGTGCGAGGCTACCAGCTGCGTCAGCCTGTCTACGTCTCGATCCCCGCCACACACCACACTACCTGTCCACCTTGAGGTCGCATGAGGTAGCTCTTGCCCGTACGTCCGTCCCTGTCCTTAACGCATTGAAGCTGCGTAATTGTTTACCATCCTCTTTTTCAGATACTTTTCACGTCGTCGTCTTTTCCTGGGGTCTACAGTCTTCTTATCTGTTTACACATGCATTTAGATACCCCAAGCTCTGCTTGCGTTCTCCTCCACGTCGCTGTTTCTGCCACTCTCCCCCGCATGCATACCGCACCGCACGATTTAGGCGTGGCCTCCGTTTGAGGCCGGCACGACAAACACTCTCGGCCACAAAGCCAAGCCAACCGGCCTCGACAAAAGAAGCCCCTTCGCTGTTCGTTCTCTCTCTTTAATGCAACTTGATCTCGCTTTCTTGAACTAACAGTTATACAGTGCCCCGCGTCTAACAAAACCTACCCTGCCGTTCGCGATCGAGCGATCTTCCGCCGAACATACATCGAGTTGCGCATCTTCAATACGAACATAGATATTCTCGCCGACGGCTGCGATAGTCTTTGACGGTCATATATCAGTGGAGGGACGAGGAATAACTACGGCTGCCCGTCGATCCACCCGAAGCACTACTGGCTACGTTGAGCTACTAGCTTGGCCAGCACTTACATCGAAACTCTACATACTCGTAGACGACTACCAACCTGTGACTCGAGGTCCTGTACGGGAAGCTGATGACGATTCGGGAGTCGTATGCGAGGCATAAATCGACAAGTCTACCCACACTGAAGCGTCCAGTCAAAGGTTTGGCGCGAGCTTCGATTCATCATTAAGCATACCATATCGAAAGAGGCAGCAACGCATGGCCATCACGGACCATTGCTCCATCATGTCACCAAGCGATTCACCGACTACCCAGCACTGGGAAGGCAGCCCTGCGCCGGTCAAAGAGAATATGGTTGGAAAGACTGGTACGTTGGATATTCCAAATGAGCACGGGTTGCGCGTCTGGTCTTCACGACATTATGGCTCACCCGAATTTGTCCCTCGACCGTTGATATTGAATGCTTACATTTCTCTAGGACGCCTTGCCCCAAGATGGATCCAAGACTTGCTCAACTCTGACCTTGATTCCGGATCCTTCGCAAGAATCGAATGGGACCAACAGGCGCGCTGCAGCAAACCAGGAGTACCGCATCGACTCGTCCTGGTGGGCAACCAGAGTACATCAGATACTCGCAACCCTGGTGTGCTGTCTTGTGTCTGTGCGATCTGCGACTTCCACTTCTTGATCAGGACCTGTTGGGACCCAGATCAGCTTGTCTGTCTGTGTCGCCCTAATGCTCTCCACTTCCCTCCAAAGGACACAGATTTCTACCTCCATCATCTCGTCAACATCAAGCAGCCGGTTCGACCGACCAAGTCGACGTCAAACTACCATCCTCTCATCCGTGAGACTATACTCGCTGTTGAGCACTTCGCCTGCTCCGCTCCTCGCTGCACACTGCAAGTTACAGTCGAGATATCACGGCCTCGGCTCAAGCGGGAGTGGCTACACCTCCTTCTCAATGAACAGCGCATTCTAGACAATCTGGCAAAAGCCAGGAAGCAGTCGCCGGAACGATTCGCGGACGCAAGAGATGATTGGTGCACAAGCGCTCCAGTCACCCTGAACACCTATCTCAGAGACTTGCTGGATAGGCCCAATCCACGCAACATATCTCAGCGTAATAAGCGCTTCCAGGTCGTATTTGGCGAAGAATGCTATGTCATTTTCAGAGCCATCATGTTCACAGAGGAAAACCTGGACAAGGACGGGGTTCTTGAGCCTTACTTCATCCCGCCCACTCTCGAACCTGGTACCCCCGGCATACCAACGGAGCTCAGCGCATTGCGGGCATTCGTTGAGGATATGCAGGCCGAGACGGAGAGTGTCATAATAAGAGGCGGAAAGACTGGCGAGAATCGGCCCTATGTCGGCAACAGGCTCTTCAAAGAGCTGCAATGTCTTGACTACCCCCAGAACAAGATTGCACAAACAGCAACGGAAGCGCATCGGATTCTTGGAGTGCTTCCGGACTTCGACAAGGCACTCATCTTTTTTGCCTACACTCGGCAGTCGGCCCTTTGCGAGAAGCGACGTCCTACCTTTGTCGAGGCCCTCAAGGATATCGCTCTCCTTACAAACGACGACGATTTCCAAACCCGAGCGATCCAAGAGCTCACCATTATGGACGGGATGCCCGCTCCGGATAGCGTTGGCGCAGGCGACGAGTTGCAAACACAGGCGTACCAATTTTTTAGCCTTAAATACACCGCCAGCGACGATAATGTCGTTTCTGCCTTCAATACCAAGATCGAACACTCACCCTCTCAAGCTGACTCTGCCCGAGAAATGCTACAGATCATTGGGCGCCACAGGAACAGCGATCGCATTCTTACCCACGCAAACGGCCCGATGGACGTCGCCTCAGCCTATCGCATTCTTGAGGTAGATCCTCAATGGCCTGACAGCACCATTGTGATGATGTCCAGTGTCAAGGTGAGTTATTTGGCCGGAACTGCGACCATCTGACCCTGCTAACAATCCCTCTAGCTGAACAAGGATCCGAAAAGCAAGGCTACAGAGGAAGTCGCGATCAAGGCGATGGAAGCTATCGCCGAGGATAGGAATAGCGACGAAATCCGCGAAGCGGCAAGAACTTTATCTCTATTGGCTCAAGCTCCGGATCAGTCCGCACAAGCTGTGGAGATGGACGCCAGACCTTCCAGCTCAGCCAACTTACCTGTCGGTCTCGAGAACATCGGCAACACTTGTTACTTGAACAGCATTCTTCAGTATCTCAACACTGTCATTCCCATCAAAGACTTGCTTGCCCATTACCCAGACTATGAGCTAGGCCTGGATGATTCGCATATCCAACGCCGGCTTGTCGGCGGCAACAAGCTCAAAATCGATCGTGCCGAGGCAGTTGTTGCCCGCGCTTGTAAGTACTTTTCTAGCATGATAGGCACAGGGAGCCATTGCTAACACCCCATAGTCGTCGATGAGTTGAGCAAACTCTTGGACAATCTCAGTGGCGCTCAGGCTAGTGCGATCCGACCATCCCAACGTCTGGCCAATGCCGTGCTGTTGCCGACCTCGAACTTGACCGAAGATCCTGCTAAGCAACCGAGCAAGACTGCGGAGGAGCCGAAGACTCTGGAAGTCATGGGTACCCAGTTTCCCGCCCCTCCGCCACTCCCTGCCAGGCCTGCTCCTGGGCCTCCTACACATACGGCAGAACACGTCGAGGACGTTGACATGGTTAGCGTCACCGTGGACCCGATCTCTGAGTCTGCTAGCAGCGTAAGCTCGCAGACTCTGGTCAACCTTTCCGATGTTGACCACGAGAAGAAGGATTACGTGCCCGAGGATAAAACCAACATCAGAATCGTTTCTCAACCAGTCGAGGTGTCCTCGGCCCGATCCACGAACGATAACGATGTCAAAATGACAGGGTTCGATACAGCCGTTCTCAACGTGGAACAACGAGTACTCAAGGCTTTGGAAACACAGACCCGAGACTCGGGCACCGATCAACAAGACGTTGAAGAGGTCATGGGCAGCATCATCAACCGTCTGCAGGCTGCCATTAAGCCTACAAGGGTAGATACCACCGATGAGGTCCAGTGGGAGCCGATCATGGACACGTTCTATGTGGAGTTGACCAACCACACGAAGTTCCCCAATCAGGACAAGTACAAATCAGACTCAACTCTGGAGCGTGCCATCACGGCATATCCTGCTGAAGGTGGGCCGACGAACATTCATGACGGCCTTAGTCGCAATTTTGATCTCCAACGTGTCGCTGCCGGAGAAGCAGATATCATGCGATACACGTCGATCAAGAAGCTTCCTCCGATCTTACATGTCCTTATCCAGAGAACGAAAGGCGATGGCCACAAGAACATGAACCCGGTTGAGGTATTCGAGACATTGTATCTCGACCGGTATATGGACACACCGGACGACCCTCAGTTCTTCAAGTTGCGGCAGAAAGGCTGGGCTCTTCAACAGCGCTTAGACCAGCTGAACAACATGCCCAAGACTGCGGTCGAGGATACTCAACTCATCGACAGTTTCATCAGTGACTTTGTACACGTTGAAAAGACTGATGCTGAGGAGACATCGTCGCTTCTCAACGACATGCCAACGTCGTCCCTTAGCTTTGCGGGGCAAGAGCTGACATTCCCTATCTACCCTCCACAGTCGGATGAGACATTTGAAAAAGTGGAACCGCCTGAGCCTACAGGCTTCACGGTGGAAGGACGCCATCAGATCAGCAACATGCGCGAGGATGAACTGAAGTCCCACAAAGCGGAGCTTGATCAGCTATTCGCACAACACAAGAAGCATGCGTATCGTTTGCATGCAGTGATCTGCCACAGTGGTCAGCTCAGAGCTGGTCATTATTGGGTCTGGATTCACGATTTTGAGGCTGGAGTGTGGCGCAAATACAATGACAGGGTCGTCACAGAAAACGCCGACACGAAGGAGGTCATGAAGACTCTCAACAGCAACGGCGATCCTTACTACCTCTGTTACGTGGAAGATGGCAAAGAAGGCGACTTGGTCAAAATCCCCAAACGCCAGCAAGAAAACCCTAACTCTGCTGTCAAGGACGGGGATCGGGATGCTGATGGGGACATCGAACTCATTGACGTAGAGAACAAATGGCCGCAGGGCTCAGGCATTCTGTCACTAAAGGAGTAGAACGCCCTGCCGAAGAATGTCATTCTCAACTTATTCGGAAGTTACACCAAAGAAACAGACGCAGCAGATGAAAATCCAAAGGAGGAAAGGGGTCGTGCACTAAGGAGACGAAGTGCAAGTAAGTCAGGGCTTGGCTCAAACCATCATCAGGCTCTCACTAATTGTCTCTAGTGAAGAGGACTCCGCCGAACTTTCAGAGGGCATCACGTCCGCTGTCAACACGCCCATCCAAGCTACGTTTCCAGCTTGACTGAACCACGAAATAACGCTACAATGGCGACACGGTGGTTCGCACCAACTTACTGAGAGATTGGCTTTGGACTTTGTCAAATGAAAGGTGTAGAATACGCGCTTGGGCCCTTGTAGATAGCTCATTGGGGTTCGAGTTATAAAGGCACGAGCGGGCATGGCTTTGGTAGAGGCATCATCATTTCTGACTGGGAAACCACCGCCAATACCCTCTTGCTTAATGATAGAAACGATTTAGACGTTACATTTCTCCCTGTTCGCATTCCTGTCCTGCTTCTTCTCCTCGTTGTACTCGCTGAATGTCCCTCTTCACAGTCACCAGTGATATCTCCAAACAGTCTGCCGGCATCGCTGTGGAGATGTCTCGCTCGCCGACCCAACCAGGACGGCGATGTCGGCTCCGCCCCGCCCCTTTAGCTCAGTGGTAGAGCATCGCACTCGTAAGCTGTGATATGCGAAGGTCCACGTTCAATCCCGTGAGGGGGGATTCCATTTTGCCTGTGCTGGCTCTTTATGGCCTCGTACAGCAGATTTGAGCAGGTTTCTCGAAGGAGAGGCCCTTGAGGAGTTGGTTGTGAGACGGGAACGTGGAGGAGTCTGGTGGATATGCTGGATGGATCACGAGTAGGAATAGTAGCTTGGGATAGTGTGAATAGTTCTCGCGGCTGTGAAGGCGGTGTTCTTGGGGGCGGGTGTGGTTCAAATGTTTTGTCGTCTGTTGCTCAGAATCTGAAGGTGAGGCGTAGGAGACTCGGGTTTCGCTCAGATGCGTAGCAATTCAACGAAATCTTCTGTGGCATGTTCTCTTCATTGTATCTTTGTACGTGGGTCTCTCGGAAAAAGCCTCGAGCTATTTCAATTTTGGTCTATGGATCTAGAAGAAACTGCTTTCTCAGAGCCTATCCTTCTCATCGAAGGGACGTCTATTACACTGGGATTGGTGTAAGCCTCAAAAAGAAAGCCGATGTATATGCAGGGGAGTCATCACCTGATGTCTTCAACATTGACACCGGTCCCGCTTATTGCGAGATCCACGGAACCAGGGGTAAGATGAGACACTACGCAAGATCTATCAATTACTATCAAGCTTTCTGCGAGATCAAGAAACATGTTTCAATCTGTCTCCCTGCAAGATATCTTAGATATCATATGTGGCTTGTTGGCGTGATAATTAAGACACTGCCCTGCGAGATCCAGGTGAGCTCGGAAGGATCGTCCAAAGGGGACGGACCATAGGGCGGGGTAGGTATTGCGAGCAGGAAAGAAGGCTAGTCATGCCCGCTAGATGCAATCATCACGTCAAGATGCGCAGCCGTAGGCGTTCGTACCCCGTGGGGAGAGCTAGGGGGAGGGGAAGAGGCGTGGTCTGATGAGGTCTGGAACCCTGGAATGGCGGCACCGGCTTGAAGACCCGGGTAGCTGGGATGGGGGAATAGATATGCAGGGGCCCATAATCAACGAGGGAAAATGAGAACAGGTTTGCTGGGAGTCTGCAGTAGGTGAAGCGGACTGCCGGCATACCTAAGTGATTTCTTCGCGTGATGGGGGCCTTAGAAAGCAAAGGTTCAATCAGAAAGTAGTTCGAATTGCATAACATCGTACAAGCTTGCAGTCTCAGTAGTTGCAACAATAGCCTGCCTTCCTTTGCCCTCACGTCTCAGCTCGTGTGTAATCTTATCACAGTCTCAGTGTTCCTTGCCTCTTCCAAGCTTTGTGTGCGTGTGTCGGCCCGAACCCATTCAACTTCCATCAAAGCCAGTTTCCTGTCGCTCCCCCAAATTTGCCCTCTTCCATTTTAGTAGTCTCTCATCACATCGCCCTGGTCGTCGTCGCCGTCCTTGATGGGGATAGGCGCAGGAGGCTGTGGGGTTTGAGGTTTGTGACTTGGGTAGGATGCCATTACAAGGGTGTGGAAATGTTTTCTTTTCTTCTGCGTACAATTGTATAATCAATCGAAATGCTCATTTGACTCTCCTTATGGATGGGATGATAATGTTCGACGTAGGAGAATCACTCACGAGGCGGTTTATGATAGTCAGTCAAGGAAGAGGTTGGAAGAAAGTTTTCATCATTGGTCGCAATTTGAGAGCGGACGGAGCAGAGTATATACAAACATAACTTCTATGCTTCCCCTCTCTTTACCTTTTCTTTTCTGTCTGAACCAAGCTATTGGGGACCATAGAACGCGGGGGGACGGCGTGACGTCAGGCCACCGTGATGTCCAAGTGTGTCGACTCTCCCCTTCACTTGGCTGTTCTCTACTATGAAGGTGGTCACGGGCGTTCCGCTCGGACGGTTCGTGAGCTAAGTCAATTAAATGAGTTTACGCGGTCTCGCAACCCTTTCGGATAAATGGGGCATATGGCAAAGGGAGCAAAGTGGTCATCGAGAGAGTTCAGTCCGTCGGTGCGGGGGATGGACTTGCAACTCGTCGTCCACCGGAAGTGAATAAAAGTCTACAGTTGGGGGTCTCGCATTATGGAACAATGACTTTTTGTTTTAAGGGTCGCGATCTCGCATGGGGACATTATCTTTGTGCTGTCAGTTTGATATCAGACCAGAATGGGGTCCGGGATTGGATGTCATCGTAAGTCAATGGTCATTGAGATGGGACGTAAGTGACGAGGATCAAGGCCACGTTTTATAAACCCCAACTTCTATGGCTAACCATGGCTAAAAAATCGTCATCCGTATGATAGTTTGCCTTCACTGCGGTCGGTATCTCCTATAAACAATGCGTGCCCATGTTGAGAAAGGAGCAACTAATCATACTTAGATGTGGACATCCTGACTTACGAGTAGGCACGATAGCAGTGACTCTGCGCCCAGAGCAAAGCCAAATCGGCGCAAACTCCTAGGCAGCTGAACCAAAGCTCTTTGCAAGTGCCTACTGCCCCTGAGTGCTGCTGGTAAACGGTTAGTTCCCGCGTGTCGGCGGCTGATCCCCCACCAACCCCGCCGCAGCCGCAGGACAGCAGCCCCCGGTCGGCTCGGAGGACCTGGCTTGGTGACCCGCATACGAAGTACATGCGGCACAGCGTGGAGCGCAACTGTCAGACTCCCCGTACCCATAAATTATCAGATCAGGACATGAGAATGTGAAAACCCCACCATCCACCTCGCTGAACAACTTCTCGCGAGGGGTTCCGCTCATCGAGATCCAAGGAAAGCCGGAACCTGTTTTTAGTCCGAGATTGCGGTGAAGAAGAAATGCATGAAAGCTCTCAAGGTTGCGCAAACGTCGAGGCAATGAGACAATTCATACCTAACTCAGGATAAGTCGGGGCGATTCAAATGACAGGTGGGAATCCACTCTCCGGGTCAAGGAGGTTAGCGTTTTATGGTGATAAAATTGTCGCAGATGTCTTGTCTTTGAACGTCTGCCAGATCCCCAGATTGTTCGACTTGCAGAGCCTCGAGACCATGGATGCAATGTCACATTTAAATTCCGTGTCTAGTCCAATAGACGCTTGGCTTTGCCGAGTGCTGTCACACAAAACAAGGTGAATACGGTGTATAGCGAGGAAGGCTGTACCCGCTGAAAGACGAGCCTATTCATCACCCGCGGGGTGGAACATTTTATCATATTGATAAGCGTATGTCGTTGCGTTCTCATATCGTCGTCTCAAGCAGATCGCCGGCGTTGTTGGTTGGCATAAGTCCTGACTCAATGCGGAACACCGGATGACTTGGAACCCAACGGCATTCCGTAAACATTCCTTCAAGCGCACATTGTGGGCTTTCCTCTCATCTGGCACGGTTTCGCCAAGAGGCTACCCCTCCATCGGCGAGGTCTCATCCCTTAGCTGACTTGCCGGTTGCCGCTGCAATTGCTCTGAGTCTCTCAAGACGCAAGACACTGAAGGTCAATCGATATTCAGCGGATGGCGTGGCCTCTGGGGGGGCAAGATACTTGTTGTAGGCAGAAGAAACGCTGATGCGGAAGAGAAAAATGACCTGGGCGAGAAATTCCCAGAAAAACAATACAAATGGCGATTCAAAACAGCGCGTTGTTTCTGCGGAAGTGACACCAAGGAAGGACGAGCACCGAGCTCAAGCTCAAGCTGCAGCTCCCCTCCACTTTGTCCTCGTCTTCTCGGGGCTGGGGTCCTAGCTCCCGCCGTGAAAGGTGGTGGGGTGATGTCTGCAGGATTGACACTTGGCGGGGTGTGTCAGGCCCCCCAGTGAACCGGGGTTGCCAGGCTTATTGTGGCACGTAAGGCAAGTCGTGGATGAGCGGTGCCATGATCTGCGTGCATATGCCATGATCCAGACTCGCCATGAATCAGCTGCTTCTGGATCTGGGCGAGGAGCCGGCCGGGTTCCGCACCATCAGTTGTTTCCCGTCGTCTAGCTCGTGCCTTATGCCAGGCTTACACGACTAAGGTAGTCCGATGCAATTCGGCACAGCCTGCCCAGTTGCCTGCAGAAGAAGGCCAAGTACCAAGGCATCTCTCTGCAATGGCGGGATATTTGCTGCATGCCTAGCTAGATTGGCCAAGGGCAGAAGGCGTCCGGGTTCACTGCTAGGCTTGCCGGGCCTGTCATTCATACTCCTTGCCGGCTAACTGACGACGTCCTTGTTTCGATATTCGTCTGGCTCCTCCGGGACAGCATTGTCATTACCAACGCCGTTGGTGCAGCTAATGATCGGGCCATCAGTGGACTGGTCGACCAGACAAGCGAATCGAGAGAAAAGGCTGGTCGTTCTAAGCCGGTTGCACGGGGACACCGGCACTGGTTGCGATAGGGCGTTGATACGAGTAAACGGTCCGAAACGGTGGTGCCGTAGAGCATGCCTAACCCGGGATGGAGGCTCTGTTGTTGGCTTTCTCTGGAGGCGAGGTAGAACGGATTCTGCTGTTTTCTCGATGGAAGGATGCCACTGTCCCGTGATGGTAGGGAGATATTTTGGGTGTGCCATTTCGGTTGACGCCACGCCAAGAAGGGGATCGTATCTGGCGATTAGCCGTTGTCCTGGGAGTTGACTATCTCATTCCCGAAGATCGGGTAGTGAGACCACCTAGCCAAAGGGTGATTGAGGCTTTTTGATGCAGGCATGGATGGGTTGGATTGGGTCAGAATCATGTTGGTGTAACAGAGATTGGCCCGGCAGCACGGACTGGGCAGAGCTGCCGATAATGCGAATGTAGTTGCAGGCGTCACGTTGCAACTAGTAATGAAGATGTGTGCATCAGCACCTGCCTCACCTTGCTAGTCACCGTCTTCACCTTGGCTCGCCATGGACACCGTAGATACGTAGCCCGGGCCGGCAAACGGCAGCTGCCGACGGTGCCGAATACGTACCTGGAAGGTACCGTACCATGTCCCGAAGCGGCGATTCTGCTCGGCCCGCTGCTGCACCGACTCTGAACTCTGAGCAGCAGTTTTTCTCCGTACTTCCTCCGCTGACTGAGACCTCTCGACCACCAAGGTGCAAGCGTTCCTGACCCAAAAAGCCATTGAATCCTGAACATCCCTCCTCAATCTCCTGAAAACGGACTGACAGGACAAATTAAGCACTATGACGCGGACAGGATCACAACCGATACCGACGTGGGGCGTAAGGTGACGTCGGCTACATGTCGCCTGGTGCCATGGCCGCAGTTGAGTTGCATTCAGAAAATCAGACCACCTCTTCTCCCCACGCACAATCACCAGCACCACCCACCGATCAACCTCTCGTCGCCCAAAGAACATGCAAGGAAAACCCGCAATTCCTCAGCTCATCTGCAGCCGCCGTCTTAGTTTTCGTCCCGTCACCCTGTCATAGGCAGCTTCCGGACCGCCCAGAAGGAAACTTCGCCATATGCCACTAACGGCAACCCACGCCAGAAGTCCACGTTGCCAGGATGCCATGACACCCAACATCTCTTTCTCTTCTCCTCTTCCCCCCCGCGTTGCCAGCCCATTGGAGCCTTTCATTGTGGAATGAATGAGAGTCCCGCACCTGGGGTTACCACTTCTCCAACTCCCCAGGCTAAAAGTCCCAAAAAGATGCTTCACCTGGAGCCCCATCAAGGAACGTGTTACGTGCCACAAGGTTCCGTTCCGTATCTTCGTATCCCCCACCCCTGCTTGTATGCCCTTGTTCTTTCAACGTTCGCAACCTTCGCCTCCAACCCAGGTTGGTAGCCGTCAACATCGGCTGATAGCTCCCGGACCTGCGTTTACGCTACTCAGTCGATGCCCGCCGGCCTCCAACCGGGGATCAGCACCATAGACGTGAGCATCAAACTCCAGCCTGGGCAGAGCTACCCGCCTGCCGCCCGACCTCTGGGCGAAATGACCGCAACATATCTTGCTCTCTCTCTGTCTCTCCTCTGACCTCTTCCGGCCTGACTAGTAGGTATAAAGACCAAGCCCTCTCGGACTTCAGTCAACTCTTGCCTTTCCTTTTCTAAACCACCCCTTTCAAGGCATCTTGGCCTGAACACACCTACGATAAACATCACCAACACTTACGTACCTACCTCCCGTCACCATCAACATGGCCGACAAGGAGGTCGAGTCCATCAGCCCCTATGGCCCAGCCCGGTCAACAGTAAAGGGCGAGCCCCTCTCCAAGGAGGACATTGTAAAGTACAATGACTTCTTCAAGGCCAGCTTGTACCTGTCTTTGGGAATGATCTTCCTCAAAGAAAACCCCCTCCTCAGGGAGCCCCTCAAGAAGGAGCACATGAAGCTGAGGTTACTCGGTCACTTCGGATCAGCTCCGGGTCAAATCTTTACCTGGATGCACTTCAACCGTCTTATCAAGAAGTACGACCTCGACTCCATCTTCATCTCCGGCCCGGGCCATGGAGCCCCCGCCGTGCTCTCCCAGTCGTACCTCGAGGGTGTCTACTCCGAGGTCTACCCAGAGAAGTCGGAAGACGTTGAAGGCATGCAGAAGTTCTTCAAGTCCTTCTCCTTCCCCGGTGGCATCGGCTCCCACGCTACCCCGGAGACCCCGGGCTCCATCCACGAGGGTGGAGAGCTTGGCTACTCCGTCTCCCACGCATTCGGTGCCGTCTACGACCACCCCGATCTCATCGCCCTGACCATGGTCGGCGATGGTGAGGCCGAGACTGGTCCGCTGGCAACTGCATGGCACAGCACCAAGTTCCTCAACCCCATTGTGGATGGCGCCGTCTTGCCTGTCCTGCACCTGAACGGTTACAAGATCAACAACCCCACAATCCTGGCCAGAATCTCCCACAAGGAGCTGGAGAACCTCTTCCTCGGCTACGGCTGGCAGCCGTACTTTGTCGAGGGCGACGATGTCGATACCATGCACCAGGCCATGGCCGCCACTCTGGAACACTGCGTCCTCGAGATCCGCAAGTTCCAGAAGCAGGCCCGCGACTCCGGCAAGGCCTTCCGCCCCATCTGGCCCTTGATTGTCCTTCGCAGTCCCAAGGGCTGGACTGGCCCCCGCAAGATTGACGACAACTACTTGGAGGGCTACTGGAGAGCCCACCAAGTCCCCATCCCCAACGCCGCCACCAACCCCGAGCACATGAAGCTCCTCGAGCAGTGGATGCGCAGCTACGAGCCCGAGCGTCTCTTCAAGGACGGCCGTATTTCGGATGAGCTCAAGTCTCTCTGCCCTACCGGTAATCGCCGCATGAGTGCCAACCCCGTGGCTAACGGTGGCGTTCTTAGGAAGCCTCTCAAGCTTCCCGACTTCAAGGAGTACGCTATCAAGGTTGACAAGTCTGGCGGCACCATGGCTGCCAGCATGAACAACATGGCCACCTATCTTCGGGATGTCATGGCCCAGAACATGCAGAGCTTCCGTCTGTTCGGACCCGACGAGACCGAGTCCAACAAGCTTGGTGCCGTCTACGAGGCCGGCAAGAAGGTCTGGATGGGCGAGTACTTTGAAGAGGATGCCAACGGCGGCAACCTGGCCCCTGAGGGACGTGTCATGGAGATGCTTTCCGAGCACACCTGTGAGGGTTGGCTCGAGGGTTACATCCTGACCGGACGTCACGGTCTTCTCAACAGCTACGAGCCATTCAGTAAGTTGACCTCTCTCTCACGTATTGAACAAACATGATGCTAACAAATTTTGCAGTCCACGTCATCGACTCCATGGTCAACCAGCACTGCAAGTGGATCGAAAAGGCCCTCGAAGTTGAGTGGCGCAACAAGATCGCCTCCCTCAACATTCTCCTCACCGCCGTCGTCTGGCGCCAGGACCACAACGGCTTCACGCACCAGGACCCGGGCTTCCTCGACGTCGTCGCCAACAAGAGCCCCGAGGTCGTCCGCATCTACCTCCCGCCCGACGGTAACTGCCTCCTCTCTACAATGGACCACTGCCTCGCCTCCTCAAACTACGTCAACGTCATCGTCGCCGACAAGCAGGAGCACCTGCAGTACCTCACCATGGAGAAGGCCGTCGAGCACTGCACAAAGGGCATCGGCATCTGGCCCCAGTTCAGCACCGACCAGGGCGAGGAGCCCGACCTCGTCATGGCCTCGTGCGGCGACATCTCCACTCACGAGTCCCTCGCCGCCATCGACCTCCTGCTGCAACACTTCCCCGAGCTCAAGATCCGCTGCGTCAACTGCGTCGACCTCTTCAAGCTCATCTCCCACGAAGACCACCCCCACGGCCTCACAAACGCCGAATGGGTCTCCCTCTTCACGGACGACAAGCCCGTCATTTTCAACTTCCACTCCTACCCCTGGCTCGTCCACCGCCTCACCTACAAGCGTCCGGGCAACATGAACCTCCACGTCCGCGGCTACAAGGAGAAGGGCAACATCGACACGCCCCTCGAGCTCGCCATCCGCAACCAGACGGACCGCTTCAGCCTCGCCATGGACGCCATCGACCGCATGCCACAGCTCCACAACCGCGGCGCCGCCGCCCGCGAGACGCTGCGCAACCAGCAGATCGCCGCCCGCATCGAGGCGTTCGAGACGGGCATGGACCCGCCCTTCCTCAAGAACTGGACCTGGTCTCACAACGGCCTGTGGCAAAAGGTCGCCAAGATCACCACCTAAGACTTTTGATAGATGGGGGTTAGAAAAGCTTTAGATGGAAGAAACGACTAGATGAAATGTTTGGACAGGTTTCACAGACAGTAATGTTTTTTCAGAAAGAGTTTGTTTGATGCTACGGCGTTGTGGTATACTTGGGATAAGGTGAGAAGATATCAGGGCAGTTTTTTGCGAGTTTGAGAATGAGGTTTTTGTCGCGGCGGTGGCACATGTGCTCTAAAGTTGAATGAAAAACAAAACATGTTTTTTTTTCATCAGATTTACATTCATCTCAACAAGATCTCACACTGGAAAGAACATAACTAGTCTGCTTCACCTTGAATATGCTTGATAACTCACACGCATCATTGGTATCTAAACGAAAGCAAAAAACACAAGAAAACGCAAAAGTTGAGATACAGCCTAGGCCATATCGGTGGTGTTTTGCCCCCCCCCCCTGGGTACAATCCCTCGCCCTTCACGACCCGTACAACAGGCGGTGAGGAACTTGCGCTCGAGACTCCCAAACGCCCTCATTTGATAATGCTACACTTGCGTGTAAGTCCCAATCTCTCTGAAATCCCAATGTGCAAAAACGACAATGTACCGGCTGTCAAAGCTGCCTCTGCTACCGTGGATGATGGCATGCTTCATCGCCATGGCGCTTTATGCAGACCCTTTCCTTGCGCAACGGCCTGCAATGACTTTGGTTGTCACACTCGTCCCTGGGTCTCTCTAGAGATAGGCTTGGACCTCCTCGTCGGCCCCCCCATCTCAGCCACAGGTCGACAGGCGAAGCCGCTCATGGTCTCATTTGATGGCCTCACTTTTGAGTAGCAACCCCGCCGTAACAGCTTTAGATGCAACATCGACATTCGAAAGCCATCTTGGCTTAGGGGCCCATCAAGTCAAAGCCTCACCAGCACCGGAGCTTCCTCCATATCGATGCCTTGCCAACCTTGCCTTCGATGTTCGGACCCCGAACACCGGGGCCGCGTTTCTCATTCTGCTCGCTGCCTGCCGGAAGGGGACTTAGCGGCTTGGTCATTCCTCTCCGATCCATTTCCATGTTTTCGTTGACGCCCAGCTCCGCCATGCGCCTAGCCTCAACAACGCGACGAACAATGAGCGCAAACGTCTCCTCGATATTGACCTCGAGCCGTGCACTCGTCTCCATGAAACCGCACCCCCGGCGACGCGCCCAGTCTAGGCCCATGGCCGCAGGAACAGCGCGGGACTCTTGAAGGTCACATTTGTTGCCGGCGACAATCTTAACGGGAGGAACGGTTTTAGCGCCCGGCGTGGCAGATACGGTATCGCGGTAGGAGGAGGGTGAGAGGCCGGCACGTTTTGCGCGCTCAGCATTATCGAGGCGAGTCTCTGCCTCCATGTCGATGAGGTCGTTAAAGTACTGGAGAGCGTCGATGGAATCGCGGGAGGTGATGTCGTACACGAGCAAGAAAGCATCCGCGCCGAGGTTTGATGATGCCCACATGCCGCGGTACTCCTCTTGCCCGGCCGTATCCGTAAGAGAAAGGTGGTAGTTTTGTCCATCGATCTTGCGGGTGATGGAGTAGGAGTCCTCAATAGTGGGGTCGTATTCGGAGGTCCATTGCGAACGCACGAGACGGAGAGTTATAGAGGATTTTCCGCAGCCGCCGTCGCCGCAAATGGTAATCGAGATTGGCGTCGGGGCTTGTTGTGAGATTGACATTGTGGTAGTTGATTTTCGTTCCGAAAGACCAGAGATGTGGCGGTTGTGGTGGTCCAGTGTCGGCCGCCTTGGATTGCGGGGACAGCTCCGAGGTTGTGTCGTCACACGTCGCGTGCGCCGTTGGAAGTCGCGAGTAGAGGACGCTTGATGACGGTGGACTTGGCGTCGCAAATGCGCTGTTTGCTGCGTTACGCGTTGAATTGAGCTTTCAAAGAAAGGTCGAATGCGATCTCGTGGTGATATTTCGGGAGGGAACTCTGGTTCGGGAGATTCAGTCGAGAAGTTTTGTGGGAAAGAGTCGCTAGTACAATAAGTGGTGGTGGGTGAGGTGAGATAAGAAGAGGTCCGACTCTCTATTAGTAGCGGCGGTAGGGCAGGTAAGGTATTCGTAGGCTCGTGGGAGCAAGGTAGTCGGACGGCAGTGCAGCAGCTCTTGTGCTTCTTAGCTTCGTTTCGGCTCTCAGACCGCGCGCGCGGTTCGACCGTTTTTCTTCTTTTAGTTAGGATCGAGTAAGAGGCAAAAGGCTGTGGCGTAATCGTTCACGGGAGCGGCCCCCAAACAGGGTTCGTTCGTTTGGGACCGTGGGCTTTTTCTGGGCAAGGTGGGGGAAGCGAAGACGAGAAGGAGAGTGGAAGACACCGGAAGTTAAGAAAGGTGTGCGTCTGTGTGGTTTGCGTCGCCTCTCTTCGCCTCGTGGTTGTTATTTTGGTTGATCTTGTTGCTTTGGTGCGGGTAGCAGGTGTCGTTCGTCGCCTTTTCTACGTGCCCACCGAGAGGGATGTGGATGGGATGATGGAGGTGTCGTTGGGGTTAGTCCGTATCGTGTGGCGCGCGCGCGCGAGACAGAGAGTGTAGACCGTTGAGGTTGCAATGAGCGAGGACTGAATCGGTGGGAATGGATTGACTGGACGTAAATAGAACCCGTTCGTATTCTTCGCCCTCAAAGGTGAGACAAGATGTTTCTTTTGTCGCGAGTGGGAGCTTGAGCGATGCGGGGAGCAGAAGACGTCGTTGGTCAATTGGGCGCCGCCGCAGATGCAGTCAACAGGTGAAAATTGATGGTGAGCTGCGGGATGGGATATTGGTGTGAAATCCGAAAGTGTGACGAGGCTGTTGGTAGGCCTGCCGATGGTTGGGTGGTGTGTCTCTGGGAGGGCCCGAATATCGCAGCGATAATGCGGGATGGTGGTGGGTGGACTGTATTCGGTATGGATGAATGGCTGGAGAGATGACAGAATGAGCGAGGGGATGCGCTTGCTTTTGATAGCGACCCTTGGCGGCGGTGCTACGGTACGCTCTTCCTTGGACCTTGAGTTGTGTTGCGTCGTATTGTATTGCGTTGCGTTGCAATGAATCGATGGAAGGGAAGGATTGACGGATGCACTCGGTCTTTGGGGGCCGAAACTTGAAAGGCAAGAACCTACGAGACTGGGAAGTTAACCACCCAAGGTAGGTACACAAGGATGTCGGTAGAATACGAATTGAGTACAATCGGAACCCAAAGCTCAAAGATGGGTGCGGATTAAGGGCAAAAGCAACGAGCAGACCAAGGACCGGGCCCCTGACTCTATTCTTCCTCGCTCCGCCCTCCTATTATGTATTTGTTTTCCTTGTCGTGCTCGTATGAGATGTCTGTGGTGGTCGTGGAAGAGAAAAAGAGTGGTCACTGGAGTGCTCGAGCGTCGCCCCGTCCGAGGGTGAGGTGGAAGAAACAAGAGGGATGAGGCCTGCTCGATGGGGGAGCTCTGATGGGGAACCTCCAGCTCTGACCCGGTGAGGTACTGGTATTCAAATAAAGAGTCTATCCCGGGCGCTGTTTGGCTGCAAGACGGGATGCGACTGCGCGGCTCTGTCTCGGTGATTGTGGGATCGCACGAGGGGTGGGCGCAAGCTCCAGGAGGGGAGCTCCCTGCAGCGATGGTGTTTCTATCGTGCCTACAGTTCCGATGAGTGGTGTTGCTGGTCACTGGTGTGTGTTGCTCAAACCGTGCGTAGCTAAACCTGACGGATCACGGGTAGCGTTGGGTTTTGGATGCCGGGGCGCCGGACGAGGATGGGATGTCGTCACTGAGGGATGAAGAGGGGGGGTTATTGATGGCTTTGATTTGTGATTTGTGTTTGGTCTTGGTGACGAAGAAAGCGTTTGGAGAAGGGGAGGGGACCCTGATCACCCTGATCCAAGATGTGACGATGTGACGATGGAACAAATGGAGAGGCAACGAGCAGCATGAAGTATCAAGTATTCCTAACTTCTTAGGTACCTATTTCGTATTGTGTATGTATACGTACCTGTCACTCGGCCTCGGGGAAGAAGGTGCAGACAAACCTGCCTGCCTCCTTCCCTCCTTCCTGCCTTCCTTCCTTCCGTGTTGATTTCCCCCTTTCCGCCCCTTCCTGATGCGTCTCTGATTGTTTCGTCAATATCAAGTCAAAAACTGCTCTCCCTTTTTTTCCCGCTCCTTGACCCTTTTCAATAAACAAGAATGGAAATGTCGTCTGTTTCTGGAGATGCCCGTGCTGCGCAGAAAGAAGAAAAAAACCACAATATCTGCAGGGTACCACTGCTGCTGCCCTGCTACTGCAAATGTCAAAGATGCTGCTGGTCCGCTAGGTGCTCCGTCCACCGTCCGGGATCTTTGTCAGTGCAGAGGCCGGGGGAGACCCCGGGGGGGGGCCTTCACAGCAATACCGCGTAGGTGGGCTGAAATGAGATTGCGGACAACTCAACACTAAAACAGCGAAATAATATTGCATGTTTATTTATTGGACATGCCATGTTACGGACCCGTACTCCATTCCGATGCAGAATAATTGCAAGACGGCGCTTGTTCTTTTCAAAGGAGAATGGATCCGAGAGCCGCGGTCAGTGGTCCACATTCGAATCTCGAATCTATTATCCTTCCACTCCTTCTTTCCTTCTTATTCTCCGAATCCTCTCTGCTTTCTCACTGCGATAAATGAACGTGGAGACTTGTGCAATCTGCTTGTGAAGATTTTCACCCTTGCATATCGGGCTGTCCGAGATGTCTGTCAACTTTTTACAATGTCTTCATGTTCGTCATGGGGGCCGACCTCCTTTTTTCCCCTTTCGCCTTGCAGTGGCTGAGCGGAGGACGTTTGTTGTAAACGTGTGTCGTATTGCGTCGCATTGGCTGCTCGTCTATCCGTAAAGTACAACTTGAAAAACGTTGATAGTTGCAGCCACCTATTTCTTTTCGGCCTAACGCCCGCCTCCCACCACCACCACCTCTCACCCAGTAGGCTGGGCCGCAATCAATCAATCGATCCAAGATTGTGTTTGCCCTTCGAGAAGCGACGCTGGCAACCCGTAAACTGTGGTTGGCTGCCCCTGTTTGGCGACAGTTGATCGTCCTCTAAGCGACCAAACACCAACCCCAGGAACCAGGAATAGGTTCCAGGAACAAGGACTAATAACGCCCGCAACGGCGCAAAGCTGCAAAAAGATTTTCCTCGCCTTCTTCCTATTTTGTCTAGTTCTGCGTCAAACTCGTAACCCGTCTTGGGATGGTGAATTTCAATTGATGCCTTACGACAACGTTTTTCTTGGTGCATGGTGTCTCACTGTGAGGAGAGCGAGTGAGACTCACATATTTTTACTCTGCAACAGTTTCCCGATTCCAGAGTGAAAGCCCAAAGACTCAAGACATGGAGACTTCCAGCGACGCTTCACGCTTCACGCTACTTAGGCAAAGCATGCCTGGCAAATGGAACCAAGTGCATCCGGTCTGGCGGGTTCAAGTTCAACACCAAGCGATGACGCTATCCCCGTCGCATCGCCCACTCGGCCCTGATTCCCGGTTCCATGGTCAGGTTGGTACGTAGTAAGTACTTCGTAGTCCGTACACCATCCACCAGAAGCAGCAAGCAAGCAAGCACTTCTTCCCCCCTCCCCTCTGAGACCGTTTTCTCATCCGGGGTTTTGGGTTTGGGGCGTTCCTGAATCTCATACCACGTGTGTCTCTGGGATCATTCTCTTTGTTCGCTTTGTCGTGCCACGCGATCACTCCAATTCCTGTTTGCAGGCGGGCCATCCCCTTCGATCGAACAATGTTTGTTCTATGCATTCCCGCTTCCCTCCCCCTGCGTCGAAGGTGCATCATGCACATGGCAAAATAGAACGCCTTACGATCTCGGGCGTCAATCAGGCGGACTGCATGCAGATTCGTCCCTGGGCGGCTGATGGCGGCGCAATCCGATGCAGGTCAGCCCAGCGGGTATTAATAATGAGCTGCATATTTTCTCCCCGAATACTTCGTACTCTGCAGTGTAGAGGAAACATCATGGTACAATCAGGTGTACGGATTTCTATCCTCCAATGACGATGGTGAACCTGCGTTTCAACATCTTGTCAAATGCCACCTCACCCGCATTGGTCACAGGTATGCCCCTTCTTCCTGGAAAGGTCGTGGGTGACAGGGGACTGGGCTTCCAGCTTTCGATCCTGTGAAACTTTCCCCGTGGCATCTCAAACAAATGTCGTCTGTTGATTCTGCGTGGTCATGCTCCGCCCCCTCGGGAGTCTTTGAGGAAGCTTGATACCGACGAATGCCCGGGTTGCATCGCTGGATGGTTTGGCATGGGGTGAAGACTCGATTCATCGAGTTCGTGAAGACCGAGTGAAAATGCGTTCGATTCTGGGGGAGTCCATAGCTTGACTTGACATCGCATGCACACATATCGCGCGCTTCTAGTATACTATACCTTCGTAGCCAGCAATTTTCCTACAAGCAGCCCCTGTGTGCTCGATTGTTTCCGTATCACGAATGACTAGTCGATGAGAGGTATACCAGGGAAGAAAGTCGCCGCTCAACGGCGCGAGGGGGGTCTCACAATAAAACAGACAACAGAAAAGTCAAATAGATGTAGGTCACCATGCATCATCGGGATCCGGAGCAGGGCAGAAGGAAAATCGGCTCCCGGTAACCGGTGACATTCCGGGTGAGACACCGCTAAACCACATGCTTGGCACGGCGATTCATTGGGACGAATCCGGGCTGATGGGAAAGATCTGACTGTGCCGCTTCCCCTCCGATCGGGGGCTCTTGCGCTTTCAAGCCACTCTCGAAAGTCCAGATTATGTACGTTGAAACAGGCTTCATCTATTGATTGATTGCCCTCTCCTTGAGAAACTCAAATGCGAGGAAAAGGAGAACGTGTCTGTCTGCAAAGTATAGGACGTCTATTGAGTCACACGGAACGAACCTGATGAAATAGATGGGTCCAAAGAAGATGCTGATCAAAGCACTTGTAGGTATTCATTCCATTAAACCAGCAGGCTCAGATATTCGGATGATAGAGTGAATAAAGGGCGCTCTACTCTTCTTGACATCTCGAAGGTTGGAACCCTTACACGGCGCTCAGTGGGTTGAATTCTCGCATCTGCTATCATGTCGTGCTACCAGTTTTTATAGTCAGAAGGGTACTGCATGTAACGCGATTCACTGCAGCACACCCTACGAGAGTTCTGGGAGTGTTACTCCCTACTCATTATATCAAGTTGTCTGGATTTCTACAGGCCAATTACTCCTCGGTCCTCCGTATCTCTAAGTTCCTTGAACCCGACACCTTGCTTGTCAATGAAAGAACTTCCCAGCGGCTATCACAGTCAGTAACAATACTTTTTGGTCAGACCAAAAGAAATCCTATGAAGAAAATGAGCATCAGCTACAACATTACCCTGCACTGGGATCATGGCCCATTATCTGTAGGAAATCGCAATGAATAATATCTACTCTAGGGATGAATCCTCTATCCCATCCAGTGTAGAATGGCGTCAGTACATACATCTGCGTTTTCCCTCAACGCTGATCTCTCTTCAGATTCTTCAATTTTGTGCAGTATCTTACTCGAATTGCTACGGGATCATTAAGACAAGTCGTAGAGCGACAGGTGATTTGTTACTACCCTAAGTGGCACCGACGCAATTCCGCACTCGATAGATTAAGACAACTTTTTCCAAACACAGATTAGAAAGTGATAGCCTGAACGGAGACTGGATCTCCATATTTCTTGCGAATCTCATCCAAGCCAATAATTGAACAGGCGATGACTGTGGCCGGATCGGAGTCATTGCTAAAAGTTATGATCTTCAAAATGCTATTTTTGGGTTTAGGAGCGTTGACCTTCCAAACGCCGTAATTGGGATCGAAGAAGCTTCTGGTCCCCAGGTTCCAGCCAACCGCATGGGCACATGGTTTGCCGCCTTGTTTGAAAGATAGGATGAGAAAGAGCTTGAGCTTTGTGTTGATCTTGCCCCAGCTGTCAAGCAGATAGTTGATGAACTTTTGGGTGTCGTCGAGATCTATGCCCTTACTGTCTTTGACTCTCGTGAGGGTCTGGGAAGGATCTGACAGGTTACTGCACCATTTCAAGTAATCACGCTCATTGTCTGTATCAAAGGAGCCTTGGACTTGAGCTAGCTTTGCAGCCATTGCCTCGGTGGGAGAGGGGACGGTGCCGGTGTCAAGCCAGTGCATCACCGCAGCCGCGCAGATCCCTTCGGCTGCTCCCTCTGCATGGTGATCCTCAAGCAAAGCTTTGCTCAAGTTGTTCGATAGATACTTGGGATTCAGGTTTTTTTTCATGAACTCCCCTTGTTCGAAATTGGTAATGAGCTCAAGTACGCTTGAGCTACGTGGTAGGCTCGCATATTTGTCTGCAATATCGATGCTTGCATTGTAATCATTCGATTGCATCTTGCCTATGGCCGGTCGGTTACCATTGGATGAAGACACCATAATATCAATGAAATAAGAGACTTACGAGATCGTTTGAGATGGAGTTGCTTATCTTGCAAGACACTGGTTACTACAACTTGGAAGGGCGGAAGGCGCAGCGGTTTGAAGCGGCCTCTTGAGGAGAGAATATGAGTTATTTTAAGTTGTCAGCCAAAAAGACTATTTGAACAAAATCATTGACTGCGTACTGAATTTGAAGTCTGAGGTAGAGGAGGAAGGAAAGGCGGTAAAGCACTTTTTGATTGTACAACAGAAAAGGGAGAGCAGCTTCACTTAAAGTACTTACTTTCGTGTCCGGGTTCGCGAATGTGTTGTTATTCAATAGGCTTTCCAGTACAGACTGTATACTTATCTTTGCAGCCTTTGACTCACTTTGTGGCATTTTGTATGCGAACATCGGTACTTCTCCTTGTGCCGTCTCTGCAACTCCTAAACGGGAAAAAGTGTCTGGGACCGCCGAAGCTGAAAGATACGGCGTCGCTTAAATGGCAATACTCCTGAACTACGGCTGAACTACCTTTAGATGGCTTGAGACTGAGAGTGCGATAAGTGATGGGGTGACTGGTCCAGCTACGCTTCTCTACATCACTAGTCCGAAAAGGAAGGCAAACAGTCGTGGTCTCGTGAAGGCAATCGGCTGACGAAATGAAATTTCTTAGGTATTGCTTCCAATCCGCCAGCCACACAGAAGCCTCGTATACATGGCTGCTGGTTTCGGTGACTTTATGCGGCTGAGGGATCGATCGCAACCCAGACCGGAGCTAATGAATGTGATAGTGAAACCATTTCAGTTGACGCTATCCTAACCGGCCTGAAAGATATGTGACGTGCTGTCTGTCAAGGTCAATTGCTTGGCTGAGCTGTGTGTATTGTCCTGTTTCACGTCCAGTGAAGTGATTTGCAAGCCCGGCGAACCATGCCTTGCTCCTCATTTACAACCTGAATGTTGACACTGTACCCAGCCAATGAACATATCGCCGTATAGGAAATCGATCTCTCAAACTAATCCATCAATCAACAAAGCCCATGTGGCTGGCTAGGTGTGGGGTTGCTGAGTCTAGGCGAGTATGTCTTAAACCATGTCTTCTGGAGGTCTGCGCCTCCGTCCATCTAATGCTAACGGGCAAATTTCTACGAAATGGGTTTTTGCGATCTATGCAATGTGATTGACTTGAAGTTATTGATCAACCCTTATCCAAGCTGCTTCGAGATGTCCACCCCCGCTTCAAGCAGCGCCTCGGCACCTTTACGTGCCAGCGATCTCCGTCCCGTGGCTGGCTGGCCTTTGACACGCTACGCGCACAGCACTAGCTCAGGAAGCGCCGCCGCTTCCGCATACCCGGTCCCTCCCCGCCAGCCGGCCTAGTTCCCTTTCTAACTGCAAATATGTCTTGTCACAAACTCGCATCTCTATCACTCGACATATTCCATCATCGTGGGCCAACGTTAGTACAAGGGTTCGTATCTCTATGAGGGGTAATAGTGAATTCTATGATCGTCGACCCCTATAGCCCTTATCCCCGCACATCAAAATTGAGATTCTTTCGAAGCTGCAGAATAACTAGAGATTCATGTGCTGATGTCGATATGTAATCGGTGGGATACCCGCCAGGCCTCGTGGTGATTATCTATAATCTCTACTTATATTAGCCAAGGCCTTATTTGTCACTGCCTATTATTGCAGGCCTGACCTGATGATAAGGCTCTCTGATGACCAGCAGAAGCTGCCATGTAGCATACAGGCAGCGGTATCCACCTTCTTCGTATGTGAGACTGAGCCGATCTACCTGCTAAGTGTTTGGGCAAGTAAGGTAGACTAGCGTCGACTCGGAAGCATCGTATGGACAGCATTGGCCAGTCTCTTCACAGCGAGTCTATTGGGCTTCGAGTTTGGTCTGATCGGGGGAAAAGGGGTCTGGTATCAAGCGATAGGTCGCAAAAAGCGATCGTTTTCGGAAGGATAACAAACCACTGATGACGCTCCCATCATGGCAGACTTCGGAAGGCTATCACAGCCGAGACGGCCTGTCGTCTGAACTCAGCCAGCCACCAGGGCTTAGCGAGCGACAGTCCGTCTGGGCAAAAGATCACATTGTAAACAACTCCGGTTGAAATTTGACAAGACACCGTAAACAGAGGGGTTTATTCATAGCTCAGGTAGCCACCAACAGATAATTTGCATTTTCAGCTCATTCAATCTGTCAACAGTTTTTCGTGCGTGGATGCCTTCGTAAATCGTTCCGAGCGCCGACGGCCCGACCCGCGGATGCTTAGGTATTGCATCGATTCTGCACTTTGACTTATGACACTGGCATCAGCTGCCCTACTCCTACGCATTTGGAGCCCTTGACTTACCCAGGTGGCAACTCCTCATTCTTTTGTCTCAGAGGTGAGTGTTGGATTACGAGGCAGAAAAGAGTCTAGGTAGACGGTTAGGTAGGGGAGGCAGGTAGGCGGTTTGGGCCCGTGCGACGGACCCTTCCACCCACTTACACCCACAGAGGGAGCGCGGGCTCTGCCCACGAACTTCCCCTCCTACACACGCGCGAAATAGACCGACCTATTGATCTCGTCGCGACCGAAAGGTCTGACCTGCTTACGTGTATACCAACAGTGAGAATTAAGAAACAAATTCAGAATTGAAATTAGCATAAATAGACTAAAAGTTGACATCTTCCTTGGGAAGGAATCTCCTCTCCTGGTGGAGCTCTTCCACCAGAGCCTCGCCCAGTGCTTCACGCATCCGTCTCTCAATGTTCTCTTTGAACCGCTGGACATCCGGATCCTCATCCACTTGTTCCACTCTTATGTGAATCAATTGTATCACATGGCGTAGAATGTCATCGCGAGAGGTGTCGACATCGTTGGTGCTAACGTGGTAGTCAAGCGTCCTAGTAGCTACCCAAGTCCGTTCGATGATCTTTCTGTCCTCGACGATCTTCTCGTACTCGGCATTCATCTGCCAGAAGAGATCATCCAGGAGTCTGGTAAGCTCCTGTACCCTTGGGACCAAGCTCTGCAGATTGGAAAGGTTATTCTCGCAGTCAATCTCATCCGTCTCTGCATCGTCCAAATTTCGTTGGCAGTCTTTGACGTTTTGCTCGTTCACTCGGATTTGATTGTCGATGTCTCCGCCCCCTCCAAAAAAAGAAGATATCGCGTACCAGTCCTACACCTGACGTTAAGCAGACAGCCGAAACAAATTTACGATATATGAAGCTCGCTCACATCTTTCTTATTTTCCGCATCTTTCAAATTGCGCCTAGCTGTCGTCAGACGCTCAAAGCAGCTCCTTGACGAGTCTTGAGCCCTTTGAAGCGCGCCTTCTGCGCTACGGATCTCCCCAGTGATGTCGACGAGGAGTTTCTGGATGTCATCGTGAAGTTGCTTGTTTTCCCCGCCGTACTGAGTCGTATCTATGAATTCCTGACCGATACGGTCAACAGAACCTTCACAGGACTTGGCCAACTTGTGGAAGAGTTCGATAGCAATGGGGAGCTGTGGTACAGCGTCTTTACCGACAGGTGAATCGCCATCTGCTATCTGTAGAAGCTGGACAACTAAGGTCTCAAGTCCTTCAAAGGCGGCATCATTGGTCTTGTCTAGTAAAGCGGCAGCTTCACTGAAAAGCGTGCCATCTTCAGCACGCTGCTCTGCAAGACGTTTCTGAAACTCGTTCGACATGGACTGAAAATCGTGGAATGAGTCAAGATATATGTTGTACATTGTGATAGAAAAGAAAAGAGAATTCTGAAATATAAATCTGTTCAATATCAAGAATGCAGAGTGAAGGTACCTGGCTATCCCACTGAGCGATGGTCCCCTATTAAGATTGTAGGAGTGAGACCCTGTTTAAGCAAAGGGCTTTCAGACCAAATACCACATCTTGCGATTGGTTCATTCTCCGAATACCTCCTTCAGATTGTGATCCCTTCTTGGCAAGTCAGTGGCATGATAGAGAACCTTTCCTTCAGCTTTGGTCTGTCGAGCCAATGGTACATCGCAACGCTGAAAATATTGAATCCAGAGCACGGAAGGCGCCGAAAGGGATGCTCTCCTACAATGATGTCTTGAACTTTCCCATTCGGTAGTTTTTGCCCCCAGCCGCAAGCATTGTCTCAATTTGTTGTTTCGCGGCCGCTAACCTTCACTCTCCGCTGTCATCGGCCTCAGCCGCATGAAGCCGGAGAGAGGTGCCGTCTGTCTCAATTGCGCTACCTATCTGAAAGTCTCTTTGACAAAATTGCATTCAAGAATTGTTCTCGGAGAGGCTTTGAGAAAAACCACTTCATATGATATTCTCTGGCTGGCTGAAGATTTATTTAGCGTATAGTGACCACTATCGCAGCGTGAAAAGAAGTGCGGGCGAACTGTTTCCAGAGACGCTTTCGGCGAAATCACTCCCTGAGATGTTCTCTGGCTGGCTGAAAAGTCATTCAAGTAAAGCAACCACACAGTGACGCGGGAAAAGAGCCAATGAACAGCAGTTGCATGAGCGTAGACCAGTGGCTGCGTGCATGTAGGAAGACAGATCCTATGCTACTGCACCCATAGTGAGGATCGGCGAAGGATGTTGAGTCTGTAAAGCCTGGTGCGTCTACAGACAGAACTCAAGATACAGGAACTATTCGAAATCTGCACCGCAAGCTGCGAAGGTCTCAGCTTCCGTAATGCCATAGTGATCAGCTTTCCAGAGGCTTAGCTGAGCATGATAGTTCTGTACAGCTGGAGCTCCTAAAGCAGGAAATGAAAAACTGGCTCGTTATCTTGTATAAAGAAGCCGTTTTCCCTCATCGAATTCACTCCAAATGGGCTTTTGAATAACCATTACTATCCATCACCTTGCTCTAGCACAAATTACCATTACCCCTCAAGAAATCTGATTTCCTCGTTCAATTATTGTTAGAATGTCTGTTGATAATCTCGCCAAGGTTGAAGCCGCTCAACAGGCCGTCTTGAGGAAGACTCATGGAGGCAAGGCGGGAGCCCAGTTTGTTCAGGAGGTCAAGGAATCCCTTCTTTTTCAATACAATTGGAATGAGCTTCTTTCCGCAGCTCCAACTGCCACTACATTAGTTGGTTCCTGCCATGTTGCCGCGGCATCCCCCGACGCCGCAGCTATCAGCTTGAAAGACTCTGTCCCAACTGGGGGATTCAAGTATCTGCGGTTCGTTCCCCTTCATTAGTTCTTCAGGCATTCCGAAGTGATAGTAACCTAAATCTCTCTAGTGTCGCCCAAGATCCAACTCTTAGAGCGTGTCTGGTATTTGTTGCCAGCGAGGGTGACAAGGCATTTCGCGTTGCGGGAAGCAACATGTCATCCATTGCTAGCCAGTCTTCCGAGATCATAGAGACCATCGCTCGCACTATCAGGGCCATCCAGGGTCTCCCAGACACTCAGCGCAACTTAACGAACGAGCTTGTAAAGTTGCGAAGGATGTCCAACAATTGCCTCAACTACGCCCAGGACACCGAAAAGGCCTTTGATACCTGGCTTCTGGCTGTTTCCGAGTTCCATCAGGCCTCTGTTCAGGAACACGGGAAGACTGAGAAGCAGTCTCAAACGAACCTAAGCGCTATGTTACGGGCCGAGATCGAGGCAAGTTACACAAACAAGGAACTCGAGAGGGCCGACAAGGCTTCTGAAGAGATGAAGGAGTCGCTCCAGAAGCAGGAGAAGGCGTTTCAAACCGCCAACGATGCTGTGCCATCTGGTAACTTGACTTGGTCTCACCTATTATAATATCATAAATCACTAACAAAGTCTTTTCGCAGCTTGGGAGACCTGCGCTATGGGTGCTCTGACCTCTATTACTTCGGCAGGACCCGTGCTTATTGCCCAGGCACTGCCTGCCATTATCAGTGCCGCCAATCCCATGACTGGAGTCAATGGACTTGTAAATGGGCTAACTCAAATTGGTCGCCAAGGTGCGCTCAACGCTGCGGGTGCACCGCCCTTTGCCCGGGCTCTTCTCGGTGCCCATCAAGGCGGTCAGCCTGGGGGCGCAACCCTCCAGTTCAACGACGCAACTCCTGAGACCGATCCTGCCTATGTCGCAGCCCCTCTTCTTGCCCCCTTCATCACCACGCTCTTGACTTATCTTACTGCTGGTGAGGGTAATACCCCCGACTGGTCAAAGTTCAAGGATCAGGCGTCTAAGAACGGAGCCGGTACTGAGGGCCTGACTTGGCTCCTCACCAACCTCGAGATGCAACAGAAGTCTGCAAAGCTGGGTACCGGTCAACCTAGCGTTGAGCTGATCGCTGTCTTTGACTCCAGTATTGCTATCGTCGAGGACATCAAGAAGGAGGTCGCCAATCAGCAAAGTTTTACTTCCGCCAAGACTGACCCAGCCTCCATCAAGAAGTGGCAAGATGCCATCACCAAGGCGAAGCTTGCCGTCACAAAGCTTGAAGCTACAGCAAAGTCGTTCCCTGGCTCCTCCTCGAACGCACCAAAGTTGAATAACACTTATGTGGACAAGAAGGACAATAGTGCCGTCACTGCCGCCCTTTGCACGGCCACCGAGAAACTTGCCCTCAATCAAAGGGCCCTCGAGACTGCTCAGACCAACTATACTAATGCTGTAGCGGCTGCCGCGGAAGTTCAGAAGAGGCTGACTGGGATTCAGACTAAGCTCAAGGGCATCGAGATTACTGGAAAAGCTCTTGAGCGCGTCAAAGAGATCTTGATTGAATGCATCGCCATTTTGGTTGAGCTTAAGGTGCAGATCAGCAAGCTAACTACCTTCTTCAACGCTCTTTCTACCATGGTCAAGGTCATCATTGAAACCAAGGTGAAGAACTTTGACACTGATGTCACCGCTCTTGGCGAGGAGGCGTCTCAGAAGGGTATGCTGAAGCTGAATGATCTCGACATCGAGACCATCTACATATCGACTCTGCAGATCAAAGCATACTTTGATCTTCTACAGATGACCTGCCAGATGTATACCAATGTGCACGCCAAATACGTCAACCCGGGCCTTGACCTTCTCACGAAACTAAGCAAGGTCGCAAAAACCGCTGAAGAAATCGCTCTCAAGCGCGACGAGCTCAATAACTTCACAGATGCTGCGAATAAGGCTATCAATGAGCTTGTTGCTCAGGTGAGCTCTTGTGCCTTTCCGGACTGATGGACTTTCTGCATAAACGAACATCGCTTACATTGACATCTTTCTCATTTTAGAAGCAGCAGGAAATCTCCGACGGCCTTCAGAGCCGCATCGACGCAATCGCAGAGCAAACAGACATTTTACACAAGGCCGGCGTTCCCATGCCTGCGGCTGGCATCATTCAGGCTATGAGGACTGGCGGTGAGGTGATCAAGGATGCAGTCAAGGACAACCTGCCCAGCGGTATGCGTGTGGAGCAGAATGTAGATGCTGCGTCTGACTTTTGAGTGGAGAATTGAGGACTCTGAATATGTTTAAGTGTGAAACCGGAATACAGACATTTCTTAAGAATTTGGCTCTTTGTGTCAGTGAGATTTGGAAACGTGATCGCGGCGACGCTGTTAACCCCACCACTCGATCTTCAAGCTGGAAACGCTAGATCCTTGTCATGCCGTACACGGCACAGACTCGGCGATTGCGGCTAGTTTCCCAGCCGGGTGGGTAAAGGTGGGCTCGCGCCACTTTGCTCCGATGTGCCGTCATCGGGGAATAAACGCCGGCTGTTGAAGAATTTCTCCAAACGTTATTACTCATTCTGGTTGGAGTCGACATTGGAGAAACATAGAGTGGACCGAGCAAGCGATTTGAGGACTTGGATATACCAACAATTCATTCCGTTCTGTCCAGTTTGAGCGGTAATTTTGGCGAAACTTTCACTGTCTGAGCTTCTGACATTTCTGAAAGAATTTTCGAAACTTTCTCAGACTTCCGGTGAAAGGGAAGTTTCAATCTCTCAGCACAACAACGATGAACGGCACCAACGGCACAAATGGGCACCATGCAGTCCCGCAGACGCTCAAAAGAGCCGAGGAAGTAGAGGATGTAAGTGTCTCAGCATCGTCAGCTATGCTGGGTGCGACATGCTGCCCGGACATCCCGACTGATCTGCCTGCTCCCTGTTCAATAGCTGCTCGATGCCGTCAAGGGTCTGATCGTCCCGTACATCAGAGCAGCCGATGAGGCAGCTGGCCAAAAGGCCAACGGCTTCACATCCGTTGACATTGAAGGCGTCCCCAGCAATGTCTTGGTCGACACCCAGAAGCCTGAGGCGTTGGTCGAAAAGTTGAAGCTCTCTCTTCCCGAGGGCGATGGGCTCGGTAGGGAGGGCTTGCTCGATGTCGTGCAAAAGATCCTTAGGTACAGCGTCAACACCTGGGATCAGGGCTTCATGGATAAGTTGTATGCAAGCAATACTCCGGTATGTTCGCAACCCTTCTGATACATGCGCGATGCGCTGGATGAAGCTCTGACTTTTCACAGGTTGGCGTCGTCTCCGATCTCGTTCTATCTGTCCTAAACACAAATGTAAGTTCACCTGTCCCCTGGTCTTGCGGTATTGTCTTTGCTAAGTAAACCAAGCTCCACGTCTACCAAGTCTCGCCTGCACTGAGCATAATCGAAAAGATCACGGCACGAAAGTTTGCAAACCTCTTCGGCTTCAGCGGCCCCCGCGCCGGCGGCGTCACCTGCCAGGGCGGCAGCGCCTCCAACCTGACCTCCCTCGTCGTGGCGCGGAGCGCCCTCTACCCCGAGACAAAGGCTTCCGGCAACGGCTCGCACGACTTTGTCATCTTCACCAGCGCCCACGGCCACTACTCTGTCGAGAAGAGCGCTCTCGCCTGCGGCCTCGGCGCGTCGAGCGTATGGGCCGTGCCCATCGACGACGCCGGACGCATGATCCCCGAAGCCCTCCGCGAGCTCGTCGTCCGCGCCAAAGCCGAGGGCAAGACGCCCTTGTACGTCAACTCGACCGCCGGGACGACAGTCATGGGCTCCTACGACCCCTTTGAGGAGATTTCGAGCATCTGCAAGGAGTTTGGCCTGTGGTTCCACATCGACGCCAGCTGGGGAGGGTCTGCCATCTTCTCGGGGAAGCAAAAGGCAAAGCTCAAGGGCTCCCATCTAGCCGACTCGTTGACGGTCAACCCACACAAGATGATGAACGTGCCCGTGACGTGCTCGTTCCTGCTGACGCCGGACGAGAAGGTATTCCACAAGGCAAACACCTTGCCTGCCGGGTACTTGTTCCACAACGTGGACGAGGCCGAGGACGTGTGGGATCTGGCGGACCTGACCCTCCAGTGCGGACGTAGGGGCGACAGTCTGAAGCTGGCGCTGGCCTGGATCTACTATGGCGCCGGCGGCTTCGAGCAGCAGATTGATCATGCGTTTTCCCTGGCGGAGCACCTCGCGACGTTGGTGCAGAAGAGCGACAACTTTGTCCTGGTCTCGTCGAACCCGCCACCTTGCTTGCAGGTCTGCTTCTATTATGCGCCAAACGGCCAGCTTGCAGAGGAACCCCAGGCGAACACGAGACGGACCAGCGAAATGGTCCACAAGCTGATACAGCGCGGCTTCATGATCGACTATGCTCCTGGGGAACGAGGTAGCTTCTTCCGGGTTGTCGTCAACTGTCAGACCCTACAGGGAACCGTCGAGGGCTTGGTCAAGGCGCTAGAAGAAGTCGGCAAGGAGATTGCGGCGTAAGTGCGAGAGAATCATGTGGTAAAATGGTGCAATTCGATATAAATACATCGAAGAATGATGTCTTAAATGATAGACTCGGCCGAACCAATGCCAGCAGAAGGTTCATAGACGAGATGCTGCGTGCGCAATGTGTTTGGGCGTTGATGGCGCTACCTGTGACCGAGACAAGCTTGGATGACAGAAGGATCAAATAAGAAGAGATCTTATAAGTGAGAAGAGCTAGAAGCATCTTTCAGGCATGAAAGTAGACCAAGAGATGAGAAGAATCGAAGCGAACCTAGATGGAAGACAGAGGAGACATTTCTGGGGGAGCATGGATGATGAGCCTGGATGAGGGACAGTAAGGTAGGAGTGGGTGGTGGGGTGGCTCCAGATAAGATAAGAGATTAGATAAAGGAGCCCAAAAGTTTTTTTCTTGAGGTACTCAGTACGTCTCTCCAGTGTTCGGTACAACCAACCCGCCCAGTTCCCCAGCAAAATACCTTTCGCCTTGCAATTTCCAGCCCTCAATCACAATGCCGAAGCCGAGAACGAAACGTCAAGCGATCCGCGACGAGCGAAAGAAGAAGAGGAGGGAGGTGAATGAAGACAATTACGAGGCGAACAAAGAGGAACGATCGTCGAAGCGCAGGCGGGTCGAGGACGAGGAACAGGATGGCGAACAACAGCCCGCCTTCGACGATGCGGCGAACGAGCAGGAGCAGTCATTTCGTGGCAATGGGCCCGAGGTGGAGTTCTTCGGAATGCTTGCCGACGAGGAACAGGAATACTTCCGCCGCGCCGACGAGCTGCTCGAATTGAACCAGTTTCCCTCGTCCGAGGAGCGCGACGTCTTCCTGCAAAACGTGTACAAGGAGGCGCGGGGCAAGGAATTGAAGTTGGCCAGCAGTCAATCGCTTTCACGACTCATGGAGCGCCTCATTATCCTTTCGAACACAAGACAGAAGAAGCAGATCTTCAACGCTTTTGCTACTCATTTCCTGTCACTGGTACAGCATCGATTTGCCAGTCACTGCTGCGAGAAGCTATTCCTCGAATCGGCACCCGTTGTGACACAAGAGTTGGGAGGTATCGTGCCGGAACCAAAGGCGGACGACGAGATGGATACTGAGGAGGACGGCGAGCCGACGCCTGAGAACACCATGGAGGATCTCTTCCTTATGACCCTCGATGAGTTCGAACAGCACATGGGATTCCTCCTGACGGACAGATTCGGGTCTCATACCCTGCGCGTGCTCCTGGTCGTTCTGTCTGGAAGACCACTGGACGACGCAGCTACCAAGTCGATGCTGAAGAGCAAGAAGAAGGAGTACATTTCCGTCCAGGGAGCCACAGCAACCGCAGACGAACTCACCCACCAGCTGAGGGCCGTTCCCGAATCCTTCACCATGGCCACCAAGAAGATCATCCAGGATGCTGTTTCTGGTATGGACTTTACCGCGCTGCGCGTGCTCGCCAAGCACCCCACGGGCAACCCTCTCCTCCAGCTCCTGCTCGAGCTCGACATCTCCCTCAACCACAAGAGCGACAAGGAATCCGCAGCATCAACAAAGGACACCCTGCTGTACAGGCTGTTGCCCGACGCACCTCAATCTCTGAGCGACGAGTCATCGCAGGCGGCAGACTTTGTCAACAGCATGGTGTACGACCAGATCGGATCTCGCCTTCTCGAAACGCTCCTCACAAACTGCCCCGGCAAGATCTTCAAGGCGCTCTCTCGCAACTTCTTCGGCGAGCGCATCGCAACCTATGTCCGCAACGACATTGCCTCGTACCCCGCCCTCCGCGTTCTGAACCGTGCCAGCAAGGACGACCTCGTCGAGGCCGTCAAGAAGATTGTCCCCGCCGTGCCCCTCTTGGTGACCAAGGCTCGGTACAACGTGCTCAAGACCCTCTTTGAGCGCTGCGAGGCCCGTGGCGCATATGAGGAGAAGAGTGCGCTCACAAGAGCCCTCACCGACGCGCTCGGCTCCAACCCCAAGGACGTAGTGCCGAAGCTGTGCCATCTCGTCGAGGAAGAGCCTGCCGCAGACGACAAGAAGTTCCAGCAGGATGGCCCACAGAACAAGACCGCCGTCGCCAACCACGGCTGTCAACTCGTAACAGCTATGCTCAAGACCTCAGGCAATCCCGTCAAGGTCGCCCAGAAATCCCTCCTCGCCACGCCCCCAGACCTCCTCGTCAAGCTCGCAACCACGTCAATGGCATCAATGACCGTCCTGACGACAGCCCTCGCCACCCCGGCAGCCCCCCAAAACGAGTTCTTCCACAAGGCGCTCGTCGGTGCGATTGCCCCGCACGCGGCCGAGCTCGCCCAGTCGCAGTTTGGTCACAACATCGTGCTCGCCATCATCGAGGTGCCCTCCCGCGGCACAGACCGGTCGATCCCGTTTCACGTCAAGCAGACCATCATCGGCGCGCTGGCGGAGCACGAGAGGGCCCTGCGCGACTCCTGGATGGGCCGCAGCGTCTGGCGCACGTGGAAGGGTGACATGTGGAAGACGAGGCGTTCCGACTGGGTCAAGTGGGCCAAGGAGGTGGATGGGCCGGCCGAGGAGACCAAGTTGAAGCCGTGGGAGAGGAGGAAGTTGGACCAGCAAAAGGGGCTTCAGCCGAGACCAGCGGCCGCCGCCCCGGTGAGAGGTAAGGTTGATGCGGAAGAGCATCAGCAGGAGGAGTGAGACGTGGCATGTGTATGATACCCGACACCAAATCATTCATCGAATGTAATTCAAAACATTGGACTGCCTAAACCTCAAGGCATGACTTGTCTTGTATGCCCCTAGTATAGATCAAGGCAAGTTGATAGGAAACGACGACACTGTTCTCGATATCGGATGCCAAAGGAGGACCGGGGCTGCTTCGACCACTCGGGAAAGAGCGGGGCGCCGAGACTGCCGAGCCGGGCCCGGCCTTCTCAATCTGTCGATCCAGACGGGGTTCCGGCTTGGCTTCTTCGATGCCCACGACGACAAGTCTGTTGGATGAAACTCACGTATACAGTCTTTTCTTCCAACGAGTTCTTTCTTTGGACCTAGGAATTTTTTGTAAAAAAAGTCGAGAACCTCGAAATCGAGACTTTCTGAACAATCACTTGCCGTCTGTACCATTGAGTTTCCATATATCAGACCGACAAAGTGACAACGGCACGTAACTAATCCTGGTCTGCCCGCTGGCCGCTGACAGATGCTACTAAAGTGCTGCTCATCTGAGATCTCGTGGCATCCATGCAAGCTCAAATTCAAAATATAGACTGCGTCCCAAAGCTTAGCCGGAAATTGCTCCTTGAGATGGCACAAGGTTTGATTAATTCACCCTGTCTTAGATTGACAAGGTGCGTAGGGCTGTGTCTTTGATATGACTTGTCGCACCACGCAAATTGACAAGCAATGTCATTTTATCAGACCAGCTATAAATTCTGCCAGCGAAAATCTTCTAGTCTCTTCTCAACTGACATTGCCTCTCTGTTCCTGATCCAACGCCAAGTCTTCACCTCGCAGAGCATGAGAAAAAGAGCCGCAGGGTAGTGTGCCGCACATCCGGCCCTGGTCCTAGTCAAGCGCAAGTTCAAGCGCGGGGATCACTACTACCAACTGGTAAACGGACCAAGTTTCAACACGTGCGGATGATCTCTTTCTGCAGCTTGCAAGGACTCAATCCCATAGCGCAACTTGCAAGGTCAGTCAAGGAAACGGGGAATAATTTTCCATCCAATCACCCGCAACGGTGGATCGTCTGAACTCGCGTTCGTTTGCCTATCCCCCTTTTGGGACACCCCCTGACTCCTACACTCCCCTCTCCCCTCCGCAATTGAGGCTGTTTTTGCCCACCGAGACCAACGTCAGTAAGCCGTTAAGATTCGGCCTCTCCTTACCTGATACTAGTCTCATCTCCGCAAAAAACCACCGCCATCCCGGGAATCCCAACCCAACTCAAAAAAAAAAAATTCCCAAGAAGATCTGCGGGTGTACCATTTTCGATATGCTCTGACCCGGGAGACCGATGTTACCCTTCCTCTCCATTGTGGACCCCTCATTATGAGAGGGTCCCACGACTCGGGGGCGAAGCTTTGAGATGTTTATAACAACCCGGCTTGGCCGCCGTGATAACTTGAGTCGCTACTGAGCTGCTCACCCTCTCTCTCAACGCCAACCCACGGTCTCTAGATTCTTCGCCGCCGACATGCTGTACCGCAACCTGCTGCCAGTGGCATTCTCTCTCGCGGCCCCCGCGCTCGCGCAGACGACGAAATGCGTTATTTCGCCCTCCAGCAATGCGACATCGGACGCGGCTGCCATCGCCGAGGCGTTCACCAAGTGCGCTAGCAATGCCGAGATCATCTTCCGTGAGGGCGTCGAGTACAAGGCCTACGAGCCGATTGTCGCCACCAAGCTTTCCAACGTCGTCATCACCGTCAACGGCAACATCACTCTGCCCGAGGACATCCCCACCGTTCAGGCTCTTGTTTCTGCCAAGGGCGGCACGCTCACATGGTTCCAAATCGGCGGCACCAACGTTCAATGGATCGCCTCAACTGATGTATGTTTTTTTGACTGTGATACCCTGACAATATCTCAATTGATACTCACAATCCTCTTCTACAGCCTCACGCCGGATGGATTAAGTCCCATGGACAAGCCTGGTGGGACGCCAACAAGCCCGGCGAGGCCGGCACGCCCAACCGGCCCCATCTCATGCAGTTCAGCGTCACCAACGGCGTCATGAAGAACATGAAGTCGCTCAAGCCCATCGGCTGGAACTTCTCCATCAAGGGCAAGAACATCACAATCTCCGACACCGTCATCGACGCCCGCTCCGAGACGAGCAGTTTCCCCTTCAACACAGACGGCTTCGACGTCGGCGCCACGGACGTGACCATCACAAACAGCAACATCTTCAACGGCGACGACGCCATCGCCATCAACGACGGCGCCAACAACGTCCTCTTCAAGCACGCCACCATCGGCTTCGAGACCCACGGCATGAGCGTCGGCTCGCTAGGCTCAAAGGTCGCCTCTGTAGCTGATGTGAAGAACATCCGCTTCGAGGACGTGGATGTCCACGGCGGGCTGTATGCTGCGCGCTTCAAGAGCTGGATTGGTGGGCAGGGGTTGGCGAAGAATATTACCTGGAGCAACATCCGCCTCGACAACGTTACCTTCCCCATCTTTGTTACGCAGACCTACTTCAACCAGGCGAGCGCTGGCGGCGACAGGCCCAACAACTCGTCCGTCATGATGGAGGACTTTACCTGGGAGCACTTCTCCGGCAGCATCAACACCAACAACCCTGGTGACGGATCCTGCACCACAAACGTAAGTCTTTTCTCTCACACCTCACACGTCTTCAGATGTTCGATTTGTGACGAGTACATGGATGCTGACAATGATACGCAGCCTTGCTGGTACAACGCTGGACTGCCCAACCTCACCCACACCGAGGCCGTCATCATTGAGTGCAACACCCAGACGTCTTGCAAGAATTTCCAGGCCAGAGACATCAAGATACACCCCCAGAGCTGCGGCGCCCCCAAGCTCATCTGCATGAACGCGATGCCGACGCTCAACCCTAACCTCGGCTTCGAGTGCGCCAACGGCACATTCGCGCCCACCGCATGAATGGAGTTTGCGTGTGTGTTATAGCATAGTAATAGTAATCAACCTTCAAGTACATTGATCAGTCTTTCGATTCCTTCTCATGAACGTAAGATGAGCGGGATATTCGCCCACGTTTCGTTTGACAGCCTCCAGCGCAATACCGGCCTACACCTTTGCGGTTCTGCGCTTCAAGTGACAGACAACTCCCTTTGTCCGGTAAAACCACCGCGAGCTAGTCCACCACTTCTCATTCGGATCCACGAGCTCAATCTCGAATCTCGAAATCAGCGACGGAACAACCTTGTACACCTCCATCTGACTCAAATTCCTTCCAAGACAAATACGCGACCCCCCGCCAAACGTAATATCCGCCGCGTTCCACTGCCTCATCCGCAGCTTATACGCCTCCTCGCCCTCAGCCTCCTGCCGCAGCCAGCGCTCGGGGCGGAACTCGTCGGCGTCCTCGCCGTAGACACTCTTGTTGCGGCCCACAATGTACGGGTTCATGCCGACGAGGGAGCCGCCGGGCACGACGGAGCCGTCGGGGAGCGCAAGGCCGCCCTCGGGGACGATGCGCTCCATCGTCATGGATACGGCTGGGTGGTAGCGGGTCGTTTCACGGCAGACTGCTTCGAGGTAGGGGAGGGCGCGGGCGGCGGAGTGGGATGCCGGCTTGTCACTGGGGATGTTGGCTACGACTTCGGCTTCGAGGCGCTTCCAGATGCGGGGGTTCTTGAGGCAGTAGTAGAATAGGGCGCGCATGGTGATGGCTGTTGTGTCAGCGCCGGCGATTACTGTAATCTTGCATCAGCCCTGTTCCCATCGAACACAATCTTGACAGACGGGGTAAGTGTAGAACTCACAGTTCAACAGGAGATACCCAATGATTGTACCCTCATTGACAATCTCAGGATGCGTTCCCTTGGAATCGATGAAATACTGCAGGAAGTCCGGCTTCTCCGGCGTAAAGTTTGTATCTTCGCCTTTGAGGCGCTCAGTCATGTTCTCAACAGCGATTCTGGTCACGTTGGAGATATTTGGTGGGCCGAGAGGATAGACCGGGTTCTTGTCGAGCCAGTAGTCCATCCACGGCATCTGACCGCAGAGGCCCAGGTAGTCGATCGACTGGTCTCCGATGGCTAGAGTGCCGTCAAAGTCGCGGCCTGCGTCCATGTAGCCAAACTTCTTGCTGAATGTGACGTAGCCGAGGAAGTCCCATGCATCTGCGATCCGAATGTCAGAGAAAGGGTACTAGACTAGATAGTAGGCCCAAGAAAGGTGCGATGGCAGTTGTGCTTACAGTATGCTAACCAGTCACCAAAGTCGCAAGTCTTGCCAGTGTCGACGAATCGGCTTTGAAGATGATCGCAAAACTCGTCAATGACCTGATCCATGTGTGGCTCCATTGCGAGCACGCTGGGAACGGAGTAGTGTCGGACCACCGGCCTCTTCAATCTGGCGTGCTCGACATTGTCGACTTCGCTGAACATGTGATATGTGATTTTGCCATTGATTATGGAACTGCTGTTCTGGTAAAAGTTTGACTGGAAACGATTGATAAGTTTTTGAGTGTTCTGTAAGTCGTTTGGCGAACCTACCTTTGTCCATTTTCCGTCGGTGCTGTAGATGACCTTGACCAACTCTGGTATGTCAATGTCTAGGAGATTCGGGCCCAGTCGTACTACGGGCCCGTACTTCTCATGGAGCTTCTTCATTCGAGGGGCATAGTCGGCTGAGATGACTTGCCAAAGACGCCATAGGTTGGTCCATCCTAGGGCACGGTAAGTATTATTCGCATCACAGATAGTCTCTTCCGTTCTGTGGATAGACGGAAGTCTGTAGGTGAAAACATTTGTGACTGGACTGACCTGCTAGAAAAGGACCAGGGTATCTTTTCAGTGAAGAAGTCTGCCAGGAGGCGAAGAACCAGAGAACGATGCCGATAGTAGGAGTGAGCAACACGATGCTCGCCTTATGGGATTGAGCATTCGTGAAGACGGACTCCCACGAGGACGATGTCCCGTTAGTAGACGAAGGCAGAGAATCCATAGCAATGAGTGAGAGCTGTTGCAACCACGAACATGAGTCGAGAAGGCCCGGTATGTGTTATGATTGAAGAAAGAGAGGAACAAATGACAGTCAGGGTATTGAGAATCAACGTGCCCACGGGTTCTATAAGCGGGTCGGCAGAAACGACGAGGGAGGCAGCGACACGAATTGTTTGTGATACCCTGCGTAGAGATAGATCCGCAGTAAGCTGTTGGTTGCAAGTGCAACGCTCCATGTTTTCCTGTGTCATCCCATCCGACTTATTTGCAACTTTGTAGAAATGATATGCGGGGACCCTTGCTCTTGGCGGAGGGGCCATGCCGCCATACAGCTGTCTGATGTTGGGTCGAGATGCAATGGTACGTTTGCTAGCAAGCACTTTTGCTCCATAACTGTGAGGAGAGTTGGGCTTCTTACATGTGATAAAATGAGCTCAGGTCTCCGAGGCTGGGCACGTTCTCAAACCCAGCCACTCAAGTGTCCCATCAATTTTCTTCCCCAAAATCGGTCGCAACAATGATCTCAGCGTTTGTGTTGCTGGTTTACCAGTTGATCTTTCTTGCGTTAGACCTCAATCAGTCAGGATGGTGAACGGTGTACATTCAATGACAGATCGCTTGTACGGGTAGCAGCGTGGTGTTACGTTCGACCATCACACTCATGCATAACTGCATAGCAACGATTGAACGCACAATACACCAATAGAAGGGCTATGATTGGCCATGGCCAAAATCTTGGCAACGGCCAGGGCCTCCTCGAGGATCTATACTCAATCTAGACTCCAGGATTCGGAACATAACATTACAACTGACGTGTGAGTTCCAACGGGCGTGGCGACGGGTGAACGGGAGGCTGATTCCGCGACTTTTGAGCAAACTTGGCGGATCTTTTGGACTTGGCCAACCGGGGACCTGGTTCTCCAGTGGGTATCTTTTTACACCGGGATTGAAATTGGTCTGCTCCGGTTCGCTTGAGAAGCTCGGTTGCTTTTTGAGTAAGGATCTAGATTGTGGAACCCAAACGCAGTTTGCTGGAGAACGTGTTGGTTCACGAGCAGAGCCAGGGAACAAAATACCAACCAACCTAGTGAATTTGGTTACAGACGAGGAAGTCATTACGTGTCCCTCCGCCGAGCTCGTCTAAGACTAGGATGATTCCACAGGGAGCAACCAACACGAGAGTCTGCGTAGCTTTGCTTGAATGTCTCACGCTACTAATGACGACATAGACTGAAGGACGTCTGGTGTTTAGACGTCGCTAACTCCGTCCTTTGTTGATGATCTAGACTAACACTATTTGATGTCTTGCAGAAACACCTATGGATCAAGGCTGTGTTTTCCGTATCGGAAACCCCCAAGATCGATCTGTGCAATTAGATTCCCAAATCCACCATGAAAATTTCGTCTCAGAAGAAAAGCGACATTTGGGTCCTTGGGATGACGGAAATGCACCAAGAACCTCCTTCTACCTTGGCAAACAAGGCCCCTGGTGACAGAAAATCAACACCCTTATGTGTTTGCCAGAGATCGGTTGTAGGAACATGCGGCAGGGTCACAAGTCCCGGACACCAGCAGAGTCGAAGAAGCGTCCCCGGTCTTATGTTGGAGCTCATGGCTGGCAGTGTTGGTTGATACGTACCAGCCGTTGAACCTTGTGTGTATCCCAGTGCCCCTATAATACTGTGAGAGAATGTTTGGATATGCTGTACCTCTCAAATCAACTGTGTGGAGTTGAATTGACCAACTGTTGGATTGTGATGTGATAACCGTCGGCAAATTCCCGGCAGATCTTTGTAGACATCTATCTGGTGCATCTCCACGAGCTGTGGACGGAACTTATTGCCAAAGGTTTCCAGCTGATGAAAGTTGTGGCCTCTCCGTACTGTAACATACTCTGCAAGCTATCAATCTCATCACCAAGATCGAGGCCATTCACAACACGTCTTCCCCGACAGAGTTCACTCTGTTTCTAGAGACTTAGGTAATTTTTCTGACTTTGTCGCCAATCTAAACCATGGCGATGGACGGTGAGGCCTTGTGGGCTCTGCCTGTCATGTGGTCTATGACGGGACTCGTTTTTCTGTTTCTTCTTCTACGTATTTATACGCGCGTAGTGTGCCTTTCATCATATGGTCTCGATGACCAAATCTACATCGCCGCATTTGTAAGTTTCCCTTCCTCTTCGCGCATGGCTCGCCCTAGGCTTTATCCACCCCAAGACTGACATTTGACGCATCAGGTTTTTCTTCTTATCTTCAACATTTTCACGCATCTAGCAGCCAACCATGGTTTCGGACAAACACCGGACGAGATCGGGAACATGGAGGAAGTAGTTCGTGCCACTCTGTTTGAATGTATTGGCCAAGGATTCGCCATTGTGGGGATGGCCATTGCGAAGTGGTCCATGGGCTTTTTTCTGCTACGAATAGTTACACTCGGATGGCATAAGATAGCTATCTGGACGGCAATGGTTCTTGTGGGACTCGCCTCTATTGGTAAGTATTAAGACTAATGGCTTTACTGCCCATGTCTCTATAAGTAGTCTCAGCTTTGGATGTTCCTCGAACAAAAATTGCCCACTGCCCAGTTTTTCAGTCCCGCTGACATTTGCAACCAATAGCACAGGTCCTTTGTTTTTGGCTGTCATGCGTGCCCTTTGACTACGTGTACGATCGCAGAATTGAGGGAGGATACTGCCCCATTGATACGAGGCCGACTTCGTACATTCTATGTGGTGAGCTACATCTCTGCCGAGACAATATGAAGAGTCAACACATGCTGACCGTACCTTCAGTGTCTACAATTCTTGTCGATACGTTCTTCGCTATATTTCCTTGGGTGTTTATCTGGAAGCTACAGATGCCAAAACGCGACAAGATCACTATCGCGGCGAGTATGAGCTTCGGACTTTTGTGCGTTGACCAGCCGCTTCTCTCTGCACCGCTCAGGGCTTCATATGGCTAGCTTTTCGATCGAATAGTGCTGCAGCAGCAGGTATCAAGCGTACTGTCGAAGTAGAGGGCCTCTATACGGCGAACTACCTGAGTACATCCACCTCAAACACCTAAACTCAACAATTGTAACGAATACTGACCCATCCTCAACAGGAGACAGTGTGGGTTTGATTGTTTGGTCAGCTGCTGAGATGGCTATTACAATGGTAATTCCTACAAAGCAAGACCCGAGACTCCAATTACCTTACAGAAACTGACCGTCGCAGATCTGTGTCGGCATCCCCGTTTGCCGGCCGCTTTACAAGCGTCTCTTTCATCGATTCACGTCCGAGAATGCCAGCTCGGGGTACCAAAAACAAAATGAAGAACGATCCTTTTCGGTCCCTCTCCGCACGATTGGCGGTGGAATGGTCGGCGGAGGCGGTCGCCCACTGCCTCAGAGCAAGACAGATACCACCAACAAGTCGGACACTGATGATCTAAGCTTCAAGGATGCTGCGCTTGGTATCAAAGGATCTTCCACTCGCACACAAGTCAGCAGGGGAGACATACCGATGGATAACACTTCGGATGAAGAGATTTTGGGGGAGGAGTTCCGGAAAAGCCAAGTCAGGCAGACTGAGGGACTTGACTGTAACAGGTATGGCGAACAAGAACCCAGACTTGGCGGCATACTCGTGACAGAGACTTACAACGTCGATCGGTCGTAAGCTACGCTGGAACATGTATAGATGGAAAGAGGACACGGCGCAGCAGCTGGCTGAACAACGAATCTTGCCATGTCTTTCATTGAGCAATATCGAACCAGAAATTGTATAACTCATTCTTCTAGCGCACTGAAGCATACTTTATAGATGCCTTTGATGCCTCTCGCTGTGGAACAAACGGCCCGCTGTCACAATTATTTTAACGCCATTCTATGTACCCTCATCAACCATCTTCCACGGCCTTCTCGAGCTGCTCCCTTATCTTAGCCATACTCGACTCTCCGTCTTGAATGTTGCCTACTGCGACAGTTTTTTCTCTTGACTTGAGCCCTTGGGTGATTGTGAGGTCTGATTTGGGGATGCCCAAAACCTGTACTTGAGTTAGCAACCAGTAACTAAGGAAAACCGCGAATGATGGGCTCCTGCCGCTTAGTTCGGAAATGCTACAGAGCGGAAAATAAACTAGACTAGGATACATACCCCACTGAGCAATTTCACAACAGCTTTATTTGCTTCGCCTTCCTTCGCCTGCGCTGAAACGCACAGCTCTACGGTCGCATCTGTGACGGCGGTGACCCCCTCACGAACTCGGGAAGCGCCAGGTTTTACATGGCACTGTAAATATAGGGTACCTAAGGGGGATTTCTTGGTACCTGACACAAATCGAATTGCTGTTGACGCCATGTCAGATTGCTCGATCGTAGTGTTTAAGATGGTGAGAGACGAGAAGTTTAAGTATGGTGGTGTGGGCGGGCTTTTGAGTTGTTGTGGAGAGCGAGGTTCGGATGAGGATGCCTGATTGGTCCCTTAAAAGCATGCCACGAGATACTGTCATATGTGACTTCCAACCTAAATTTGCCTTCCAAGCTTGTGTTTGTCTAGTTGGAGCAGAATTTCGAACAGGGCAACAGAGAGCTTATCATCGAAACCCACTCTGCAGAACATGATACCGTCGGTACTTGCATAATTGAAGTGGCAATGCGCTGAAGCCCGGGCTATTTTGAGTCCAGAGGCGGGTATTCAGCACGACTACGATTGACAACTGACACAAAGGGATAACGCTAGAACATGATTTCGAGATTAATCCAAACCGTAGAATTGTTGCCAAACTTTTTGTTGTCTGTTACCAGAAGTTTTGTCTAATGATCTAATGAAATTCTGCTTGAAGGAGTCCTGATCAATTTGATTTCCCCCCATCGCTTTCTTCTTACGCCGTCAGGCCAGTGAATCCAAGATAATTTTGTGTCGCTTGCTTATTGAGTATCGTTAGCTTACAAAGAAGCCTGTTGAGTCTGCTGTACAACATTTGTAATAACTCTGCCCGCCTTATTTGATTGAGAAGAATGGGCTCGGAGCTCCTCCTTCTCGAGGAGGGCAAGACGATTCTCCGCATGCATTCTCTTAGTGGTGATTCTCTCAGGGTAATTCCTCAGGAACATGTTGGTAAAGTGACTGCCGTAGTGGATCCCCTCCTTGGGAGACTGGCCGACATCGTAGCCTGGCAGAGGTTTGGCAACGGCCTGAAAGCTGGGCTCATGAAAGTAGGCGAAGGCGAAACGATCGCGGGTGTTCAAGCCGACCTTATGGGGAGTAGAGGGCAGGTAGGAGTTGGTGATGTACTGCATGATATCACCGGGGAAGACTGTGAAGACGTTGGGAACAGGGGGTACGTAGTGCCAGCGGTCGTCCTCCTCCGCCATTCCAGCTGAGCTCTTTTCCCAGTTTGCGTAGTGCTCACCGTCATAGGGAGGACGGATGAAGAGGCCTGTATCTATGTGTTAGTTTCCGCTAAGTCTGACTCGCTCATGATCTCGACTTACCGCCAACATCATCTTGAGCAGCAATAACCAACAGGCCATAGTCCGTGTGAGAGCCAATACCACGTCCAGCCTTGCCCTTGCCGTTTGTGTTATGGGTGGGAGGAAATCTAGTAGAATAGGTGTTAGTTGATAGGCGCCTGAGAAGACTTGACTGCTACTGCGACTGTAACTGTGACTTACCTGAGAATACGCATGTGATGCCATCCGTCCTGAGTCAGATTTGTGAGGGAGCCAGCGGGGACATTCAAGCCCAACTCAGCAAGCTGGAGCAACTTCTCTCCACTTTCTCCAAGGTAGTCCATGTATGTAGTCATAGGCTGTTTCATTTCGTAGTCGGGCCACGGGGCCGGGCCGTGGCAGGGCCACTTTGCGCGAACGCGGGGTTCAGCAAGATCCAAGTCTTTAGTGACAGTGAAGATCTCGGAGTAGTCAGCGATGCCATCGGTAATTTCCTCGCCGGAGGCGATGTAACCCGAGTAGCTCTGAGAGTCAACACAAGCAGCCTTTTCGTCATGGGGTTTAGCAAAGAATGCCTTGCTTGAGGCTGTGGCTTCGTTGAAGATATGCTGCTGCTTGTCGTTCATAGAGACTTGGAGGATACCATCTCGGCGCCAGGCATCAACTAAAGCTTTTCCCATGGCGCGATCTCCAGGGCTACCTGTAACACGCTCAGGAAGTGTGAATGTCTCAAGCTGAGCTACCGTGGCTCTGTGCCCCGGAGGCATTGTGGCAGCCATCCGCGCGAGGTTGTGGTCTGTGACGGTTGCCAAGTCACGACGGTGGTGACCAAGGGCTGACTTTCGTGCGCCGCGGCGAGCGAGTGCGCTCAAAGACTTCGTGATGGCTGACATATTTGTGATGGAGCTCCAAATAAAAATGATTTCCAAGAAAATTTGGTGAAAGACAATATGCTAAAAGAGGAGTGGTGAAAGACTTGAAGTCCTCGATCTTTACAGCTTACTTCTGCTCTCTTTATACTTGGCACTTCGCTCCCTGGGCCTCATCATAGCTTCTGCCAAACGGCATTGGGTTGCAATTCACATGCCGGAGGCACGTTTTCATTGTCTCAAGGACTACAGAAACAAGTTTAAGTTTCCTTCGGTATTGACGAGGTCTCGTTCATAACATATACTTGAACTTAAATCTATCCCATTTAGCAACAGAGGGGCGGTGCTTCAGACCTCAGGAGGTATCAAGCCATGCCTGGTCGGCATCGATTTTCCGTTTTAGCTGGTGTATCCCGCAGACGCCCAGGAAGCTATCAACGATGCTTGGCATCTTCATGGGTCGGGGTACAATGTCTTCGGCGGAATAGAGGTGGAACCCGTGTCGAGGTCTCCAGAAGGCCCACTGAGTAACCAGGAGGAGTTGTCGAGTCAAGAAGATCAGATTTCGCAATGTCCCTTGCAATTTTGCAATTGGGCATCTCCACGATGGCTTGTATCTTCGATAGATGCCAAGAAGCCCACCGGCAGCTAGCTTCAGTAACTAGGGCTTCGTTGTCCTTTTAAACCGGTCCTGAAGATTAGCAAAAACAGTTGCAATAAGTAAGGCCCCTCTTCAAGTAATTAAAGAGACGATTGCCAAGTCTGAAGTCCATCAGAATGAATTGACAACTTAACCAAGGAATGTATGAGCCAATCAAGATCTTGTGAACTTGTGCGATACAGACAAATTGTGATCAAAGCTTTGGTCGCATTGAGCCGTAAGTCTAGGGTAGCGTGTACAGGATGATTGGACAGACTGATTAGTGCACTCTCGCTACAATAACTGTTGAATTCACCGCTCTCGCCGCTCTGCAACAAGTTACCCAGGAGCCTGCTCTTGCTCAGCCGCCAAGGGTTACCTTCCATGGGATCCACGTAGGTTTAGACTTTCTTTTCTGCCCACGGCTAAATGAGGCTCGCCCCAGGTGACACGAAACCTTAACTGATGCTTTGGTACCGGATTGGCTGCTTACGGATCAAGAGAGTTTCACGCGCGTTACCAGACGAGCGGTTTAACGGTGTCGAGGCTCGGCAGCGACTCAAACGTTCTTTGATGAGCGAGAGGCGCGAGTCATAACGAGATCTCTTCTCTCCCGGGCTATGAGATGTCCAAGCCTCGACTTTCGCATCTGGTCCGTCCACAAGATGCCAGGCCCTTTCTGAGGCCGTCATCTCCGGACAATTACCCCGGACACGGACTTTAGTCATCCTGCGTCGACGTTCCAAAGTGGGAGCTGGCCGCAAACCATGATTCGTGGACCTCGTACCTTCACCCCTTTCAAAGGAAACCTTGCCTTTTCTGGAACTACTGTGCGGCACAGCCGAGGCCGCCAAGTTGTCCCCATCGATGCGTCTCCGTATGATCCGTGACTCTAGTGTACGAACGGACAAGATTCCGGGGATCAGCTTGGAGAAAGGGGGCCCAATTATGGAAGGGCAATGTTGATTCTTTTGATTTTTTTAAATGGGATTATTCGAGTCTCAGCGCAACATAACAACCCGATAAGCTCGGAGGTCGACCAGAGTTACGATAACTGCTGAATGAGTCTCCCTCGTGTAACATTGCAACGTCTCCAGATAATATGTGAGAGCTTCACCAACCCTCTCATTGGAGGTATGTATGCACAAGCACAAAGTCTCTCGGTGTAGGGTTTCCTTCAAAGTCCGAGTTCCCATCCATGAATTCCTGTCAACAGGGATAATGCCAGTCCAAATCTACACGAGACGTTCAGGATCGTCAAAAGCTTGGATTCCCTGGGACCAAGACTTAAGATGACAGATCTTTTCCGCCAGTAATCTGATTTTGGCGGATTTTGATGTGCTCGTTACCCAAGGTTTGCTCGAAAATATATTAGCTAATAACAAGTCCGCAATGTCTTGTCCCCAACCAATTTGGCATAAAGGTCTAGTATGCCCATGAAATGAGAATGGCTCAGGTTTCCGGATGCTCTGCTTGCTACATTTCGACGTTTCTCTTGAGTCGGATGGCTAGCAGAGCCACGTAGTAGACAAATGCAGTCTGAGGCAATACTTTATGCATGAACTACAACGCGAGAGGTGGTCAGGAGTCCCGATGAAGATATTTTGGGCGCCAGAACTGCAAAAGTCGTTGTTGGAGCCGATCCAGAGATTACTGATACCCGACAAGTTCTTGAACACAAGTTCGCTCGTCGTACAAAGTAGAATGCAACACCTCAATGATGTTCACGCCCCTTCTCGAAAAGACAAAGACACATCCCCGGGCATCCTTCAATCCAAACTTTCTAGATAGCTCTATGGCTTCAACAACTCATACGCCGACGTCCATGCATTCTTCACATATCTGATCTCGGGCTGAACTGACTGAAACTGGAAAATCTTTTACGAGATTGAGATGCTAGCCGAGAGAAATCCAGATTGCTTGAATGAGCGTAAAAAAACATGATTCCGCAGGTCTGAAAAATGTAAGCAGCTTCTGGAGGCTCGACAGCGGCCTTGGCTGAAAGGAACAGTTGTCGAGGTTGAGACGAATCTTGAATCTGACTACATATGTCCAGAATATACCGGCTGTGAAGTTGAAGCGTCGGAATTGCCTCCGCATCGCCCCTGATTCCTACATGTAGCATTCGGCCGGTCGCAGAAACGCTCTCAAACACGACTTATCCGGGGTTTGGATTATCCTCTGGAGAGTCAATACATCCATAATCAGGCTATTAAGGAGCTTGTAAACCTATAAGAGTAATCCCCTCGACGCGTTCTAATGGTTTCGTCGCTTTGCCGTTTTGCTGAATCCAGTGTGAGACATGTGAGTCTTGGGGCTTAGATCGGAGTCATGGGTGATATTGTGATCTAGCAGTCTTCTTATGATATCGTACTCACGCTGGATCGAAGGTAGTAGCGGGGAATAAGGTTTCTCAAATGTGCCCCAGCTGAGATGGACCATATTTAGATATCCACGGCGGATACAAACCACTCTTCCCGCTTGGCGATCTGAAGAGGCCGGAATATTACGGGAGCGCGAGAGGTACTCTTATGCTGATTCTTGGCCTCTTTTGGGAAGTCGAGGTATGACTATGGCCTGAGAGTTCATTTTAGGTAACCTGAGGTGGTATCGGGATTCACTAATGCAGTACGACGTCAGATGGGGGGTTGTATCAGATATGACAAGTCGGCGATGCCCGTGAGAAGACCCTAATGCTCGCCAGTGTGCTAGGTATGAGCAGGATTCTGTTGACATGAACCTTTACGACGGACAATTTTCCTTCCACGGTGTCCCTTTTTCCAACCTCTAGTTACATTCTGTTAAGGGGGGAAGGAGAGTTTGGCCAGTTGGAGCGGAAAAGACACTTGGCGGTGTAGGTCACCTTGAAACAGCCTATGATTCATGAAGCTTCAGAAATTGCCTAACGTCCCTGAATTCATGACTCTGGAGGCTACTTCGCAAAGCAGGACATTCCGTACTGTTTGTAGAAATTAGGGCACGATTCGACATGGAAATTTGGGTTGGTACATGACAGAAGAGACGCTGCTCTGTTAGGAATTCGGCAACATTTCTATTCTATTGGCTTCGTAGGCTCCTGAATTCGGCACCCGGGAATTTGAACTGCAGATTGACTCAGACGCGTCCTTGGCAGAATCACCAATAAGTTCACAGCGGTGGAGAATTTGACAAGTCAAACTTTAGCGCTAATGAGAGAGAACTTGGCTTCTACTCTCATGGACACCGGCTGATTTCTTCTGACGCTGACGTTTTCATAGTAGTACTTGTATGGCGGTAACAGCTCACACGCAGTTACAAATGACTTTTCGAAGGAGTATGTTCATGTGCATTTACCAAGAGAACGAAGGCTGGAGAGTGGCCATGCTTGTTATGGAGGCTATGAACCCGATACACACGCTTTGATCACCCACCGAAAGCTCTGAGAACAGAATTTCCGAGATTTGGTTGTTTGACACGATTCGTGCTTCTTGTAGTAATTGCCACGTTGATGTTAGCATACTCTGAGTCTGGGTTGCAATCATGCTATATGCACCAGGACTGGCGTGATTGTATGCTATGGTTTCGAGAATGAGACTGAGTATTGTCAGAATAGACTGAAGAATTCAGGGGCCATGAACTGGGAGGTGATTTCGTTCCGATGTTCAGAGAGATGAGAAAAGTAAGAGCGTCTTACGCCAATTAGAAGTATATTATCTACTGTAGCCCTCTGTGTCAGAAAGTTCAAGTTCAAGTTCAACGCACGATTCTGAATAGACTGGAACTCCGGAAGTGTGCAACAGCAATCTTCGAGGCTGGGCTAGCTTCTTGCCCTTCATCCTGACGTATTCCTTAAATGGCAAAATGATGAGTGACCAGATACGGGTCGTACGGTATGTAACCAAATAATGAAAGTTTGACAATAAGAACACCGTAAAAAATTGCAGTTCACGCAGAGACTCTATTGAGAAGCGAAAAAATTGATTGCTTCCCGTGTGGTCTGGGCCACGTTTTGACTGATATTGTAATAATCAGTATGTATGGACTTTATTATCTGAGTTCGCTACAACTATTCTTTCCGAATTCTAACCCAGAAGGTCTAAGAAAGGGATGACCATAGAAGGAGTGGCAATAATAGAAAAGGCTTTTCACGATTTATCAGAATACTACTAGCACTTTTAGTTGTTACTTGAGCCTCCAGGATAGTAGGGAACCAGGGCAAAGGAAATGTCTAAGTGTCCTTGGGATGGTGTTACTCCTAGTCATGTTGCAACCTGACAACTTCCGATATGTGTAACGAGGGCATGTTCAAAGTTTCCTTACTATCGTCATTGTTTGTAACTTCAAATAAGGGGGGCAACTTCTATGTTACGAGTTACGGTGCAGCAGTAGGCGCGTGGAGTAAGCAGAAAATTGCTTGCATTTACCCAAATATAGCGAAAGAAGAACACGAGTTTACGAACAGCGAATGTAAAAGCCACATACTTACCATTGCATGTCAGGGACTTCTCGATGGGGCTTAATTTGCGTTTTGTTTGATGACTGTTCTACTGCTACTAATGGAGTGCACACTCGTCGAAAAGTCCAGGCAATTCATTTATGGCACAGTCTTGATCCTGGTTGAGAAGATGCCACTGTCAATACTCGAGGGCAACCAGCTCTCTGGAGATATCTGGAATTACACAGGTCTTGAATTTCCTTTGGAGCCGGGACATAGACAGTTCGTCAGGGAGGTCTCGAGATAGCTTGTCGTCAAGCCACCTCCGTAGGGGCCATCTATGGTTTCTCTCCATCTGGTTGGGCACTCACGGCCGTAGCTCTGCTCACTTCCACCTCCTCGCCAGGCTTTTATCTGGACATCGAACTTCTCTCCCAACTTTCTCACTCCTTCATACACCAACCCTATTCGACAAACCATGACTGTGTTTGTTAACCACATCACATTTCACGGTCCCTTCTGCCAGGTTGGGATCAAGCCCAACACCCAGATGAAGCCGACCCGGATGGAGCATATAAAGATCATAGCCACAAATGCTTCGTTGCAATTAAGTTGTGCCGCCACTTTTCACTCGCTTTCAAAGACAAGGGACAAGTGCTGCAACCAACACTTGTGAACTAGTATCCACTTTGCCTCATGTCTCTGCTCGGTTCATACGATCAAATATCACGAAACGCGATGATCTTTTGGTCAAAAGGTGTGAATTGAAGAAACCCAAAAGAAATTCTGTCTGCTGCACGATCAGACGCGACATGGTGTCATCCTGTTGCTTGCCTTAAGTGCCGCAAGCTTGTTGTTCCCATGGAAGGTGCAGGAAAGACAGAGCAGCTGCACTGAGCTCCAGCCTCAAGCGGTTTTAAGCCACAAACTAACCTGAGCAAGGCACACGGCTACTAGAAAAAGAAGCAAAAGTAACGACGTTGCTCACTTTGTTCTCAGATACTTCCGATGCCAGCCAAAGTTTCATGCTACTGAACACATATACCCCGTACACTGAAACTTTTCAAAATCGAAAGCCCGAAGAGACGGTGAGAAGTAGTGCAAGATGCCAACTTTGCCAAAAATAATATTGGATTCTTCAACGCCGCGCTGGTTCGTTCGAGAAGTAAGTGCACGAACCACTTTGCAGGGTGTCTATGAGTTCGGACGGAAACCCCGGAAGGCTTGTGCTTAGGTCAAGCTTTTTCCATCTGGGAAATCATCTTGGCTGCAGCACTTTCTGGAGCGCGCGATTCAGTCGACGGTATTTCGGACGGGCTCATCCCAGCGAGTCAGCCTATCTAAACGCAGACCGAGTCCAACCGCAATTTCCGACTGTACCAAACGGCCAGTTTATACTTTCTTGATATATTGAACTCTCCACCGCTGTCAACCATGTCTCGCAGTGACCGCAACCGATCCCGCCTTGTCTCCTTACTTGGCACCGCGAAGTGCCGCACTACCGCGTCCGCCCGCGAATGATCACCCCTCGTGATCCACCCAACAAATGCCCGTTTAATCTACCTTTTCACTCGTTACGAGTGCAATCAACCTAGGCAAACCAAACGTCCAAGTTTGCTCCTCCAAACAGCCGGGTTGTGGGCAGCGGTAATGTGCACCAGGTCCCGCTACCCGTGTGTAACTTTCGTCAACACGAGACCGGTTGCGTATCCCTCGGATAGGGGTCGAGGTATTTGAGGGTGCGTCTCCCTCTCCCCACGCATGTGTTGAAGATTCTTTGGCAAGCGCTTTCACGCCTCTCCAAGTCAATCGAACCTGATCGTCTCAACCACTCGTTGAGGAACCACATTCTTTTAATAATACCAGACCATAGTAATAATGCTGTTCCGATCTCTTGGCTTGGCCTCTGTGGCCGCCGTGGCCGCTCAGGCTGCCTCTGACGGCACTACCTGCACCGAAGGAACAGGTGCAGCTCCTCGTTATGTCATGTATTTTGACCAGTAAGTTGCTTCATCACACGAAATCCAAGACAATTTTCTAACAGATCCAATTAGGTACCATACCGCAGGAATTCCGGATAAGTCCATAACCTCGGGTGTTACCCACGTAATCACCGCATTCGCCAACTCGTCCCTTTTTGCTTCCGATCCGGCTGGCGAATACAAGCCATTCAAGCCCCTGAGCGAGGTTCGCGCTCTGTTCAATAACGGGACCAAGGTCTGCATGGCCATCGGGGGTTGGGGCGACACGGACGGATTCGGTCTTGGGGCTGCCACCAACGAGAGCCGTCACAAGTATGCCATCAACGTCGCAGAGACGGCGGTCAAGCTTGGATACGACTGCGTCGGTAAGTGAAGCATAATCTTTTACCATAATTTGTTAAGATCATCCCCTAAACGTGGTCTTAGATGTCGATTGGGAGTATCCCGGTGGCAATGGCGCGGACTACATCCAGAAGCCCAACAGCCAGAAGACTTCGGAGATCAACACCTTCCCTCTGCTCCTGTCCGCAATCAAGACTCAGCTGAAGCACCACAAGATGGAGCTTTCCGTCACCGCCCCGGGCCTGAAGCGCGACATGATTGCGTTCACCAAGCACCAGACTCCCAAGATCAACGCCGCCGTCGACCACTTCACCGTCATGACCTACGATCTCATGAACCGCCGTGACAATGTCACTAAGCACCACACCGACATCAAGGGCTCTCTTGAGGCTATCGACACCTACATCGCTCTTGGCGTCGAGCCCGCCAAGATCAACCTTGGCTTTGCTCTCTACGCCAAGTGGTTCACCACCGCCAAGGGCTACAACTGCACCCAGGGTCTCGGCTGCCCCACCGAGCTCATGGAGGCTGCCGACGGCACCGACACGGGCATGTCTGGAGCCGTCACCTTCGAGACCGCCAACTTCCAGGCTGCTCCCACCAACCTGACTACTTCTCCGGATGCTTCCTGCGGTGCCGGAACTTTCTACAAGTGCCCCACTGGCAACTGCTGCTCCCAGTACGGATTCTGCGGTGCCACCGCTGCTCACTGCGGCAATGGCTGCCAGTCCGACTATGGTATCTGCAACGGCACCTCCACCCTCTCTTCCTTCAAGACTGCCATGGCCAACGGCAAGACCGATGAGGTCAGCGGTGGCCAGTGGTACTGGGACCCCGCCGGTCCTTTCTTCTGGACCTGGGATACTCCTGCTCTTGTCACCCGCAAGTTCAATGAGATTGCCAAGGCTCGTGGCCTGGGTGGCGTCGCTGTTTGGAGTTTGGGTGAGGACTCGTACGACTTCAGCCTCCTCAAGGCCATCCAGGCCGGTGTCAAGGCTTGGTTTTAGGAGAATTAGTGTTGAAACATTTAAGCGAGTCTGTCATATATAGTTGAAGCTACAACATCCATTTTCTTTTTTCTCACCTCGTCTTTTCTGTATTCACGAGCCTCTTTTATTGTTATGCTGTGGTGACCTTGTAATGTTAATTTTCCACCTTTGCTCCAATGACTCCAACTAAGCAGGCAAATTCTTCATGTGGTCATCTAGCTGACTTGGGGGATTAAGTGTATATGGCCATCTGCCATCTGTTGAGTAATAGTTAGCGAGCTTGAGACAAACTGACTTCTACATCTGGCACATATGTCTCGCTCGGGTCCTTTCCGAATTATCAGCACCCTCCAGTATTTCCCGACAGTTCTGTGGCATTAAACTGGACCATGGCTGTTCATTGATAGTTAAGAGGCGGTGGAATCACTTGCTGTATATGCGTAGAGCCATGACATCGTGAACGCCTGGTATAAATGTAGCTCAATTAGAAAGAAGTGTCCAGACTCAAAGGAGTTTGCAGGAGCCTTGTGGCATATCTAAAGAGCTATGTTTAGAAAAGCTACAGTGGCCAGGAAGCTTTCTGACGTCATGTACCTATACTACTTACTTGGAGTAAATGCTAGGAGGACATGCTGGCAAGAATAGAAAGGTTCGGTTCAAGCCCAATAAATAGTACAAAGATCCTCGAAGGAAGACATGGTGATTTCCTTATTGTCTCAAAGACAATAGTCGTGTAACAATGACTTGGACTGATCAATGCCTGACGCGACAACTAATAATACCGACGAACTAGGCCCATGTTATGCGTACAATAGATTTGTCTGCGCGATGACAATGCAAGAGAGACCAAGAACAGTTGATTAAAGGCACAAAAGGCCAATGAAAAGTTGTTAATGTATAAGATGGACTAATACTAAGATGCAATGTCATATCTGGAGTTCTCTCATACCACATCAGCCAATCACCAACATTCTCATCACCAAACTTCTCAACATACTCAGAATTTCAAGACACTACAAGCGAAGTCCTCCAGAAAGAGGTATAAGTACACTAATCAAGCAACAAAGCCTATCAATCCATCCCCTAAAGGAAAAGCAACATGTCCGGTCAATCGTTGCATGCAGTTTTCCCAGCTCGGAAGGGCCCTATCAACCTGCCCTACGAGATTTTCCTCCTCATCGTAGAGGCAATGATTTCGGAGGCCTACGAGCGGGCTAGACATGAAAAGGTAATCTACACAATTGATTTCACGAACGGACAGTATCAAAGTGTCTCGCAGTCCAGTTTTTCTGTTGTATTGTGGGGCCGTAAAGGCTTCAAGATACAGATGCAGCGATGGAAACAGATCCGCGACCTTCTACGAATTGACGGAACCAGCAGACGCTTGGTAAAAGGAGCCTTCGTTACCAACGACATGGTACGCGTCGCGTACTTTTCACGCACGTATGATCCTCGATCCATGGACGAAAGGGTCCGTCTGCTGCCAGGGTGTGTGCTTCCGGATGTTGACATTTTCGAGATAGCGCCGGACGCGGATAGCATCTTCCATGCATCTCTCACTTTTCATCCTCAACCTGAACACGAAAAGCTTTTTCACCTAGTAAGACGGGCCAAAGAGACTTCGTTTGACTACCTACCCACTCAGATTTGGCCGCAAACTCTTACTCCTGAAACGCTGCTGTGTTTTCCCAACTTGCGAGAAATTTGGATCCATGTCGAACAAAACTTCACAGGGATCGATCCGAGAGTCTCTTTCCATGACTCTCACGATGACGACATGCCACTCGACACCCAAATCCTCCCCGAACTGGGTCTGGATGCATCGGGTCACGACCTGAAGACTTTGAAGACGCAGTTGCGCGTTGCAGAAAAACGAGGGATTGATGTTTACGTAACAACAAGCACAGCATCGACACAGAGTTCCCGCGCCAAGACATTACGATTATCCTTGAAGGATGGAGCGGTTCGTATGCGGTTCCTTGACCCGCATTGCGATTGTTACCTTGAGCTTTCTCAGGATCTCAGAGCTCTTGGCCTTACTCTACAGCAAGCGATGCAGCAGCAGGATTAGTTTTTCCATGAGGCTTGGACTGTGGTATTTACGATAAGGTATCACGGATGGGAGTTTGAAGAGTATGCTTTGCATTTCCATTTCTGGAGGTTGTTTGTATCACTTGCGGTAGATTGCAGCTTACATCAAATTCTTGACTTACTTTCCCATCGTAACGCTGACGGTCGATGCTGTTTCACACAGTGTTTTTTGTCCACTTCAATTGTGACAAGACCACAAATCATGTACGAAACAGTTTATCTCGTCAGGCTGGGTTCAAGATGGTAGGTAACCAAGCCAGCTCTCAATGTAGACACCTTACTTGGGTGTCGAATGCCTATAGAGTTTCTCTTTTGATTGTATGCGCAACTATTCGTTTTATTCACTAGAAGTCCTCAATAGCATGAAAGGATGTCCATCTTGTTGTTCGACCCATTTCGCGAGATGTCATTTCCTTTATTGTCCCATCCTATGTTTCGAAGGTCGAGGAAACGCCCCTACCCTCCACCCCTCCCCCCTTTCCATTCGCAATGCTCCTCCGGTATCTCGTCCTTCGAGTGCATAGATCTGCAGATAATAGCATCTAGGGGGGACTTTCGGAATTCTCCCTGAGATCGGCGAGACGACATTGCCGAAGGAGCCAAGCCATATCTAGACAAACCTCATCCACCCAGCACTCGCAGCAGTCGCAGTTCCGGCAGTTGGACTTGACGCGAATGGCATCCTCGGTGATATCCAGCTCCAGATTAGACTTGAATGTGTTCATGGAGACACGGGCGATGATTGAAGTGTTTCTCTTTCTGAACTGAGGACCAAACTTTCGAGCAACGTCGCCGTAGTCTTCCGCCCACTTGGCCAACGATGGAAAGTGGAACGCGTCAACGGTCGTAAACTCTGGGTGGGATTCCGAGAGAGAGCATGCGCACCTGTCGTCATTCTCCTTCGGTTGATAGTTTCCACCATCGATGACGATCTTGCGGAGGTTGGGAAGGGAAGCGAGCACGTCGACAAACTTTTCGAAGTTCTCTCGGAAGAACTTAGTGTCGCTTCCGTTGATGGCCGTGATGTTCCGGACGATCTTATTGCCATTGACGGTGGGCAGAATGATCGAGGCCTTGAGAAAATCGATCTCGTGATTTTCCTTGAGAGTGAATATGTCGGTAGCAAGGCACACCCGTCCCATGAACGGGACCCGGGGACGCCGATGCCTGCGTGTGATCATGGCCATTCGAGGGAAGTATTTGCTAACCATATTGCGGCTTCTGGAGTCGATATGCAGGAGGTCACGAATTCGGTTGATTCGTACATAGTGATCATCGTCATAGCCGATCGTGCTGACGACAATCCTGGCCTCACTCCGTCCGTCGTACTCGAGGATGTGTTCCAGCGGATGGGTGTTTTTCACTTCTCGCCGGACGAGAACCTCGATGAAATTGAGGAAAATTTCGTAAGGGACGCGGACCGAATCGGTCAGGTTCGGAAGCTTTGACAGAGACATGATCGTGGCTTTCCGCTTGCGTTATTTCGATGGTCGAGTTCAATCTCTCAACTGTGGTCGTCTGGTGTCGGTGAAGCAAAGACCGAAAGTCCTTGATGTCGATGTGGCGACGGCTGCCGTGCCTTTTCGACAGCTTGAAGCCGGGAGATTAGAGTGACACGTTTGCCTTCCTGCGAAGGAAACAAATGGAAAAACGAGGAATATATTGGAAACCGATGATGTGAAAGGGGGAGAGGTAACCTTTCGGTTGTCAAGGAAATTGGAAGGAAGAAGGAGAAGTCAGCCCCTCCGTGGAAGGCTGAGGCGCAAGGCTACGAAGGGAAGTTTCAACTGATTCACCAGCTTGCCGGGGGGCGAAGAACTTGGCAGTAGCACAGTAGGGTGCCGTCTGTTCAGCTATTAGCAGTTTTGAGATCACAAGTTCCAGCCGGGAGATGTATGGTTGTTGTGACTTGGATAACAAAATCGTCTTTGCGGCCTGTCATAAGATATTCCGGCAGTCCATTCATCTCCAGATAAAGCCCAAACATTATGCGGAATGGCAACCTGCGAAAATGGGACATGATTTTGTAAGGACATGGAGCTGTAGATCTAAATCGAGGTGAGAATGTAACTATAGTAGCCTACAATTGAAAATGAGTGTCTATCAACTTTATCAAGGCTGCTACAGGTGTCGTATTTTCAATTTCGTTCACTGCTAGATCTTGGGGATCGTTGAAACCTTCGTTCTTCTGAACATTGTCAGTGTCAAGTTCATACTCACCCTAACGATACTGCAATTCATCACAGTTTAGATGGGCTGGGCCCTGGTCTATGGAAACCTCAACTCCATCCTGTCTTTCATGGACAAGTCGTACTTGATGTACCTATCTGGCACCTCATACATATGTCCCGTCGTCAGAACTTGTTGATCACGCCTTAGCGGCGCGTAATTCGATTGTTTAGCTTATATTGGTCCAGCTCCTTTTTCAACTTTATCTGATATGGCCGGGCAACATCCTCGACCTGCTCTGAATCGGGTGCCCCAGCCCAACTCGTAAGCCCCAACAGCCTCTTGGGATCATGAGCGAAAGCGATCCCGTCAAGAACACTCGGATCAGCCCCCTTGTCAAGAAGCCACTTCACGTAATCCCAGTCCCCCGTGGCACAAGCCAAAGTCAGAGCAGTCTGCTCCCCTCTTTCTCCTGCCCACTTCACGTCATCGACACCTACGTCATCGAAGCTCAACATGTGCTCAGCCATCTCACGACGCATGGAGAACGGGCTCACCCATCGTTCACCGTCCTCACTATGTTGGCCGACAGCTGATAATACTAACATGTCTCGGACGATGCGCAGCAAGGGCATGAGTTCGGAGACCTTGAGGGCAGGATCGCTGTACGTTCTGAGCAGCTCGAAGAACCGCGGATTCCAGGTCTCAATCGCAAGACCAAATGTCCATATCCCATGCCGATGAAACGGAACCTCAACTGGAAACCAGACATCTGGTTCTTGTTCCCTAAGTGTCGGAATATGATACCACCCTGGCCCAATATTCGGATCAGCGCCGCAAGAGAGGAGAAATTTGGCCAGAGGTTTGTTGCGGACGCATAAAGGATCTTGGAGCGCCCACTTTGGGTAGTTCCCCTCTCTGGGCTCCCAAGCTTGATTCGGGTGCCACCCTGCGTCCATGAAGGTTTGCAGTAGAGGAACCAAGGTATCGTCATCGTCTGGAAAAGTCTCGAAAAGGGAAGCGCCAACAGCGGTTCCTCGTGTCTTTGATGCGGCTTCCGTGCCTTCAAAGACGTATCCGTGGAGAGCTGTACCGTTGGCAAGCAAGAACTTGGCGACAGCAGGCTGGTTCCCGAAAGAAGCTTGCTGCAGACCGAATTGACGAACAGCGTGACTAGGAGACATGTCGTGAATGAAGACTTCAACCTGTTGCAGGTGGCCCATTCGACAAGCAATGTAGAACCCGAGCTCCATGGGGTCATCGGGGTTTAGGTTACCGACATCAATAGCATAATCGGGTCGTGGAAGGCGAGGCGGCAGCGGGGGCAAGTCCACAAACAGAGCTTCGAATTCTCGAATTTCGTCTATTAGCTGAGGGGCATCGGAAATGGGGCGCTGCTTCGATAGACGTTCCTCATTGATGCGTTTGACGTATGCGATATGCCATCTCAGCCGCGCCCGGCGTTGGGAGTTACCTTGCGCTATAGTGTGTCCCATGTTAGACAGTGACGAATCGCGAGTACAGCCGTTTGTCTTATCCGGAATGGATACTTTTGAAGCTTTTAACACGAAGCCAGGCCAGGATACAACTGCGCGGCCATGTTCATAATGAGTTTCTGGCTTGCATTGGAGAATGTTGGGGTTTCTTTGACCCATATTCCAGCCCAGTTCAGTCATTAGTGGAGGCAACACGGAAACGGAACGCGATCGAAGAGTAATGGGGTCAATCAAGGCGATGAAGTAACTAGGGAGCAGAGGCAGACACTCCAATCTTCCCTTGCCAAGTTCTTTCCAACGCTGACATCGGCTTCTTTGTTAATGTTCTCTTGAGACTTTCCCCGAGTGCTTTCTGCCTCCCTATGTTTTATTTACTCGGACCCACTTGGGCTATTGAGGTGAGTTTTGTATCCAGTCTATTTTCGGGAACAGCTGCGGTGGCATGAGTTCATCCCTTCAAAGTACAAATGGCTGCTCGAGGACCTCGCGTCAATGAACTGCTCTCTTCAGTAAGAAAAATACAATGTTGGCAAGTCTACGACAGAGTTGTTTGTCCCAGATTCAGAAGGGGTGATATGGTGTCACGAATCAAAGCCCCAAAACAAGGGCGTTACACTTTCAATCAGGCAATCATCTCCCCTTTGAGTTGCGATAAGTCCACTGGCGACTTAAGTGCACTTCCTCCCTCATTTTTTACCAGACTACGTCGCTGTTGTGTCTGCCATCTCTCTCCCTCATCAACCCATTTTTGGAAACATATCATGCCGTCGAAGTCCAGATTCACTCTTTTTCTAGGCTCGTTGCTGTTGGCCGGCACTCAACTAGGAGCACTCGCTGAACCATCACACAATATTCAAAAATGGGCAGCATGGACAACCAGCTACAACAACAAACATGTTGTTCTGGCAGAATCACCGCCACCTCCTGGCCCGCCCGGTCCATCTGTAATTCCAATTCTGAGGACAACTCCATCAGTTTCTCAGACGTCTCCTCTGCCTCAGACAGCCAAGAGCGAAAAGTCATTCAACCCATCCGACGTGCCCACAGTATGTCCCTCCTCCACAGCTGCGGTACAGAAACCAGGAACAGCTTGCACCGAAGACAGCCACTGCAACCTCCCAAACCAGTGCGCTCGCGACCAGACACCGGCTTGTGACAAAATGGCCCAGGTCTGCAAGTGTCTAGCCGTGCCTACGCTTGCGCCTACATCGGATCCCACCTCAACAACGCCGACCAAGAACACCAGCAAAGCGCCGTATCCTATTGTCACACAGTGGATCAAGGATATGGAGATCAAGGTCGGCGAGCAGAAATGCAACGACAAGGTTTCGTTCGGCCAGGATGTCATTAGCGGGATGGATATCCTGATGGATATTGAGAAGATTTGCAAGGCGTTGGATGAGAAGAAGCTGCGGATATCGCCAGATAGCGGGGAATACAAATCCAACGGGCTGGGCACGAATGGTTCAAAACATCATTTTACAATCTCTTGGATACAGGGCTGCACCTTTCCGAGCAAGGAGAGAACAAAGTATGGCATGAGGGCCTTTGATCCGAGGGAGACGGGGGAGGAGATTGATGGGATGAATCGGTGCGAGTACATGCTGAACTGGAACTGGAAAGAATGTGAGTACAGCTCGTCTACTAGCTACTTCATTGACAGATTTATTACCAACATTCGTATTGTATGCTGACCCTTTTGATACAGGCGATAAAACCAATAGCGGCAAAGGAGGGTATCGAGATATAGGCTGCCTGCGGTACGCCACGGGACCGGGAGAAGAGGGGACCAAGGGCACGGGCGACGGTATCAAGGAGAGGCTAAAGGAACTGGCTAGAGACCTGGGACCGTGGGAGACCATTTTCTGAAAAAGAATAAGTATTACTTCTATGAGGCGATCCTATGGATGTAGCTATAATAATCTTCACTTCTCGACAACTTCTACAGAGAAAGACTCAATGGCCGATATGTCTCCTGATGCGACATTCCAAACGCCGTATATGCTACAATAGATCTTTTCGGAGGGCTAAGGGGGTATACAGTCCTCTTCTAATTTGTGTCGCGACGGACACACCATACATCAGACACATCCTCCTTCTTCTCAATGGGTTTGCAAGATAATGATGACCTCTCTCAAGCACTCTTCTCGATGTCTCGAGGTTCGGTCTGCTCCTCGCTCGCCAACACGCCCGTCGACTTCTCGCTGTTACCACCCGCAGCCGCAGCAGCAGCAGCAGCAGCCTCCCTCTCCCTCTTCCTCTCCAGCCGCGCGAGTTGCTTAGCCCGCTTACTCTCATTCTTCTCCTGATCCTCCCTCATCTGCCGAATAATCGGGCTCTTTGCGCGAATCTTCTCGCCGTACCGCCAAAAGATGATGGGGATCGGAATGAGCGCGAGCTCGAGGAGACCGCAGAGCGTTCCCGCCCACTGGGGCGACATGGCCTTATACATGGACGTGCCCGCGAGCGGCAGCGTGCCGCCAAACATGCTCCGCATGACGGCGTTGCCGGCCAGCGCGGAGGCGGCGTAGATGCCGTACGCGCCGGCGAGGTAGTTGGACCCGTAGATGAAGGAGATTGTGTTGCCGGCGCCAAAGGGGATGCCGAAGGCGATGGGAATGGCCCAGTGGATCGTGGCGGGGAGGCAGGTCCAGGAGAAGACGAGCTGGCCTATGGGGGTGAGGATGGCGCCGATGGTCATTACGCGGGCGGTGGCTTCGGGCGGGACGCGGCCTGTGATTGGGTCCTTTGGGTGAGCATTGATGATGCGGCGGAAGATGGGCTCGCTGATGATGGCGAGGATGGTGCCGATGCCGATGCCGACGAACGCGAGGCCCGAGACCCCTGGACCCCAGCCGCGGTATTGGGAGAAGACGATGGGGTAGGCGACGAAGCAGAGGTAGAGGATGCCGTAGATGAGTGAGATCCTGGGCTTTTTGTTAATATTTGGGCCGGGGCGGTGGGGGGCGTGACGGGAAAGTCTTACCAGAGGTTGAAGAACCACAGAATGGGCTCTGTGAAACTGAGGACAAAGGGACGGCTGAGATTCAGCTTGATGAGGTGGACCTTGGAAACCTTCTCGTCGTAGCGGCACCACCAGCGCGGATCATCCGTCTCTTTGCGAATGCGAGCGGCCTTTCGTTGGAGAATGGTGGGTGCGTAGGTCTCACGCAGGGTGAACATGAGCGCGATGCCCACGCCGGCGATGATGAGGACGATCCAGTTGGTCCATCGCCAGCCTAGGTACTGGTACACAAAGCCACCGATGATCGGGCCGGTGACTGGACCGTTCAAGGGGGCGATGGAGTAGAAGGACATGGCAAGGGCACGATACTCCTCATCTGAAATGTCCACCACCGTTCCTGGGCTGTTGGCGATCAAGGCAGCTCCGAATAATGCACTGGGTTACAGTGTTAGATGATCCCGATTACTTGAGAGAGTGGATTGCTTACCCGAAGAAGCGAACGACGATCAGTGTCGTCAGAGACTTTGCAAGAGCGCAGGGAATGATCAGAAGAGATGAAACGGTGAAGCATCCAAGGTAGACATATTGCCGGCCATACAACTCGCTCATCGGGGCAACGATCAAACTACCGGCAGCCAAGCCAAGAAGATAGGTAGTAACACCAAGCGTCGCAATGACCCTGCTCGAGTGATACTCCTCAACGAGGCCGGGGATAGATGCCGTATAACTCGTGCTGTACAGCACGACAATCCAAGTAGAGAGTGAGACGACGAAGATGGTCCAGCCGCGGTACCATAGGGGCCAGTTCTTTGGGTTCTCTGGGTCGTCGGGCTCAAAGACGACCTCGTAATCCGGAGGCCGTGATGCGGTGCTGCCGATACTCGTGCCGGTACGAGTGTACGTGATGGGCTCTCGAGCGACGTGCTCTGCCTCGGTCTCGAGGTCGGGCGTCAGGGCGTGCTCGAGTGGCTCGAGGGGGTCGGTGTCGGTGGACGAGTGGGACGAGGCCCGGCTCCGGCTGTGGTGGCTGTGCCGGGACTCGACCTCCTTGAGCGGGCGGAGTGGTGGCGAGTCTTGGCCGGAGCTGGCTGAGGTCGCCGTCGCCGTGTCGGTGGCGGCCGCGTTGGACCCGGTCCCGAAATCGTGTATTGCGGACATTATTCGATTTGCTGCCGAGGTCTTCTTTGGTTCAAAGGCCTGTGTGGATAGGCGCCCGGCGCGATGTTTGATCTCCCTCCACGCAAAGAGTGGCCGAATGTCCTGGGAATTGCGGCTCTTGGGGAAATCGGGACAGGGAAAGTAGATCAAGAAACGGCGCGCCGAGCCTCGGGACAAGAGACTTTCAACCGTACTAGTACTATCTCTGACCCAAGGTGTAACAAACTTCCTTCACAGCTAGACGCAGTCGACAAGGCGGGTATACTATGCAAATGAGTCAACGGGAGATTTGCAAGAGGGGCGGCCCCGAAGAAATCCTTCAAGAGTCACGGATAGTAGATAGGACCTCTAAGAGCGAGGGAGAGACAGAAGAGTTTTACAAACCGACAATTTCTCAAACGTCCCACGCCCAAGCCCACGCCCCCAGCAGGACAAAGCCGCCGTCAAAGGGGCGAGGGGACCTGGTGCTAGATCCATGGAATGGGTGGTGGGCGGCAACCCGCATCCGATCCACCGCCGCGAAAAGGGTGCTGGTGGGGTGCGCGGTGTGGGTATCCTCAAGGCACGCAATCGGAGCAGGATTGGGAAAGGAAAGGGACAACCTGACGAGGAGAGGACTAGAATTGGCCCATTGGGTAGGTGATCGACCTTCAGAGCGCGACGGGGATAACGGCGGAGCTAGGGTCGCATCGCCTCGGGCTAGAGTGGCCGCCGTCTTGGAGCGAGGTGACGAAGAGGGCCGACATTTGGTTGGATGCGTGTGTCGCTTCACCTCGAGACTTTGAGGTATCGTATCATCGAGACTGAGACACGCTGCATCTCTAGAATTAGAGTCTGGAACTGCTTCTGCCCCCGCTTCATGAGAATCCCCAGCTTCTCCTCCGCATTGGAGCCTTGCAGTCGTGGTGCTGTGGAAGCGGAAAAAACAGTACCAAATCCCGCGTTTCCTCTTGACAATGGAGCCCATCGTTTTCCGGTGTGAGATGAGTCGATGATTGGGGAGGTGTGGAGTTCAGCCGAGGTCCGCTTCGGTTTGCCCCACTCCCATTGTCCCATGAGAATAAGCACTGCTGAGGCGGGTGAGAACATAAGTCATGTCTCTTTCGCCATTTGCGTGCAAGACAATGCCGCTCACGTCTCCGATAGGTTACACTGTTTACAGTGTAGTTGATAGATGAAGTCATATCTCGCCATGGCAGCTCCGACAATGATCTTCGCGGCCTCGCCCATGACCTTGTCGAGAGTTTTCCAGAACGTCTGGCGGAATCGAGAATACCACCACGAAGGTTTGCGGATTGGCCAGTTCCGCGTGGCTTCCCAGGACGGTGGAACCTGTCAGGCAGTGTGTCGCGAAAGTTATTCCCGGCGGAAATCCCTGGACGCTAGATACCGTCCGAGGCTTCGGCGGGGCGCTGACCGCATAAGCAGCAAAAACAATCATCCCTTGTTTTGACTTTTGACGATTCATACGGATGAATGTAGGAATTTCTCCTTCGTACAACGAGAGAACTTCCCCTCGAAATGCCATTGATAGACGGCGTATGCTGTGCGACCTGGGCTGGATGTCGGAGTGGCTGTCCTTCGTAGCGATGGTGCTGTTGCACGACATGCGTCGAAGGCAATGCAGCATTGTCACCGGACTAAGAACGTGAGGCAGTATGAAATCTGAGGTGAGACGCCGAAGGATGAACCTGGAAGATGGAAAAAGTCTGAAAGATAAGCCAAAGTCGGCCGGTATCCATACCCATGGCCAGAGCTTTCGGTCAGGGTTCCCAATCCGGTTTTGGCGTGAGGTCGGTGGATCTCGGCGAAAGCGGGGCTTCGGATGTCTGAGGTCCGCTTTCGGCTCCGATCTCCGGAGATGCAACGACATTCCCTCTTGCTCCTTCTGACTTGTGTGAGTGTTTCATACTGGCCTTATAAGGTATCTAGTAGACTACAGATATCTTATGTGACTGAGATGGCTATACAGAGCTGAGACTCTCTTTCGAATCAGCACCTGAATCTCGGTTGTTGTCTGTGGTAAGTCGGAACACCCCCATTCGGCCACCCCCCCTATTCGGCTACCCTATTAAAAGTAGGTCTAGGAACATTACTACTAACTATAGTTAATTAATTAACTACTTTCTATTACTATTATAATATAATTACTACCCTTACTAAGTAATTCGACTTTTATAATTCGATTAGGACTAATTAAACGCTTATTAATATCTTCCTAAGCCCTCTTTATATCCTTAATATTAATAAACTTAGTATTTAAATCTATTTAAATACTCTTTTTTTTTTTAAGAGTTATGTGTTTAACTCTAGTTTTTAAAACTCGAACTTATTATTAAAATAAGGTTAATAAAAAGGACTTTTTACTAAAAGCTTTTTTAATTTTATAAAAAAGTAAACGTTAAGTATTATAATTAGGACTAAGCTTTATAAATAGTTTTAGCTACTTATAAAAATCGCTAGTTTTTTTTAAAAATTAATTAGTTAATAATAAACGTTATAGAGGTCTAATTAACGACTTTAATAATATTAGTAATTATTTACTTAGTATTAGTAATATTATTTAATAATATAACTAAGCTAAATAATATTATAAAATTATTAAGAAGTATAGTTATATTAAATAACTATAAGCTAATTATTTTTTAATTATTTTATATATTATTTTTTATTAAACTAAATAAACGAGCTATAATATAATAAGTTAAGAAGTACCGCTTTTTAATAATAATAAAATTATTTATTATATCCTTTTTACTAAGCTCTTTTTTATAATTAGTTTTAATAAAATTAAAAATAGCTATATTTAATAACTAGAGAATATAAGAGGTATATAATAATAAAAATAATAAATAAACGTTATTAATATAATACTCTTATATAAATTCTATTATTATATAACTTTTATAACTATTTAGAATTAATAATTAAGGCTCTAGTTATAAATTAGGTCCCCTAGTTAGGAGGGGCTTAGTTTATAATAAGAAAACTACCCTTAACTATATAAAAATAGTTTAGTTTATAATTTACTTATTATTTATTATTATAAACTCTTAATTATTAAGATTTTTAAAATTAAGGGGGAACTACTACTATTAAACTAACTTTCTTTTATAAATTAATAATAATTTAATAGCTCTATTATTAATAAAAATATACTTAATAATAGAGATCTAAGAACGTAATTTAAGTTTTTTTTTTTATATTATATTAATCTTAGCTATATTTAAAACTAGCTTATTAAATCCCTTACCCTTAAAAATATTAGTCTTATTTATATTATATTTATTAACCTATTTAATATCTTTAATTTTTAATATATTAAGTAATTAGAACTAGGGCTTAATTATTTTAATAAATATTTTATTAATACGCTTTAAATTTATAAAACGACTTCTTTAGACTTTAATAAATAAGTTCTATTTTAAAAAAGTATTTATTTATCTCTTTTTAAAAAAATAATTATCTCTTTAAATTTATAATACTCGCTTAGTAAATTCTTTAACTTATTTATAAGTTAGTATAACTCTTAGAATATACTAAATATAAACTTATTTAGTTAGTTTATTTTCTTATTAAAAAAGAAGCTTTTATTAGTTTATAAAAGCGATTACCTTAGCTTATTAACCTTATTAATAATTTTAAAGTATACTTCTTAAAATCCCGAACTTAATCGAGGCTCTCTTAATTAAAATACTATTTTTAATTACCTCGAGCGCTTAAATAACTTTATTTTTAATATATAATATTATAATATAATAAAGAATATATATATTAAAAAGAAATTTATTTAGACGATAATTATAATTATTATAGTAGTTTATAAATTAAGGGTAGGATTTTAATTAGGGGGGCTGGGAGGGATTTTTGGGGTGGCCGAATGGGGGGGGGGGGTGGCCGAATAGGGGTATTCCGACTTATTACGGTCGGAAGGATGGATGCAGTTTTTCTTGCTCTCAGTCGGCCGTATTGACTGACCAAAATGCGCAATTGAGATCCAAAGGGATAGAGCATGCAGTGGGATACTAACAAAAGTTACCTGCAACTCGCGTCTTCAGCGACGGAACCAGTCGACGATTAGACATGTCGTCGAGATATGGAGGGGCTCGAGTCAATCTGACTTCGCAGTTGCAGCTTGTCACGAAACCGTTGTTCAGACGACAGCTACACGGACCAGTCTGCAGCCGCCACTTAAGAGTGTAAAGTTATTCCATTCTATACGATGATTCTGTTTGGAATGACTTACGTGATATTTCGTTCCGTTAAGATCTGCAAGTGCGAAGAGTGGGAGGATGATGTCACGTGATAAGTTGGGAGGTATTGGGTGATCAATGATGCGATGTTTCTAGAATAATCAATCAATCCAACATAGCCCAAATAATCTTTTGAGTAGCAGACATCTAGGTCATGCCTTTCAATCAATTTTACTGAGGCGTCAATCTCAGACTTGGGCAGGGGCTCGCGACTTAACTTAAGCCTAGAGATGCCATAGTATAAGGTCGCCTAAAGACCAGAAAAAGACCAAAAGTCGATACCAAAAAGATTTCACCCCCCCGGTGTTGAGCTGGGGGCTACATCTCTTGGTGCACATGCTGGGAATCGAACCTGAACCCTGGTGAAGACGAGTCTGCCGCCGAGAAGGCTCGCCCCTGACCATCCCGCCAAACGGGACTTTGACCTGACCTCACAAGCCTGTGAGGCGCCTGCCACCGTTGGTGACAGGAATGGAACTCAGGGGTCCTATAGGGCCTTCTCACGGCAATATCTGGAAGGTGCAGCAGCCATGACAGTTAAGATCGGTGCTTCCTTCCAATTTCGCGCTGGATGTTGCGTGGCCCCACATTGACTAATTCCAGCCAATAGTCTAAGCTATCGGCGCCTACCTCTAGAAGAAGCAACTTCATCGACAATGACAGGGGTTCATGCAAGGTCTCAGCCGCCGTGGCTGTGCAGCGTAAGCAGGCAACGACATTCAGCGCGAAAACCACACAAAAGTGAGGCGTTCCCTTGATACGCGCCAAGCGCATTCTGATTCCTACTCTGCTTCTAAGTTGAGCGCGAAATCGTTGCATATTTGATCTATGCGCGCCTCATCAAGCATCGCGAGATCCTGAAAGGATGGAACCCGACTACACGGACCCAAGCCACGAATGGTGGGCCCGGCCATCGGACGGCTACTTGGTTCCACTCGTGCTTCAGTGCGGCCAAGAGCCGGACGTTCTGCCCGAGACATCGAGATGGTCGCGCCTGGGAAAGTTACCTTCCCGAGTCTCGCCAGTTTTGCGCGTCTCTTACTGGACCGGCTCATCTTTATTTGTTCCTGGGACAAGGAAGTACAATATTAGCTTTTACACACTAGTGGTGACAGCGCTGAAGCTCCTCGTGGCATGGCCGGTGCTTTGTATGCTGGTATGAGACATATTCTTGCTCTGACAGACTGACCAGAACCGAACTGATCATGATTTCAAGGTCTGCTGGGCCGGGAATCTTGGGACAACTGTACAACAGCTTGTCGATGCTCGCAACAAAAAGGACTCACGCTACGATAACGTATGCGTTCTCTCAAGGGAGGAAAGCATCCAGAAGAGACCGTTTCCAGGTCGACATCTGGTAGAGCAAGATGCCATCCTTTCTGGTCCCCTGCAAGAAGCAAGGCCTCCAGCATCAGAGCAGCATTACACCGATAACATCAGGTTGAGCGGGTCTCTGCCACCTTCAGGGTCACGCGTCGACAGCTCGCCAACTTCTCTTCGTCCACGATACCTATGCTTCGTCAGAGACTTTGAACAAGGCATATACGAGACAGTCAAGGTTTCCGACTACCTCGCGCAGCATGGAGACGATGTAGACCTCGAGTTCGTCTTCGTCTCATACACCAGGCTCCAGTTCAGGGTAGCTACTGAGGAGGAACTCAACAAGCACGACTACCAAGACGAAGCTACCAGGAACGCTAACAAAAAAGTTGCACGACAGGATCGAGAGATCTTGGCCAAATGGGGCATGGATGCCGCAAAAAGGGTGGGCAAAAGGGCATTCTGGCTCGACTTCGAGTGTGTTAGGAACGACGACGGCATCGCACGATCGACGAGTAGTAGTCAGGACGTCTATCGAATTTGCGACATTGTGCGCGCGGCACATTCAATGATCATCGCCATCGGGCCATCCGCAAACGACAAGGTTGCCTCAATCCTTGCCAGCACTGAGCCTCCTGAGTACAAGCGTGAGAACGTCACGCCGTGGTTACGGCAGTGGGGATCCCGCCTGTGGACGCTGCCGGAACTCCTACTTTGCCCAGGGGAATATCGCATACGACTCTATGTCCTCGGGGACCAAGCGGAACCTAAGGAATTGGCGAAACGCAACTTCGCTGAGCGGGCATGGGACGACGCGGAGGCTGTGAAGGAACTCGTGGACCACTTTGAAGGATCCGCGATCCTTACCGACCTTCGGCTCATCGAAGCTGCTCTCGCTTGTTTCTCGAGGCGTCAGACGGATCAATTCAACAAGAGAGACATCGCATACGCAACAATGGGTCTGTTCCCCAACCGCCATCGACCCCCAGTGAACAAAGAAGACTCCGGGTTCCAGGCCTTTGCCAAGCTCTCCATCGCCAATGATAGTGGAGCCTTCCTCAGCAGGTTGATATCCCTCTCCCAGCCAGACGGAGCCCCATGGCACCGGGTAGAAGATACCTGGGGTGCTAGGCTCAGCGAGATCTTTCCAAGCGTCAGTATAACTGGCGTGGTCGGCGCCGATACAGTCATGCTGGATAAGGTTCACGGTGCGACGATTCATTGGGACAACCTCGAACCAGAGCCTTATTTCGACAGGAGCTTCGGGATGCGTTATGTCGTTTTTGTCGGCTTCACGTACTTTGCATGCTTCTCCGTCCCTATGGCATTCTCTTTCTTCACTGGTATTGCCAGCATCGTACTATCAGACTTTATGCGATTGTCGATCTGGCAGGTCTACATGTGGCTCCTTCCTCTTGCCGTGGTCTTCGCTCTTTTGTTCCCCATAGTGTTGATCTCAACACGAGGCAGAGTCAAACAGCCTGCCAAGTCCCGACTCATCGGCATAGAGGGCATTGTCGACTCTGCGAGCATTGAGAAGCATCTATGGGGGTTCAATCATGGCAATCTCAGCACCACGAACCCGCAACATTACAGCGATGAAGATGACCGACGAGACCCACCAACATTGCTGCAGCCCTCCGGGCCGCCTGCCGGAAGCGGCACTTTTGCTTTCACTCTGGTGGATACGTACTTGATGACGGTCACGCACTTCCACTGCCGTATCCCACCAGTCGCTATACTCGAATGTGGCTCTGAAGGTGGTCTGCAGCGAACTCTTCTCTGCTCTTACGACGCTCGGACAAACACGTTCCATAGGCAAGCTGTCTTGAGAGTGAATCGTCGAGGGGTCGAGCAGCTGCATCGTATCGATAGGATCCGGCTGTCTTTGGCACCCCACCCCCAACCCAAGGAGCAGACACACGACACCATACATGATGCATCGTCATCCTCTTCCTCCAATAACGATAATCTACCTGTGCAAGCGCAAAACAACATAGCCAAGACCTCGACTCTTATCACTACTTCTCACACATGGGGAGTAGAGTTCCTCTTCTTCGCACTATGTCTTGTAAGCCCTTGATGCCTCAGATCAATCAGTAGATGAATAGCTGCTGACTGATAGCAGGCCGGACTGAGCACTCTCGGTCCATCTAATTCCGCCAGGCCATCCGCAATCTTCATCTTTCATACTGGTCCCTCGTGGGGCAACTGCCAGGCTTCATTTTGCTGCAGTATTTGCCGCTCAACCAAGTCGCCATCTGCACTTTCGCAGCGAACAGTACTCAGAAATCCCCATCGCCCTCCTCCTCGAGCCAGAGACTAATGTATGAGCAGTTCTAGTCAGCGTTGTGAGAGGCGGCACGTTGTTCCACAATATCGCCGTATTGCTCTCCAGGGTCCACGCCATCTTGAGAAGTTGTCTCGCGTTGACGCTCGTCAAGTACATGATAAAATGGTATCCCATCCAGGAGTTACCACTGCGCTTCCTCTTTTGGAACGTTGCCTTCGAAGGGCTTGTTGGCTCGCTTGGGTCATTACCAGAAATCACCTTCCACAAAACTTCTCTGACTATCGACATTGGCGGTATCATCTTCTTCACCAACATTAGCCTACTGTACTACGCCATACAGGTTGGCTTCTCAAATCTTATCGGAGGGCCAAAGGATGTTACCTGGCTTCTTCCGCATCAGAAACTCTACTACTCACAGCGTGCGGCTTCTGAGTCGTTCTACGCCAAAGCAGCGGGGGCTGTTTGGTGGAAGCACCAGGTTCGTCCTGAAATCTTCCTCTTCCACAGCTTTCAGATTCTAATGCAATTGATAGCAATCGTTGTCCAACGCTTTACAATCATTCTTGGTCTTTTCCATCGCCCTGGCGATGTCTCTCACCTCTCAGGGTGTCATTCACGAAGACCCTGTCAGCGGAGTGGGTGCTGTATTCATCAGCATCCTCGCTGGTCTCTTGATTTACAAATTGCCATCGGCGCTCTGTAAGTTATCTTGTTCTTCCACTGACATTCTCTGTGTACTTGCATATTTCTGCAAGTCTGGTATCTTGAATGCCATTCAAGGCATTCATGTAATGCTAAAATGAGGTTGCGGTCATGATCGATTCGAATTGAAGATAGGAACATGGCTTAATACTTACTGATTTCTTCAACTAGTCATTGTCATGGTTTTAGTCGCGACAACGTCGGGTCTCTTGAGCGTCCTAGCCGTTTCTGGCTTCAGCTTTCTTGAAGCTAGTCCTTTCCAATTGCTGTGGAGAATTAACGAAGCAGCTTTGCCTCGTAAGTGAACCTTCAAAAGACCTTTCAAGTACTTCAGCTGACACTCTATGAAGTTCTTTGGGCCTTCGTGGTCCGCCAATCGGCATCGTTGACCGGAGCGCTGGGACCAGTGTCCCTGTCTTGGATAGGCTGGTCAGTCGGCCAGATAATCATAGACTACACGGACAGCATCTCGACCTTTGCTGCTCAACTAACGCTTCTAATTGGGCAGATTATCTTGTGGGCTCTGCTGTGGGTTGCGTGTGGACGTGAGAGCAGGATCCGATTGCCCGAGCATTCACAAGGTATCTTTGCGGCATCGGATAGAGATGTTGAAGACCAAGACAGCGAGCGGAGAGAGGACAGTCAGTGATTGATTGGCAATGATATTTGGAGAAGATTCCCTTGGCGCTTTTTCATCATTGATCATAGTCTTTGTGCCTTCGTGGCCGACGATTACCCGCTGATGGTCTAGGCTTTGATATAGAAATTCCATCAAAATGAGGAAAGTCGGTCTATCGTAAAATAAAGGAAAGACGCTCCAGATAGTCTGCGTTGGCAATCTCAAACTACGGGAGTTGGGACGAGACTGACATCAAGCCCATTCTCGCCCATTTCTGATTAAATCCCCGTCGACGACCTCTGAGAAATGGAAAAGCCACAAAATTCGGCCGATGAGACGGTACCGGTTATCTGCCTCCCCAAATGTCTTACAACGCCACAAGCCAAAGAGATTCCACCCCCCCCCCCCCACCCCCTAAACATGAGAGATGTTCCTAATGTTTCCGTGATCCACTTTGGCTGTGAACGATTGAGTTTAAGGCCATCACAGAGGATGGGCTAAAAGTCGGGCCGGACCTTTGTGATCAAGCGGGAGGTCAAGGATCTTGCCACTCCCCGCATGTATTGATGCCGTTAACTGATTCTTGGCCTTGTGAACTTGACTTTGTTCTTCGCTATCAACTTTGTTCTCCCCGCTTCAACTGAGTGTTCTCTCAGAAAGCCTAATGCGCCGCTCTCACAGACAAGTTGGAGAAGACCCAAAGCCGACACAAGACGCCTGTTTTCCTCTAGAGCCCAAACGCGTTCACCTTTTGATACCAAAAGATGGGTAATACCCCGCAAATGATCTACGTAGACGTTGGCATTCACTGCCGGCTCTCCTCGTGGGCGCTTGTTTCACACGAAGGCGATACTATTGCCGTTTTCGTCGTCAAGTCCACCCCCGCCCCCAGTGTTCATTTGAGACACGGCTGATATTGACTTTCTGATTTCGTATGTTTTCAATGCGGCTGAAGATTAAGAAAGAAAAAACTGCGCGAAAACAAATGCTCTGAGAGATGAAGACGGTCCCCTAGCTGTCGCATTCTTCTGTGGGCGGAAAGCTGAGCATATCTCATAGAATTAGGACAGATATAAAGTCCCGGCAGGATATCCTACTACCTGATACCCATCGTTTGACAGTCTGCCATCGATAGTTATGAATTGACAGGCTTACTGTTTACTATCACAACCAATATTGATAGCTACTCGACTACCCTGCCAAACTGAATCATGACTTCCACATCGAAAGCGTGGGACCACTCGGTCGACGAACGTATCGGACACATTGCCAAGGGCCTCCACAACAACCCCAAATTCAGCAAAAAGGAAGTCCCAGGTCTACAAGCCCTTCTCGATGACTACATCAACAAAGACATAGATGTCGACTACGTCCAATTCCTCCGCAGGCTTCTCCAGGTCTTCAAGGACTCGGAAACCGATGGCGCATTCTCCAACATTCTCCATAAGCATACTGACGACGAGCAAAAGTGTATCAAGAGATTCCTCGCCGGCGATGACCCCAAGAAGATCGGCAATGGCTTCCAGATGGGTCCCAGTCTGGGTTGCCGGGAGGAGCTGGCGAGGCTGCATGAGGCGGACTGCGTCATCCAGGTTGGTGCGCGGGGTATCAAGAAGCTCAAGGAGCCTATCCATAAGCTTGCTGTTAAGGAGAGAGCGCTTCTTCAAAACACGTTGACCAAGATGGAGGACTTCTTCGGAGGTAATAAGAATGAGCTCCAAGGAGCCGGTATCGTAGTAAGTCCTCGCTCGAATGATTTATCTCGACAAACGATTTGTCTAACCAGTCGTCAGTTATACTACAAGACGGAGTTCCAGAACTGGGGTCTCACCGTGAAGAACATTCCAGCTCTCACATGTGTGCCAAAGACATCTCAGGAGGTCCAACTCATTGTCAAGTACGCCAAGGCGCACAACATGGGCGTGCGGTGCTCAGGTTTCCGTAAGTTTCAGCATGTCTCTATCTGCTCGCTCAATATCTGATTTTTCTCAACAGGTCACTCGTGGTCCCCGGTCTTCGCAGAGAACGGCTATGTTCTCATTTCCCTCCTTGGCCTTCACGAGGTCACCAAGCTGCCCAACATTACGGCTCTACCCTTCCCAGAGTCCGCCGCCAACGACCTCCAGACAATCAGCATGGTCTCCGAAAAGCCCCTCGAGAACGGCAACTACCTCGTCAGGGTCGGCACCGCTTGCACAAACGAGAGACTACGCCGATGGTGCATTGACAACAAGACAGTTACGATGCCCATGAACGTCATCATGGTGGAAATCACCCTGGGCGGCTCCAACGCCCCAATCTGCCACGGCGCCGGCCGTCGCCACCAGACCCTCAGCGATCTCGTCCGTCGCATCGAGTACGTCGACTGCCACGGAGAGCCGCAGGAAGTCACCAGGCCCGAGCACCTCCGAGCCGCGAGCGGCTGCTTCGGACTGATGGGCGTCGTCACGCACATCACACTCGAGATGTCGCCCATGACCTACGCTCGCCTGAAGCCCGAAAAGGTCTCCGTCGCGCTGGCCGTGCCTCCGCCCGCGGATCTCGACCTGTCTAAGCTCCCAGCTACGCTCGCCGACCCCTGGCGCAACCTAACCGAGGGAGAGAGGCGGGGATATCAGGAGATCTTCGAGGACCGCGCGACAAACGACTTTTACTCGGAGTGGTTTTGGTTCCCGTACTCGGACAAAGTCTGGGTCAACTGCTGGAACGACACAACCAACAGCGCCGGCGTCGTGAACTTCCCCGACGACGCCCACATCTTCCTCTCCTTCGTGCAGACTTTCACGATGAACGTGCTTCAGAACACCACGCTCCTCGACAAGCTCGTCGACCAAGTCTGCTTCACCGAGGCGGCCGTAACCCTCATCTCCCGCTTCGCCATGCTGGCCCTCCCGGAGAAGGAGGTCACGACCTACGTCCCCGACGCGCTGCACTTCCAGCGTGCGATCCAAAACGTCCGCGTGCGTGACATGGAGGTCGAGATCCCGCTCGTGGCCAAGGGCGGCAAGACGTTTGGACCTGATGAGCCTGTGGAGATTGACTATGCCCCTGTCCAGCGCGCTTGGTGGGATGCGATTCTCACTGCGTATACGAGAGAGAATCGGGAAAAATGTCCCATGCGCATGCCGTTGGAGATGAGGATCATGGGAGGAAGTAATGTCGTGATGGCGCCTCAGCGTGGCAACGAGTTGGGCACCTGTTCGATTGAGGTTCTTACCCTCCACGCGGCCTCCGATATCTGGGTGCCATTTGCTCAGCAAGTTCTCGACAAATGGATGGCTCTCAAAGATCCTAATACTCAGAAACTGTTGAAGACGCGACCTCACTGGGCCAAGGAGTGGAAGGAATTCAGCGTCAACGGCAGGCCGTGGCTTGAGAAGATGAAGAACGAGGACTACAAGACTGAGATTCAAGAGTTCCTCGGGGTCATGGCGGATATTGGAAAGGAGGCCGGGTGGACTCTGGAGGATCTGAAGACTCGGTTCTCGAACAAGTTGTTTGATGACATCTTCTTCAGTAGCCCCCCGCAGAAGAAGGCGAGCGTCACCAATGTGCTTCAAAGTCGAAGTGTGAACAAGTTGCCGCAGATTCGGGCAACTACAAAGGAGATTAATCTTGAGTCTGGAGAGGACTTGATTTCTTTGTAACTAAAGGGGCGAAAGTCGCACAAAAAGGGGAGGGGGAAGAATTAAGGAATTCACAACCTCATCTTTTAATACCTAAATTGACACTTGACACTACTTTTTGCCTCTATAAACTTTTCTCGGCTTAAAACACATGTGAATGGTATTTTCCTTCCAATCCTTCCTTCAACTTGTGTCTCGTAATGGTGAATCCCTCTCCCACACCAACATCAAGGACTTACTTTCTTGCTACAATGAAACTCCATCCTTATCTTCCTCGAGAGCAGGGCTGGCCGGAACCTGAGTCTCAAAGCACTTGGCACTGATATCATTTCAGAAAAGCACTGTGACGACTAAGGTACGGGAGGCGAAGCAGATTGAAGGACGTATGATCAAGCATGACTGAACATCTCCCGGCTCCCGCATCGATTGACTACAAACAAACCACTTCCACTTCAGCCCATACCGCTCCTTCGGCTACCTGCACGTCTGTATAGATTGACGGCTACCGTTTGCAAGCAATAGAAGAAATAATCTTGCCTAATTTCTTTCCCACACGTCTCCCTATTCCTTTTACTTACTTAGCTCACTTCAAACAGCTTCTCATTCTCTTCTTCTCCCATACACATTGCACTCAGGCACACAAAAAATCTCCCACCGATTTTGAGGTTTCCAACCATTACAATGAGTGCCTCGACATCCACTCCTGACGCCAAGATGGCATCGTCTATGAACATGTCATCCCTCGGCAATGCCCTCTCAGTCGTCGTGGGCCCGAAAGACCCCAAGCACAAGGTCTTCGAGCTCGTCTTCGACTACCTCCTCAAGGAGGCCGAGCAGAAGACCGACTCGATCCTCTATTGGACCTCCCGTAACCCTACGCCTGACGCCAGGTCTGGCCTGACGGTTTTCGACCAAGTCGACTACGCCGCGCTCGGCAACCGCGCCCCCCAGCGCAAGCGCTTCCGCATCGTTGGCATTCTCAACCAGATCGACCGCCGCTCCCGCATCAAGTTCAAGCTCATCTTCCGCCCCTGGGAGATGATCTACGTCGAAGGCGCCGAGCCCGGCTTCGTGCGTGTCGGCTGGATCTGTCCCACCAGAGACCACTTCCTCATCTTCGTGGGCGAGCGGGAGAGCATCCCGCACCTCTATGCCGCTCTCATGAGACCTCGCCCCGCCAACTGTCTCATCACCCACTCCATTCAGAGCGTCCGCATCTTCATTACTGAGTTGTACCGCTACGCCTATGGCAAGGACTTCGAGGCCATCCTTCAGCTGCCCAACCTCAAGCAAGTCGCCATCGACGTTGGCGTCATCCGCATCCTCAGCACCCCCAAGAGAAAGCGCCACCAGCACAACTCGGAACTTCCCCTCGACATTAGGCTGTTCCCGTCCCTTATCGAGTGGGAGCGCAAGTACCGTCAAGAGATGAAGCCCGTCTGGGCCAAGCTGCAGCAGAAGGGCATCAAGCTCGTGTGCTACGCGCCTGGTGCCGGCGACGTGGAGCTTCTCGAGCTCATTCGAAAGAACGATGGCAGCGTCCGCATGAAATTCCTCGACCCCATCTGTCATTGCTACGATAATCAGCGTCACCCGGTCATTCTTGCCATGAAGGCTGACAACGGTGGTCAGCTGAACATGCTCAGTCGCGATGATCTGGCTCGCGGAGGCGAATTCCGTAGCGTTTAGTGCAGTGGCTGTGATGGTTATGGGTGTTTGTCACTGATGGACAGAGATGGACACGAGGTTTCCTGCCTCCTTATTGCGTACTCGCGATATTCAGAGTTCCACGATACTGGCTCCTGTTCGATTGTACACAAGGGGTATCATTCAGCTCATACGAAGAGATGACAAGTGGGAGGATTGGGCCTCAGACAGCTAGTCGTTCGTATGAAAAACAATACTCATTCGTAAAGTCCATGAAGTCTCAATTCATTGCACCAGTGATATCATCATGAGATATAGCTACAATGGTCCGATCGGAAAATGCTGTTTTTTTGTCTAAGAAAGTTGTCACCGTCCACGGCCAGCCCAAATAAAAGACGGTAAGACCAGATGCAAATTTCCAGTCGCGTTCTACCATAGCGTTGATTACCGACGCATGTACAAACAATATGGAGGGCCGCATGGTACACTTTCGGCAAGTTCAGAGGGTATGATTGATAGTGACTTTATGACGGTGGCAGTCCTCGGCTTATAATCCATCTCAAGCTCTGAGGTGAAGCTATCGTCACACCATGTCAATAGGCCGAAGGGCTCGCGGAAAAGACTGCCAATTATTTGTTTACCTTACTCATCTTGAAAGAAGCATCATATCCCAGTTGTAAACAGCCTTGCTTCAATAGCCTTGATGATTCTCAGTGTGTCTCTCGTCTCGTCCAGCCACTGTCGTCCTTCTCGGTCCCGGAAGCCTCCTCTTCATCACATTGAATCACACTCACAATTTTCCTGCTCCTTCCTTTTTGTTTTGAGTGAGCTGCACCTTCCTCTTTACAATTCGAAAGTTCCTTATTGCTGTGGTATAAAATATTCACCTGCTTATCCATTTCTTCCCACTCTCCCTTTCTCTCACTTTCACTACCGCGACCGTACCCATTACCACAGCAACAACAATATCACAATATTATCACACCTCAACCACCACCAGTCACGACAATCACCGCCATCATGGCAGACCCTTTCCCATCTTCTGTTGTCGCAGCGGTGAATAAGCGGCCTCAGATGAAGGCTAGTGTGCCATACGAGGTCTTTCTTCACGTTGTTGAACAGCTTATCGATATGGCGAAGAGCAACGATACCAAGGTCTGGTCTCTCGCCTACAATCACAGCCTGGCCACCAAGCTGGTCCTCAACGATGTCAACATTTTAGAGGACAAGCCCCATTCCGTGACCTACAAGCGCCACCAGAAGCTTCGCCTTGTCTCGCAGATCAACCAGCAGTCCCGACGCATGACCGAGAAGACCTTTACCAGACTCCCATACATGGTCGCCACTCCCGACGGACTCAGTCGCCAACTTTGCCCAGTCAAAGCATACGTCGCTGTCACAGACGAGTTCGTCCCTTTCTTCACATCTCTGGAAGAAGGCCGCGAGGCCGAACAGTTCATCTACAACCAAGCTGTGCTTCTGCCCTCTGCTTCTGGCTACGCCCTCCTCTCTCGCATCGAAAAGATCTTTCTTCTGCGCTTGCACTACCTCATCACTGCAAACAAGGAGTCCCTTTCAACCCTAATCAGACTCCCGAACCTCAAGTCAATCACAGTCAACGTTGGAAAATTTGGCAGACTTCACAATAGAATGAAGCCAGGTTTCCATGAGGTCGACCCGAAGAAGTTTCCGCGCCTTGCACAATTCTGCACTCAGGACTCTGAAGCACTCAGAGCTCTTTGGGTCGGTCATCTTGAAGCACGAGGAGTCAAGCTCTTCGGGGTCATCGACAATGACCAGCGCCCCATCATGGAGTTACACCCAAGTCGTGACAAGATCATGATCACATACATTCAGCCTTATGCCGACGAAGCCGTCGAAGAGTTGAGAGAGCGCATGAAGCAGGTCTTGGAATCTTTGGCAATCTGACTTTGACGTTGGCGGATCACGAATGGTACAAAGGGATGGATTCACACTTGTCTTTTGGAAGGAGGATAGATACCCAGCTTTGTGGTTACGGAAAGACTGGTGTGGCAGTTGGGGTAGCTCTCGCCCCAAGAATCAGTCTATCATAGAAGAACGTACTGGGGATTCAGTTTTTTCATCACGTTGGCTCATGAGAAGTCGTAATGAGGAAACACCAAAGTCTTTGTCCCATGCACAGTTGATCAAAGGTAATTCATTTTCTTTTGCACATGTTCACCGTGTATGTATGACGTTGTCTCCAGTTCAGGGCCTTTAATGAAGCCTCAGCTTTTCTGAGAAAGATGTGACAGGACGTTGATCCGTATTGTGGTGGGTTAATCTGCCATAGGCCTGATTCTGCACCTTAAGTCAAGGGTGAGTATGCAGGTAGACAAACAAATAGAGCCCAACATGACGACTAAGCGGCTACTCACATGAAACCGAATCTTCTCAAAGTCCCAATCTTCCTACCTCGACTCATCCCTTCTTTCCTTTTCCACCCTCTTCTAGCATTGAGGTCGGAGTGTTGAGAAGGATTCGACAAAACACCGTCAGATCCTCAATTCTGGCGGTCGGAAGGTAAATAGACAACTCGCCGCACTCACTACCACTTTTCATTTGCTAAATCTCCTCATCTAGATACAACGGCGTCTGACACCGTTGCTTCATCTTCGCCAGCAGGCTTGTCAAACACCAAAGGAGAAGGCGGTCAAGTTCGCCTCGCAGACCGAACAGTCCTCTCGACAGCCTCCTTCGCCGGCATGTCGCGATCCACTATCCGACGAGGCAAATTAAGTCCTGCAGATCTGCCCCGCGAGATCTTCCTCAGCATCATCGATGCTTACCTCGAAAACGCTCTCGCCGACAACCGCTCAGTCCTATGGGTCATCGACTACCACCACGACGCCCCGACCAAGCTCGTCCTTCGGATCAGAGGCCATAACGTCGGCTCCGAGATGGTTGAGATGAGCGAACTCGACCGTTTCCAGAGCATTCGTCTTCCCCTCCAAATCGACAAGAAGACGCGCTCCATGGTACATCGCCACTTCCGTCGCATGCCCATCAAGAAGAACCACTCATACTACTCGCCCCTCTCCGCTGTCGACGCCTGGGTCCGCCCTGACGTTGACCTCTTCACGCCCGACTTCAACGACACCGAAGGAGCCCGTCCCACGCGCGAGACAAAATGCTCGTCGGCCATTCAGCTTCCCACTCCCCTGGGCCACGATTTCCTGAGCGGCGTCCAGCACGTCTTCCTCCCGACACTTCGCTTCTTTCAGAAGAACAACAAGGTCGCCGTCGCCGCGATGTCAACGCTCCCGAGCCTTCAGACGGTCTCCATCATCGCCGGCTATTCCGTGCCCATGTACGATGACCCCGAGCTCCTGGCGATCCACCCAGGCTGGATGAAGGTCGAGGGTCACCGGTACCCGGATATGAAGATTTGGGAGGAGAGACATGGTCGTGCCTTCCGCAAGCTGTGGCTTCCGTTTAAGAGCCGTGAGATTGAGCTTTTTGCGTTCAGGGATGATATCAAGCCGGCTGTTATGGAGATGAAAATTACCAAAGACGGTATTCGCGTGAAGCATCTTTTTCCCGACTGCTCCTGCTGCCCCTCCGAACTTGAGTATAATGACAAGGAGAGTTGAAGCTTCAGAATAGCCATTTGTACTTGTACGAGATATTGAGCTACGATGAACCCGCGGACTCTGGGATTGCCGCGTCTCGGGCGAGGTATACATTATCAGTTCAGATCAAAGTCGAAAGCAATGAGTAGGCCGTGGAAAATACAATTAATTTGGCCAAACGTTTAGCGCAATCTCACTACCTCCTACTCCTCTGTTCATGCTTTCACTGCGGATTAATCTCAAACATGCTCTGTACGATGTAAGGTATTATTTGTGAGAACGGAACGGCTTGCAGGCATAATACACCAATTGATTGCCTTGTGACCCCAACAGGCAGGTGGCTGGGGCTCTCTTATCATTTGTGCCCGCTGATATTCCTGGTGCTTCCTCCCTTCTGTCGCCTCTGGCACTAGTCTTTGGTCCCTTTCGAAGGTTTGCGGCTCCGCAGCTCCAAAGTCAGTCATCGTTTGTTCAAGGCAGCAGACATTGCCGTCCAGGTACCTGTAATATGTCGGATAAAATAAGGCCCAAAAGGGTAGAAATCTTTGCCGCGAAATGGTGCATCCTCCCTCATTCCGGAAAGGAGGAGCATTCCTCCTCCTTTCAAATTTCCCGCTTCTTCCAAAATCACTTTAAGCTTCTACTTCGTTCTCATCTGAATTTCTTACCACTTACTTTTCTTCGAGCCAATCTATGTCATCCAACGATGTCTCCTCATCAACTTCGTCCGGCGCTTCCAGGTTGCGCCGGCCCTGACTCTATCCCCACCGAGATATTTTTTGCCATCATTGAGGCCTTCCTCGCAGATGCGAAAGCTTCTTCGCGGGCCATTGAGTGGCGGTTAGAGTACGCAGAAGACGCTCCGTCGAACTTCCGGCTCGCTCTCACTGGCGACGTGGGTTACCCTGGACCGCTCAGCATCCATCGATTCCGAAACATCTCTATTCCTTTACAGATCAACAAGAAATGCAGAGAGCTCACTAGTAGGGTCTTCATACCGATTCCCTCGCTGCATTTTTATCTTGAGAGAACGGGCCCTGACATCTTCGTCCTACCTTACGTTGATCTATTCCGGGTACCCAAAGTGGAAAGTTATTACTTTAGAAGCCTCCTCGATTCATTGATATATCTCCCGACTTTTGAGGCCCACGCTTTCATGCAACAAATTCGACGATTTCATATCCTGGAATTCAAAATGGCTATTCTCGAAGTTGTTGAGAATCTGCTGCAACTGAAAGAAGTCATCTTCAATGGGAAAAGCCTCATTGACACCATCGAGATGAGTGATACCAAATGCCTTCTCGGTATGATTCCTATGGATGCCGACAATTTTCCCGAATGGAGCGACCATCATCTCCCCGAAAAGACCAAGTTTGGGTCATTTTGGAATCCGTTCGGCCGTCGAAGCGTACGAGTATACGGAAAAGTACCAGATAGTCGACTCTCTACCTTTGAGGTTTACAATACTTCGGATGACCCTGATGCGGAAAGTCCAAGTATCAAGTTCCTAAATCCAGAATGCACATGCTCACAATGCTTGTCGGCAACAAAAGACGAAAAAGAGAGCGAAACCCGCCCCGTTGGCCCGGCTTCATTGCCTTCTAGGATATATATGGCCATCATCGATATCCTCATATCAGAAGCTGTGCAGTCCGCATGTCCAATCTTCTGGGAACGGACTTATTTGATTAAAAGCCTCATCGCCCTAGACGCCAGGGACTACGGAAGAATGTCTCACGAAATTCGAAAGAGATTCGCAAGTCTCAGACTTCCCTCGCAGATCAACAGAACGGGTCAAAAAATGGTTCGTCAAAGGTTAATCCGAGCGGAAATATCACGGGGTGAAGAGCCCCCCTACGGATGGGCGTTGCCTGAAATCGACGCTTTTTCCATGGAAGACGAATACTTTGAAGCAAATCTGGAGGGCATTCGACTCCTACAGAAAGTGCAAAACATCATCCTTCCCACCAGTCCGGACCCTGGTAGTAGATACTTCCAGAATCAGCCAGTCAATTTCTGTACTGCTCTGTCGTTGCTACCCAATCTTAGGAAAGTAGTCTGTCACCTCGAACCATGGAGATATTATTGGAGTCGCCGTTCACCATCGGCTCTACCAAGCCCTCGCCCGAGCGAGCCGGTAGAGATTGACGACAGAATAGATCTCGACTTGCAACTCTTAACATCAAAATTTGATGGCATGTCTAATTGGGAATTTCTCGAGAATAAGAAAGTTCGATTGTACGTCACGGATGGCGAGGGTGGTGCAGAGATCATTCAGACGACCGAAGGCTTCAAAATGAAATACTTGACTCCAGATGAGACCAAAGATTGTAAATTCTTGTCAGGTTGGATGATACTGTGATGCCAACAGGATATTGGGAACGATACTAGATGATTCTGTGTCACTGTGGCTACGGAACACGGAGTAAGCTCTTGGAATCACGGCGTCATGAACATGGTGGTGGGGAAGTTTCGGACAACGAGATTCTACTTTTGCAGAATGCCTCACACATATTTAAGAGGGCCAAGTTAGTTAGTCTGGAATAATATTGTGCTTGAGAATTTCTCTTTCTTCTCCTTTCTTCTAAGCATAGATACCAAACAAAGAATTCAAAGCCCGACGCCTGGTCGTGTAGGCGTACGATCCTTTGGTTTTCAAACCCATGCTTGAAAGGTCGGCAAAGAAAGTCTTTGTCCGTCTTCTCCCGACGTCAACGTCAGAGCATCAACATTTCATGACAAGATTTTCTTTCGGAGATCGAAAGAAAAAGTTGTTCGAGTCCAGTGTCGGTGGAACACTCAAGGTTCTTCATCTGCCGTCTCTGAAGCCATCGGTTCTACAGATATTATGGCTACTATCCTACCTGACAAACGCTGAGAAATTCTAGGGGCAACACACCATCATCACAAATTTCTCATACAGTATCATCACTACCGTATCACTTTACGCTTCCTGAGTATTGATTCGCCTACGACAATGACGCCGCAAAAGACTTCGGACGTAGTGGAGGAGTCTCGTTGCCTTCCCCATCTTCCAAACGAGATCATAGTTATGATATTCGACAGAATGATCGCAGGCGCCGCCGCCGATTATCAGCCCATCACGTGGGAGATTTGTCCAGTCAAGACCCTCAAAGACTACAACTTCCGGGACGCGTACTACAAGACGACGCAACAGCCTACTCACAACGACAATTCCCACACCTTCAAGACACGAAGCTAGTTTCCTCGAGGGAGCGCTTCAACAATATGCGACTGCCATTACAAGTCTGCTCTTGGACCAGGGCCATGACCCTGAAGACTTTCCATCCCCTTCGCTATCGCAGCCAACCCTACATGCTACCGCGTGCCTCACTCTTTGGAGAGCTCATGTTTGGCTTTTTGAAGGAGGATTTTGTTTGGGCATGCCCAGCGCTTGACGTCTTCTGGATCATTAATGACGACGTCGAGATCGTCTTTACGTAGCCGTGGCCGTGTGCCCAACAATCGAGCGACCATCACGCCTCCTCAAGTTCTCAGCCTAGTGCGACGGCCGACGGAATCCTCCGGGTTATCCAAAACGTCAGATTCGATTGTCTCAGTTCGAATATCACATACCCAGAGGACCTGTCCGGCGCGCTCGAATAATCCCTCTCCCCACCGAGTATCGAGCTCTATGTGGACAAGCACCTGGCGCATCCTAGCTACGGCGCGGCCGGGTACTTGAAGACAGGACACAACCGGCTAGGGTCTCGCAAGCGTGGACCTGAGTATCTTCACCTCGTCGGGTTACCGGACAGGATTACCTATTATCTGCAACGCCCGACGACAGACAAGGCCCAGTGGAAGGCGCTGCGGAGCAGGAAAATTCCGGTTGTGGTTCGCGATCCAAGCTTTAGTGATGAGAGTGACGAGACTGTCCCGCTAGAGCTATTCCTTGATGAGAAGGGTGAGATCTGCTTTCGGGTCTTCTGTCGGTAGTCCCTCCATGTTGTGGAGTTGGTCCTGGAGTGGGGGCCATGTAGAGTTAAGCTCGAAGGTAAGGAGGGACTGAGAAAAGACATCGAGGTTGAAGCTTGAGACGTGGCTTCGGCAAGAACTATGAGGAAGAGCTTCTACGCCGGCTCCGCGATACTATGGAAAGAGACGAGGAGACTCTCTTGAATAAGAGGTCCGAGAGAGGCCAGGTTCCGCACGAGTGTCAACATCCGAAGGAGGGGACCTCGGAGGCACAGTGAACTTCTAGTCATTCCTGGAATCTGGTAGACCTGTTCGTATTCGTTCACGATGTTGGGAGGATGAGCGTGCGTAATAGATAACGGGAGGGTATCCTTAGTCAGACCAAGACAAAGAGACGTTTGTCTTTGAAGAGATGATCTCGGGGTAACAGTAACTTTCAGTTTTCTCCTAGAAATTATCTCATGCCGAGGAAGTCGATGGCATTAATCACTGGTGCCTTGAGGATCGCCTGAACGGCTGCGTGAAGTTGGAGGGTATATATAAGGTGCCCTGCTGTCGACTATGAGTAAGGACTGCGTATGGCTTTATCAAGAAAGAATTACTTAGAGACTGCTCGTAGTTCTAACTCCCTCCCACTAATTGTGACGAAATGGTCGAGAGGCTCCGATGGCGCTTGCCATTGTATGACTTGAGTTCAAGTAGCAACTACATATTATCCTGATGATGGAAGAGATGAAACGGAATGACCACAGACGATGCGCAAAAATGCCTAGAGCAGGTGACAGAGGGGTGGGCGCAAACCACCCCTCATACAACAAATACAAGAATAAGCACGCTGAGAACCCATCACTCGGCGGCCCAAAGACGACAACTTACAAGGTGTTTGTCGTGGGCGTTTAGTAACCCACTTGGGCAAACCTTGTCCCCTCGAGGTCCTCCCCCAGAGTTACCACAGCGAGGCCCAGCAAGGCTAGCTTATCGCAGGGTGTATACAGTCCGTAAAGGCCCACAAACGCCTTTGGTAAGAATCTCGTGGGGACATTACTTACCCAAATTTGAGAGTGAAACAATCTACGACTTGAGAGACGACAGTAATAGCACCGAATGTAACTCCATAACGAAATTCCCACGACTGACAGCTGAAGGAATAGACGATACCTCACCTGATACTCTCACCTTAAACAGCAACCTCCCTAGACACAACCCCAACGGCGAAAGCACCCGACTCCGCTTACCTTGCCGGTCGACGGTTGAGGGGTGAATGGTGGATGACTTCACATCGACGAAAGCATAGCGAGACGGCATGTCCGGCCCCAGTACCGACTTACCTTTCCCTCATACCATGACCCAAAAGGCAGGTATTCTCTCACCTCTTACGATCAGGCATCCCATCTGTCCGCTCGACCTCATTCTCTAAGGAAACTCTCCATGGCCCATCCCCAAACATAAAACAATGGATGGATGTAGCCTCAGAGCATGGCTGTGTAGTGAGAGTATAGCATGCCAGCCCAAGCCCACCCTCCTTCCAAGCATCCTCGTAACTATTCCGCTCGTCGGGAAACACCATCCCACGTTCCGCTTCGATCCGCTTCGGTGTCACAGTCTAGCATTTCCCATCCACCTGTTGCCTTTTATCGTCGTGCCGGATGTTGAAATCGCCCTTGTGGGTTGAGTCGGCAGAATCCATGGGCAACCGACCTCATCATCGGGGCTGCGTGCTTCTATACCATCGTCACTCGTGTCGAATGACTCCATCAACGCAAATCCGTTGCAACGTTCTCGCTATCGTCGTAATCGTATCATCGTGTATCCCATTCGTGTTCGTCGTGGTCTTCGTCATCGCCCATTTCGCGCCCAGTATCTCCCCCCTTTCCGTCCCCTACGCGACCTCGGACATCAACCTCATCGCGAAGTTCCCATCCAGAGCAAGCGAATCTCCATCATTCAAATGATCCAGATTCAACCTCAGTCGTACTCCAATCCAAACTCATACAACCGTTGTGTCGTCGTAAATCCCAAACTCCTTCCCCCCAAAGCGTCGCCCATCCACGCAGATTCCACTGAGCGTATTCCCCAAGTCGCACGAATGAAAAGAACAGTCACAACAAAAATGCACAGGCAAAAAAGTGCAAATAGAAATCACTGGAATTATAGCTAAATTCTCGCTCATCTCTTATGTGGCAAAACCCCGATCCTCTCCCGCCGGCCGTTCCTACGCTGTACTGGACCGCGCAACGTGCCCCCCGCCTCCGAAACGTCGCGGAGCTGGTAGAAACGGGCAATGACGTACGGCCGATCACCGCCGATCACCATTCGCCTCCTCTCACCTGAAAAGTAACCCCAAAATCCTCATCAACTCAATTCCACCAAAAACATGACAGCATTGCGAAAAGAATATAAAAATCAACAGCAAATAGGCATAATAAATCCAAAATCAGTTGAATTGAAAACCCAAAACGGGCCGATTCGGATAACTGCAGAACAAAGCTCTGCAAACTGCCATCTCCATGTTGAAAACCACGCAAAAATTGGTCAACCAAAAAAACACAGCAACAGATTTCCCCGCTTCTTGCAAACAGTCGATCTGCAGATCTCATTCCTCTTGTTCGCCGTCAGAACCATCAGAAAGAAAAGACCATCGCAAAAAGATCCGGGAGAATCCCTGCCTTTCACATTCGTCGGTCGTTCTCCTTCTCTTTGACAAAGCTTCTGAAACGTCCCATCATCCACAGAGTTCTGTCATCCCCAGCCGATCATGGGCTCCCATCTGACCGTGCCGAGGCCCCCCCCTCTCAAAACGTGTTTGCCGATCCCCGCCACTCAACGTGCCTCTTCGCCAGCCTGTCAGGTCAGGTCACCCAGAGAAACTCTGAGAGCTTGCAGAGAGGTAGGGTGGCGAGCTGGCGAAACGGGGGAAGCATACACAGTAGAAAAGAAAAGGCACCTTTCAGCCCTAAACTCAATGCTACTCAGCATACTGCGACAGCTGCCCCTAGAAGGCATCTTCCCACGGCGATCGCGTTTCTACTGGGACTCCTGCCACACGATCACCGTCGCATTCCAGGTGACAGAGTCTGCAGATCTGAATATCGCCCCGCGCGATAAACCTCTCCAGTGGTCTCTTGTGGTGATAGATGCCCCTTTCGCCGCCAGAAGAGTTATCTTCTCGCTGCCGATCGCGGAAACAAGCCAGGGGCAAGCTTCTGTCTCGCGTGGCGACAGCTCGTCGCCTGGCCACCCGCAGCATCCTGCCCATTGACCAGTGGAAACGCTTGTCTCCGCTGCTTCAAGGGCTTCTCGTTCGCTTGTCGCCTGCCCTACAGGGAGCAAGACCGATTGTAGGTGGCACTGGGGGCACTGATCCGTCCTCAAGGTCCCGAAGGGGAGCACTTGCACCCACAAGGAGCCAGCTGGCAAGCGAGGATCGCCGTCTCGGCTGCTGCTCTACAAGGGGAATGCCCTCATGCAGCAGGTAACAGACCAGTAGATAGTGAAGAGGATGTGAATCGCGAGATCCTGCAGCCCTAGCCCCTTCTCGCCTACGGTCCTCTCACTCCTCCTTCACCCTCGCCCCCCCACGTTCCGAGCCAAAGGCCAGAAAGGGTGTGAAAGGGGAACACCGCCACGAACTCGCGATCTTCCCTCAGGAGAGAGCTCTCGGGTGTGGCAAAAGCCTCAAGTTACCGCTTCAGGAAACCGACAGGCCTCGTGTGTCGTCGCCATTGGCTCACCATTGATGTTCCAACGGCAAGACAAGCGTCACTCCGCTACCGAAGCAGAGAAACCTAGTCCCTCACTGTGGCTGGAGAGGAGGTGGAGGATGGGGTAAGGAGAAACGAGGAAACAAGAAGAGGGTTTCTCACCTCGAAGTCGCTGTGTCCTGGAGGAAGAAGGGAGTCGTAGAAGCAGATAGGAGAAAAAGGCAGGGCACGATCGGTGTAAGAGCGTGGAAAGGGCACCAGAACCTCACATCCATCAACCAAGAGAGCCGCGTCGAGCGTTGGTCCATGGGGCATCGTCGACTCTTATCCTCTTCAACTTGGCGAGAGTCCCTTGTGGCTGGGTCCAAGACTCCCTTCTTCTGATGGAACCCCTCCGCCATGCCTCCCGAGTCCCGAGCCCTCGTGGCACCCCTATCCTCGGCGATCCCAAGAGTCTGGAATCGTGTAGGGGTCCTGGCACCCAATGAGCGGCCCAGATGGTGGCGAGATAGAAAGTGACTTCTTCCTAACGAGACCCCAAAGACACTCACCCCTGGGGCGCCCACTGCGTCCGACGGCTGCAAAAGCCGCACCTACGCACGAACGCCATTTGTTTCCCCCATCCGTCCCCCTTCAACTGTGGCGAGTGCATCAGACCAGAGCCAGTCAGAAGTCGTACCTCTTCCACACCTGGCGCACACCCCCCAGGGAAGCAGCGGCTCAGCCACTTCAGCCACGCAGCTCTCCACACATATCGTTCGAACGCTCCAAGTGTGGCTCGCCTCTAAAGCCACATGAAGCAAGTGATCGACGTCTTCCCTACACTTGTGGCGGGCGAGGTCGAAGCCGAACAGAGGCCTTAAACCCTTCGCTAAACCTAATTGTTTTACGCGAAGGGGCTGAACCCTTGGCCAGCTGAGATGCCATGGTCTTGATGAATCTGACTGGATACTTCCCCTGAAGAATGATGCGACTTCGATATATAGTTTGGAGTGATCTTCATGCCATGGAGGATCATGGGCGCCGGATTATCGACCTGTGGCACCAACTGTGGCTAGTAGCCGCGCAATCATGGCGCATCCTGTCTCGTCACAGGCTCACAGAGGTCATCTGGAATGTAACTGCCCTCCTTTTCTCTGCATGAAGTATCTTCGTGTTCCATAGACGCCGTCGAAGCTGCGTGACAAGGCTGTCTCTCCGAGGTCTCTCTTACAGCTCGTTGGGTCCAGGCTCTTCTGCGTGGTCCTGGAGATGCTCCCGTGGTCGTCAATGATCAGCGTGCAAACGCTCCGTTTTGGGAAGCCGGTTGAGCCACTCCCTTAGGACAAAAGGTCCCAGTCTCTCTCGTATCTTGAGCCACTCAGAAGCGTCTGCTGAACGGCTTGAGAACTGATTTGTGGCGAGTGCCCTCCACCATCTCTAGGCCGTGGCTGGCACTCCATTTTCCAATGTACCGGTACTTGGAATGCAGGACCTATGGCTTCACCCGCTCGCGTAGACCTTCACCGTGCACTCGTGCCGCTGCATGATGCAGACCCTTCGGAAATCATTAACTTTCAGGTGCAGGGTCTCGCAACCGCGTCTTCGCGACATGGTATGAGACGCGTGGCCGGAGGAGTGCTTCCCGCTACTTTTCTCTTCTTGGGTGATTTGGTGTGTACAGCTCCAAATTCTTAGACAATGTCTGAAGAATTTGAGACACTATCAGGCTCTGATGCAAGTTGGGCAATCTTCGAAGTATCCCTACGTTTTTTTTCCCATCAGCAATGGGACCATGGGGTCGCATGCGACCGGGGCCGAAGGTGCTACCGTTACCTTTAGCCGCAGGAGATCGACCTGGTAAGGCGAAAGCCTCGCTTTCCGCATGCCAAGGCCGTTTTCTGACCCCGAATTCCCCGCACGCAGGCCCCTCTTTGAATGTATCTGTCAGGAAAGTTCAAGACTACCGGCGAAATGCGCCTAGAATTTTTCTGCGATGTTGTGAAATTTGTTGGGTTTGACGTCTTTCAGTAACAGTTCGACGTGACTGGACTGTATTTCAATCACAAACCCTCACCTCGGCATTTCGAAATATCAGACGGTCCGGGCTATTGGTGCCGGAGACATCGATCAGAAGATCGAGTCAGAGATCCAACAACTCTCAATCTGTTAGCGTAATGTAATACAATCCAGCCGTCGCCGTGCGTGATTCAGAGACACAATGTCGTTTGAGGGCTTGTCCTCTGACATCGTCTGGCAAAGGAGGTTTTGTGCGGCCACATGGTTGCGGCCGTACAAGAGGCCGGTCGTTCATCTTGCAGCTCTAGCCAAGGGCGGCCTCCATGATAGACACCTTTGATCCAGGCTACAGAGGTGATGTGCCTGTGATGTGATACGACATCGCTTTTGGTGAGATGATACCATGATACGTAGGCGATCGAATTGTATGAGCATGGGTAGTTGTTTGTGTACGCTGGTGTCTTGATATCAAGCTCTTTGAGGTCAGCACGTTTGCTGCTCGAAAGTATCGACCAACAACCTTTCTCTACACACCCCTCAGCCACAAGTTCTTGGAGGTAGCCGAGCAACGCAGCATCCAACACGCTCATGATGGGCCATTGTAGTCGTAGGTAGTCGCCCATCTTTGGTCCTGTGGTGCGTCGCTTGCGCCACATGTGGCTTCTCGGCCTCATGGCACGGATAGGCGTATGTAGGTCGGCTTACTAGCTCAACCTTCAAATTTTGACTCATGTTTGGGTCATCCGAGGAAACGTCTTCGAGCGAATGAGACAAGAGTCCATGGCGCTTCCAGATCCTCGAAACACGCAAGCACTCGCCACATCATTAGTGGCTCATGAATCTCAAAAGGCAATGGAAGGCGGCGATCGCTGTGGCTTGACGTAGAGCAGTGAGGGGGATTGTCGGGCGGCCTCGCGAGGTATCTTGTACTACGCCGATCGCACGGCATGGCCGGAATTCGGCCGGTGTGTAAGTGTCTCGCCGGGTACGTCGGGGGGATGGTCTGCTGACGGATCGGACGAAGTAAGCAATTGCCCCGCTATTCGCCAGTCGGTGGCCGCGGAGCTGTCGGGGTATGTCGCGATGGACCCCTTTCAGCGTATGAGCACCTGATGTGTCTTCCATCCATACTGAAAGCACTCGATAGGGTTGTCGAACATTTTCACTGATTCGCTGACCGAGGCATGCATGTTGAGTGGTCATTCTACCCCAATTCGAGAATTCCGATCGCAGAATAGCAGCCTGATGGATCAGTGGTACTCAAGCAGCTGTACGGAATTAGGTTGCCATCCTCGATGGAAACTTGTTGCCTCAGCCTTTACCATGTGCTTGCCCAATCTTTTTCACCCCGTAGAGTCGCAAGAAAATAAACTTCGTTTGGCCCCGTTCCCCAAAAGTTGCATCTTCTGCTCCGGTTGGCTGGGATCGTTGAACAAACATGAACTGCGGGGGTCAAAGCTCCTAGGAATTAGTTGATGCCGTATTCACGAGCCTCAATGTCGGATTCTGTCGTGATTTCACCGAGGGCCAGCGAGACGGTCTGGATATGACTCTCAAGCGAGAGCCTCGCTCTTGTTCGAGGGTACGAATACGCCCGGATCCCGTCGGCGCGGCGCGGCGTCAGGGCGTTGGAGCAGGTCGTAATGGGACCGATCGGACGGAAACCGCTGTGCGGCTGGAGAAAGACAGTCGCTTTTCATCGACGATGTTGTGGACTCGATGGCTGTATTCAGGGATTATCCCAGGCGCGGCAGACCGAAACTTTGGATCCGTCTTCATTGCCAGAGGGAAGTCTCCGCTCATGTTGTTCGATTATGATGGAGCATCCGGGCCCGCGATGACAGTGGTCTAGACCGTCGACGGCGCTAGTTAAAAAACACTTCGACAGCGGTTTCAACGCCTCCCTGGTGGCTCCCACGATCGAAATGAGCGCTTCCCACGCGAGATTAGCCACAACACGGCCATCTTCCAATCATCGTGCTTAACGACCTAAACGGCGGCTTTTGTGTCCCAGTCAGTAATAACCGCCGTGCATGACCTATACGGAACCGACATGAGCACTAGAGTCAGCCATTGTTTCTGTGGTTCGGTCTCTCGGGCCTGGCAATCTCAATTTGAAATATGCTTGATGCGAGCGCTGCGATAATAATGCAAACTTCATGAAAATGCCGTAAATTCTCTGTTCCCGGATAGACCGAAGAAATCAGCGGGTATGTTGCTATGGTACAAGCGACAATGCATTGCAGTGCAGGGAGCTCGTCTCTATCAATGTTCCCCTCCATGCTTGCGTCACTCCATCGGCCAAGCTACATGGCTCCTGAGCGCTCAGGAAGCAAAGACACACACAAGGTGTTGCCTCGAACAAATGAAAGACAGAGAGTTGGGTACCAAATAGTATGGTAAAAGTTATGGATGCGTGAAATGAAAGAAGAGATTGAAAAAGGCCGCATCAGAGGCCATTGGCAAGGTCGAAAGGGCCACAGAAGTCTGGTTTGTCTATGAGATCTTCTTCGTCGTGTGTCTGCCCGTCGCGCTTCCAACGAGCCTCTCCAGAGTGTGCCGAACGGCCCTTGCGGAAGGGGGGGATATCTTGTGTGTTTTTTGCTGCCCAGGATTGCCCATAGTGGCCCAGATCTAAACACCCAAATCATAAAGTCGCCCACGATTCGTGTGGCGAGAAGCGTTGAAAAGAAGAAGCGGCCCATCCAGGGACTTGGTATCTCAAAATCAACAACGCCTTCGGAGCGATATTCCAACCATGCGTGTGCGAGCGCGTGTATGCCTATGCCACCCATATCCTAGTGGCCTCCCTGGTGACGAGCAGAAAGAAAAAATGAAGCCCGTCCCCAATTCGATTCCTATCCAATTGTTGCTGTAGTAGAGATGGATCCGATTATGTGAAATTAAAAGTTAAGGCGCAATTCGAAACCGCCTTGTGCAGATGATTGATCCATGGCGTCGCCATCGCTTGGGTCGATGGCCATGTCCCATTCGCGTTTGAGCTGGACGGGGTTTTCGGGCAAGATCTCCTTGATTTCGAGCCTCATGTCTTGGCCTTCTCTGAGTTCTTGGATGACGTCGTCGTCTATCTCGACCTCGAGACCACGATCGAGAACGTGAACTGTCCGCAGAATCTTCGAAGGATCCAGGTTCCACTTTGCAGCCACACGATAGTTAAAGTCTTTGAGATTCCTCTGGGCCAAGTAGATAGCCCGGTAGTACTCCCGCTTTTCTGGCTCCGTTATGTTGGGTCGGAGAATGTAGAAGCAAGCTGCGGGCTTTACCACGCGCTCTGGAGGAGGACGATAAGCTGGGTCCACTCCTAGTGCCTCGATCCAACCGCTCAAATTGCCCGCATCGTCTGTTTTGGTGACCTTGGTAGGTTGGTCTGACCCTTGCCGGGAAGCAGGTTCGCCAGAGCCCTCACCCTCAAACCCAGCCCATTGACGATTGGGGACAACTGAAGCCTGAGACGCTAGTGATAGGGAGCTCGGCGAAGGTGATACGAGAGACGAGCCAGCAACAGAACTGCGGCCACTCCGTGCTTGCCATGCTGGGCCTTCGCGGGATTCTACCTTGGCAAGTTCGCCTTGCTCTCCAGGAAGCGAAACGGGGTGCAGGTCTGGATCGTCGAGTTCTTCGCCACGTAGGTACAATACGCTCACAGGTCGGGTACTGGTAAACATATCCTGCAATGTTTGAAGCTTGAAGTGCAAGTCTTCTTCGAGAGGAGGGCGAGTTCCGGCCCCGGCTGAACTGGTGGAGGACATGGACCAAGTTCGCTTGTGTTTCTGAACCTTGCCGGGTCGCTGATCTGCACCCTTGACTTGTGCTGCAGCGTTCGACCTCTTGCGCTTTCCAAAGTCCTTCATGCCGCTTTCAGCTTGGGTTATCTGTTGCTTGAGCTTGTCGATGGTCTTCTTGACGTGTGCAACATCATTGGAAAGCTTCCGCTCGGCACCGTGGTCGCGGAACAACTTGACCTTGCAGAAACAGATCTCCGGGTTGGCATCGGCTGCTGGCTGTGCGATGTCTATCGGGAATGTGCTGGTCTTGGTGCAGAGTCTTACTGGAATGCCTTTGACACCCTTGGAGTGACTGAAGTCGGTTGACAAAAAGTTGAAGCGTACGGCAATGTTGCATTCGGGGGCGCCGTTGATGCCGGGGGTCCAAACCACTGAAAACCCGTCAAAGGAGGACGATTCCAACTCAACACGGGTTCTCTTGTCGTCGCCTTCGGTCGGCTGGCCTGCCTCTACATATTCCACGGCCTGCAGCTTTCCGCCTCGTTGATGAGCTTCGTTTGTGCCTCGTCCCTCTTTCCACAAAGCCCAGCAGACGCCGGGCTTCTGCCTTTGCTGCTCGTCTTCGAAGGAGATCCGGACAAAAGTGCGGAACTTGGTCCCCGGAGCCACAGGCATTGTGGCATTGGTATCGACCACAGATAGAGAGTAAGCCTGGCCCTTGTTGAGATACGTGACGGGAATCTCATCGGCGTGTTTGATCATGGCGGTAGGGGCATTCAAAGTAGCGTGAAACCGGAACTTCTCAGCAGATGGTGGCATGACCGCAGCCATGGGCAGGCCTCCGAATTGGCGTCCCTGGAAACCAACCATGGGCGAGTTGTGAAATGCGCTGTCGATAGAAGCCATTCGCTCCTCAGATGGATCAGAGTTCATTGGCGACCCATCTTGCTCCATAGTCTCGTATCCGGTGTCTTGATGAACAAATGACGAGGGGGCGAAGGATTGCTGGTGTGCCGGAGGCTGGATAAAGGGATTGAAGGGTTGTTGAAATTGCTGAGGGTGGTGCATTCCTTGCATACCCTGGAACCCGGCGAGGTCCATCATAGGCTGCCCAGCGTGCATTGCGCCTTCAGACGTAGGCATCGACAGAGGCGTCCCGAGACCCATGCCGAGCCCTAGGGTAGGTGTGTGCAAGTCACCGGCTTGAGGATGATAGATGGTGTTGGTGCCTCCCGGCGTGGGAGTGTAGTAACCGGGCGGAGCATTGGCGAAGTTGGTGAAGGAGAACGAGTTGGGGTCAAGCAGCGACGGCGTGAACCTCCATGGTTCATTCGTAGCTCTGGGCGTTGGGTCTTGATCCCTGAAAGCTTCATGACTGAGGCTGTGGCTTCTACAGAAAGTATAATGTTAGCCACAGAGTCGGATAAATCAAGCATCTTTTTTGGAATACTGCGCATGAGTCCTCTTGATCCACACATGGGCAAGAGTACCCCGCGTTTCTGCCTGAACTCGTCCCGGCGGGCGCGGCCGGGTGCCGCGAAAGCAACTGCAAAACTCCAGAAAAGGTTCATGATGGTATTTGTACTGACCTTTCTTGAACGCCCGGAATAGACGGAACCATGCCCGTATTATCAACGGCGGCGCTCGCGGCGCCAACTGGGGCCGTGGTCGTAACAGCCACCTCGGGGAACTGCTTTCGAAAAGTGGCCAGCAATTCATCGCCGGGTTTTTGGGCGCTTGTTCTGTGAACAGGCACACGAGTCAGTACATGTCCGGGCAGGCGCAAAAAGGTTTCGAGATGGCGCAACAACGCGCGCATCCTCTGCGGGGAGCCGGGCTGCACAGCTATTTTTGTCGGCGCATAACGACAAAACATGGCAGAGCTTACCTTTGGCGAAACATCTTGATAGTAGATCTGCGCGCTGCCTAGTGACAGCGATACCGAGTTGGTGTTCAGTAGTTGTGGGTGATCTCCCGAATCCAGTCTCTTTCTGGCGAGCGATCGAACGGTCCGAATCCTCGCCCTCGTGTTGCTGCTTTGCGACGCCTGTCTCTTTTTTCTTCTTCGTCTGCCGTGATTCAGCTGAGCAAGCCTGAACTTCCTTAACGAGCGTAGGTCAGGTGGGGGAAGGCCGAGCTTTGGCGCCTCATAGAGCGGTCGGAAGTGAAAACGAGCGAATGGGTAGGTGATAGCGTCGTACGTGGTCGCGGAACCAAATGGGGGGAAAAAATCGATACGAAATTGGTTCTTCAAATGGTGATGTGCAAAGTCGAATGGGCCGCTAGCAAAGGTCGAGAAGTTGCAGTTCGAGAGGAAAAGGCCGCTCCGGTATGACGTCCGTGGGGAGAGAGCGGTATATTAGAGGATGCGGTGGGTACCTGGTAAGTACGTGTGTGAAGCAAGGTGGACAGACAAGGATGCGCGGCGGAGTCACAATGGCCTAGATGCGCAGTGGGCGTTTCTGTCGATATTGGAACTGCTTCGCCGAGGAGATGAATCGGGCGGGTGTAGCGGCTTGCTTAAGAGGCGCAAACGAGGAGACTAAGACGTTGGAAGACAGAGACCATGCGCGCACCAGAAGTAACAGCAAGTGGTAGTCTGTTGGTTCGCCAAAGGGTCTCGTAGTCTTGGTGTGTGGTTTCGGGTACGGCCTGTAATGGTGCGTTGCTTGGTACACAACCTGTGGCTCAAGGTGAGTAAATGGACGGTAGACAACACGACGCGTGCGTGGGCGAGGTATGCGTATTATGCTCCGGGGCCGGGAGAGAGGTTGGAAGAGCGCGCAAGAGCGAGAAGAGACGCGGCTACGATGGAAGGTCGGAACAGAACTTCAAGCAAGACGGGTAGGTAGAATATCCAAGGGAAGAGGAATGGATGGGATGAGCGGTATCTAATGTATGTATGTGTGAATGCGCGCTTGTAAGGCAGAGCAAGGTAAGGTAAAGAGAGGTCAGGTAAGGATGGGGGTGTGCGCACGGGTTGAACGACGGTGCAGTGCGCCCTTTGGGCTGGGACCTGGGTTGATGGATATGAAGATGAATGGGACCTGGGTCTGGGACCTCCTTGGAGGAGAGAACTGGGGCCCTTGGGGCCTTGGGTTGACGCTGGTAAGGGCATGGGTGTGTGGGATATGGAAATGGGTGTTGGAAGAGATGGGTAAATGGGCATGGGTGAGGATGGTCGGGGGGAATGGGTACCTGACGATGTGCTTGGGCAAGACTGCAAAGACAAGTAGCTGATGGTACGTACTCTTTTTCTTCCCTCTCGTTTTTTCTTTCCTGTGAGGTTTGCGGTTGTGGGAGTGGGATGAAATGTGGAAGTGAGGTGAGCTAGTTGACGTCAGGCAGCAGCAGCAGCAGCAGCAGCTGAGTCGAGAGACACAAAAGAGGTGAAATGGGTTGCAAGGACTGGCAACGCAGGAGGATACCTAACAGAAGTTGGAGATGGAATAGCGACAAAAGTGAGGAGAAGTCGGGTAGGAGGGGAAGGATGGAGAAGAAGGCCGGTATATGGGAGAAGTCTGGCGGAAGATATGAAGAAATCGCAGTGGGGTGTGTTTGTGATGTATCCAACGGAGGATTTCCGGCAGTAAGGTAAGGTACCTTTTACCTTTTCCTTGCCTCGAGGTGGGTGAGGTGGGAGCAGAGCTGAGCAGAGCAATGATGCACAGCAGAGCGAAGCTGTGTAAAGTACGGATACGTAGAGGGATGATGAATGTCAACTCAGGTTCTACTTCCGAGAGAAAGAGAGAGAGAGAGAGAGAGCAAAGTCAAGCTGGGTCGAGTGGAAGAAAGAGGTAGATGTTGAGTATGAGGAACAAACAGTCGCTCGCTCCCTTTGAATCACAGCACCGTGAAGGTACCTTAAGGTAGGGTATGTACTGCGTAAAGTAAGGCAGGTAGAGAAACGAGTCGGACGGGGGAGGGAGAACTAAGGTAGAAGGAAGAAGACGATATTGTGTCGGGTGCCATTGGATTGGATGTGTGATGTGTGAGGTCGGCCTGCTGCTGGAGCTGCCGCTTCCGCTGCCACTGCGCAGCTGGGCTGGACTTTGTCCCTCGTTGGCTTTTCTGGTCGGGTCGGGTGGACATGCGAGGTTCCGACTACTTGCTGTCTTGCGTGAGACACATGGTCAGCCGAGGTAGCGGTACGTGTCGTTGGAGGTGGGACTCGACTTGCAGTACATGCGTGCCACTGTTTCTCCCCTTCCTGCTGCTGCTGCTCCCCTCGCTCCTGCTCACTGGAGGTAAGGTGAGGTGAGGTGGTCTGGTCTGTACACATGTCCGTACCGCTACCGCGACTGTGAGGTCGTGTGTGGGCAGTGGCAGTGGGCAGGCAGGGGCAGGGCATGTCCATCGGCGGCTTCCTCCACTCGATCCCCCTCCCTTGCCAGGCCGACTGTCCATCTTGGAAAAAATAATTGTTAGTGCGCGACAATGAGCATTGTATCGCACCCCCCGCTCGCTGGCCCCCCCGGGGATGGGATGTGTCGACAAGGCTCATTTATGCACACGCCCCTCGTGCTCTTCGGAAAATGGACGGCAATGGTTGTACCAATGTCTCTCTCGAGCACCCAAGTATGGATACGTACTCCTTACCCCATCATCATCACTCAGATGGATGGGAGATACGGGAGAATGAGAAAGTGCCGCCGCTGATGTGTAAGGTACCAAGTACTGCAAAGTCGATGAGGAGATTCGGGAACGAACAAGAGAGGCGACCGACGACGTAAGGTAAGGTGAGGTGAGGTGACGGACTGACCGAATTTCTCTGTTTCTCTCTCTCTCTCCCGTAACGCGCAGCTCTGTGGCCCCATCAGACCGAGGTCAAGTCCATCCTTCCAGTCCAGATGTATCCGCACCCTGCTCTGTCGAGTGTTGTCTCTGGCGCCCCCAGCTTCGAATAGAATCGCCCACGTTATGCAAAGGGGGCGCGCGCATTCATCACCGCCAGTCAAGCGACCAGTCAAGCGACCAGTCAAGCTCAACCCCGACGAGTGTGGCACCTCAATCGTGGCTCGAGCTCTTGCACTCTCCGATGTCTTTCTTATTTGGCCAAGGCTGCTATTACGCAAGCTAAAGTGCAGAGTAGCGTATCTGTATCCGTACCGATGGTATACAGCACTACGGATACACTCACAGCATTGCCTCTCTGCCGGCCGTTCTGTTTTGCTCTTCTCCTTCCCCTGCACAGTCAGCCGACACTTTTTCTAACTTCAGTAGACTCGGAGAAGAGAGATTCGGAGAGTGGGGGATGGACAGGGGGACGAAGCCGCGCTACTCCGTCCCAGCGGCGACCTTTCCCATCTGACGTAGTTGCTTTAGCTGACCACTCTCTGACAGAGCCGATTAGTATGGCAGATTGATTGGGATCGCGGCTCGGAATAGACGTGAGAGGCAAAAGACGTCGTCAGTCAATTAAGAGAAAGTGCTGCGCAAAATGCAAAGGACCACAGAGTATGGATACCATCCACGGAGGCCTTGCTAGCATTTGCGACCTAAGTTGCGGATGCTAGTTAGTCTAAGGTAGTCGGTCCCTCATCTTCGGTTCTGCGGCGGCGCGGCCTGCCCTGGTGCAGTTGGGTGGTGTCTCGTGGTCGGGGGAGCTATTCTCACTCTGGCTTGAAGCCTTGAACAGGCGGGAACGGGGAAACGCGCGAGTCTTGTCAGATGGCAGGCCCTTTCTGGCCCTCTTCTGTCTGGATTGGGCCTGGCTTCGTACCGGTGTAGACTTTCCCCTCATGCGCCTACTGCGTGCCTCTTCCCACCCCGAGACAAGGTAAGGTACCTTGTACGCTGCAGCCCGCACAACGTTTGGTCCCTTGGGGTCCTTGGGATCAGATTTCGGCGCCGTCGCCGTTGCCGTGTGTCCCATCTTGGTGCTTGGCTAGCCCTGATGGTCATTGTTGGCGAGCCGTCATCCGTGTGCAGGCTCGATTGCGACAGGATAGCTTTCTCTCTCGAGCTAGCCATAGTAGCGATAGTAGCCATAGATTGGGTGCAAAGACGAGAATGGAGATGCTCGGTGATGGATGGGGACGGGGACGGGGACGGAGGCACAAGTTCGGCCAGCCAAGCAAACGTAGGCCATAGGCAGGTGCCGTCCGTTTCTTTAACGAAGCAATAAACATCCAGAATGATAGATTTTTCATTGTTCATACGCACCATGTGCCTGAGGCCTACCTTAGGTACCTTACTTGACTCCATAACCGCGGCGGTTTTCCCCATTCGCACTTCGTACCTGCTCCCGTGTGCCGTCCAACCCTCGCTCCTTCTCATTAATCAATATCATCGGGATTACTATTGAATCTCGATGTAAGGCAGTTGCTACACACCCAAGGGCTCACCACCTTTAATACTACCTACATTGCTGACATGGGGAGCTGAGCTAAGGCCAGGCACGGAGTAAGGTACTCTATCCTCTCCTTCTTCTTGTTTACTTTTTTGACCAACATGGTAAAACAGCCATGCCACATGTACCAAGGACAAGGAAGCAATGCTCTGACGCTTCCTACCCTAAGGCACCTTTCCTTGTTCAGAGGTACCTTCCCGGAAGGAAAGTAGAAGGAAGAAATAGCGCACCAGTCAATTGCTCCCGCTTGCTCCTGCCGTTCTCTCTCTCCAGTGTCTACTTCGTGCCTACCTTCCTTACCTCAAGGTAAGGTCATACGGGTTATGGTGTTTTTCAAATATGGGAAAGCGCAAAACGCCCTTGCTCAAAACAGAAACACCACACATGGCAGGTGTGCGATGAAGGGCGCCTTACCGAAACTTTAATCGTCAACTGGGCACTTTAAACGGCGCCTTCCTCGCACCTTATCGTCAAGCATGGAAGGTAGTAGTCAGCATTACCTTGCCTGCCTCACTAAACAATGTCTCTCTATCTGAGGGGGCCTGGGCCACCTCTCTAATACCTTTGCCCCAAGGTACTGAGCTGAGCTGAGCAGGCATCGCACCTCGACCTTTGCGGCGGCTTGCTCCTCCCGTTCCCTTGTGCCCAGCTCGGCTGATTCACTCCTGCCTCACACTTCATGTGTTGGGAACCTCGTCTTCCAGCGGAAGGAACTGAGAATGGGTGCTTTCCAAGTTGCGCAAAAGGCACCTTCAGGTTTCCAGGCTTTCTTCCAATGTAGAATTCTACTCCAAGGGACTTCCGTGCTCTTCAATCACATCATATCGCCGCTGCCCTCGTCCCCGTCCTCGTCGTCCTGCGTCCTGCGTCCGTCGTCTCCATCTTCGAGAACACTGAACTCAAGAACCTGCCGGGGCCAGTCCGACCTCATCTTCATCTGCCCACACTGCCACAAGCCAATTTCCAGTTCTGCGTCCATGCGCCTTTTTGTTTTCCCCATCCTCGCATTGGCATTTCCGGGTGCCATGCTCCCTTTGGCTTCATCATTCCCATTAACCCCGCCCCTGGCCCGTCCTGCGCTTCCTCTTCTGCCGTCTGCCATCGGTGCCATCCATGCATACCTTACCTATGGAGTACGGAGTACACTCTTCTTCTTTCTCGTCCACAGGCCTCATCCTTCTCATGTTAGTCTGCTAATGTGTCTACCGTCACAGTACTATGTGGGCTCGGTGGGTATCGTCTGATTAAGGCGTCGTCTCTTGGATCGGTCCTTTCTTGCGCCATCGCGTCTCTGACAGCTGGATGCCCCATGCCGGCGCCGCCCCTCCGAGAAAACGTTCAGTATTGGCATTAGGCGCGGAGCTTTGTACAACTTCGTCTCCAAAGATGCTCGCCGGTGCAGTCCGCCCATTGTGTATTCTTTGCACAAAACTTCCATCGCATTGTTACTCGACTCCAGGGTCCAAAATCTGCATCACCCTTCGGGCAGACCTCGTCTAGATTGACGCAGCCGCCCAACTACCTCGGGCTTTAACCAGTTATTCCGCTGAAGGACGCTCGCAATTCTCCGTCTTTGCTTTTTTCGACCAATTTCATCCGCTAACTCAAGATAATCTGCCAGCCCCCCGATCCCTCGTCCAATGCTTCAGATGCACTTTCTACTCCGTACAGGGCGAACTAGTACCGCACCATTCGTACGGGTGCATTCCGTCAACTCTCTCTGCCTGGCCGCTCTGGCCATAGGTACACAACTAGGAGTCGCGGATGGTCGGTGGACAAAATCGATGTGACACTTCATTCGTATAGCAGCACGCGGCTCGGTAACTCTCAAAGCCTACAGCGCTGCGATGCCTTCCAAGTCTGGTCGAGCCGTTTATCCCCGTCAAACCTAATCCGCGGAACGCCACCTCGGACTGGACGCTTAGGTATTCGTACTCAGTCAGTCCGTGCAGCGGTTGACATACCTATTTTTGCCAGTACGCAAAAAGTTGCTTCTTCGTCATAAGCAGTCAAATGGCTTACCAGAAACATCTACCGCCAAAGGATCAAGCCGGCGTGTACCAATACTTGCACCACCATACCACACCCGTTGTATATTGAAGATGGCGAAGGCTTGCCACAAGACCCCTGGACCCTTAAGCCGTGTGGCTGTGTAATCTCCGTTTTGCCCCTCGCCGATGCGCCCTAGACGAACTGGAGAGCTGCCGAATCCCAATTGAGCTGTGCCAGGACGGCCAGTGTCCGAAGATAGAGACTTCTGGGTCATTTGACAGATCGCAGGATACACCAAAACGGTCATGCCCGACGACTGCTGCCGTTGGAAGGGCATTACGCTGGCCATGGGCTTGAAGCCTAGGGCCTTCGGGGATGTTCGTCTGAATGCGATCCCGAAAGACGGGCTGTATGCGCTTCTTGTCGGCCAATAGCGACAACCTAACAGCTCATTCAGTCGATCATCGCTTCGACGGCTAAGCAGGCCGACACAAGTCGCCGGCGACACCCCACGCCCAAGTCTCGATGAAGTCGGGAATTGGTTCAGAAGCGGCAATGGTCTCGGATCGCATATTGCAACAACAGGCCCTTGGGGTGTCTCCTTTCTGCCTGGCGGCGATTCAATGTCTACACTAGTGAATGCAGATCTCTGCCCTGCAAGCCATGCCGCCCAAACCCCAAGTAGTGTTCTTGATGTCAACCACGATTCAGCGATGCGATCAGCGCTGCAATCGTCAAGACAATGCACACAATATCCGGACAGCGAGCATGATTTACCCCTGAACCCCCTACTGTTGGTCCCCAGCGGACGGACGGCTGTTGGCTCTGTCTGGGCTCTGGTTTACTGACAGGGCCGAATCCGACTTCATGTCTTTCATCGGGTCAATCGCGTATCCTTTACAAACGGTGCAATTTCACAGCGAGGCTGTAGTGGCTGCCACCATGCAGGTATGCTCAGCGTTTCAATTCCACCTCTTGCAGGCTCGTTGATTCGACATCCTAGGTTGCTCGCTAAACGGTGGCTTCGGGCCTGACTATCCTATTCCAGATGACTGGCCTTGCCGACCGTTACGCACCATCTAGTGAACTCTAAGTGGCGCTATCACAACGTCGCCAACGTTCTGTTAGCCTGGCGCGCCGTTGTCGCTACTGGACATGACGACTGTTACCCGCGCGGGACACGGCACGTGGCAATAGCTCCCGTCCCGTTCACACGCGACCATTGGCTGCCATCACTTTCCAAGGCAGATTTGTGTTGGCGCCATCCCGATGGTAAACCACATCCGACATCGTCAGTACGCTGTTTGCTGAAGACTTGCGGCGGCACAGTACTGGTGACTGTGACCGGTCATCGTGGCAGCCATTCTAATGGGTGAGATTTACTTTATGATACTGCATTGAGGAATCCATCAGTCCGGTACCTCGATACCTCGAAGGCAACGCGGAAACGTATCCGCAGTCATCATGCAGGAGACTTCAACTTGGCCGCGTAACAGGAGCATACATCACACAGCTCTGTCTTGACGTGGAGCTTTGTTTCGAATGGCTAATAATATTGAAAGGGGGGTTGACGTCATTTTCCCGGCCAGCGAGTTCCTAGATGCACCTCCAAGGGCTTACTCGAGTCAGCTCAATCCCCATCTTGAAATGCAACCAAGGCTTCGGAAACGAGAATTGACGAGGATTCTTCCGGGCCGCCGTCAAATCCACGGCACAAAACTTGTCGAGTGTTTCGTACTTAGCCTCTTTGAGTATCGAATTGGCCCGAAACGCTGCCAGAACCAAACCGCCCGGCCGTTGCATAACCGGGCGTGGTAGTTTGAGACGACGCTGCATTCTTCACAACCATTTCGGGATGCCGACTCGTCCAGAATCCTTCAAGCCGTGTCGAATCAAAGCAAGAGAAACGTTTTTTGACGATGGGTATATGGCTCCTTTCATTTACACAGTACATAGAAGTCCTCGGGAGATTACAAGGCGACATCCAGGGATCCATTGAGAGACTACCAAAGTTGGGCGCCGACTGATCATTTCCCACTCGGACCAGTAGCTGTCAAGAGAGGAGACGGGCGCTGCGATCCTTGTTTCATCTAAGCTTATTCACTTTACCGCACAATTCACTAATTACCACGAGAGCAAGCCTCGAGGCTAGAACACAAGAACCACAATCCTCAAGGCCATCGCCTCAATGCGCCTCTGGCTAGACTTTATGTAAGCCCCAAACCTGGAGAACGGAACAGTTGCCAGCGGGGTCTGATGATGAGCGAGAGATATTCCGTACCAGGGGTTCCGAACCGAAAGTCGTCAAAGATTCATCTCAGTCACACTTCACGGGCGGGCTAAAAGAAGATCTACTGTCGATGCGAGCTTAAGCGAGGGCCCGACTGCGGCTGCAATGACCTCTACAGTCTGCAAAGCTTGCCGACCACAACAACTTCCAGCACGTCCCAATAGTTCGGTGGAGGCACTGGATCCGCCTCAAGTCGTGACAGCTACAGGCCACACAGTTGCCCTTGCAGATGGGATCGCCGAGCTGCCAATTTGTTCTAGACGGACGTCAACGAAGCTAGCTCTCAGGAACATCTTCAGTGCACCACGCTAAGAAGAGTCCAAAGGAAGCCACTCAGATTTCCCCTCGGGCTCCCCGTATCTATGCAGCACAGGTACTCCATCAGTGCAGAGCGCTCGAGCCGAAACCTTTACCACAGGCCTCGGTTTAGGGAAGAAGGTTGATGGAGGGCCAGACCGTCTCATGTCACAAGCAACCCCATGCCTAGACTCTAGACCCGAGTGTCTCGCGCAGCGGCTGTGAGTATGTGACTGTTCCCAAATTATCAGGGCGAGGCGGGGACAACGAGGGAAAGGCTCTGACGTCATGACGACCCAGACTCACCTCCTTACCCACAGGCTAATGTCGAGAGTTCGAAACTCATCAATCACGGGGCTACAAGCCTGCGACAACAAGCGCGATACCTAGGTCTCTGGGTTCTGGACGTCGATCTACATCCGTAATAGGAGCCTCAGGAAGAAGGGTGTCATGAATGGTTTGCCGATTGGGCCGGGACTGGTTGGCGCCAATGACCAACATGGAATCGAAATAGAAGCACTGTTTGTCGGGAGCAGGCCGCCGCAGCTGGCCTACCCGTTTTTGATGCCGATCTTCGGCTCAAGACGCTGGAGAATCTGCCCATGGGCGTGGTAGTTCATCCCAGGACAGCTTTCAGGGGGGCAACGACGAACCAATCGTCGCTTGCCTTTGTCATCAACTTCAACGGTCGTTGTTTGGTTCCTGAGCACAGCAACCCAACCGTTCGTCCCGAGGAGAATGGAAGTTCGAGTCTACTCAACAGAGTTTCCACGACTTGACGAGATTGGACCGGGCCACTGGCCGAGAATCCCCCTCCCCGCACATAACAAGGCGGCCGAGCAGGAGGTCTTCCAGTCCAGGCCTGTTGATCAAGTTGCAAACTTATCGCCTTCTCCTCATGCCCAATCCTATTATCATACCGCTACACAGAATACAAATAAGAATGGCATCCAAGCACCAACCACAGAGTCAACTCCCAAAGGATCCTGCAGGGAAAGACCCAACGCACTCGTTGCAGTCCGATGAATTCGCATCAGTTTCGGGATAACATTGCCAACATTAAACCATAAGGATCCGGCCGTAAGGCTCCTAATTGAGACCCAGAAACTCGCCAAATATCGGTAGTTGGGGGTCCCGATAATTTCCAGCTGTGCGGTTCACGTCGCACACACCTGCCGTGGTTTGTGGGTAAGCTGATGGGAGGCAATCCTCGCGTATGGAAGAAGTTGCAGAGTCTGTGGGATGGGTCTCGTGATCAAAGACACAGACATGCACCAGCGCATGGAACATGGGTGGGCAGACTTTGGTGAGAATTCGCCCCTTCAGCGTCGTCTTGTTGCCATCGCCAAATGGCAAATGCCTCACTGACGACATTGGCAGCCAGTCGAAATGGGCCTCGCAGCTCAGACTGTGACTTTGATGGTTTTGTTTGGTGCCACTCAGATGGAGTCCACTACTGAAATTTTCCTCCTCCTCTTCATCCTGGGGGTGAGACCTGACGTTGATTTGGCACGGCGTACTCAGATGGAGAGGACGGTATTGCAAAGCGCCGTATGTTGCTTTCGTCCCCGGGGCTATGGAGAGAAACAAACTGATGCGGGGCCCAGGACCCGCGTGTGCGTGCTCCATCTCCATTCTCCATCTCAGTCTCCATTTTCATCTTAGACAAGGACCGGGGATGGTTGTCAACGCTGGAGGGAGCGCACCGCCACGGAGGGATGATGTCATGTCGTGCTTGAGAAAGCCAAACAGAAGCAGAAGAAAAAACTGTCTTCACTCGGTTGCTATTTTCACCAAAGTACGGATACATTTGGAAAAGCGACATCGACTCCACCAACAACATCCCACGATGGCACAAGCTCCATCCATTCCAAAGGGCTCCAATGAACAGTGTTTAACCCTCACGTATTCAGCCAACTCTCCGCAATGCAGCATCATTGAGAGTTGCGGTGTGGAAACCTCTGCGCCGCACGCTTGATTCGTGGCACCGGTAGAGCCCAGCGTTGTGCTATTGCAATGGTACTTGCATCAACAGTCGTTGCACAGAGAGTTGAAACAGACCCCGACAACACACGATCCATGGTTCTCTGTGTCATTGAGAGAGTTGTGCGGGACATGTTCGAAACTCGCAACCCTGTCATCTGATGGGCTTTACCTTCGTCAGACCAGCTTCCGAAAAGGGGAGCGCGCTGAGCTTTCCTCAGGGCCTCACTGCAGTCACATTTTGTGCCGTCCAAATGGGGATACTGAGGTGCCGCGAGCAACGTCATTCTCTCTAGAAACGGGGCTCCCGTCTTTGCTCTGTTCGGCCTGACGATACATCGAAGTATGGATACAAATACAGGGGTCGGCCAGTCTCGGCACCTCATTCTTCCCGGGTTGCGGCACGAGTGTGTTGTGGCGTTGACTGATGGAAACTAGTTGCTGGGGGCCTGGTGAGTCTGCCTGAGCAGCAGCAATCACCAAGTTCTGCCCACTACGAAGTACGGATACCACGAAACATAATTCTCTGATCAGTTGAACTTGGCCGGATAATTCACCGAGTGGATACGGACAAGGTGTTACCAGGCGAGATGGCAGAGTACATTGTCCATGAGTAGACGGGTCCAGCAAAAGCTCTACCCCGGGATCCTGAGCTCGACCATGGAACCATGTCCAGCCCAAATGCGAGCCCGCACTCAGCACTCAGGACGTTGCCGACCCAGACGTGCCAGAGACGGCTACTACAACGGCATGATGATTATCTGTCAAATAATCATGCCTGGTAGGCATTTCATGCCCATATCGCGCTAACAGATAGCGCACGGAGCGTCCAGCAAGCCCTGAGTTAAAGCCCGCATATGCGGTGTTGAAGCCAGCTGCCATCGGCCTCGCACGATGTTATCGCGAGCCACAAATCTCGCCAAGAATTGAAAATACAACGCTTCAGACCAGCTTGGGTGGGCGGCCGTGGTACAACACGGATAGAGAGCCGGGATCGTGGCCTTTCTGAGCGCGTCAAAGTGGGAGGGCAGCCATGCATGTTTGCGGGGCCCTGGCACATGTGGCTTCGGAGCACGCACTCTTGGGGTAAGAGGATTTCAGCAGACCCCAGGGCGTTCCGTAGCGCCTAGTATAACGGTATAACCTCCTGAGCGCTCATTGCTCAATGCCCGCAGGAAATTATGACCACTGATGGTGTGCATCCCAATCTGGACACATGGTTGAAGCCATCTTGGGGCATCCCGCGCAACGGCGCTGGGGTACAGGAGGCTAACTACGAGACCATGACGCCCTACCCAGCGATCGATACCAACCGTCGTCGGTTGCTCACTAGTACGGTTCCTTCAGGGTCCTCGCATTCAGCGCCAAAGCAAGGGACCAACTGCCCGAGTCTAGCTGACCGTTGATCGCCGATTCTAGAAGAGAATCAACCATCTCCTTCATGCTTCTATGTAAACGGCGCCAACAGTACCAGGTATTTGGTTGAGGGTCGCGGCAACCACAGTGGAGGTGGGGGGCACACTGGTGCTACGCAGTACTGATACATGGGCAAAGGCACGGATTTATTTTCATCTCTGAGTTGCCAGCGAGCCCCTTTGACTCATCGTTCATCGAGATTGCTTCACGGCTTACCTCGCGGTCAGCGTAAGGTAGTATAGGATCTCGTACCTTACCACTCTATCGTGGCCCGTAACTTCAATAGCTTGCCGAACCCTAAAGTCCCCGATTCGCAGAACGGCGACAGCCGCTCAGACTGGCTATGACGGAGATTCGACAATATCGCCCGCCATTAAGTGCCAATAAACCTGTCAAACTACGCTCCGACTGTGGCACACGAGTCAGTTGGAGTGTACTGCGTATGAACCAGAGAAGACATCTTGATGGGTTTCTCAGTCACCAAAGAGAGGGGCTACATAGTAGTCGCAGGCCGTGACCCGCCCTGGCCCATCATCCTGGAGCTTAATTCCAATCTTACCACATGCAACGCTGGGCAGTTGACGCAGGACACCTTCGGGGCTTGATCCCGCAGCCGGGGGAGTGCCATATGGCCACTATGGTCGCAACTCAGTCAGTGGAGATACAAGGTTGCTGTCCGACGCGCCGGTGATGAGAAGCTTTCGTCAATATGCGTCAGGGCAATGTCTCGTAGCCGAGCCGGTTGAGTTCGCCTGCTTGGGTTGAGGTCCACCTCACGTTACACTCGGAGACCCGGGGCACCAACCTGCGCTTTGCCGGACATGGGAACAAGGCCTCTAGGGACCGTTGTCATCCACCCCGGAACGTGCCCTTCTCTCGGGACTAGGAAATGACGAAGCTTAGGGTTAACTTTGTAAGCGCCAGTTGACGAGGGTATCCGGGCGGAGGTTGCAACACTAACGGCGGCAAAAACAAAGTCGTGCTGTGGGCAAAGCGCAGGTACAATTCCCTCACTTACACCGTCACGACCGTATACGGGGATGCAAGCTTCACTCTCCAACGGGAACGTAGGGCACAAACGAAAAGGGGATTGACGAGTACCGCGAAACACGTCCGACTCGTACTACTGCAACAAATCGCCTCATCCTGTTGTTGTTGTGGATGGGTGGTGGACGTACGGAGAGAGGCAATCTCATGGCCAGCAACTTGACTTCGGTCCTGACAGTGGAGGTGGCCCTCTCTCTCTCTCTGCCGTTGCCCACCGTGGTGGTCCGGCACGGCACTCACAGACGCTGACGCTGTGGCATCGGAGAGCATCCCGCGTGCGCCCTGTGGTCGGCCGGGATCAGGGTACAGATGGTGGATTTGCCCTGGGAATGCCTTTTAAGGGTCTCCACGGGCGCCGCTGGGATGCAGCCTTTATTGACGGTCACGTTTGCCCAAGGGAGAAAATTCGGTGTCGATCATGAGGTCATTGTCGATGGGAGAGTATGAAATTGCTGGAGGGGAGAAAACTCTTCGATGGACCCTTCCATGCCGTGGGTCTTGCGGGGGCACACGGGGGGCCGGGCAGCAGTGTGTTGTGCGGTGTTTGGGGGCACAAAAGTGAGATGGCAGATTGGTCCCTGACTCCGATGCCATGATCAAGGTTGGAACGAACAAGGTTTGCACTGGGCTTGGGTATTGAGAAAGGGCGGGAAGAGAGGGGAACTTGGGGGGGCAGAAAGCGACGATGATCATTTCTCGACGAGGTAGGTTTCTCGATGGGTGGAAATCATTCAATGGAACCCTTGATCGCGGCCCCCCCTGAGAAAATCATTGGAATTATATATATTTATAGAGGGCTGAGCCACGATGGAGGCAACTTGGGGAAGTATTGGAGGGGAGGCACTGACGTTATTCGCGTACGATTCTTGCAGATATCAGACATGGGGAGAGGAAAGATTGGCGTGTCCAGATACGTGAAGCAGAAGGCAGGAAAAGGGGGTTTGGTTACAGGATATGTTTGGTGGGTGGGAAGAGACAGGCGTGAATAGCAACTAACACGCCCCCCGGTGCCCCGAGACGCATGTCCGACGTCGAGGATTCAGCACTCCTCAGAGAGAACGTCGGCAGTAGGCAAGGAGGGCCGTGAAGCCCGGTGCTCCTAGCCTCCGGTCGGTCGACCGCGGGACTTTGCCACGCGTTGATCTCTCGTGTTCGGCCGGAATACCGGGGCGGGGGGGGGGGCACTTTCTCACCACGAAGCAACCGCCGGGAGAGGGGTCCCCTTTTTCTTTTACGATAATGGATACACGGAGGTGCTTGTTGGGCGGGGCGGGGGGTTGTCGTTTGTTGCTTTGTCGATGAAGCTTGATTCGGGGGCCGGGCTTGCGGCGGCGGCGGTTCCTCTTCGACTAGCATTGCTGGGTGGTATTTTCCTTTCTGTTCCCTCATTCCTTCTTCACCTCCTCTTGCCCACCGCATGCGATGCAACCCTTCAGGTGAACCTGTCAGTTGGAATGCATGGACTCTGGAGTGGGAAAAAAACGGTTCAGAATGCAGATCTTCCAAGATTCCCATGGCGCCAGAGACCCTGAAGTTGGCAGTTGGAGGGGGGAATTATGCTCGTTTGAGGAGGTACATGGAGGGCTCGGATGAAGCTATACGAACTTGACAAGTCGAAAAGCAAGGTCAGCTTTCGAGTCGGAGCTCCGGGTTGGTGGGTGAGTGGTGGTTCGGTGAGTCGAGTGCCGAATGCAGGTACGGAGGACGGGGGGCCACGGTTGTTGTCCTGCGGCGGCGCTGCGGATACCCTGCTGCGTACGGATACCACCACTTTGACTGGAGTGGAACATTGTTGCATTCCCTTTTACGGCTCGAAAACCATTCTGATATTGGACTTTTGAAGGGGGGAGGGGGGTCCGTCCGGGAGTGGTGATACTCTCGGGGGCCCGGGGGGTTGGTGGTTTGAGTCGGACCTTGGAGGCGGCGAAAAACTTTGAAGGCATTCACGAGCTATTGGGATATTTCTCTCCATCGCGACGACGATCAGATGCACGAAGGGTAGCATGTAAGACGGGGAATGAACGGTGACTGTCCCCTCTCCCCCTTCTACTTCTCCCCTTCTCCTCGTCTCGAAGCCCTTGACCGAGATTCCATGTCCAAGATGATGCTCGAGTCGAGGAGTTTTTCGGTGGATATTGGACTCGATGGGGAGTCTGATACCGAGATACCGTCGGTACATACATGTTCAGGTATCCTTTCATTTTACCAGACCCCCATTCCCATTTTCATTTTCACCCCCCTTCCCATACCCACTCTTACAGTCCTACTTGCCGAGTTATGAGGTTGGTGATATTAGAGAGAGAGATGAATCGACGATCCCAAGAGCGGACGTTGAGCTCCCCACCCCATATCCCCTTCCCTCACTTCTAATCCTGCTCCGACTCCCATGTAGCCTCGTTCTCCTTCCTCTTCCAGGCTCCGGGTCCGCCCCCCTTTGGAATCACCTCGGACCATGAACCCACGGACGAGGGCCTTTGCCTGCGAGGAGGATTAATCCCTGGCAGGACCCTGAGATGGCCTGAGATGAGGGGTTCTTGAAGATCTGCAGCAACAGTAGCAGTGGGACAGTACGGAGTAGTAGTAGCCGCAGCAGCAACAGTAACGGCGGATAACGGCGGCGAGCGGGCGGGTGGTTGGGCGGGTGAGATAGAGGCGAGGGTAATATTAAAGTGTTCAATATTGGAAGTTGAGTTTGAGGGGGCTCCGGTCAACCGTCGGGAGATCATGGATGAAGTGTCAGGGAAGGCTCAGGGGACGGTTCTTTCTTTGGCGGGAATGAGGCGGTCGGGGTGAAGTTGATTCACAGCCTCCTTGGGATGGAAAATGGGCTGAGGAGAGATGGGAGGGGAGGAGGGCTTAGATTGGGTAGGTAGATGTAAGTGAAGGTTTTTTTTTTTGGTCTCGTGATGGCTTCATGGGATGAGACGCAGTCACGGGATACGAGGTGGACGCACGCAGTACTGCGTAAGGTATGTACGCTCGGGTTGCTGCGGGCCTGCGGGCTTTGCGGCTCTACTACTGCGCGTCGTCTGCGGGGTGGGATTTGGGACCGCGTGACTGGTTGAGTTTCCTCCTTTGAGCTCTGAGGGGTTTGCTCGAGGATTCGTTTTACTTGCTGCTGCTGTTTTGTTGTAGAGACATATGCAGCTGCCTGTTTGGCGCCTCCTTTGTTTATAAGTAGGTGCTTGAAGTTGAAGTTGACGTTGACATGAGATTGGCTTCTGGAGGACTTGAGCTGGAACTGTAAGTCAGGTTCCTATTCTGCTCCTCGTTGCTGTGGCCGGTCTGAAGTCAGTGCGAATGAGGGAAAGACTGAAGGGATGAAGGTGTGTGGAACCTTGGTGAGTGATAGGCAGTGATTCATGAGACTGAGGTAAGAGCCTTTCGATGTCTTCAGCTGGTGTTTGATGTGAACCAGGAGCCTCAAAGGTACGATTGCTGTCACTGTTATTCGATTTTATTGCAATGGCTAGGATGTACAGCTTTACAGAACTATGATGCGTATGGAACCGTGTTAATGAGATCGTTTTGCAGGTGCGAGATGCTGATCTATCTGAGGTATCTGGCAGTGTTTAAACTGTGGTAACAGACGAATGTCACGACCTCACTTGAGATCGTGTTCAAGGTAAAATGCAGACGCCGCCGCAGCCTCTCATTCCTCCCATGTGCTCGAGCATTGTTTCCTCCTAGCAGTAGTTTCCCCCTCCTTCCCCCTCACCACAGAAGCAGGCGTGTTTGAAGGGGTGAGGCTTGAGTCAAGGAGATGAGAGCTTGTGATGGCGGCTGGATTAGACATGTGCGTGGATGATTGGTCGCAATCCGGTCCTGGCGTTGTTGCAAGGCTGCTTTGCTGTCTGCGGCGGTCCGGACACGGCTTTGGGGATGGTGGAAGGGAGCGTGTCTTCCTAACCCTACCTGACACCTACCTTAGTTGGTCAAGTGAGTACAAGGACGATAGCTGCGTTGTCTTAGTAGGGCTTTGGAATAGCTTGTCTAATTCTTTTTGTGTTTTCTCTGATGTCAAACAAGACATTATCGAGACCTCTTCGTTTTTCTCGAGCGGTTGCTAAAAGTCAGAGGTGCAAGGCCCCCTTTGTTTCTGATGAACCTTAGGTAAGGTAAGGTTGCATCTGAGCGGAGAGATGTCTTATCGCAGCTCTTATCTGACTCTGAAGTATGTTTCTGACAGTTGTTCTCGAAGGAGAAAGGACGGTCGGTGCGTTATCAGAGACTTTTAGGCAGTGCGACTGCTTATCGGAGACAGCCAAGATGGGTGTGATACAGCGGTCGTGTGACCCATCACGTCATATTTGGCACTGTATCATCAAGTACCTACTGATTCGATACTGCCCCCCCAAAGGCACACGCCCAACTTAGCTACAGCTATTGGCTGCTTGGCGCTGTGCCTCCGGTGCCATCCTCCCGCTCCCCTCGTCAGATTGCGCGGGTTTAGCGCTCTCTGTGCGGCGTCACCACTTGCCTTCCCGCTCCGATGCGTGGAGCTCTGTCTGCAGTGCTGCTGGCGGCTGCTGCTGCTGCTTTGATTGCTGCTTTGCTGATGCTGCTGTTCGTAGCCTTTTGGGTGCCGTGCATGACATTTTTACGTACCATTCTGGGGCGTATGGTTTCGTCTTCGGTTCATCTCTCATTTCATCCTCTTTTTTATCCACCGCCATTTCCAAACCCTTTGTCTATTTACTTTTTTGTGTGCTGGGGGAGAAAGAAAGAGAGGGAAAACATCACCCCAAATCGAACGAGCCTTCTTCTCTACTCCGTACCGCGATCTGGGTTGCGCCTTGTCTGTTTTTCTCGGTACTCGTCTTGCCGGGTCGCCATCCATCTCCGATACGGCAACGTCCATAGTATTTCATATCCAGACTACCTCACCTCACGGCACCCGTTGTCGCCCTCCAACAGTGGATATTCCCAATAGGCCAGGCGAGGTAAAGAGTCTGATTTCCTTCTGCGGGATCTCATCATCGCATAGCATACGTATCTGAACGCTGCGGCGCGCTGCGCACGAGTCGGACGACTGAAACGAAACGGACACGCGCGCTCACGCCTTTGGAACCACCTCGCCTACGGAATACCTTGGCTGTCCAAACAAACGTACCCGCAATAACGGCCATCTCTCTCCTTCGACCCGGAGTCGAGCATCCAAAACCCAAACCTTACTCTGTCATCATCATCATCATTTCTAACTCACACCTCTGGATCTCTACTGCAACCGCCAAACCTCGTGGGACTGCTACCTGACGTCGTTACGTACTGTGCAGTGTGGGTGTGCTTGTCTGTCACTGTTCGGTTTCTCTTTTTTGGCCGTTCCCATCTCGGCTTCGCAACCCCGCCAGCCGTTCTCGGCACCCCACCTTATCGCAGCCAAAGGCCGCTATTTTTCGCCTGGGCGATTTCTTGGTTGAACAGTACCTTTCACCCAGTACCTTGCCTTGCCTTACGCTGTAGCTAGTAGGAGAGAAGCCAGGCCGCCAAGCAGCGAATCAACCCAAAGGCGGAAAAAAGGGAAGCGTCGTCATCGGTTCCTCAAACTCTCTCTCGCTACTCCGAAAACCCACCGACCGGCCGCGGGCTCGTTTGAACCTCTCGCCTACCCTCCACAACCAAACCAACCAACGAACCCCTTGTTCTACGGATCTCGAGACTGCAACCATGGCTGCTGCAGCTGCGCATGATACGCCTGAGGAGCCTCAGAGCGATGGCTCCAAGCTCAAGACCTTTATTGGTATCCTGAAGAAGTGAGTCTATCTCGTGATGGATGACGTCGTTTGGTGGTTTGGGCTTGCATGCGCAGTGCCTTTGGGAACCAGGAGGCGAGCTTTTCTGCTTCGCGGGCGGGGATGCGTTGGCTGATGGGCGATGATCCTTGGAGGGGTAAACCTGCCATCGTCACCTCATCAGACCTGCAAAACTCCAAAATCAGACAGGCGTGAATTATCGGGAAAGCGGAATTCGTGCTGACTGGCCTCCTTCTTTCAGGTTTATCGGTGTCGCCGACCTTGCTGCCGTCCGCTTCTCTCTGCCATCCCAACTCCTCGAGCCGACGCCGAACCTCGAATACTGGAACTATCTCGATGCGCCCAACGCCTTCGTTGCCATCGGTACCGCGGACGAACCCCTCGACCGCATGCTCGAGGTCTGCCGGTTCTGGTTCACAAAAGATCTGAAGTACGTCAAGGGAAAGCCTTGCAAACCATACAACTCGTGTTTGGGAGAGTTCTTTAGGGTGAGTGCCGCCGGTCCTTTCTTTGCGCACTATGCGCCTATCATACTTTAGGACGCTAATGGAGGACGTGATTAGTGTAATTGGGAAACCGAAGATAATGCCCCCAAGATCAACACGACAGCCCTCGGCAGCGGCGCGGGTAGCAGCTCGTCAAGCTTCAAGTCGGCCAAGGCAGACAAGAACGCCTCGGCCGTCTCCCTGTCCGTCCCGCAACACGGCAGCACGACACTCGACAGCAAGCCCCTCCGTATCTCATACCTGACCGAGCAGACCTCCCACCACCCGCCCGTAAGCGCATTCCACATCAGCTGTCCCGAGCGGGGCCTCTCTGCCCGCGGCTTCGACCAGATTACGGCAAAGTTCACGGGTACTAGTGTGCGCGTGTTGCCTGGCGAGCACAACCTCGGTATTTTCGTCACGCTCGAGAAGCGCGGCGGCGAGACATATCGCCTCACTCACCCCGCGGCGCATCTCGGTGGCATCCTCAGGGGAAGCTTGAGCGTCAGCGTCAGTGAGATGGCGTACATTACGTGCCCGCAGACCAAGCTTAAGACGATCCTGCACTACATTGAGGCTGGGTGGCTCGGCCGCTCTACGAACCGCGTCGAGGGCATCATCTTCAAGTACGACCCCGAGAACGACGACAAAGTCAACATCAAGGACGTCCCGGAGGCCGACATTGTCGCCCGTCTGAGCGGTCCGTGGCGCGAGAAGATTGAGTTTACCCTCGGCCCCAAGCCAGTGGTAAGTGACCCTTCCCTGTCCTCCTTCATCCCCCTTCTGCCGCATGAATACTCACATGAATATGGCAGAACTCTCACCCCGCCGAAGCCCGCTACACAATCATCGATCTCGCACCCCTCAATGTAGCGCCCAAGGTGCTGCCCCCGAAGGAGAAGCAACTCGAGAACGAGTCCCTGACGATGTGGGGTGGCGTCACCGAAGCCATCCACGCAAAGCAGTTCTCCAAGGCGACGCAGGTCAAGGTCGAGCTCGAGGAGCGGCAGCGAGAGCTGGCGCGTGAGCGCGAGCGCACGGGCGAGGTCTTCAAGCCCGCCTTCTTCGAGCAGGTGACGGACACGGGTGGCAAGCCCGAGTTGACGGATAAGGGTAGAGAGGTGCTCGCGAGGGCGCAGAAGGGGGAGTGGGACATGAGCGATATCGTTGTTGTAGACGCTCCAGCTCCGGCTGCGGCTGCGGCTACGGCCCCAGCGGCTACGGAGAGCAAGTAAATGGTTCGATGTTATTGGCGGGAGAAAGAAATTAATTGGATTAGAAAGGCATACTGAGCACCTGGGAAAGCTGCGTCGGTCCCGTTCCTTGTTTTATTCTTTCTTGGAACTCCTCTCTCCTTCTCGTTTTCCGGATTATTTGGATCTGTTTGGCCCTACTGACCCTTTCCTGAGGGATGCATCGCTCGCTTTTTTGCTTTTTGGAAGGGTTTTTCCTACTCTGGTTGTTGACCTGTTTCATGATCCCTCTCGCTTGAAGAATTCTCGCATTAACGATGAGGGGTTGGAGGTTTTTTTGTTGTGTTGCATGGTGTGGAGATGAGGAGAGGAGGAGGAGGAGGAGACTATTTTGCATTGTTCGCTCTTGGGTGTGGAACATTGCGACACATACATACATATACATTCACACACACAGAGAGACTCACATAGGCCTTTTCCTTGGAAGGCGGCGTTGGGATTCTTAGATTGTTTTTATGTTTTATTGGTTTAGTCTTTTTATAGTAATACATTTCATCAACACTTTATTTCGTGTGGTTGTACTTAGGGCTTGGATGATCAACGTGGGGATACATATCATAGGCATACAGTAAGTACTAGGTGTCAGATTGTGAGAAACTTGAGTTTGCTTGGCTTTTATATTGATCTGAACAGGAGGGGCGAAAGCTAGGTTTCTGTGGAGCCTACTATCTCGTAACGAGACGACATTGCAAGGTAAACTCTGTCTCAATATTTCACTTGGAGGAGTGGGGAAGAAACACTTGACGATGGGATGTTGGGACGGCATTCGCTTTCGGATGGCGGAGCGAACGTGTTGCGTGCTGCGGTTGCGTGCTGCCCGGCTCCGTGCGGTTCGGCCCCGCTTTCGGGAGGGGGAAATCGGGGATTTGTGGACGTCCGGTTTTTTTTCTCGGTGGCCGGATTGGAGTTGGCTGTAACCTTCTCGACTCACGGACCTCCTCATGTAGTGCTGTTTTATCGCGAAAATTGGGGATGTTATAGGACAGGTATAATGCTATGGGCTGAGAGGACAGACATTCTCGGTGAATATGATGCGCGGGGTGCAGGTGTCGTTATGTACGGTTCACTGAGCTCATACTATTACCCTGGTCGACGTTATCGTGCCGATTGCGCATGGAATGGGAAGGCTGAAGAGGCTGGGAAGGAACATTTCTGCTCCTCTGCGACGTTACCTACCTTGTACGAGAATTTTTGTCTATTTTTGGTGGAGATAATGATGTTTTGTATCTCGTTTACGATACGACTCATCCCATCCACTCGTAGGCACTTAGAACTGATGAGTAGTCTACCCCGGGTATCATCATAACTATACGAGATCTCAGAATTTGTTGTCTTTGAGCTGAATGGTATAGATGTCTGATGAGACGTAAGAGACCAACACCTTTGCCGGCACAAGGGCCCCCCAGCCAATGTCTCGAAAGCTTCAACGTCTAAATCCTTGCATCCGGTAAGGCGACTATGAGACAGCGCATTGGCATCAACAATGTCTTATTGAATACCATAGACAATGATCTAGAAGAAATGTCTTTGTCGGTTGATTAACGATTACTTTATCGACCTGATTCTTCAAAGCAGGGATAACAATCACTGTGTTTAGAGGGTCACAAAGACCAGCTCACGGAACCGAGGTTGAAAGGGGCTTGAGAATGAAGTGATAGATAACTTCAGGATATATTCCAACAACTGACAGACCACACATCTCTACAAGATCAACCGCTTCTCGTAGGTAGCATTGATCAATTTTCGTTTCACGTCCCATTCCTTAGTACCGGTTCTTGTTCGTCAGGACTAGCTTCCGACCTACTTCACTTTTGCATCAGTTTCATCTTCACCTTTGACTTAACCTACAGAACTCGATTTTTCTACCACAACTTCACATTCACTCTTCCAGCCTGCCTGTATTTTCTGTAGCACCAAACCCAAAGCAATCACAGCCACGTCTCTCTCTCTCTCTCTCCAGTCTAAGTTTCACTCCTACTTTCTCTCACCAATAGCTATCAATCCCAACTAACTCCTCACCCAAACCATGGCTGATCAATCCCAGAACAGTCAGACACCGGCCGCCACCAATGAATCAAGTGATTCAAGAGGCGTTGTTCCCCTCGAACTCTTCCTCGACATCGCAGACCGCTACGTCGAATCCGCCTACGCCCAAGCCGCAGCCGAAGTCTCGACATGGCACGTCGAAGGCTGCCCAGACGCCATCGACTCAATCTACATCAGCGACAACCACGCCTACGACTACGCCTCCCAGACGAAGCGCTGGCGCCTCGTCAGCACCCTCGCCAACCTCCGCAGCAGGCGCGTCTCGGACATCGTCGACAAAACGTTTTGTAAGTTCCCTCGGCACCACCACGTGCCCCGTCACCACCGCACCCCGGCAAACGCCACAGAATGGTCTACAACGGGGCAGAGGAGCAGCGGCATCGTCAACCCGCCTATACACGCCTGGGTCCTCCCCGACATCGACGTCTTCGTCCTCGACTTCAGAGCCGCGGACCGGCATAACAACGCAGACGGCGAGAACCCGGAACCCCTCGAGACCGCGATCCTCCAAACTCCACAGGAAGCCACGAAAGGACCCCTCCGCATGATCCGCAGCGTCAGCAGTAGCTTGAGAAACCTAATGACCGCTAGCGGAAAGCAGATCCGCGCGCTCGCGGCCTTGCCGGAGTTGAGGTGCGTGCAGGCGTGGTGCGCGATCCGGAGCCCCGTGCAGCCCGCCGGCGAGCCGCTGCACGACCACACGGCGGTTTTGCCTGTTGATCCGGCGATCTTGCCTGAGCTTGCTGCGGAGTTGGCGCTGAGCGAGACGCGGCTTTTGCTGTTATGGGAGCCGTTGTTTGATGCTGGTGTGGAGATCACGGTTCGGCCGAGGTATGCTTTGCGTGGGGAGATTGAGCTCGTCCGTACGGACGAGGGTCTGCGGATGAGGTTTCTTGAGGAGGAGTGTAGGTGCTATCGGATTGAACTGGAATAAGGTGGTGAATGGAAGCGTGGATTGTGAGTGTCAGCGTAAGTTCTTTGGAGTTGGCGGAAGTGTACTCTTTGACTCCAGGCTGGGTACTCGATTTTAAAACTTGATGATATACATGGTAGGTGGGAAGAACCGAGCGGGGGAGACTAGACTATGATATTTTTGGATACCCCGATTTGAATCAAGTCGCTTGCGAAAGTTCCTGCTTTAAAGGCGTCTTGGTGTCTTTCCCAATTCATGTCTAGCATCAAATGGAGCAATGTGGATAAACACACGAGGCAGCGTTATTTATACACTGCAGAATTGAGGAGTGTACATGGTGCCACTCGTCGAACATGTCCCTACCTATGGTAAAAATGCTAGATGAATAACGTAGCATTAAACGGCGATTAGAGACCAGGTACTCTTTGCATAGCGATGTAACTGCACCTCGGAGTGTTCTAGATGGAGATCACGGAAATATCGGTCACAGTCGGTTTGGGTCTATATCGAATTATCAGCTGGAGGTCGTCAGGGTGTCGAGAATCATGCTTTTTACTCTACCTGTTCCCGCTCGAAGCTAAAACTCTCTGTACCAAAAGAATCCCAAGAGATACTTTACTTAACCCAAACTAAGAGTCACCTGCTCGAGAAGGTTGAAGACGCCACGACCTCTACGCATACATTGTTATGCAGAAGAAAGAAGGAAGCCTCTCTGTCTACCACCACTACAGCAGCTGACCTCGTCTCTTCTCCATCATATCGCAGCATTGACACCTTCGGTACAAGCAGTGCTGATCCTGGCTATACAATGTCGACTAAATCCTACGCCACATTGCTCTTCGCTTTCGTCATCTTCTATGACAACCTTGAAAGACCAACACCAACCCGCAGCTTGAGTTCCCCTCCACAATTGGATACTATGCGCTGGTCCACCAAGCTTCACAATACCTTCGAACGCATTAAATTTGGTGTCAGAGGCACCACTCTCCCCAGCGGCATGCTTCCGTACGAAATATGGCTCTTAATCGTCGATGCCGTGGTTGACGACTTGGAATCGACAGTCGAGCCATTAACATGGGTATTGACCGGTTATGAGTCCGAAAAGGTGACCGATGAGAACCGCTGTCTCATGCTCGATCAAAGCAAACCGCCCTGGTTTTACGGAATCGAGCACTTCTTGATTGACGACGCCAGAAACTGTGAAAAGAGCAAAATCAAGCATCGGCAAGATGCCATGGAAGTCCTGTATAACTTTACACTGGTCGACCGCAGAACTCGAGATATTATCAACAGACGACTACCACGATGCACCTTTCTCCATAGGAATTGGTTCGAGCGCGGTAGGCCACTGGAGAAGCCTTCGACCTCGATACGAATCGTCCCGAGCATCGACCAGTTTCCTTACTTTGTCAGACGTCCTGCTCCGCATTCTCACATGAAGCGTTACAGGGCTCTTTTCAGTCCTTGGGAATACCACGGCTGCGTGGAACCTTTCTCTCATGTTCAGACGATACTGCTTTCGGCGATTCTGCTCAGGCCCGGCTGGGTTTACCATCTCAAACACCACTTCCAGTACTTGCAGAAAATGCCTAATTTGAGGAGTGTAGAGTTCAGAGCAAAACGACCGTACAGGGAAGCGGACGAAACTACTTACTATACAGTAGAGGACAGTCTTCTCACTTTTCTGCCTGGGGATGAGAATTTGGACATGGACGAGATTATTTCGATGTGGAGGTCACTCAAAGACAGAGGGGTCAGGTTCACTGCGAGCCATTCCAAGGCTTTGGTCGAGTTTACCTGAAAAACACCTTTAGACGTTTCCACGAGGTCCCCTTCCCAGAATGCGAGCCGAAGTCGTTGAAAAAGAAAGGCTTTGGATATGACAATGACAGAACTCAGGTAAATATTCATGTGAAGAAGACATAGCCAGAAAGGTGTACAGCCCGTGCTAACAGCCAACGCAGTGTTTGTTTTTCCCTGAGTCTTGACACTCTGGGCGATAATTGGAGCTTCCTATGGGGTGTTCGGCGCTAGATAAGTCAGCTTGGCTAAGAATCCACAGGGACAGGCTGCACAATAGTGAGGCGCAATTCCTCAAGTTGCTAATGATATTCGAAGCTGCCTCAGAAGTATGGCACTCGATAGGTTTGAAGTGTGCTGTATATAGACGGCCTTCCAAGGATCGCAACCGACGGACGGGTTTCGACAAACTGGATCTCGACCAACGACGTATGGCCTAGGTCAGACCCGGACATACGGATTACTCCGTAGGCAGAGAAAAGAAGACATCGGTCCAGTGAAATGATCTGTAGATTAATAAACTCACTGATACGAGATCTGGGCGAAGCGACTCGACTCAGCCGCACTTGATGGGTACCGCCGCCTCGCAAAATCACCGGGGATAGCGGCAGGTACCTGGGTTCCCTTTTCGCTCTCGCGCGGCTGATTCAGCGTTTACGCGTCTCCCCGCCACTTCGCTTACTGAACTCTGATATGAATGCAAGATTGTGATGTCCTGTGAGCCTGTGAGGTGAATGGCGGTGGAGTTATGCCTGACTCGCCGGGTCTATGAAGGCCCGAGGTACGGGACAATCAGGAGCGGAACTATGTATTGGCTTGAAAGCCGTAGAATTCTCATGAACATACGCAAGGACAGAAAGAGCCTAAACTAAGACCTAAATCCATGCAAAGAGGTTCCCATAGGATCAGTCAACAATCCTACTCGCACTACGTTAAAGGTGCTTAGGCAGGCGATGGTACTTTCTGCATTGGCCAATTGGTCGGTCAACCGGGTTCATCGGGGGAAAGCAGTCGAAGCGATGGGGGACTGTGCGGCTTGCAACAGGAAATCGTGACAAAGAAATGGAGAATTGTCGAAGCGAACTTAGCGAAGAAGGCAGAGAGGGGCAAAGTGACACCTTGGCTCAACTCTGTACCGGCGGGATGTAACCGGGGCGAGTTCAACCATGTTGATTTCGCAATCTCGGAGGCCCACCTGGAAGATACCTTAGAGAGCGGCATATAGGCCCTCAACGGACATGGTGTAACTCGACTGAGAGATTTTCTGTCTAGCAAACTTATGCAACGCAGAGAGTAGTTTGCGGTGCCGCGGTGCTTACCAGTCAACTCTAAACAGCTCATGACGAAAGTAATTGAGAGATTTGTCGAAGGTGGTCTGAGATGTACACGTGCTAGGAGAGACATCAGACGAACTAGTGTAGGGAAAGGTCTGGGCCAACATTTTTTGCATGACACGAACCACATCCATTTTCTCACAGTCACCAGTACCAAGACACCGGATCCAACGGCGCGGGAATGTGGGAACTCACAGCCCCGGCCCGTGTAAGCTTTGGGTGCCCAGCTTGGCCAAGGTCAAGCCTCGGCGCCTGCCAAAGACCATCGATCGGGCGGGATTGGCTCGAACCAAAGGGGCGGGAGGAGAGGGAGGGAAGGGAAGCAATGAGCTTAAAGCAAAAAAGAGGCTCAAGGCGCCTCGAACGTGTTCAATGATGATCAATGTCAGTCTATACTAGTTTAGTAGTGGCAAAGATCGATTGTTTATGGTGCTTCTGGCGATGTTCCAGAGCGAAACGTCCCGACAAAGACTTTGTGTGTTGTTTTTACCCCTGAGTGAAGGCTTGCAGCCGAAGCTAGAGTTTGAAGTTGTTTAATGAGGCAACGAAAAAGCATTGTGCAATGTTTGATTGGCTATACCCCGCACCAGACTACCACTTGAGTTCTCGCCCAGGAGCTGGGCTTTGCCATCCATGACGCCTTTTTATCCCACTTGACGGGATGATCGAAGCATAATAAACAATGTCCGTTCGGCTGCAACTTCATTAATTAGACGAGAAGAGAGTGTCAGAGAAAGAAATGACAGGTGGGGTACTCCGACCTAGGCGAACACAACCAAATAGGGTTTATCGTACTCAGTACACTATGGATAGCTCCTCTTTCGCTTTCTTCTGTTCTGTCCCCCTCGGACACCGATACGATAGCAAATTGAATGGGCCTGTAAAGAAGATAGTTAGAGAGTACCACGGTAAGGAAGACTCTCAGACTTGTCCATTGCAAAGAAAAGGTGAAATGTTGACAAAGAGATTGAGACACCGAGGAAGTCGAAGAGTCGAGAACTGGTCATCATCCCTGAGCAGAGTCGGTTCTGGACCGCTGCCTGGACCACACGCTCGGCCCCACATGGGGTCCCTTCCATTTACCGGCAGCAGCTAAATCCACTGATGTGACATAATCTGGTAGGGCTACGTCCCAGAGGAATCCTTGGAGATCCTGGTGTGGTGGTGTGAGACATGTCGACAGGGGCGAGTTTGTTGCTGCCCGGTCGAATTTAAACCACTCATCTGGGGTCGTTTCCAATGTCAGCGTATCCACCAATACAATGGGCACCGTTGTGTGATCCAACTTCCGCGCTTCCGCGGCTTCTGCAGAAGAAGGGGGGAGGAAACTTGGGAAACTGTTGGAACTTGGAAAGACTTTTTGACAATGTTGTCGGTGTGGGGGACGCTTCAGCACACTAGATCCTAATCCCTTCCAACTTCTAGGCTCCCCCCCGAATCCCCTGGTCCTATCAGGATGCAAAGGAGATTCGATCATTCGTAAGTGCTCTCTCCAAAGGGCCGGGAGTGTGAGACACCACGTCTTCTAGTTTAATATCTCTGATGTGGAGGCTTGCATACGGGAGATCATCACTCGTCTCAAGTTGAATACCGCCAGCGGCAAAATATCCCGACATCAGCAGGACCGTGGCAAACAACTCTAACTAAGTAAACAAGATGCAGAATATATAATATCCCAACTCTCGCGTTCCCTTCCTGTTGTTTCTCTTTCCCTCTTCACCCAAAATCGACCTTTTGCGTCTGTCACTCTTTTACACCCCAGCGGTACTCATCGACGCCTTGGCAGGTTCCATCCTCCGTTCACTCCTTCAAATCAACATCCAAGAATCCCGGTGATTTCCAAAACCCCTTTCAACCAAACCATCAAAATGCGTTTCTCAGCTGTCGCCGTTGCCGCTCTCGCCACCCAGGCCGCCGCCTGGAGAGGCCAAGGCCCCCCGTCCGGCTCCTACTGGGGCTGGGGTAACACCGGCGTCGAGGCCAGCAAGGCCGCCGACGACTGCTCCGGCGCCGAGGTGACCTCCACCTCCACCATCACTCTCCCCGCCGCGACCGCCCCTCCCGCCGCCACCTCCGCTGCCCCGGTCGTGACCCCCTCCGCCGCCGCCCCCGTCGAGGAGGCCGTCAGCACCACCTCCTCCGCTGCCCCGGCCGCCACCACCGCTGCCTCCAGCGGCACCTCCGGCCTCACCTCGGACCAGCAGGCCGCCCTCGATGCCCACAACGCCGCTCGCTCCGACGTCGGCGTCCCGGCCCTCGAGTGGGATGCCACCCTCGCCGCCAACGCCCAGGAGTGGGCCACCCACCTCCTCTCCGTCGGCTCCCTGACCCACTCCCAGGTCTCTGACCAGGGCGAGAACCTGTACATGCAGTCCAACACCGACAGCCCCTACATCAACGCCGCCAACGCCTGGATCGCCGAGAAGTCTTCCTACAACGGCGAGACCATCTCCGAGTCCAACTACATGGGCTTCGGTCACTACACTCAGATCGTCTGGAAGAGCACCACCAAGGTCGGTCTGGCTGTTGCCACCAACTCCCAGGGCACCTACGTCGTCGCCCGCTACTCGCCCCCTGGCAACTAGTAAGTTTGAGTCTTGAATGGAAATAAAAGCATATGAACAGGCGACTAACAAGAGAAACAGCATCGGCGAGAAGCCCTACTAAATGTCGACAAGGACGCCGCCATTGGACGGATTTTGAAAAATGGCAAACGGGATCACGCAGCGACAACAAGGCAGGGCACCTGTTCCGGTAGCTACGTTGGCTGGGCCGAACACAACCAAAAACTCTTTTCTTTCCATTCTTGGACATTTTTTGTGTACTTGGGGTTGAGATATTTTCCCACGACTTGATGTCGGATCCATTCCAGGTCTAGGCCGATCGAGAAACGAGGAAAAGGGGGTAGATCCCGGGTCTCTTTTACAAAACCAACCGCCCTTTGGCGAATTTCTTGCATGACTATAACGAGACATAGCGTAAATGCCTCACGATGCAGCTTCAATTTCCCGCAGTGATGTGATGTGATTCCCCAATGGCACTTGGTTGTGTACGTTTTGGAGTGGTGTTGTATCATGAAGTGAGACTCGGGAACTTCTCATTATGGCCTTTGCCGAGCAGCTGAGCGTTTTTGAGACTGGATACTAGTCGACATTTGGAACGAGTCGGCTTGGCATACAAAAGCCTTGTGCGAATGCCGTGTTTCGTCGCCATACGTTTACATAGCCGTCCGTTAAAGTTCTCCGGGAAGTGGAGGAACGGCAAGTGGACGGGTTACACCCACGGTCCCCCGCTCTCTGGAATAGTAACGACAAATTCTATGGGCGGAGTGTCTACTTTACCTACCCGCTAAGATTGAATCGTGGAGAAAGCAGAATCCGGGGTAACTTAAGAGAGCTTGTTGTCCTTTACTTAAGGGCTAGGGATACCTCTATTAACACTCGGTGATTTCCATTCGGGTTCTCCAGCAGAGTTTCGATGCACGAGCTGTTCCTTCTCATTTGACTTCCCTCGCGAATTACACAAATCGGGCGATAGTCTAAATCTACCTTAATCGATCATTATACGCTATAATTAAGATAAAATGGCATCTTCTGCTAACATTACTTTCGACGGTAAATCATCTCACGAGGTTTCCATCGTTCATGATGTGATACTAAAGAAGTATCCTAGACTACCTCGGGTTGAATGCATGCCTCTACGAGTGGGCAGACAGCTACGACACAAAAGACTGGAACCGCCTTCGCAAGTGCATCGCCCCTACCCTCCGCGTAAGCTCACGATCCTCCCTCCAACGACACGCAATCTAACACAACACTCACATTGAAGATCGATTACCCCTTCCTCAACAAGATCTGGGAAGCCATGCCCGCAGAAGACTACGTAGCCATGATGAGTAGCAAACCCATGCTTGGCAACCCCCTGCTCAAGACGCAACATCTCGTTGGCGCCAGCCGCTGGGAAAAGATCTCAGAGACCGAGGTTGTGGGCTATCACCAGCTCCGTGTGCCGCATCAAAAGTACACTGACGAGACTTTTAAGCAAGTCGCCGTCAAAGGTCATGGGCATAGCAGCAATAAGCATTGGTACAAAAAGGTTGACGGCGTGTGGAAGTTTGCGGGGTTGAGTCCCAAGATGCTCCTGACCGAGTATGATTTTGCGGCTATAGCTGCCGAAGGTCGTGACTCGCTTTTAGCTGGGATAGTGAAGGATGTATAATACATGATGGCGGCGCCAAGTCTTTAGAGTACTTAGATGATTAGTTAGTTAGAACTATACCGAATTTAGAAGGTTTCATCATGCCTGCCTTTGCATCTGCAGCTTGAGATTAGACCTGATGGTCAATGAACCATTTGAGGAAGCATAGGACTTCGCCTCCGTCGATGCTGCTGAAATCCAAGTTGATACTGGCCTAATATTGCTCTGCCTTTTCATCGAGTCCAAGGCGACTATCCTCCCTCAGTGTTATTCAATGACTGCTCATATGCGAGCCATACCGGAGCATCCCCTCTCAGATTCACGCGCATAGAGTGCGGGCCTTTGCACCTTACGTTGGTTCCGAGATGCTCTCCTCTTAGCAGATTTGACGCAGCGTTAATGCTAATTCAACTACTAGTACCAGTCCGTGTACGTAGGAAGCCGCGTAAGACATCGAGATGTTGTAGGCATGCGGTTGCGGCTATTTCCGTGTCGATCAAGGTGATCTTATCCATGATCTGCGCCGGGCGAAATACAGAAAGCACTACTTGCTAAAGCAGCGATGCCACCTTCTAGAAACATCCGCTAGCAAACTCATTGAACGAGCTCAGACCATTGAGCGACGAAGACTGCCTGCAGGTAGGTGGTTGATCTGCGAGCAGAAAAGACCTACTCTTGAACTCCACGTTTCCACTCACGAGGTTAGTCGCGCCACCGCTGTTCACCTAACCGACCTTGCACTACATTATGCCGATCCTGGCATCCGTTTGCAGCACTTAACAGACAGGAAGCGCTTCAAATCGACAACGATGAGGTCGGCTGCCGCCAGCACGGCCCTGCAAACCTTACTTAAATGCCGTATCGCCGTTGAATGACTCGAGGAAGCCTGCCGCCTGGCGATATGCCCAGGCACCGCCGTTTCCGGTGAGAAGAGATGGCTTCAACGTGGTAATACACGTGTGAGTCGCCTGTCACCGTTATTGTGCTACGTGACTAGTGCCAGTTGGTCTCAGTCGCCCAACCACACATCATGCATCTCGTCGAGTCTACAGAGCGAAGTCGTATCCGAGACAGCGAACAACATTTTAAAAGGCCATTGAGCAAAGTTTCATCAAAATTAATCACTAATTACTAGAGGATATAAACAGCAAGATGTACTCAACATTAGCCAGCCCAAAGAAAAAAACAAAAGAAGTCAAAAACATACACATCCCAGCTCCTAGCTAGAAACCGCATTATCTGTAAGCTACTACTGAGCTGGCTTCCTCCCAATGGTGACTGTGTACTTGACAAAAATTCCTTCCTCCGCCGATGACGTCTCAAGGCACTCCTTTGTCAATTTCGAAACATCTTGGTCAGAGTATAAGTCCCGCTTTGTCAAAATCTTTCTGAGAAGATCTGGGAATGCCTTGAGAAGAGTTCGTTGCGCATAACAACCGACTGCTGCGCTGGGAATATTCTTCTCAGACGGCACCATTGAGAACTCAAACGATCGCGTAAGAAGCACTTCGAGCCCGGCGGCTCTCATGTGATCCCCGACATGATCACCAACTAGAATATCCAGTCCCATAGCCTGCGACTCCTCTAGAACTGCTTGGTGCCAGGACCAATTTCCGCTGAGCTTTGTCTGTGTACCTTGGCGATAGTACTCCCAGGAGCAATCCTGATGCTCGACGATGGCACCGGGCTTCAAGAGGTGGTGGACGCGTGAAAAGTACTCTTTCCAGTCGTCGATCGCGAGGAACAGCATACGTCCGAACACGTAGTCCAAGCTTTGCTCCTGGAGTCCCTGCTCTGACAGATCTTCCATGATGTTGCCTTTCAAAAAGGTGACATTGGTCGGAGCTGAGGCTTTGACATGGTCGGGGACGGCAGATAGATCAATCCCGTACGCCCGAGAAGAAGGACATTGTCTTGCTAGCTGGGTTGTGGCTACCCCAGTTCCACAGCCGATGTCGAGGGTTTTCGACTTGCTCGGGAGAAGTCTCACGTCGAAGAGAAAAGGCTTTCCACCCAGCATGGACTGGATGGCAAGCGCTTGTTCATCAAGGCGAGCTTGCTCGGGAGTACTAGCATAGTAAGCTCATGTAAATCGAGACGCCTCTGTGGGGTACCAGTAGTACTTACTCATTGGGTAAAACGTATGGACAAGAAGTGTCATGATACGTGCGTTCGGCGTACTGCGATGATGTTGCCATGATGGATTTTTTTGAAACTTTTGCAAGTTTTCAAGAAAAGAATGTCTGATTGAATTGTTGTTGTGTTCCGGTTAAATACTAGGTATGTTTAAACAGAAAGCAAATTACCTGATAGATACTCATACCCATTTGCAACTTATATAGATATCAGACTCCAGACTCCAGACTTTCTATCGACGGGGCCATTGAGGGGTAATTTTTGCTATCATTGCCATGTTAGTCAAAACCTTGTCCCAAAGTAGCGTTGTGCTATTTCGAAATGTTGAGGAATTACGCGGCAATCGAGGTAGATTATCCTCACTATCTGTCATGCGAGACCTACTCTGAATAGCCTCACTTTAAGTTTGATGGATTCCGCCATTATTGTAGGCCGTGTAGTTGAGGGGTAAGTCCTTTTTCACGGATGGCTCGAACCTTATCCTGAATGCAGCGTTTTTTCAATACGAATCTGTTGAGTCATGAAGATAATCAATCTCACGATCTATTAACGATGAGAAGCCTTTGCAGCACGTGTGTGAATAGCTTCATTTTAAGTTTGAGACATGCCAGGGGGCCCGAGCAGTATAAAGATGCATTCGCTTGAATTTTGGAATATCTATTCCGCTGGATCGCCAGCGTTCGCTTGTGAGGGAGAGGGATAAGCACGTAAGGTAGCGTCTTTTAGACTTCTCACGATACTGGGCAGAAAAATCAGATTTTAGACCGAAAATCAGTCCAGGTGCATCCGACGACAAGAAACTAAGAGCAACACAGTTCGCACCGCCAATTCTCCAAGGAATGTGGGCAAACTCATGATTGCGGCATCTTGTATGACTGGTGGAGTTCTCCCCGTGCACTTGACTTGAATAGCGGCGGCTGCGGTTGATCAATTTGTGAACAACATATCGTATAGAGACAAGATAAGCAATGATCCTCAATATTCCCGTAAGATATCCGAGTGCATGAATCGTGTCAAGGGAAGCCCTCTTGGGTCTTCGAGGGTTTCGAAGCTTGCAGCTGGCTGGGTTTCCAGAGTGAATGGCGCCAAGCCCTTAAGACCTTGAGGACAGGAAGAAAGAGGTTGAGGAGCGAGAACCGCAGTCTACGTGCTATGATTTCTTCGCATCCGAGTATCCATAAGTTGGGCTACTTAAAACTAGACTGACATGCTTCACTCTTGCGTTCTCCGTCACTCCTCGATACATCATCTTTCACCCAGCTGAGCACCGTCCACTCATCTCCAAGCTATCTTTTGTCTAAGTCCTAGCCTGGGCTTATCCTACAATCATGTTGATGGGACATCTACATCTTGTGTCCGGTCAATGGAAACATCTCCGGCAGTTGCTCGACTCGCAGTCCCGTGTCGTTGTAGACGGCCAGACTTTATCACTTTCCGACGTGATGGCCGTTAGCCATTATCACGCCTCGGTCTCTTTAACCTCGGATACCAACATCATCAACAAGGTCCACAAAAGCACCGCCCTGTTGCGTTTGAAGCTTCGCCAAGGAGCCACAATCTACGGCATCACAACAGGATTCGGCGGAAGTGCCGACGTGCGCACCTCTGACCATGAAGAACTGCAGAGAGGACTACTGCAGCTCCTCCAAGTCGGTATTCTTCTACCTTCCGACAAAGGGTCAGATCTCGGCGAAAGTCATCTTGGAATGCAAGCCTGGAGAGGGCATGCCCTTCCTACCTCCGTTGTCAGAGGAATGCTCCTCGTCCGGGTCAACTCTCTGCTGCGTGGTCATTCTGGTGTCCGTCTGGAAGTTCTGGAAGCTATGTTGACCCTGCTGGACGATCATGTCATTCCGATAGTCCCGCTGCGTGGCAGCATCTCAGCTTCTGGAGACTTGATACCTCTGTCTTACATCGCTGGCGTTTTGGAGGGCAACTCGGATGTTTACGTTGCTGTCGGCGCGCAAAGACCAAAGTTCATGACTGCGAAAGAAGCCTTGAAGATGATCGGCCTCGAGCCGGTGCGGTTCGAAGCCAAGGAAGCCCTGGGTATCACAAACGGTACTGCTACGAGCGCCGCAGCGGCATGTGTCGTGATGAACCAGGCTCATCAACTCGCCACAATGTCGCAGTTTCTTACCGCCATGGCAACCGAGGCGCTTCGAGGCCGGCAGTCGAACTACCACCCGTTCATATCCCAGTGCCGACCGCATCTGGGACAGGTGGAAGCTGCGTCCAACATACTACGTTTTCTCTCTGGATCCAAGTTGACCAGAAAGGGAGACGACCATGCCGAAGGCCTCGTACAAGACCGATATCCTCTTCGAACCGCGCCCCAGTGGATCGGTCCCTTGCTTGAGGACTTGATGCTAGCTCAACAGCAAGTACAAGTTGAGATCAACAGCACCACGGATAACCCCCTCTTTGACGTTGAAACCGGAACCGTACATCAAGGAGGCAACTTCCAAGCACTGGCTGTCACTTCCGCCATGGAAAAGGTCTCGTCCTCCATGCAGCTGTTGGGTAAGCTCATGTTCGCCCAATGCACAGAGCTTCTCAACGCCAAGCTCAACGATTGCCTGCCGCCTAACCTCGCCGCCGACAACCCGAGCAAGTCTTTCACTACCAAGGGGTTGGACATCACCATGGCAGCGTATATGTCGGAGCTGGCCCACCTATCCCACCCTGTGTCCGCGCATATCCAGAGCGCCGAGATGAACAACCAGTCGGTCAACTCGCTCGCGTTGATCGCTGCCAGGAACGCGTTGGAGATGGCCGAGATCTTGTGCCTCATGGTGGCAACGTACATATACGCCCTCTGTCAGGCTCTCGACCTGCAATGTCTCCATCTCGAATTTTGCAACGTAGCGAGGCCCGCGATGCTGGAAGTTGCTCAGAACTGTATCGGGTTTCCCAGAGCCGCCGATGGAGCGGACGACATTGCCCAGCGCTGTGGCGAGATCTTGCTCCAGAAGTGGAACGGCCTGGTCAACCTCGACGTGGAAGACCGAGGCCGAGCTGCTGCACGAGAAGCTAAGGGTGGACAACTCGAGGTTTTGGCCCCGTACTTCGAGGGTATGCGGCCTGAGGAGTTGATCGTTGCCATCAAGGCCATGGACGCTTATACCAAGCAGTCCGCCGAAAGAATCAGCCATGAGTATTGCAAGACACGCTTACGGTTTCTGGAAAACCCGAGCACAGGCGCATATCTCGGGGTTGCTTCAAAGGCAATCTACAAATATGTAAGGAAAACTCTGGGTGTCCCGATCCATCGCGGTTTACAAGACTATCCAACAACGTCGGGGACCAACGGAAGCCCCGGTGAACCGGAGAAGAAGACCATCGGCACCTTGACCAGCGAGATCTACGTTGCGTTGCGCAATGGGTCAATGCACGACTTGTTGATGTCGACAGTTTCTAGTTTAGACTCTAAGTAGGGCCCTGAGCAGTGTGAAAGATTATCCTGTTACCTGCAATGGTTCTTCGCTAAAGAGCCACTCTAATCTCTTTTACGCCATTGAACAAATGCTTTATGTACCTAATGCGCTACATGTGTGCAGGAGAACTTTTTGATATTACAGATTCTTATGTGGGCAACCGGCACGCCGGCCATGCCATGATTTTATATAGTACATCGTAGAGTGGAAAACAGCTATAAGACAAGCCAAGAAGGCCCCTTTCCAGGTGGGTGGTTTCGTATCATCTTACACTTTGCACGTGCGCCGCGCCATCATACATCATTGAGTTTCTTTCTTCCCAACAGAATTTTCCCCCTCCCAAACAGAGTCATTGAAGTTGAATTTAGGCGTTCACGAAGCCCTTGACGTTGCTCAACCACCGGACATACTCGCGCTGCTCCTTGACGTCAATGTAGTCGGGCGCGAAGACGGCCAGGGCCTGGGTGATGCCGCGCTCCTCGAGGTAGCGCTCCATCAGGATCTGCAGGTCCTCGTCGAGGCTGCCGAAGGGGGGGCCGGGGTAGATGTCGCTGCGGGCGTGGGCGACCTCGGCGTTGGAGGCGTGAGCGAGCTTGCCGTCCTCGTAGTAGAACATGTTGTCGACGACGATGGCGCCATCCTGAGCGGTGGCGTCGATGTTGAGGGCGCCGGGGGTCTTACCGGGCTTCTCGACGACGATGCTCAGGCGGCAAGGGGGAGCGGCCTCGTCGAGGTCGCCCTCCTCCTCCTCGAGCTGCTCTTCGGCGTTGGCGGAGCGGGCGCCGCCGGATGACTGGACGCCAGACTGCTTGTTGGGGTTCTGGACGTCGGACTCGAATTCCTCGTCCTCGAGGGCGCGGTCCTGGTCGTACATCTCGGGATCGTAGTTGGCGAGGTCAGCGATGGAGAAAGTGATTGTGATCCTAAGGTTTTACTGTTAGTTTACCGTTTCATAGTGTCTGCTAGACGATGCTCGGAATGCAAACTTACTTCTCCTCGCCAAACTTGCGGATGAGCTTGACCTCCTCCTTGCCAGGGGTGTCTTGGAGCTCAAAGGGGCTGTTGTCGATGAAGTCCTTAACGCTCGCGGGCAGCTGCTCGTTCTGCTTCACCTCCTCCTCGAACTGAAGCTCGCTCTCGAGCTTGGCGACGAGCTCAGCATCGGTCTCGCCGGCGGCAGATTTCCTGAAGGCAGAGCTGGAGAAGGCTGATGCGCGCTGGGTCTGAACGGCAGCGCTCCATGAGGCGGCCTTGATGAAGGCACTAGGGCGCGCGGTCTGTCTGAGAGAAAGGCGGGAGAGAGCTCTGGGCGCGGAGCGCGCGACGGATCTGATGGAAAGCATGATGGGCGGTGGACTGAGGCGTTGTGTTGAGAGGTCGTGATGGTCAAGGCAAGGGGAAGTGCAAAAGCTTGTTGGAGGAGGGTAGAGGTGGATTGGCTGGATCTGCCAGGTCGCAAAAAAGCTTTGGAGAGCTCCCAAAATTTTTGACATCAGATCACAATTCGGCGAAACCTTTTGCCGGGTGACACCGCACCAGCCGGGCGCTAGGTGGAGCGGAACCGTCAGGGACTGGATGGCAGGGACCATTCTGCAAACACTTTGTCAAGTTCAGGCACCAGACCAAAACTCCACTGCATCTGGAATCGATCCACAGAAGCATCTTGATTTTGACGTTATCGATACGAAATCTGAGCTAAGCTTTAATAGGTAGCAACAGGATCCAGATGTACAGACACCCAGAATCCTCCGTGTGAAGCTAGACTCGTCTTCAAGAAACCGTCTCATTGTAACAGACATCAATGTTCAAGGAAATGGTAATGAATGTTTCTAGCTGGCCCGCAGCTAGCCTACCAGAGAATGGTTCTATCGTTTTCACACTCCTCGTCCATGTTAATTTCCCCCTTCCTTTATCCTACTCCTAATGAAAACTGATGTGGCGTGACACTGATGATGGTCGAGGGATGCGACGGACCCTCTCTTTACACTTCCAACAGTGATTTCGGGTACAGCTGCGGTCACTACCTATGCCGGCATCGCAGCTTCCAAAGACTCCGTTCTTCTTGGCAAGGAAGCAGGGTCTTTCCGATATCAGGACCGTATCTTGGTGACTGCATACGTTGCAGACGCGGAGGTGTGTGATGTATTTGCACATGGCTTGCTAGGTGTCTATATAAGCATCTGTCTTTAGTGCGTCAGACTGTAGGAGGTGGCTCACATTAATGAGAGGCTTAGCTCAACGATGAAAGGCTTATCGAAAGTATTGAGAAAGATTGAAATAGCTGTAGAGATTGGCGAGACGGCCTAGACAATGAGAACTCCAGCACTTGTAGAATATAACGCTCCAACGTTGATGAATGGGAGCGCGGAGACCCAGAGATTCGGCTCGATGATATACCCTTAGAGATGACCGAGCGATCCTGCGTGACAGGGATCCCGCCCGAGATCCAGCTCATCGATCCAGCTCATCGATCTAGCTCAACAAGAGCCCGGCCCCGGGCCGCCATCGTCGTTCAACAGCATGATGCCCTTCTTACTCTAAGCGCCCAGCAAAACCTTGCTCCTTTGTCCTGCGACATTCTCAGACGCTGTTCTGTTCACAGCATCTCACCATTGTGAGAACAGCCTTGGATCGAGTAGAGTAGATGGGCCCATCCCGTCCACAAGACTCTGCAGGCGTGTTACCGTCGAAAGCCTCGCAGAGGAGTAGACCGGCGGTGTAATGTAGCACTTGGAACTCGAAGGGAAGCTGGGTTTAAGTATAAAGTGGGATAACGATTCGTTGACAAGGTGGTCCCAATGACCTGGTCTGAGAGGCTTGGGGCAGATGGGATGCATGATCTGGACCTCCTTGGCCAGTCTGGGCATGGACAGACGACACTGTGGAAAGGCGTTGTGCAGTGAAGCTGTAGGGTTAGGACCTTTCGGTTCTCGGCATCATCGTGACTATTGGCATGCAACATGTAACTTCGATGGTTGGGCGATCTGGGGCGAAGATGATCATATAATACTAGGCTACAAGGATCTCAGGTAGGGTTTGCCGAGCCTCACCCAAAGTTTCGGAAGTAACTGTTTCATGCAAAAACCGCCACGTTGGCTCTTCATATGACGCTGCTTCGATCTCTGCCGCCCGCCTCTTTCGCAACCCCCGTCCGAAGAACCATCGGTATGGCGCGCGATTCCCATGAACCCACATGCTCTCCACGTTTGGGGCCCCTTTGCCGAATCCCCCTTTGTGTAACGGCACAGGAGAATCATGGCTCAGACGCTGATGAGCCAGTGATTTGGCTATGCGTGGTCTGCTGTGATCCGAGCATTGGGCCTTTCGCACCTCAACATGCACGGTTGCTGTATGTAACCGGAGAAATTTGTCTGTTGGCCAAACAAGAACTCCGATACAGTGCCTGACCTGTCTGAGACATTGCCCGCGAAAAGTCCGCCCTTCTATAGTGGCACCGTACGAGGAGCCGGATACAGAAATTGGAGCTGATGGTTAACCCCCATCCTTTCTCCCGGTGAAATCGATGATGCTGCGTCAAGGCCTAGCGGGCTCGTGGCCTCATGTTTTCCCCAAACGCCGAAAAAGAAAACGCCATGATCGTGCTGTAAAATGCCAAAAACTAAACCCTGGGAGGGAAGCTGGATGGTCTGACGTTCCCGTCACTCGTGATCTTGACCCAGGCGAGGTTGGTGAGGTAAGCCCATGAACCCTCCCAGCGGTCGAGTTGGATGATGTTGGACGACGTTGTGAGGTCAGGAAGGTCTACAAAGATGTTAGAATGCCGCAAAAGAAAGACACCTTGTCGGGAGCCAACTGACAGAATCCGATCTTGTACTCTTCTTCAAGGTTCGAGATTCTCAGCTTGAGCAAGTCTTCCTTGGCACTTGCAGGGCGGCCGGCACGGCGGGTCTTCTTAACCTCGGCGTACTCCTCATCGTACTGGTGCACAAACCTGGCAATGTGTCAGTGTTTGCTCAACATATGTGGGCTGTTCGGCTTCTGCGACGTACTTGCTGATGAGCTCCTGAACGGCGGCCAAGTCGAGGGGTTCGGATCCCTTCTCCTGAATTGCCTTTTGGAAAAAGGAGGCACGGTCGACTACCAAATGTCAGTTGGCAAGTCTCGATGTTTTTTGGACAGTGATATCTTACTCATGGGCTGCTCCTTCTTGTTCTTTGAGGCGTGGAGCTTTCCTAGCCTTTGGTCTCTGATCGAGGCCTTGTGAAGACGCTTGGAGTCTCTGGAAAACTCATGAAGGGCTAGGTCATGGCCATTGCGCTTCTTCGCAATGTGCTTGCGAGCCTTTTCTAATGTTGAGGGCATCTTGACGGTACTGGAAAACAGAACGAGTGAGACCGGTTCAGTCCACAGTAAGATTGGTATCTGAGATCAATGATTCCCAGAGTTGAACAAGACGCAGAATGAGATTTGCGATGGCACTGGTTCTGTGAAAGTCGGTCTGTGCCCCA